>NC_142106.1:24497500-25227500 GCF_056152115.1 Neolamprologus brichardi | reverse complement strand
CGCTCACGCGCACGTGCAGGGCTGGCCTTCTGTCACTGTGGAGACTGTCACAGTGAAACCCCAGAGCGCGCGCTGACTCCACAAAACTTTCACCCAACTCATGTCACCACACACAAGACTAAAAACAAACCAACAAACAGCTGCGCTCTTCTGCAGGAGTGAGCGCAGGTGTGAGCTCCGTCAGCTGAACTTAAGCGTCTTATTTTTTCTTTTTTTTTTATTTCTCTTACTTCTCGGTGGAGGTTTGCTGAACAGCTCTGCGACGTGCCTCTGCAGTCGGACCACTCTGCCCTCCAGCGCGCAGGACCGGTGGCAGATGGACACAAGGTCTCCCTCCAGCTCCTCCAGGATGCTCACCGAGTGCCGGGACAAATCCGAGAGCTGTCGGAGCACCGAGCACAGGGTGAAGCTGCACACGTCCGCCAAGTCCCCGAAAATCTCCCCTTGCTCCTGCTGCTGCTGGTGCTGCAGCCTCTTGCCGTCGGGCTTGCACACATCTTTCGGAAATATCGTGCGTTTACAAAAAGGCATGATTTCTCTCTCCCGCCTCCTCTGATTCCAAAAATATCAAACTCCTCAGACAGTCAAGTTATATCCCCGTGGACCTTCTCCCTCCGGGTGGCGCACAGCCACACGCCACGGATCCTCCGGGAGGTAAAAGTGCGCTGCTGGTTGAGCGGCTCGGAGCGAGTTGCGCGTCGTGCGCCCTCATTGTTTTTGACTGCAAGCGAAAATTTTTTTTCTATTTTTTTCAGTGGAGAGGAGAGAGTCGGCTGCTGCGAGGACTGTAGTCAAGATCGGAAGAGTGTGACAGACGAGGTTTCCTGTTAAAGCTTCAAACTTAAAGCCCGAATTAACTGCGTTTCTTATCGGGGAATCGCACATCTAAAACCCCTGAACCGACTAGTTTTATGCAGATTCAGCTTCACGTATAGAAACATGGTTCTGTTTTATGAGACCTTTTTGCGCTGTTATCGCCACTTTGATAGCATTTCATTTACTCTTTACACCCTTTTAATATTTTCAAACATGCTTTTATTGTGAAAAGATTCACCCCGCATCAGATCTTTTTATGTCGGGCTTGACGCAGCGACACAGTGCGCAACAGTCTGGTGTTTCCCTTGGAGGAAACCTGTCTGAAGGAGGGAGAGATGAAGAGAGGAGGAGTAGGAGAAGATGGAGGAGGACAGAGATGGGGATGGATCAGCTCCTTCATGCAGCATCACCGCAACCACCACCACAACCGCGCGTGACTGCCTTGTCTGTGCCCACGCGTGCATGTGCAAAATCGAAATGATCGAAGCGAGTGGGAGCTCGTGTGCGAAAACTTTTGCGTTCTTCCTTTCCTCACTTTATGGGTGGGGGAGCTTGCGTGGAGAGGTGTTAAGCTCAGCCACATGCAGCACCTTGCAGACTGTGAGCCAGAACACATCCACGGTAGTCTTCACTGACTGCAGCCAAGTTTTTAACATGTGGAGCGGAGGTGCCAAACATGAGGCCCGGGGGGACCAGAATTGGCCTGGCAAAGACTCCAATCCGGCCCACTGAAAGGCTTTTGAAAACGTGAAGGAGAGCGTAGATTTTAAACTTTAAACTGTATTATCATAAGTTTTAAGCTTTTCCTGCTGATATAAAAAAAAAAAATAAAGAAGATAAACCATTAAATAACTGAGAAGTTTTAGGTGAATTAACCAAAACATTGTGTTTCATAAAAAACAGGAGAGAGTCTGGGCAGTGAGCTACTAGAACTGTTTCTGTAACTCTACATATTTATTGTGTAGAAAAACTGAGACAAACTGCTTAAAATGCACTTTTTCTCTTATATTAAGATATCCCAGGAATTAAATGTTTGGTTAAAAGTCTGTAAGCAGACTGAGAGGGGAGTTCCAGTGGTAGGAGGCGCTGACTTTGTTTACCTATTAAAATGGCAGTTGAGTGTAGGCATGAAATGTTTTTGGATTGTCCAGTAGCAGTTGACATCAATTGGCCCAAAAATGAAAATCAAAATAAGAAGCAAGATTTCCAAAACAGAGCCAAACGTGTCAGCGGAGGCTGTGCGGAGTGAAAAACTAGGTCGTTTTAAAGAACTGGGTCTCAAAATGAGGAGGATACGAAAAACTGAGGAACAGAAATTCCCAAGTCAGACCGTCTCACACCCCCCACATCCCCAAATCTTTCTTCTCCATAAGCTGAATACATGTGCAGACCTCCGCTCCAAACCCAGATTTCCAGATGGGGACACAGCAGTGCTCAAACACATTACACATGCCTAACGTAATTTTATCTGAGCCTGCAGGTCGTTACAGTGACAGCTCAGATCACGAGTCCTTTGTTTCAGTCGTCTAGCTCCACAGATGTGAGGACTGATTTTTTAGAGTACCTGGTTTGACACAAACAGTTCTTTCTGTGAGGGTCCATTTGTGCCAAAACTATGTTCGTGTGTCAGGATTTTTGGCCGAACTTTAAGAGTTTTTAAATCCACTGAAGGTTTTTAATTTTGGAGGCAGGCTGCTTCAGAGAGAGAATCGACTGTATATTTTACAGTCTGCAATTCACACTTACCACCATGTCGACTGCTGTAGCATTAAAATCATTTTAACTGACTAGCTCTGATTTGGTGACAAATTGCTAGGAAAAGGCTGCCCAACTTGGAGGAGTTTAGGTGTCTTGTGGTCTTATTGATGAGTGAGGAGAGAGGGCAGCGGGGGACTGACAGCCGCTCCTGCAGTGATGTGGATGCTGAACTGGACCAGCGTGGTGAAGAGAGAGCTGAGTGGAGCTGTGGATTTACCATTTGATCTTTGGCCCTACCCTCACCTTTGGTCACAAGCACTGGGTAGATGGACGGATGGGAAGAGATAAAAGCATGAATAATCATCAACTTCAGCCTTTGACACCAGCCTTCTGAGTTTTTAAATACTCCCATAATGATAAAACTGTTCTGAACCAGCTGTTTGCAGTGATGATCAAACTGTCAAAAACGACACCCAAGTTTCTGAAATCACACATTCAGGGGCAAAAAACAAAATGTGTTCAGTCAAAACTGAAGTGCAGTTCAAAGTCGAAAAGAAAGTCAGTCGACACAGAGTGTAACTATGGAAACATAATTTTGGCACAAATGGACCTCCATACTAAACTCCATCTGATGCCCGCTGGAGGAGGATGGAGGAGAAAGCTCAGAAGCTCAGATATTTTCACAGATTTTTCTTTCTGCAGTTCTTTGACATTAATATGAGTCGGTGTAAGCGCCGCCCTGTTACCCGTCTAACAAAAACAAGATAAATTCAAATAACCGAGCTGCTGCTGCTGCAGCGCCGTGTGATTAAAAAGTTAAAGATAATTCAACACAGAAACGATGTAGGTGTGTTGGGTTTCTTCTAACGCGTAGCCCGAGGCCTCATATAGCAAACACAAATATCAGTGGGTGTATTATTTTAACCCCAGTGGGATCTTAATATTACACCTGCACATTGCCATTTTAACATCAGCAAACAGAACTAAATATACTCCACTTAGGTGGGTGAGTACACCGCCCTGAAATTCCCTAGGAGATTTATATATATATATTTGGAGATTTAGAGAAATCTCTGTGACACCCTCAGAGTCTATCAACAGTCCAGCATATCCACGTCACAATCAGACGTGTACTATTAAAAGGTTTTTTATAATTAGTGCACATTGGATCCATTCTTTACAGAAGGCAAATTAAAAAGTACACAGGGGTGTACTTTTTAATTTGCCTTTTGTTTTCCAGCATTTCCGAGCCCTTATACCCCCTTAAGTTCACGTGAAATTCTCAGGGCTGAAAAAGAAGCTCTGTAACCGCAGCCAAATTCATTTTACACCCACTCCGAGCGCCGCGCTCTGAAGACAAAATCTGATTTCTGTTCAGTATGATTTTCCTGTAACCCATTTTTGAGCATCAGTATCATGGGATGCATCATAGTTTCAGCAGCAGTTTAATAGTCATGATGTAGAAACAAGGTCTAGAAACAAGCATCAGTTCCCTGCATGTTTGTTCTGTTTTCTGATCATTTACTGGAGAAATATAAAAAACAAACGAGGGGGGAAAAAAAGCATTTTGCAAGTTTTGAGGATTTCACAGCAGCACACAGCGGGGCTTCCTTTTAACTTTAACTTCAGGCATATCAGTCTGTCCGCTTAGGAAGCAGAAACCACTGCGAGTGAGTCCATTTCAGCTGGTTTGGTGCAAATGAAAGCAAGAGCAAGTTCTGCTTTGCACTCTTGCCTCACAGTAAGAAGGGTCGGGGTTTAAACGTGTGTGTTCTTCACACACTCTCACCGGGTAGTCTGACTTCCTGCCAAAGACATGCATTTGGGTGAAATGGTGATTCTAAATTGCACATAGCTATGAACGGTTTTTATTATTTTGTATTAGCTTTTAAACAGTCTAGGGTGGCGCCTTATGGCAGCTGGGATATGCTCCAGCTCCTTTATGACCCTGAATTGGATAAAAGGAAGAAAATGGATGGGTTGGAAATGAGAGGCAACAACAGAGCATCACTCTCTCTGATCTCAGGTTGCACGAGTAGTCCTATTTCTCCAGGATGGCACATCCCTTCATAAGTACTGGTATGAGAAAGTTAGCTGCGTCTCGAGAGTGTGGAGGAGATACCAGGAGACAGGCTGTTAGTGGAGGAGAGCATAGAAGGATTTTAAATATCAGCCTCCTTGAGTGAGCCTTGAAAAGCCATACAAAATGACCTCCAGCTGACTTCCCCTCACACTGTCATGGGTGTGAGCCTCTCCTCGGGGCTAGATGGACACTTTGCACTGCAGGGTGACACTTTTAGCAGGTGTAGCTCAGTAGAAACAAAACACGTCGCCCACAAAACTGTTCATGAGGAGGTTTGTATTGACCGAATCATGATTTTTGGAACAAGACAGCTGCATTATGTTCAAGAGAAGGCAAACATCTCTGCAGCTCAGATCTCCAAAACATGATGGTGTAGATAGTGTTAAAAGCCAGAAGACTTTTATTCATTTGCGTGATCTGACGCTTCAGCTATGGCCCCGTTTTCACCAGTTTCCCACGAGTGTGACCCGAGGTCAGAACTTCCACATAGGAAAAGGAGTAGGATACTCATCAGATGGCATTACATAACACAGGCATGAGATCCTGATCTGAAAGAGGGGGGCGCGTCTTTTCCTGCCCGTTTTCATTGCCTCTGAACACAACCCGAGCGCGAGCCAAGCCTCTCTGGTCAGCCAACATCATCATCTTCACAAAGCGGATTCCTCTACCCCGCCGCAGAGTGACAAGAGGAGTGCAGAGAGAAGAAAAAAACAAACGAAAGTGGTCAGAGTATCCCTTTAAGAAATCGCATCTTTGCAGGAGCCTCTCAGGCACATGACGTGGCCCCCCTGGACTCTGAGGGAGAAGGGCGGAGGGGACTTTCTGCTCCATCTCTGCCTCTCTGGAGCCGTTTTCTTTTTCTTCTTCTTCTTCTTCTTCCTTTTTGCTTCGCAGTTGTTTTCCCCCAGCCAGCTGCTCGCATCCTCCGCCGTAAATCTTGCCGTTTATAATTTGTCCTCCGTTCACCTCCTCTCATGAGAAATGACGCATCGCGAGTTGAGGGTTTATTTCCAAAATGAGATTTGCAGAATTCAATACTCACTGTGATTAATTTGAGAATTGCTTTAATGTGTCTCCTCCCAGTGTTCTGGAGACCTTTTATCCACAATCTGATGCTTCTGCGTCCGTGCATAAGCCAGCCGTAATTATGAAGCGTGAGGGGCATGGCTATGGCTGCGCTCTGATTTCCTGTTTGTTTGTCAGTATAATGTGATAATTGCTCATGACTGCAAAGAAAAGTGATGTTTTTCAGCCACTGCATGACAGATGGAAATAACCGCTGTTGCCCATTGGATTGTGGCTGCTGTTGAGAAGCTTCAAGCTTGGAATTTTGTATTAAAGTGGACCTTTTTTCTGTCACACATGTGCTGTTACACATGGGTAAAGTTTCAAATAAAGAGTTAAACAAGGGTGCGATGCACAAAGCTCAGGCTTCACACTGCTCTAAACTCTCGGTTTGAGACACATTATCCTACACTTGGCTCTTTACTATGTGATACCCGTGAGTGCAGAAGCCCCACCCACCTGCTATTTGAACCTTCCGTTTGTGAGGGTCAGCCAATCAGAAGAAAGCTGGTTTAACATGTACTGGAACTGAAAGGCAGCCCAAAGGCTCTATATGAGATAAACAAGGATTATTTTGAACTGTGAATCATGCAAAGCTACTCTTGGAGAGTCCAGAAAGGAAAAATAAAGACAGAGAGACTAAAATTAGCATGATGTGAATTTACAGAAGAAACCAAGCAGCCGGCTCGTTAAAGTGTTTTTTCCGTCACAAAGCTGATCACAAACTGTCAGCTTTCACTCCAAGTTGCCATGCCTGTAGTTATCCCTAACTTTTAGCTATATTAACAATTAAATGTAATTATAAACAATAATAATAACAAAATAACAATAATAACATCATTGATTTAGCTCTACAGACAAAAACAGTTTAAACTGGCTGTGAAGATGTTCATTTCACTGCTGAATTCAGGCTTTTTATTATGGGCGTCTATGAGGATTGACTCACTTTTGAAGTTGGCCTCAAGTGGCCACTAGAGGAACTGCAGGTTTTTTAGTATTCACATATTTGCTTCACTTAAATTCTACTACTTCTTCTTCTACTTGTTTTGGCGCCTCCCCTTAGGAATCGCCAAAGTGGATCATTTCCTTCCGCCTCACTCTCTCCCTAACCTTGTCATCCTTCACTACATCCATGAGTCTTCTCTGAGGTCTTCCCCTTTTCTTTGTGTCAGTCCGCTCCATCATCAGCATATATCCACTATCCCTCCTCTGCACATATCCAAATGATCTCAGCCTTTCATCTCTGACCTTGTCTCCAAACTGCTCATTTCTAATCCGGTCCATTCTGGTCACCAGTGGAAATCTCAGCAGCTCCTCCTCTTGTGCCACCCTCTCCAAATCATACATCACAGCAGGCCTCACTACCATCCTGTAATCCTTTCCTTTCACTCTTGCTGTCCATTTCCACCCACTCCACCCTGCCTGCACTCTTTTCCTCACCTGTCTGTTGCTGTGGATGGTTTACCCCGGGTATTTAAACTCATCCACCCTGACTACGTCTGCTCCTTGCAGCTTCACTGTGACACCTGTCACTCTCAGATATTTATTCTGTCTTGCTCCTACTGACTTTCATTCCTCTTCTTTCCAGAGAATAACTCCACCTCTCCAGGCTCTCTTTCATCTCCCCCCTACTCTCCCTTCACACCACACCATCATCTGCAAACATCATAGTCCACAGAGACTCCTGCCAGTCTGTCCATCACATGCAGACAAGGAGCTCAGAGTGGCTCCCTAATGTAATCCCACCCCCACCTTGACCCCATCTGTCACTCCTACCACACATCTCACCGCTGTCTCACTGTCCTCATGCATGTCCTGCACCACCCTCACAAACTTCTCTGCCACTCCTCAAATGCTTTTTCTCTTCAAACATTAAAAGTGAAACATGTGATTTGAAGGCAGTACACTAGCATGTAGCTTAGCAGCCAAACTGCATCATTTCGCAGGAAATAACCATCTGATCTTTTCTAATTCATAATCTAATTTCCTAATCTCTATAATTGTGAGACTAATTGCCTCTGTATGATGAATAAATGAACCATTAGCATATGAGATCACACACAGCTTTGGTATCATTCTTTGTCTGTATCATGAAACTGTGTTTAAAACCCCCTAAACAAGTGTTAATATGCTGTGTAAACCTCAAATAAATGTTTACAACCTGAGTTGCTCATTAACAAGACATCATTAATAATTAATGCCTTAAAAGATGTTTTATGAGCATGAAAGGTTTAACTAAAACCAACTAAAATGACAGATCTCAGCAGTTTTTTGTGGCTTTTCCAGAATGCAAATATTACTCCAAGATTGACAAAGATCAAAATAAGGTAAATGAATGACAGTGAGGTGGACTCCATCCTTTTTAAGGGCAGCATGTTTCCTAATCTCATTGAACAGCTCCCATCAGGTTGAAAACTCCTGCCAGGGGCTCTACCTCTGAAGTAATCCGACTTTTACTCGTCTTATAGTTGCTTGTTTTTTAGAGCTTACAGTCTGTACTGGAACTGTTTTGGTTTGGTGGTCTCGTTTTCACTTTGTCTCTTTTTTAATGTCAGAAGAGGAAAACTGTTCAGTATTTCACAGTAAAACCAAAGAACTGAGTAAAATAAATACATTCTATGTGTCATTTCTCCTTCTGATCCATGCTATTTATTTTGCAATCCACCGTGGGACAGAGAGAAAGAGATCAGGTGGTTGGCGTTGGGCTGCAGACTATTGCAAAGTATGTCTGAAATTATCTGTTGCTGAAGCATTTACATTTGGATCCAGGCTGATTTGCTGAAGGAGGTACTTTGCTTTCGTTCTCAGCTGTGTTTCAGCGCTCTTCTCTGCTTTCTCTGGAGCCCAGCGAAAACTCCACCAATGCTCCACCCGAGGTTCAAGAACGCACCCCTCCTCCGCCCTGAAAAAGCACATCTGGTGCTCAGAGCGGCCCCCGGGCCCCTTTTAGCAACCCCTCCCAGACGTGAACTTGGCCTACCTAAATGTTTTTGTTCCTGCAGTCTGAGCCGGTCTTATGGAGAGGGGGATGGAGAGAGGGAAGGAGGAATTTCAACATAAACTGCTTTTTATTGACACAATTGAATACATCAACATGAGAAGCTTTTGAGAGACGAGGGATGGTGTGTGTGTGTGTGTGTGGAGGAAGCGAGGCGGAGCAGGAGGGAGTGGCCATCCATATCACTGATCTGTGACCATATCGTCTAACCACTTAGTTGCCATTACAAGCAACCTGTCACTTGGTCAATCAGCCAGCTGACTGTTAACTTATTAAACCAGTCAGGGTAAACTAGTCATCAAAAAACCCGCCTTCAGCCCGCTACCTCTACCGTCAACGAGTCATTTGCCCAATCAGCAGACAGCCATTCAGGCAGTCAATCACATGGAAGCAATTGATTAGAAACAGCTGTCTTCACCCACTCCCTCCTCTTCCACCCTCTTCTTCCTCCACCTCCCGCAGAAGACTGAGTTCATTGTTTTAGCAGCTCAGCCCACTTTCTGTACTCGCACAAGAAGCACGCTCCGAGGCAGTACCTCCATTACTTTGTCCACGTCTTCTCTGTTTCATGCTGCACATGCTGTACATTTAACCACAGCGACAGACTAGTGCTCCAATAGCTGTTGAGAAACTAATCTCAGTGGTTTACAACCTGTAGGTAAAGAAGCCCTGAGATTAATCTGCGAGGGTCACAAGACCATTATATTAATGAGGTTTTTGGACTCTGATTATCTCTAAAATCACTGAAAAACATTGGTTGAACTACATCCACTGACACTCCAAACAGAATCGTGAAGAAGGGTTTCCTGTAGTATTTACTTTTAAGAGGTCAAAGAATGAAAAGGTTGGACGATTCACGGAAGTAATCAGAAATCCTCTGGGTAAGGACTCAGGCAAAGACGATAGACACGCAACTAACTGCTTTCTTTAATGCAGTGAAGGCCACAAACACAGAGGCAAACAAACTGTTCGATGATCTCTCAGTAACTGCTGGTCCCAAAGACACAGAGACTTTAAAACAATGCACCAACTATGCATGTGTCCTTTAGGTGGTCTCATAGATGGTATGAAGGACGGATGTATCTACCATGACGTTGATTATTGGTTTCTATAGCCTTGAGTTGAGCGTATCTTGGTGTTCTGAAACCTGGTGTGATGAGCAAGTGGCAGATCTGATAGCAAAATCACAATCTCATTGGCTAAGAACTTGTCCATCACAAGTCCTCAAAATCCATTTAAGGCACTCATGTGTTGGCTTCAATTTTTAGATCCATTTGGCTTTAGATCCATTTTAATGTGTCGGTACCTTTTGTAAATGTTTGCCACCCTGTTTTAAACCCTTAAAGGACCAGTCTAGCGCAATGCCAGCATGAGTTAGCAGAAGGCTAGCATTTTATATACTGTTTTGTTTAACTTGGAATATATCGCCAATTCTTTATTTGTGAGATATGAAAATAAAATGTACATTTTTATATCTAAAAGCAGGTGTAAATCATCAAAATTATTTTGCTCCATTCACTTTTCTTCATCGAGGACTATCTCACAAGCGCCCTCTGCTGCACCCTTCGCTGAACTGCAGCCAATTCCTGTTCAACTGAATTAATAAAAAGTTGAATGGCAAAAAACACGTACTTTCATGGATTTTACTTATTTTCTCACACTCGTATCTAGGGTCCATATAAAGAAGCGTTTACTGCAATAAGCCCTATTGCCCTGGAGTGGCACTACCTTTCATAAAAATCTTGTCGTTCACAGCTCAGCTACGGTGGTACCCGGGCGACTCTCAAGGCCAAAGATGTGCATCTAATGATTCTCAAAGTGTCTTTCCAGCAGAGCCTGACCGAAGCTTTTTGTGGCTGGTTAGCTCAGACTTACAGATCGACTCGGTCTCCCCAAAGTCTGCTGACCCTCAGCCCATCACACCTCTGTTGTTTCTCCCTCACCCCACTGTTGAATTCTTAAAATATGCTGGGAGAGAGGCTTAGAGCAGACTTTGAGTTCCCATTTAAACATTTAAGAAATGCCCAGTTCTCATAAAGGTTTTGGAAATGGGTAAATTAGTTGCTAGGAAACATCTTTAGCTGCAGGATGTTGAAATACACACCAACTGTGAGCTGTAGCATAATAAATAGCCCAAGTACGACATATGAGACTGTGTTGTTTATTTTAATATACCCATATAAAAGTGAAACTTTGAGGCCTCGTTTTTGTCATTTCTTTCAAAAACATGTTAAATATTTTAGGTTGAGGCTGCAGGAGTCCCGCTGGTGTCCAAAGTCTTCCCCTTAATGTGCTCTGACAGTTAAAGAACAAATAAATACGTTAGAGAAAAAGTCTGCCCAGTGTATTATTTAAGGTAAGAGCAGCTTGATGAGCTGTAAAAGCTGATAATATTAGTAAATGCGTTGTGTGTCAATATCTTTATAGTGGATGCATCCCTGCTGTGTTTCTCTGCAGCTTGTTAGATAATTCAACATGTTGGTTTTCCGGGTGGATGTTTTTCTCTGCATTTGCTCCACAGCTCACATTCCTTTTCCATTTCCTACCATCCAGCCAAATGCACTTCAAAGCCGCTGTGTGACTGTATGTGTGAATCAAATGCGATTGTTGCTCTGCTCTGCAAGGGGATGCAGAACAGGACCGGAGCAAAGCATGCGTCTGACGAGTCTCATGTTTCAAATGTTCAAAGACTGTGTTTGTGCATGCGTGTGTGTGTGTGTGTGTGTATGCACTTATTTTTTTTATGAAATCTGGTCCCAGGCATATAAAAATGAGGACAACACTGACACTTTTGATTTGTTGCTAAAGCACAAACCTCAGAAGGTGTTTTAAATCTGCTGTTTCCTTTCATAGCAATACATTAAAAAAAAAAAAGCGCCACTTCAAGTCATGTTAAGGTGAAAGTTCATCGACACAGCATTGAATTTAAACAAGCTGCAATATGAACCCCAGATGCTCTCAGGATCGTTCAGGTTGGGCCTTATTTTTACAGCTTTGGCCATGTTTCTATGAGTTATGAATATACTCCATACACCTAATGAATGGCTCTATTGCGAACTCAGTACTTCTGAAATAGGCAGATAGATATAAGGTTACAAAGTTACACACTGTTCAGCCAAATGATCTAAAACACATTATTTGAAAGGAGAAAAAAAAAGTGTAACCTTATCCAACTACAAATATGTTAAATTACACCAAGTACAGTGTTTACAATGGACACTATTTGCTTTCCAAATCTTTTTGGCTAATAAACTTAATTTACAGAGTGATCACATCAAAGTACAGTAACTCACTGATGTAAACAATTGCTAAAATGTCTAATTATTATCTCAAATGTTTTAGCTAAATATATATAGATATAAATATATAGATATAGATATAAATATATCTGAAGGCGGAGTATATGACGGCAAGGTTGAGGACGGCAATCCGGCCATCCTCGGTTTACCCCAGCTGGCTGGGGCTGTGACATGCCTTGTGTTGTTCTGTGAATCCAGGAGGAGGTAGGGGTGGATCGCCTTTTCAGTTGGGCACATTTTTCTCATGTTTTGTTAGTCAGGGAGGTAAGTGATTGTCGTTTGGTTATGTGTCTTTGGGGCTAGGCAAGCAGCTTAACGCAGCTCAGGTCATACAAGCTTTGGTTAGTTTAGTTTTCGTTTATATTAAAATGTATTACATATATTAAAATTATAACATGCTAATTTTTTTATGTAACATAAGCTAGCATTAAAGAGATGTTCAGAGCTCCTTTGTTTTTTAGCAACATTTGCAGAAGCATTAGCATTTAGCTCAAAGCTCAGAGTAAATGTTTCTAGGTTAGAAAATGATGTTAACATAAACATGCTAACATAACAAATTCAAGTGAGTATGATAATAGCATTGATTAATAGCGTTCAGTTCAAGACACAGATTGAAAACATTAATTAAAATTAGCAGAAAATATAGTTTCTGTCTACAAAATTTCATATTTAATGACCGCTCAGGAAAAACAATTCACAATTTTGTTCTAAACAATTAGTTAACTTGTTGACAGAAAATGGGGTAAAACCATAGCAATTTATAATAATTTGGGATTATTAATGTAAAACTACAGCTTATGTGTCAACTTTTTGCTAACATTTAAAATTATATGGGATATATTTTTGCCTTGTTAAAATATCAAAAATGGTCAACTTTATTTAAAAAGCCAGATGTCACAACAAACGGGTAGACGGGGAAAAAGGACACCACAAACCTGTCGATAACTATAAAGTATAGCCTGCTTATTTGTGACTTATTTTCCTGATGGGACCTTACTTTATAAAGTAAACATCATATTGCATTGCATAAGAGTCAAAACTAATAACTGATGTTATAAATTCATCAAAAAAGATTTCCTTAGCTCAAAAATAAAGATAATTTTAGAGGGCTCGCCCCCTGCTGGGAATGGATTTGAATCACTTTTCACGTCCATTTTTTACAGGCTCTGATTTAGGTAAATGCTCAGCTTTACCTAAATCAATGGTATTTTTTTAATAGTATACCAATGAAATAAGTCCACTTTAAGTATAAGCTGGGTGTAAAGCAGTGAAAAATGTCCATTAACAGTGACATGAAAGCATTGCTGGTTATCTAAATTCTGTCATTTCCAGATAATGAAGCGACCGGGCTGTTCGTAGTTGCATTTTACAGATATTAGATGTTGAACAGACCCACTGTCCTCACACACTGTCCTTACTTATGGCTGCCAGCAATGATGGATTACTGTACTGTTCAGTGTGTCAGAGAGCAGACGGTTATGGGAGTGAGCTGTGGCCCTCCGAACACTCCGACACACACGGACACACACATTCCTGCTGTGCGTGTTGTTGTGTGTCGTGTGCTGAAGGGGGCGGGGATGGAAATCAAAGTCACGGAGGGACGAGGGCAGCAGGGTTGATCTTGTGCTCTTTTACTGCACAAACATACACACACTCGTAGGTGGAATGTGAGGGCCTGAGCAGGTTACATCACACACCAACACACACACATTGAGGTGGTGTTTGCCAGGCCAGGTTTCTGCAGTGCGTGAGCAGGCTGCATCCCAGCAGTCACCATATGGACGGATACTGAAGTCAGAACACAAAGAGAGCGACGGATGGGAGAGGAGAAAAGGGGGTTGGAGCAAAGGACAGAGGAATGAAGGGAGGAGGCAAAGCAGGGATTACTGTAAGCGAGGAAATAAGGAATGAAAGAATGTAAAGGAAGCAGGCTTTTGCTTACAATGAGGAGGAAAGGCAAAGAAGGTTACACGGGATCGAGGAATGATGACACTTGGACGTTATTTTGGACAAAAGATGGAGGCTGGAAGGATGACAGCAAAGTGGGAAATGAGAAAAGGGACAAGTCAGAAAAGACAGAGGAATATAAAATTAAAGCTGAAGTGAGGAGGGGAAAAGTGATACTGGGAGCAGATAGGGGAGAAAGAGGGAGGAGAGGGATTGGGAGTATATAAACAGATGGATGAGTGTGAAGCAGAGATCATAGAGAGATTTGACAGATGAATACAACATAGAGACTCACGTGATCCACAGGGCTTCTTGCAATAAGCCTGTTTGCTCTCACTTTTTTCATGTTTTTAAAAGTAAATGGCATATAATATTCATATATGTGTAAAACCATTCACACACAGTCAGTTTAGAACCAGCAATGAATCTAACCTCACGTGTTTTTGGAGTGTGGGAGGAAACCGACGGACCCTGTGGCAACCCACGCAGACACATGGATAACATGCAAACTCCAGACAGCCTGAATTCAAACCCAGGACCTTTTTGCTGTGAGGTGATGTTGCAAGCCCGAGGCTGATGAGTACACTGCGGTCAGAAAAGGACGAACATCGTCAGCAGCAATACTCAGGCAGGCTGTCGGGTTTGAATAATGCTCAGTTGGTATGAAGGACCCCAAAGTGTGCCAAGAAAATATCCCTCACACTATTAAGCCACCAGCAAGCTGAACTGTTGATGGAAGTCAGGATGGATCCATGTTTAATCTCATTTACACCAAATTCTGACTCTAACATTTGAATTTTTACAGCATTTTTCCAATGCTCTGTTGTCCATTTTTGGCGAGCCTGCATCAACTGGCTCAGCAAAATTGCAGGTGTGGCACTCAATGTGGTCTTCTGATGCTGTAGCCCATCTGCTTCAATGTTCAACATGCTGCGTGCATTAACCTCCTAGGACCTGGCGTCTACATATGTGGACATCACATTTTGGGTTATTTAGACTAAAATACTCAATTTTGCTCTACAAGGGCCTGATATCCACTTACGAGAACATTATACTGCTACTGTTCTATCCCAATTTTAAATGACTATCCTCATTTGTGGCTCTCATTTTCTTAGAAACAAAAATCAGGTAAAAAAAAAATCTGGTAATTCTTTTTTTACATTCATCGGGTCTCAATATGCCTGAATATCAAAGAGAAATTAAAAATGCATGCCGTGGAAGAGTTCGGGTCTTAGGTTAAAAGATGCTCTTCTGCAAACCTTGGCTGGAACAACTGTTGCCTTCCTGTCAGCTCATGCTATTGTGACCTCTGACTTTAACAGAAGACTGCTGCTCACCGAGATCAACCCATCTGTCATCATCAAAGTCACTTAAAACTCGCCTTTTTCCTCCCACTCTCATGCGCATTAACAAGCTTTCTGAGAGGTGCAGCCAAGTGTCTACTGAGCGTACGCAATGGATTAACATTTCCATCAGGTGAATGTTAAACCTGTTTCTAATGTAATTCTGCAAACAATAATTTGCCCCCCGCCCCGCCAATCGCCATGTGGTGCAGCAATCTTAACATGATTAATCTAATATGCTCAATGTTTTCTTAGAGTTCTAATTGTAGTCATTTTGAAACATTCTGATCCCACATCTTTGCTCTTTCATGCCAGTTATATTATTGTAATCATCACCCCCCCCCCTTATCTGATTGTTTTCAGTGCATATTTATTGGTGATTTTAGTGACTGTTGTATATACTGTTGTTTTTGCGTAACTTGTACTTTGGAGGTTCTTCAAAATGTGCCATATAAATAAAGTTTGACTTGAATCTAACTGTTGACTTTTTCTGGTTTGACCATTTTCACTCAAAAGCACCATTTAAGGAGTCATTTGTTTAACCGTCTGAGACGCTTTGAGGTACTTTTAGGACATAAAGCATGAAACAGCACATTTCCAGTGTAATAAAACACAAGACCAATCTGAGTGTTTTGTAAATAACAGTTTATTTGAAAACCAGGGATCAGGCTGCTTTTGGGCCAGTTTAGCTGCTGCTCTGTTTGGCGGCCAGCCTCTTGTCTCTCTCCTCGGCGATGGTCAGACGGATTCCCTTTCCTCTGGGCAGGGACACCCACGGCTTGTTGCCCTGCAATCAGACAGGAGATCAGAGCAGTTAGTGCTGGTCAGAAGATAAAATACATCTGAACAGGTAAAATATAAAGCCGGACAAATAAATTTCAACTCAAAACGTGAATACAGACATATTCAAGATGGCCACAGTTCCACAGATTTATTTAGAACAAACATCTCTTTAAGTGCTCAGTGTGAGAAAAACGCCTCAGTCTGTAACAGTAAACAAAGATCCTCAATTGTGTTAACATTTATCTGCACGCCAACACTTCTACAAGGAGCTGTCACTGAGGTGAAGAAAAGAGCAGCTCTGAGGCCGCCACATAAATGTCACGCAGCAAAGAGACGACCGTGCCGGCGACAGATCCGATCACACCGGCCGCCAAATAAATGTCAGGCAGCAGAGGAGCGTTTTATTAACCACGCTCCCACCGCAGGGCCAGGTCCTCGTAATCATTAATGTGCGATTCAGTGGGACAGAGAGGAGTTCATAAAGCTTTTCACACCGCTCGGCTCCTCGCTGTGAGCCAAAATCAACAGGAAAACAAACGCAGTGTGTGTGTGTTTGCTTCGTGGCACTTCACTCCCTCTTGTGGACTCTGGTTGCTGCCAGATCCAGTTTGCTTCAATGGCCCAGCTATTAAACATGATCGCTTTCAGTAGTGTTTCCTGGTATAAAGCACGCAAATTTATGACTTTTCCAACATTTTACTCTCCTTGATTTTGATTTCAGACAAAGACTTTTTAACGACATGCAGGAACCCGAGTTATGCACCCTGTCTGCATTTTGTTTCCTCCCGGAGGACGTAATCAAACGCAGCGCACAGTGCTCGGCGTTAATGAGTCCAATATTAAACCATCACTGCTGTTTGTTGCTGCACAGAGCCACAGTCATGTTCCCACGCTCAGTTCACTTAAGCTGAAGTTTCCAGTGTTTGGTGATGGAGCTCAGAACTTCTTAGAGGAATTGGTAGTTTATTTTCATCACTAATCAAAACCACAAATCGTCATCATTGCTCCAAAAATCACCTGATTCATGATATAAACTCAGCTTTAATTCTCCTGTCCAGAGTAACACATGATAGAAAACATCAACGGTCACCCAGAAGACCGTCTTTAAAGACTTATTAATAGATTCTGATGGACTGCTTCTATTTTAATCTGCACAAATGTCTTTACGAGTTAATCGACTCAGCAAGAAGGTGAGAGTCAGAAGTAGCAAGTTAGGGAAACAGAAAAGAGGGTTAAAGTCAGTTTGTTTACATGTAGTTAGTAAAAAAAAAAAAAAAAAACCTCAAACTACACCTTTTTTAAAAGCTCTACTTTTAAATCTATGAATGAAAACCTTGTTTTACTTGAAAGGGGAAAAGATTTAATTATTAGAGAACCCTCCTGGTCATTGTAAAATTAAACACTGCTGAGCTTTTACTTGACAGGCAGCTGTTGACTATACGCAGACACTGATACACTGTTAGGATACTTCAAAATACTCTGCATAATAGTAGCACTTTGAGGAAATTTCTTGTCACTGGACCTAAAATTTGACATCCCCCTGGTCTGGATGCTGTGTGCTGCAGACAGCGGTGGCGTATTTCTCACCTTGCCAATGACAAAGATGTTGGAGAGCCTGGTAGCAAAGCTGTTGCCTGTGCTGTCCTTGACGTGCACCACGTCGAAGGAGCCAGGGTGACGCTCCCTGTTGGTGATCACACCGATACGCCCCAAGTTAGCACCACCGGTCACCATGCACAGGTTACCTGGAAGAGGGTGAAGATCAGTGGTCAGAGATGTTCTTCATTAACAGGAAAACAAGCCTGCAGGTTGTGCAGAGAGCTGAACGTACCAGTATCAAACTTGATGAAGTCTGTGATCTTGCTGCTCTCCAGGTCGATGCGAACTGTGTCGTTGACCTTGATGAGTGGGTCGGGGTAACGGATGGTGCGGGCGTCGTGGGTCACCAGGTGAGGGATACCCTTGGTGCCGATGAGGATCTTCTTCACCTTGCACAGCTTGTACTGTAAGAGGAAGAGGAGGTGTTTTAGGAAATGCGGACAAACATGTGACATTTCTGGTAAAAACTAAATCCCCAAACCTCATCATGCGACCAGCACGACTGACTGAAACACTGAGAATTTGGTGATACCGACACCAGTTTAAATCCAGCTCATGAACACCAACTCTGGCATAAACAGACATGTGATTGTGATTTTTTTTAACCTTACAGTAACTGAGTGAGGTAACTATGCGTTTGATTTGACACAAAAGTGCAGATAAAAAGAGCACTATAGTAACAAATGACCTGCTTGTACTTTGAGGGTTGAGGATGAATTAAAGCAGCGGTCTCCAACCTTTTTTGCGCCACGGACTGGTTTATACCCGACAATATTTTCACGGACCGGCCTTTAAGGTGTCACGGATAAATACAACAAAATAAAACTAGTACCGGTACCGAAAAAAAGAAGATTTATTCATAACACACGTGAAAAGACCCAGGAAAACAGAGTAAACGATAAAAACGATAACAAAATAACGCTGAAAACCGATAAAAACCCTGAAAACTATACATTTCACACCTGAGCCTCAACTCTTGCTGCCCGGTACCAAACGACTCACGGACCGGTACCGGTCCGAGGCCCGGGGGTTGGGGACCGCTGAATTAAAGCTCTCACCTTGGCCTCCTCGGCGGTGATGCGGTGGACGGTGAAGCGTCCCTTCACGTCGTAGATCAGACGGAAGTGCTCGCCGGTCTTCTCGATGCTGATCACATCTGAGTGCACAAACAGAGCAGGTGTCAGTTAAATGAATCCTGTGGTGTTTCCAACCAACAGCTCATCATCAAACTTTGTTAAAAAGCAGAAAACTTAGACTCTACCATCAAACATTTAAGAGCTGATGTTTGGATGGTATTTAGCACCAAATTAAGGCCTTTGATGCTGAAGTTGGCAATTAAACACAGAATGAATGCCAGGATCAACTTCTTCAGGTATTTAAAATCTGGCATCTATTTTAGGGCACACTTGACTTTTTAAATTTTTCTGTTTTCTTTATAAATCTGGCCCCTGTAATGGACTTCCACTACCAGAAGGGGTCAGTAATGTACACAAAGAGTTTGCCAGCCAGCCAAAAACAAGCCCAGAGCAGAGAGCACCAATAAAGAAATGCTGTGAGAGTAAGATGTGAAAAGGCAAAGGTGATGACTGCTCAGTGTGGAAATGGTAAATGGCCTGTATTTGTATAGCGCTTTACTAGTCCCTAAGGACCCCAAAGCGCTTTACACATCCAGTCATCCACCCATTTGCACACTGGTGATGGCAAGCTACATTGTAGCCACAGCCACCCTGGGGTGCACTGACAGAGGCGAGGCTGCCGGACACTGGCGCCACCGGCCCCTCTGACCACCACCAGTAGTCAATGGGTGAAGTGTCTTGCCCAAGGACACAACGCCCGAGACTGTCCAAGCCGGGGCTCGAACCGGCAACCTTCTGATTACAAGACGAACTCCAAACTCTTGAGCCCAATCGCCCTAAGACTAAGAAAGACTAAGGTCCACTCAGATCAAAGCTAAAACTGGTCTTCAGATCGCTGTTCGTTGATGGGGACATCCTCAGATGAATATGCAACAGGTTTTAATGAACGTTTTTGCTTGAAATGACACAGAAGTCAAAAAGGTAACCCAACAGCAACACCTAAAAACAAGCTCATTCAAACTGACCTTTAAGGTACCGAGTACATATCCAATAACACAAAACACCAGAGTCATCAATATTACAGCTGCAGTAACCGAGTGTTTAGCGTGCACGTACAGTATATAAATAGGCCACGAACATCCTGCAGCGGAGGCTTCCCTTGGATTTGGATATTAAAAAGCCACACCTCCATGTGAGGCTGTTGGCTGGTGTTGAGGTGGAGAGAGAACTGATGGCGGCGCGACTGTCACCGCTGTCCAAACGCCTGCTCTCAATTACTGGCTTGGCTGCCGTCACTGACAAGCAAAGAGACAAAGCCGGCGTTCTGAGATTTACTTCCCTGGAATAGTTACTGAAGCAGTAACTCAGGTTATTTTGGAAACTCGCTTTTCCCAGTCTCTCCACATCTCTGATAAAGCTACAGCTGTGAGTACATGCTGCTCGTTGTTCCCACGGACTCTGATATCAACACAGTCCTGTAAGTATTTACACTGGAGGCTCAGGCACACACTTAACGTTACAAGTCTTCTTGGAGCTCAGAACTTCTTAGAGGAATTGGCTGTGTAATTTCAGCTCATTGCTGATCAAACCAACAAATTCATCACTGCTCCTTCTGCGCTAAACATCCAAAGACTATTTACAGAGCCACTCATTCTGAGAATCTGTCAGCAGCAAAGTTATCACAGTCAACTAAAACTAGATGTGAAAAAACTAAACAAAGAACTACTTAAACTTTAAGACTGAAACTTTGAACCTAAAAAAAACTATAGGGGAAGCTAACACTGAAGCTAATCTAAAACCAATTACAAAACACTCAACAACCCTGGTCAGCAGGTGAGCCAATGTTACATCACACACAGTTTACAAACTGGGATCTCACGTGATTTAAGAACAAATTCAAAGTGGGGAACTTTAAACACATTTTTTATATTCAGGCTTTTCTGAACGAGCAGTAAGTGTAACTGGAGATTTCAGCTCTTGAACAGGTAGTCATCTCACTACAGGCAGCATTTGATGTTTTATTGGCAGACAAATTTGACGTCATTACTTTGATTTGTGGTATTCCCACCTGTGTAGCACACACTCAGGAGTGTGTTTGGTCTAAAATTACCCTCTGCTTTGGAGAATCTTTAGTTCTATAATTTTTTTCTCTCCATACAAATACACAGTCTTAACTCAGCCAGTAAAATTACAAAGCTGCTGCTTTTAATTTCCTTCAGGACCTAATTTAATTTCTGGAGCCGAATATTTGGTTGTCATTTTATATTTAATAAGTGGTGCATTAAAACAGCAACTACATTAACATTTTTTTTCTGGTCTCTCTCTCTCTCTCACACACACACACACACTTAAGCTAATTCACCAGAAAAATTAGATGATTGATGATGGAGCTAATTTTTCATAATTTAATGAAGTTGGGACATTTTGAACCCTTCAGCTGATCTGAGCTGTGGAGAAGTCTCTAAAACTCACCCATGAATCCAGCAGGGTAGGTGACATCAGTGCGGACTTTGCCGTCGATCTTGATGAATCTCTGCATGCAGATCTTCTTCACCTCGTCCCCAGTCAGGGCGTACTTGAGGCGGTTCCTCAGGAAGATGATGAGGGGCAGGCACTCCCTCAGCTTGTGGGGACCGGTGGAAGGACGAGGAGCCTGAGGAGGAGAAGGAAGCAGGCGTTATGGTCTGTAAACAAGAAGCTTTTTCATGATTTCTGTGCGTGCTCCACTTCATGATCATTAGTCAAGTATTCCCCACAAATACAGTCAACTTTGTAGCAGATTCACATGTCCGCTTTATGCACTTGTATTCAAAGTTCACACACTCGTGTTTTTGACCCTGGCTGCCCAGTTCACCAGCTACAGTCCAACATCGTGGAGCAAGAGGTCAAGCCCAGCATGAAAGACTCACTGAAGACAGCTCAGCTTTTAAGCAGCTAGGAAATTCCTTTGTTGTTTCAGCTCAGTAAAACGCAATATGACCAAAAAACATTTTTGGTATAATAAAGTAAAAACCTGATAGTTCTGTGGACTTTTGTCACCCAAGCACATAACACCTGTGTAGAGGGCATATCCAATTACTATTATTTGATCATTCACAGCACTCTCACATAAATACACACATGTCAATCACAAACACACTGGGTAACCTGACAATGTTAACAGACCATCTTACATGATTCAAAATATGTAAACACCAATTCCAGCAGAATAAACATTATCTTCTACAAAAACAGATTTAAATGACAAAAGCGATACAGTCTCTATGCCGCCATCATTTCTCACCCAGTACCAGCAGATGAAATTAAGCATCAGTTCAAGTGTGATACAGTTTTTACTGCAGTCACAGACCCACATTCCCACTTTAAGCAAGTGCTACACTTTCTCCATCCTTCAGAGCGTCACATAAGCAAGTATAATCTGTGTGTTATAATGCAAAATTATCCCTAGTTTGTCGATCTCATTTAACACCATTACTTGAGCTACATGGCACCACAGTCTATTTGTTCTTTTCTACCAGACAAGAAGCTGCCACGATTTAAATAATTTCAAGCTACGGTATTCAGTGTGCTGCAAGAGTGAAAGAAAAGCAAGAAGACGGCTGATGTGACAGAAAAGGATGCTAGGGATAGGGCGAGATGGAGGCAGGTGACTTGCTGTGGCTAACCCTAAATGGAGCATGTTAGCATTAGTCTGTTCCACAATAATTAACATCTTATTAAGTAAATATGTATAACCTATCTTTTAAGTGTTGCTGTGATGTGTGGCCACCTCAAATAATAACGGACTAAAACACATGCAGGATTAAAGACGTACACTTCAATGTTTTTAAACAGGCATATTCACCCTGCTCCAATCAAACTGCCTGTGATGTTAGACTAGCTTTCATCCGACAGTGTTAACCACTGCGTTAATAAACGAAATCCACGGTTTAACAATGAGATACAGAAATGAACATCCACGGGTCTTCAGTATGTACGTGGAAACATTACTTACAAACACTCCGGTGAGCTTGTCCAGCATCCAGTGCTTCGGCGCTGCGACGCGCTTCAAGTGCTTCTTCGGTCCTCTGGCCTGGGGAAGAGGCGACAAAGCCGGTTAGCAAAATGAAATACAACCGGCCTTGATTCTCCTGAGGCACGAACAAATACAGAGAGTTTATAGCAGAACCCAAACCACGTTGGGAAGGCCGGCGAGTGTGGGCCCTGTTAGCATGCGGCGCTAACTGAACCCATACTAGCACAGACTTCGGCCCAGCCGGGACACACACCGGAAACATTTGTGGCATATTTTAGGATTTAAATTGTATCTATATTTAAAATAAATGCATAAAAATACTGCACAGCTCTGCTTCCTGTCAGTAATACTCTTTTGTTTCATTTTTAAGCGGGCTAACAGCGATAGCCGCTGCCGAGCTAGCAAGCCGCGGCTGACAAACCCGCACAGAAGGATCAGGTTGTCTGAAAATATCAATTAAGAGCAAGAATCAACGCTTTCAGCTACAATTTAAACTTCCTCCGTTTAATAAGACGCTAGAAATAAAAGTAGGACACATAAAAGTTTCGTAGTATAAAACATAAAAGTGATGTTTAGGGATTATTTCAGAGAGGAACACTGAGGGGAAACTGCTCACCATGTTGGAGTCTGCGGGGGAAAGGACCTCCAAGCTTCCGGTAATGCGTGTTAAGCCCTAGTACGGCACAGTGCGAGGGACACACCTACTGAAAGTCGCTGGGGTAATTAGAACAGGCTGCTAACGTTCTTTCTTGGCTTTTATTGCTTGTGTTGTAAACTGTTTTAATATCCTAATAGTAGTAATAGTGGCTACTACACCACAGCCATTTTTAAACGCTTATTTGAGCAGCCATTTTAAAATTACATTTAACTGATTACCAGGACATAATGTCATGCCAGTTTGTTTTTTTTTTGCTCCTGCAAACCTACCAGTTCCTTGGGTGTCCTGCCAGTCCCTGCGCCTACACCTGCTCTCAGGAGTACACTGGCCAGGCTTAAATATCAGCCACAGTCACCAGAGCCTGCTGTGTGCCCTGCACACCCACAGTTAGAGGCATCTCCACCAGAAGCCACCGTGGCGTCTGGTCTTTTTGGGGTTGTCCACTGTCTGGTCCTGTTCTGTCTCCACCAGAGGTTGCCTGCGTACAGCTGTCTTCGTACAGCTGTCTGTTCCTGCTCCAACCCCAGCCAGTGGTCTGTGCTCCGTCCGAGCCAGCACCTGCCAAGCCACATCCAGCCACGCCTTCCACACTTGGTCTGGCACTGCTGGCTCCTGCTAAGTCTGCCAAAGCTGGTGTGGCACCACTGCCGCCTGCCACAGGTGGTCTGGTACTGCCGGTATCGTCAGCGCCTGCCACACCTGGTCTGGCACTGCCGCCACCTGCCAACCATCTCCTGCCCGGTCGGGCAATGCCAGTATTCCAAGCCTGCCACACCTGGTCTGGCACCGCCTGGCACGCCTACTCCAGCACCACCGGCACCTGCCACGCCTGGTTTGGCCCTGCCGGTACCTGCCAAGCTTCCCAAGGGTTTTTGTCTCTACAGTTGCCACCCGCCTGCCAAGCTGCTGGAGAAGTTCCATCACCTCCGTCAGAGAGGTGCCACTGGCCACGTGGCTTTTTTTTTTCCAGTTTTGCGTGCTGTGAAATGTGTTATAAAAACAAAACTGACCAGTCTGATAATGATGTCAGTATCTCTAGTTTTTCAAACCTAACACAAAGAAAACTGTATTAAACTAAGCACAGGAGTCATTATTGCTCATAGACACCAAGTCAGCAGAGGCTCTTCTGGGTTATCTGGGTCATTCAGAAAAACAGAACAGATTTTTATCGTTTTATGAACAGTTTTTGCAGAATTTCACAAATAATTATCTCATTAACTCAGGAAACCAGAAAAAATACACTAATGGTTTAATGGTTTGTCAACTGTCCCAAAAACCAAAATTTTAGAAGCCTTTAAACACCCTAACTTAAACCTATCAGTCTTCAAGCCCCCAGCTCTACATTAAAAGAGTTTGGGTTATTCACGATGTGACGATGCCTGCCGTGACCAACAGGTCCAGGTCTGTGCACTGATTTCTCCCACAGAGTAATAACAGGACCATGTTTAAAACCTCCATCTCTGGGTGGTTCAGAGCACCCTAGTCAGGAAATCCCAGGTTTGCAGGCAGCTTGCAGTCTTGTTTATACTCACTGAGATAAAATTCCTCCTTGCTTAGTGTCTTCCTTTGCCAAATGCTTCCAACTAATGCAGATATGCCATCTCCCTTTGGAGGAACAGATCCCAAAGACAAACCTGGACTCCATTCACGCCCAATGCAAACACTCCCGTGTGCATATTGGCATATTTATTCTAGTGACTGACTTTCATTTCTTATGATCCTTCCTTTTATTCACAGGTGTATTTTTCAGGACAGGGGTTTCCAACAGGATCTCAAACCTACATGTCAATTAGAGCATTTAGAGAGATCTGCAACATGGCCTGCTGCCAGAAGGAGCGGGGATCGATCGAATTCAGATCTTACACGGTATAGCAGACGTCTGGGGAAGTAGTAGAAGCACTTTTTTAAAGAGTGGTATCAATTTCTGTAAGATTAAACACACTGAAGGTATAGGGTAAGGACACGTGTGTTTGGATTAAATCTCTAAAGGATTAGTAAAGGATACAGTAAAGGATACAGTACTGCTTAACGCAGATGGAGAGTGTAATAAAGTCCTTCATTTTTTTCTTTTTACACTTAAAGTTTCTTTTAAGTAGTTGAAAAATGACGAAAAAATCAGGTAGTTTGAATTTTAGTCTGCAGCAAATGGAAATGAAAAAGTCTTAGACAGGTTTAGTAATATTTCCTTTTTGATTTAAAATGTCAGTGTATGCACTTACCATCACAGACCAGCAGGTGGAAGCACTGGACTGCAACGTTACAGTCAGGGAGACGTTTAAGTTTTTACATTAGTTTCAGTGGAGCCTCACTTTATGTCCCAGTAATCATACATAAATTAACTGTTTATAAATGACCTTCAGATTAATTTATTTGCTTAAACATACGCACCATTATTGTTGTAGATGCTGGACCTTTATTAGCAGGTGTGTTGTTCTATATATCTGTTTGCAGATGTCTTTATTTCCCTCCCTCAAACTTCAGAACTGTCCCAAAAATTGAAATAATTGAAAATTGTTTGCATAACCTCCTTGATATAAAATCAACTTTGTACAGCAATCAGTCAACATATATCTGGTTTTATCATTAGGAGGTAGGGATGAGCAGGAAGGAGTTAAACCAGTGCAGACCTGGCAGGAGAGCAGTGAACCTCCTAAAAAGTGTCCTTTAAACAGAGTTATCCCTTATCTCTATCGTGTCAATGATTTTTACAGTCCTTGATGTGCTGGGACATTTTTTTCATGACCCTGGAGCCCAGAGGCAGCAGTCAAGCGTGTTACAGATCCTTCCTGTCACATGAAAATTGTGAGGCTGCTTGATTAGCTGTAGAGCGTTTTCAAATATCAGTGGTGCTTTTATACGATGCCTTTTATAGAGGGTTTCTAAGCTGTAAAGATGTTATTTGTTATTCTATTAATGCTAGTTTTAACAAGGGGTTGCCAGGTTTTGGAAAATCCTCCTTTGCTTTGTCGCTTTAAAATGTTTTTAGTTGTTTTAATGATTTGGGGGAGACCTCTGACATCATCAGTTAAGTCTTCCATCAAACAACAGAAGTGTAACAAACTGCACTTCCTTTACTGGAAGTTTCAAAGCATGAGTCAGTCATAGATTTCCATTTTAAAATTCCAAACTTTACAGCATTTAAAAGCTTTTTTGGATAGTTTTTCCTCTTTATAACAGCTGTAGAGGGGTGATCTTTGGGTCACCACTTTGATTGACTGCTGTCCAGACCTACACAGCTGGAGGGTTTGGTACCTACTTCAACTGCACTAATTCTGAACTGGACCTCTTTGTTGAGCTTGTGTTATTGGTGCATTTCAGAGCATTTTTAATGGAATAACCTGCTACACTGCTACACACTATCCAAGAACTTTGTGCTTCAGTTTTTGTGAATGACAGTGACCGATTTTACAGATTTTAACAGGTCAATTAGTTATCAGTAATTAGCAGATATGTGTGTTACACCTGTGAAGTTTATGAATGCCCTTTATAACCAAGCTTGCTACCATTACCTGATAACTAATTTCTCTCTGCCGGTCTTATTTTTACCTAAGCCTCAGCAGATGAATTCAGACGCAACTCTCCCAGGAATTTCCCAGGGATTTCCAGACTTGAACCAGGGATCTTCCACTTGCTAGGTTTAGCCACTACTCGACTGTCTCATACAGATATGGTAAAGCTAGCCCTAAAGAACAAACAAACAAGCAAACAAATTTTTGGGAGGGGTGGACAATTAATTTACCCACGTTGTCCCACAATTTGAGATACATGGGAAGCCTCCACCAATGTGGAGGATCTTAACAATAAGTTTGTATAAACGTATATATATTTAATAGCAGAACCAAATTCAGCTTATTGACGGGCCCTTCACAACAGTCCCGGTTTCTAATGTGGTCCCTTAGGAACATTTACTGCCCACCCCTGAATAATATGACCATATGGAGGAGCTCAAACTGAGGAGCTCCAACAATGGC
The DNA here is from genome assembly GCF_056152115.1 of Neolamprologus brichardi. Classification (NCBI taxonomy): domain Eukaryota; kingdom Metazoa; phylum Chordata; class Actinopteri; order Cichliformes; family Cichlidae; genus Neolamprologus; species Neolamprologus brichardi. The sequence continues at coordinate 25,200,149 of NC_142106.1, read as the reverse complement.
TGCAGACCTAGAAGAACCAGAACTGGGATCAAGATGGGTGATAGGAGCATGTGAGGCTGGCATGTACTGCATATGCAAATTTTTTGAAGATTTGATCATGGATCCAGATTTCTAGATAATGATGCTCATGTAGTTTTCATTCAAAACAAACTAATCATACCCAACCAGTAGACTAAGATTCAAAACCTTCAAATGTAGCCTGGGCTGATGTACGTGTCAGTCTGGCAGCCAACAGTGATAACTTTCTGTTGGAACAATAGAAGAGAATTAAATATGCTAAGATCAGCATATGCAAAGTTTGACAGCAGTCCACTTCTCTGATACTGTAAAACTACGTTAGACACAAAAAGTCACCACAACCACGACTTTTCTTAAACTTTTCCAGGACAGCCCTGTAATTTTCTATCAGCCCTTTATCACAAAATGAATTTTAATGAAGTAAAGGGCAGAGTGATAGCATCAGCAAACTTATTAATCTTCCTCACAAAATCTTATTAGCGAAACACAGCTTCACTTCATGTTTTTCTCCCAAAACTCCCCGTTTCTCCTGCAGCGGCTCTACTCCCGACAGTTTGAAAAACTTTCATGGAAACAAGCTCTTAATCGCCTAAAAGCCACAAGGTGGCTGACTGAGCACTCATCTGAACTCATATTCCACTTTAGAGAGAATTTCAGGTTGTTCGTGAGTTTTGTGAAGAATAGTTTAGTTCAAAAGGTTAATTTGCAGTAATTGGGGATCAAGAAAAAGAGGAAATGAAAGGCTCTGTACAAATCATCTCAATCATGAACTTTTTCAAGGGAGGAGAGAGGGGACCGTGTTCACACAGCAAAAAAAAAAAAAGACACAAAAAAAAAAATCCTCTCAGCTGGGATTAAACTGGACTGCAAAACAACATACATACACAGACACACACAGATACACACAGACACACACACAGGGACAGTGTGAGGCAGATGGAACAAACCCTGGACTGTCTTCGATCTAAAGAATGTTATTCTGACCCACTTAGACAAAGAGACAGAGGAAGAGGAGAATCAGTGCGTCTGTCTGCTGGATTTGGAGGCGATGAGTAGCATCTTTATTTCTCTCGCCGCGTCAGTGAAGTGATTGTTAAGAAGGAAATACCCAGAAAATCCCTTTTTGAAGAGCGAATAAGGCCTCTGTCAAATTAGTTCTTCAACAGGTTCTCATTAATGGCTGGTGCTCGTGTTTCATTAAAGAAAGTCTGGGCTCATTGACTGAAACCGAGAGCCTTAGTCACATCGAAAAGTGGCAATGTGCAGCGTGCTTGTACGTGAAAGGGCGAAAGGACTGGATAAGTGTGTGCGTGTGTGTGAAGGCTCAGCTGCTGATGACTAAATAAATCAACAAGGATCTGCATGTTTCTTTTTCCTCCAGCAGCAGCTTTCACGTGGGCAGATTTCCAAACTTGCAGCTTGTTTTTGAACTCTAAAACCCTGTGTGGCCTGTATAACTGAACAAGCACCTGCTTCATGCCTGCTACTCGCCTTACCTTTGTTGTAATGCCATCCCTGCGCTTCTGTGTGTGTGATGGCTTTATTTCCAAGCTTTTCTATGCCTGCAAGGATGCAAACACAGGCAGGCAGGTGTGTTGTTTTGTGTGGTCCAGGATGAAACCCACAATGCTCAGATGACAGACACACCGGGTCGAGGGTGAAAGGCCTTTGTTCCTCCCTTCTCAACTTACCACAAAAGATATACTGTAGGTCGGAGCCTCCATCCTGACACAACACAGCAAAGCCCCTATAGGTGGGTGAGGGATGGGTGAGGAGGGTCAGGTGTCAGCTTGAAGCCCTTTGAGTCAAAAGCATGTGACCATTCGTGAACTAACCCAGAAACCACATCTGTCAGGATCACAAAGGTCCTATAGTTTAGTGATGTATGTACAGCATATCGATATTCTCTTTGCATTTGCACAAACATGTTCGTGTGAATGAATCACCTGTGATGCACATCAGGGCCGTAAGACCACTAACAACCCTCTGAGATGCAGCCCTAGCTCTGAACACCAATCCTAAAAAAGAACTTTTTCTGGAAAAAAAAAAGGAAAACAGTTTGAAGTTTTAATTGACAACTTTTAAAAAGAACAAAAATTATATATACAGTACATGGAAGAAATTTAGGTATTTTTAGTCTCATTGCCACAGATGCAGGAAACCAGGCACCGAGCTTTCCTATGAACTCACAGAATTCGAGTGGGATACTGTAATTGGATGCCACTGCTGCAAAAGGACTGTTTGTGAAATTTCCTCCTTCCCAGATATTCCACCATCATCTGTGGTGGGATCAAAGTGGAAGCATTTCAGAACCACAGCAACTCAGCCACGACGTGGCAGACCAGGATTGTGTAAATGTCACCAATGCTCTGTTCTCAGTGACTGCAGAGCTCCAGGGCTGGAGTTTCCATGGCTAAGCTGCTCCTGTAGGTGTTAAATGTAGGTGGCCCAGTATTTTGGCCCATACTGTGGGGTTAGCATCATCTGCCAAGGATTAGTTAGACCTCACAGAGTTAAAGACACTTTGGTTTTGCAGAAATGTGACTGCTAACCATGTGACATTAACTTCCATTTTGGTTGTGTGGCAGTCATGATAATCATGTAGGATCAAGAGAATGAGGCCCCAGTCATAGTGCCCTGGACACCGGTCCATGACCATCTGGCAACAACCAGTTGTTCAGGAAAAGACTGCTGAAGTCCCAGACACAGGCCCACAGACTGGCCAGTGACCACCAATTTTCCCTAGTGACCCACCTAGGCCGCTAGCATATTACTGCAGATGTCCAAAGTTTGAATGGCAATAAATTTGTCTACTGTAGTTAAACTGGAAATACTGTGACGTGAACTGGAGATGGAGACTGTTTGCCTTCAAAGTAAAACTTGTGTCTTTTGTAACATTCTGGCTACCAGCTTCTCCATTCCTGGTTTGAATTAAATGTTTACAAATTGTACTGCCCCTGTTAGTTTGTGTGCATTTGCAGACAAACATGGAACAGGAAACCTTAGCAACGTGCTAGCAACCAAAGCAACGACTAGGACGTTTTTGGTCAACCACCTTCTGTGCAACTGATTTTATCCAGCGGCATCCAGGAACGACTACCAACCAGTTGGGGAACATAGTTTCTCTACAAACCAGTGGTTGTATCATACAGGGTCAGTATTGCTGATAGCATTAACTTACAAACCCAGCTTATGTGCAGCAATGTGTCACGATTTATGAGATGAAACCTACATTTTTAAATTCTCATCATTTGAACCACTGCGATATTTTTTACAAGAACAAACCTTTCAGCTTTTTATGCATTTTGAAACTTTTTTTTTTTTTTTTTAAAACCTAGAATGTAAATGTGCCCGTCTCTGAAGCACTTTGTGCCAACTATAAATAAAATAGGCATGAACTAATGCAAAAGGGTTCAGACATGCTTCAAAGAGTTCATTTGAGTATATTTTTCCATTTCCAGAAAAAAATAATTTAAAGTATTCATTGGTCTACATACTGAACTTGGATAAAAATAAAGTAGCTAGTACCTATCTGATACCAGTACCATATAATATTGACATTTGAATCAATCCGCCCACGTCTAATATTTGGTTTGGCTGAGAACCTGGCCAATCAAAGCTGATCTGACCATTTCATAGGTGGGCTTTAAAGAAACGGGAGTTCATTTAAGACAGAACAACAAAAGAGGCAGCGCAGCGAAGTACCATCTGAGAACATTTATTTATTTTTTGAAAATTAAGGCGTATAAACACAGTCTCAGATTAAAAAACAAAATAGTGGGTTTTGGCTTCTCAGAAATGTTTCAAACCTCAATATTATCCTCCATGTCACAAACCGTCACCCTGCTTTACATGTGATAATGCTTTTCAGCTGTTACAATGTCACATGATAGGCACACATGATTCTCATATATTCACATGTTAGATTTATGTTGTGAAACTTTTCATGTAACTGGGAAGAGAAAAAAACAAACTGTTGCACATGTAAAATATAATTCCCTCAGAGCTTTCAACCATATCACATGGCATAGACATGGATTTGACATGCTAAGTTGGTAGTAGTTTACAGTGTAATCCAACACTTTCAGGACTGCTTCGGGGTGAACAGTACAGTTCATTTTCAGGTCACAGCTAATAGCATCAGAGAGGTCAAGAGGTCATGAGGGATTCTTGCATGAATTTCAACCAAAAACAAAGATTTGTTTAATTCTTCATTTGCAATAAGAGATGAACAAAAGACCTCAATGAGACAGTGACAGAGGAGCTGTTTCTGTAACATGGACAGATCAAATGTGCAGCTTAGCTTGGTCTCATCCCTGCTTCACTACAATAGTCCAAATTGTAACTAAAATTGGACTAACACCAGCCTCCAGACCTAATCACACTTCCTCATCAGGAACACGGAAGTGCAGCGACAACGGTCATGACATAAACGGACCGTTTTAAAGCGGGAGAGCAGGAAAAATAGGAATTTGACTTTGTTTGCTGCTCCGTGTAGCACAGGATCCCTGCCACTAGCTATCCCACCCTTCCTTATCAACTTTCAGGCCGGACAACAAAACACACACCCATTCCACATTTCTGGATCTAACTCGCTGAGGTGACTTTAGGCTCGCTACAGAAGTGCTCCTTGTCTGCTTGTCTCCTGATGGGGGATCAGCCACCGTCTTAAATAACGTGTTGTATGACTACGGCTGTTTGAACGAAATTCAAACAAGAAAATAAAGAAGTGCACAGAGATAACCAAGTCTAAGACAATCATTTCCTTTGTGAAGCCGAGAGACAGGAGTTCCTTTCCCATGAGACCAGAGCTTAATATTGTGTATAAGAAAACAGGAAGCGTAGTGTTTGCCATCCTTTGCAATTCTTCCACAAAGTCGTGCCTCTCATTTTCCTTAATCGTCCACTTGATCAATTCAGGGCGGTACTAAGAAAAGAGGGGGGATCGAGTCCAACAGGTGTACCTTACTCCTCTCTAAAGAGGGTGGCTCGGATGTCTTTGTCAGCCCTTCTCGTGTCAGTCAACTTGTTTTCATTAAGACCAAATGATGGAGCGATGGAGGAAACAGGATAGGAGCAGGAGTGAGTCTTAGACTCCTCGTTTCTGCTCATACTCTGCTGATGTCTCTGCTCTTTTACATGAAAGGGAAGTACAGTTCAGAGTGGGAGCACCACTGGTTTCATCTCGGTGAAGAAAAGCAGCACTGATTCCTTTACAGAAACAAGAAAATCAAAAGCAAGCTTGTCTTTTCTTTTGTCTGTCCGTAGGAGGGTACGGAAGCAAAACAGAAACAGAGAGCGAGCCTCTAATCGCTTTTCTCCATCGGTCAGCGTCTCTTCTGCTTCCTCGTTTTATCAGCCAACAAAGGGAGGAAAGAAAAACCAAACATGGAGAGAAGTCCTCTCTCTCTCTCTCTCGTTGTCAATCAATTCCACTTTATCCGTGTGCTTCCCCCACCCTCATAGGTCAGCATCCAGCTGGCACGTCCGACATGAAGTCGAACTCGTTCTGTCCCAGCCAGAGCTCGGGCAGCTCGTTGGCCCGGTCCAAACCTAGCTCCACCACCAGAGACATGAGGACCTCCTCGTCCACAGGGTCAAAGTCGATAATCCCACCAGCGCTGGAACTTTGGTTGGCCATGCCAATCCCGACACCCATCCCGCCTCCTCCAAGGCCTCCAGACGGCGCCAACAGCTGATTACCCGCTCCCAGCTGCGGGGGTCCAAAGCCTCTTTGAGGCCCTCCAGGCCCAGAGTGTCCGCCAGAGGCACTGGCAAGGTTCTGGTAGTGTGAGTTGAGCTTCTGCAGCTGCATGCTGGCGATGAGGTGCGGCCCCGTTTGCAGACAGAAGGGCTGCGGCTTGGAGAGAGGCGTCGAGGACAGGGCCGATCCACGAGAGGACGCGGGGCCGGCGGATGGGGAAAAGGGCGCCACGGAGGTTTTGGAGGACGGGTAGTGGAGGAGAGAGTTGAGAGGAGAGGTGGAAGAGGAAGAGGAGGAGGAGAGGTCCTTCATCGCAGCGTGGGCGTGGCCAGGGAACAGCAGTGAGGTCATCACAGGGAAAACCCAGAACCTGCAGGAGGGGGGAAAGAAGGAAGAGAGAAGAGGTGTTACGCAATGTCATCAAACTGGGACACGAGGAGGAAGAGATAAGATTGTTAGCTGAGCAGAGGCTCTGATAACCAGTTACATCATAGATGGCAGATATCAATAATGACAAGACCTCAGTAAGACGCCTGAGATAATTCACTTTAAATTATTCAATTCTTTCATTTAACCTATGAAGATGCATGAAGCAGGTATAACCAGTGTTTAGATAACAAGCAGAAAGTCTGAAGGTTCTCAGTCATCCAGGTCATTGGAGTCTCTTAGAACTGAAGATGCTTCTCGGATGAGAGATGAAACGTCTTCAAGAAACTTAAGGAAGTCCAGATGCTTTAGACAACAAACAAAAACATGACTCCTCAACTTCACACACTGGACACACAAAACTATGAAAACTGCTTTCTGAAAACAATCACAGCACATTAGCAATGCAACCTCGGAGAATATGTATAATACGTTAAACCTACGCACACGCTGCACATCATGCCTCAGTGTGACATTTAGAGCCAGAGTTGCTGCTGCTTTTAAGAGGCCCACTCCTTGGCTGTCTCTTTGTGTGATGGAGAGCAGCACGCAGGTGTCTATCACTTCATTTTTAGCTCTTTCTCGTTCACATCCGTCCGTCCTTTGCTTTGTGTAAAAGCAATGTGTCATTACGGCAGCAACAATGGTAAGTTATTAAAACAAAAGGCAGGAGCTCCTTTTTGTTTGCATTTGGCTGCTGGGTTACTCGCGTCACTAGAAATTTTAGTGCAAGGCTCGAAGGGCTGTTGACGCCAGGCTCCCCGCATCCCTGATAAGGATAAGCGGAAGAGAATGGATGGAGCCATAGGGATTTGGAAATGGAGAATGTTCACCTTCAGAGTAAAAGCTGCGTGCTCAGCACTGCAGTCAACATGTTTCAAATGGTGCAACTTTTAATGTGAGAAGGTGGAGAGGTTCAGCCTTCTCCACTTGTGCTGTTGCACTTTTTCACAGTTTCACTGCAGCTCGGAGAGTATCTGTAGTCCGTCACTTCCATTCTTATAACAACTGCAGCACCAACTAAAGCAACCAGTTGGGGAATACTGGTTTGTGGAATACGTGGACCAGTCTGCAGGCCTGCACGACTAGGGCCTTACTCACGTTATACTACTGGGATCAAACCCTCACAACTGCTAACAATCCTACTTTATCATCATGACTGTCACAGTTACACATTAAACGTCATGTGGGTAGTGGTCACGTGTCTGCAAAACCTTACTGTAAAGATTTTCTGAATAGAGAAAACGAATGGGGAAATTCCCTTCCTGAACTAATAATAGCACAGCTACCCAGGCAGAACCTACGGACAGCCCTTTCACACCTGTGGTGTTTAGTCAGTTGTCCTCCTTGGTGCTGCTCGTTTGTGCGGATGTGAACACAGTAATCACACTCTGGCACAAAGACCTCGATGCAGTTCCAAATAAAGTCAGCACGGTTCGTTTATTGAATCTGTCAATTTAATCCAACCTTAATCAGACACAACTAAAAGGTGTACCTTGCAAGTTTAAGCTAAACACTTTGCATTCTGGGATGTGTCCCATAGATGTTTAGCACGAGTTAGCAACTAGCCATGAAAGGAAGGTAAATCTCCAGGTTCTCCAATAGTCTCCAACATCTTCTTGTATTTACCTCTGTTGCACCCGCCCCAGACACATCTGGCCAATGAGACTGAACATTCTCACATAGTTTGTAATGATGCATTATGGGTCGTTTTGAGTTTGCTTGTAGCTTTTTCCTGTAGCTTCGTTTGACAGATCAAATCAGATCAACTGATCTGGACCAGAGTAAACAAACTACAGCTTTGTGATACACACCACATACAAAAGTAACTTTGGCGTATTTCCATAAATCTTGACTTAGTCCTTCACCTTTTGGTTTTCATTCATAAATGTCTTATATGGCTTTGAACACCGACAGACAAACAGCCACTCTATTAGCCTTCCTTTGTGATGAGTTTTTAAAAGTAAAAGACTGTAGAAGTTCCAGATATCTAAAAACATTTCTTCTCACAATGAGAAATGGATTACTGGGGACACGAGTAACACATGTGACAAATGAGGAAAGGATCAAAAACATCCTAAATGGTCAATTAAAAGTGTTTCCTGACAAACATGCGGCCGCTTCAGACCGCAACAACAAAGGCATTGTTGACCCAACAGGCGCGGTAAATCACTGAAGTCACATCTGTCTGGGGAACACACCATGAGGTGAGGCATGACTCTGTGTGTGTGTGTGTGTGTGACTGATTCTGTTAGCCTGATGCCTGCTTTTCCCTCTTGACCTATTGAGCAGCAAATTAACCATGAAAAAGCCTGCAAGGAGAAGGCCTGTGGGTACCTATGGGGTTAGTGAGTGTTTATAGGTGTGTGTGTGTGTGTGTGTGTGTGTGTGTGAGTGAGAGAGAGAGCCTTTGAGGATCTCAAAGAGTGATTGGCTCATGTGGGAGGATAAATACATATGGGCCCTGAGAAGAGGCCATATGTCCCTGTGAGTGTGCATGAGTGTGAGCAGCAAGAAAAAGTTGCAGAGTTGTGTGGGTAGAGATAAAAAGGGTGAGTGAAATGCAACGTGTGTGCAGAGAGACTCCTAAAGGCTCATGTTGTCCCTCAGCTGGTTTATATTACACACAGTTCAAACTAGATGTGTGTCCGCATACACACAATCATGCGGCTATCCTTTGAGTAAGTTAATCGCCTAATGATATGTGCTGATCCACACACACACACACACACACACACACACACACACACACACCCTCCTCTCAGCACTGGCTCTTATTTAGTGAGAACATAATTGCTACAGGCAGGCAAGCAGCTGCACTCAACTGATAGAGTTAGCGCACGCGCACGCGCGCGCACACACACACACACACACACACACACACAAACCTGCCATTGACAGCTGTTTGGTATCTTTGTGTGTGTGCGTGCACGTGTGTTCATTATTCATTGACTGATTACTGTCAGGGCCAGACTGCACATGGTGTCTCTGCTCAACAGCTTTCCAGCACACGAGTCCAAAACACACAGACACACACACACACATACATAAAGGTCTTGCAAAGCTTCTATAATACATACATTTAAACTTTATATGGTAAAACCAGCCTTAATAACAATTTATGGCTTTGATATATTCAGATTAAATACAGCAACCAAAAAGTCCAAACAGCCTCCTCCTGCAGTTCCTCGAGTGGTCACTTGAGACTGCCTCTAAAAGTGAATCAATCTCTATAGACTCCAGTGTTAAAGTGCTCCACTTTAGAGTATTAAAAAACAAACAAAACAACAACAAAATTTAGCAGTCTGTACCTGTGCTAGTACAACTACATGATCCTTGATGACAAAACAAAATGATGGTTGTACAGTAGCCACCAATGCTACGTAAGCATTAGCGTTTAAAATTACATTTAATCGGTGAACAGTCTGGAGCATTCTCTCCTCCAGAAGGAGTACGGCTCAGACTAACTTGCATTCTTTTTAAATCGCCAGCAGGGGGCGGTGCCTCTAGTTGCGACTTCAGGTTTACTTGCACATGCACAAAACTAGTGTGTGTGCTGCATGTAAGGATGTACTATGTGAGTCTTTATTCAGTCCAAAAAGTGACATCATTGAGAAGCAATATAGATTAAAACATGCTTTTATACCACTGTTAACAACTGCAACAGCATCAATAATTACAATAATAGCACTACTACCACCATTATTAACTTTCACCATTAATACCACCACTACACTTTTTTATTCATACCCCCACCACTACTATTTATACCACTATCACCATGACTACCTGCTACTACTGATACCACAACCACTACTACTGCTACTCCTACTGCCAACAACCACCCTTTTCCCACATCATCATTACCAACCAACCAAACCACCAACACCAAACATTATTATTATTGATCATAATGTTACAAAGAAGAAAATTATAATAAAGGCAAACCAATAAACAGAATAGCCCTATCTGCTCACTTCTTTTATCAAATGCATCACTTTCTCCACGAGCTTCTCTATAAACACTTTCCTGATGATTTTATGGGCTCAATTGCTTCTTTCAGGTCATCTTGAATAAAACATGGAGGTAACTTTGCAATTTACGGTCATTATTAGAGTCAGAAAGGAGGATTATCCAGGGCTGAGGACCTGTCAGTCACTAGTTGTTAGCCGATAAGTGCCATTAGTTTCCTCACTCAACATGTACGGTTTTACAAAAGGACCTTACAAACCGGCGAACTGTGACGTCACGTCCTACGTCTATGATCAAAAACCAATGAAACAAGTCAAACCACCATTGCAGCACAAGTTGGTTCTCTGAGACACATAAGTCAGATATAATAAACCTCAGAAAATCACGAATTAAAACACATGGAACAATCTTAACAGCAAACAGAGTGTTAGAAGCATTAAAGTCTTATTCTGAGGTAAAATCAGAAGATCTGTTCCATGCTTTTTAAATCAGATTTTACCAGTGATGCTATTTCTGACTTTTTCTTTTACATTTTGGTAACCACAGAGATTGAAATGAATAAATTCAAACAACACTTCAAAAATAACTTCCCAGGTAAGCGCCTGGAGATTATGGCCACCGTGTGGAGAGACTTCTCCGGTGTCCATTAAGCTCTGACTACGTCTGGAGTGGCCATCCTTTCCTTTTGTTGCCAGCACAGTTATCGTCTCGATCAACTTCAGTCTTAATTGACATTGAAGGGGCTTAATCACATCTTAAACGTTGCTCCCCAAACAAGGAGCAGAGAACACACAAAAAAAAAATTACAGATGCTGCCACATGTGCAGAAACCCAACATGTTTTATGCAGGCCGACTTCTGCTGACCTGATGTGCCAAATTGTTTGTTACATGGAGCCATCTGGGAAGTGCTCCATGGAAGCTGGCGCATATGAGATACTTTGTAGGTCATTGAATGAACCTCTGTGTACTGAGGACTAAACTGAACCAATCAGATGAACGAACAACACTTTGAAGATAGCGACAAGGAAAAGCTAGCTTAAAAAAAAGAAAAAAAAACCCATAAGAGAATCACAGCAGTCAGAGTTGTTATGATGATGGGAGCTATCCAGAAAAGCCACAATCAGGCTGTAAATGTGGTTTTAAATGCTGTAACGTTAAAGTCTATGGTGATTGACTCATTTTTTTTGGAAGCAGCCTCAAGTGGCCACTAGAGGAAGTGCAGGGTTTTTGTTTTTTTTTGCTTCATTTTTATTAATGGGGAAATAAAGTGAATGTATTCTTCAACAACCTCCTTCAGCACTGATTATCAAAGCTGCCTGCTGGATAACTTTTCAGTTTGCAGTCAGTTGTATTGAACTTGACACTCGTTCCTCACTACATTTTCTAAATCCAACATCCCAGAGCTCTGTTATTGGGGGTTTTTTTTGTTGGTTTTTTAAAATATTTTTAAAAAGCTGGTTTTTGGTATCTGTTTGGGAAAATCTGTCTGTGTATTTAATTTCCGGGCTGAGCTTCTTTGGGTGTAAAACAGAAACTTCCTTCCTTAACGGCTTGTTTCGGTTTAAATCATCACAGACCTCGTGGTTTACACGTGCCACATATCAGAAATTGTGGGTATTTAAGCTGCCAGATGCAGTCAGAGATGAGAGGGGGAGGCATAAAAGCCAAATAAAAGAAGATGAAGCTTCTTTGTTCTTGGTTTTAAAAGCAAAAATAAGGATTTTACATTGAGTTGGGAGACTTCTGCTAAAAGTGATGAATATGACTTGTTTGTCCTCTGCTAGTGCCTTCTGTTTCAGTCAGATGCGAGGATGAAGCGGGAGGGCCGGGGTTAGGAAGGATGCAGTGTGTGAAACGGCTGGACGAGGGCCAGTATTTTTTTTCCTGTTCACAGCTGACCGGGGCTCATTGTGTTCTCCCACAGCTTTTTATGAGATTGGTGAAATCAGCCCTGGCTTCTCGTTTCCCTGTAAATTCTTTCATTAGCAATCCAGGCTCCTGTGTTGGCTTGCAGAGTGGCTCCTGTTTGTTTTAATTAGAAGCAAGGAAAGTCTGCTCTCCCTCAAAACTGACAACAACACAGTTTTAAAGCACAAAAACATCAAGAAATTATGAGAAGTGAGCATTCTGATATCTTTGCGTGGCACCTTTTGTTTTCCTTGAAAGTTGAATTTTAAATTACATGAGCAAATCCTCTGAAAGGGGTCCATTTTTGGAAGCTTTTATTTTGAAATTGACTGTCCAGCAAGTAATCAATTAATCAATGAGCTTCCAGCACTAGTTAAAGTTAGAATTGGATGTCTTGAGACCAGTCTTGGTGTTGTCTTGGTCTTGACGGACTTTGGTCTTGGTCTTGTCTTGGTCTCGGATCCCTCGATCTTGTCTTGGTCTCGCTGTCTCGGTCTTGCTTTCTCAGATCAACATAGTGGTCAGGAGATTTGGAGTCAACAGTATCCATGACACACAACGTAACGTTCGATAATGTGTCATGAGCAAAAGCATCAGCTCTAAGAGCCGTGCTTAGAGAGTGCTTTGTAGTGAATCAGAAGAGTCGACTCCCATTGAGCGAGAGCCGGCTCCTCACTTAATTTCCTTTCGCTGCTCAGCTCTCACACAGTGGCTCAGCTATGCTCCAATCCCTCCATATTGTGGCCAATCACATGGGAGGATATAGGATAATATCATCATGTGAAAAACAGAGAGGGTGAAAGACGCAACAGTCAAGTGGAGTGTGCGTCTATCCTCTCAGTAAGTGAGTGAGACAGCAGACAGCGGTGAGGAGGGCTGTGCGAGTGCATCGCAAAAACACAAATATGCCTGACACCTGTAAACGAAGCAGCAAAAGTCTTTAAACTGCAGGTTTAAAGACTTTTTTGTCTCAGTCTCGACTTTGTCTTGGTCTTGACTCGGTCTGTCTTGGTCTCGGTCTCGTCTTGGTCTCGATACCCTCTGGTCTTGGTATTGTCTTGATCTTGGTTTAGGTGGTCTTGACTACAATTCTAGCTAAAGTACCAATAAAGTGACTAGTTGACTACAGTTACTCCCCATAACCTTTACATAGGTCTTAATTTCTCATTTGTATCCTAACATCTGTATGTGTGCATTCATATTATACTCCATTTCTGTAGCAGTATGTTTTCTCCACTATGGCAATAAGACAAATTTGACAATGAACATAATTCGGATTTTGATCCACTGTTTATCAGGAAGACTGTAAACACTTTCCACCATTTAAGTGATTTTTTCCAAGTTGGAATGACAGGATAAGCTTTTCCAAATAATTTCCTGCCACTGATTTAAACTGACAGCTAAAGTGGAGAGCAGGGGCAGAGCTGCAGTTGGGAAGCTTGCAACTTCATTAAAAGTACTCTGGCTCCACAGACCTGACACCCAGTTGATCTGAAGCTTTCCCTCCAAAAACAAAAAGTCAGGGAGTGTAAAGTGCACATCTGATCAGAATATCGCAGCAGTGCTGTGATGTATCACCAAACCACCAACTCACAAGGGTTTCAATTACTCAATTAAGCCCTGAAGAGCAAAACTGAAACGTCTGTCTCCGTCTCACGCGCGCACACACACACACACACACACACACACACACACACACACATAAACACACACCATATGGTGCCCTCTTCCCTCCGTCCCCAGCCTGACTGGTCACTCCTTTTAATTACCTTCACACTGAGGGTAGTTAATGAGAAGCCAATTAAAAAGACCGACTTAAAAATGAGACAGTAGCAGCTCGATGTCGCCCAAGTTATCCATTAAAATAAATGTAAAAAAAACAAAACAAAAAAAAAACTTCACTGCACTTGTGCCTGAAAAGGCTCCAGCTGCGGGCAGAAACCGCTTGACCTCATTTTAAAAGTGTTAAGCAAACACCGGAGAAGAGAGGAAGAAACGTTCCGCAGGATTTAGCGCACACTGACGGCTGCGGTCACAGCCCAAAACAGCGCACCGGAGTAGATGATGGACCCACCTGTGAGGAAAAGCCGCCGTCCCGTGCAGGCTGAAGGGCAAAAAGCAGACTTAAATGAAAGTGGGAGAGAAAAGTAGATTAAAAGAGCTGAGTCCGTACAGTCCGTAGTGCTGGGAATAAAAGCCGGTTGGTACCGATTTCAGAGAGAAGCTGAGAGCCGCTCAGGTCCGTTGATACGCGCACAGAGACGTGGGAGGGTCTGTTCGCTCCTCAGCGAGCGCGCTGCTGAATAAAAAGCATTTTGTGCTTCTCTTCTCACCGACCAGCCCCGGTGTGTGTGTGTGTGATATCTGCAAACCACGGACTGGATTCATACTGGATCCGGATCATGGAGCCACTGAAGAGGCTTTAAATCTCAGTATAACTATGGGTCACATCACAGGGGCCATTTAGTCAAACATTCACCGAGATTATTAGCTACTTTATACAGGAATATTACTAATATTTCTTCATTTATTATGTCAACATATAAGTATTTCTTCCTTTAATATTTTTTATAAACATATATTTATAATAATAAAACAATTTCTATAATATAATTTATTTTATAGTATATTAAATATCTATTACTAAACTCTGAGGCCCTGTTAATGTTCCTGTAATTCTTCCAATATCTATAACAGTTTAAATCGAAATATTCTGAGATGATGTTAATTTCATGCAAACTACAGTGCACAGATTAATGGTTTTTCTGCATATGTGTCTCACTGAGATATGTTTCTGATCACCAGAGTAAACGTAAAACACGGTTTTAAAATGATATTTCATTTATCAAGGGGAAAAACCTACTTGTGAAAAAGTAATTGCCCCGCTGAGTCCCATTAGATCTGGCATAAAACTAACATAAATAAAAACAGACTTAAAAAAATTCTAACAACCTTATTTTATCATACAAAACACAAGTTTAAACAACAAACACAAGTTTAAAAGATGTCACCCTCTCTCTGTACCGTCCTTCACTACATCCATGGATCTTCTCTATGATCTTCTTCTTGCTTTGACACCCTTTCTGCAGTATATCCACCATCCCTAATCTGTGGATGTCCAAACCACCTCAGCCTCGCCTCTCTAATTTTGTCTCTAACTGAGACAAACTACTCGTTTCCTGTCCATTCTGGTCGCTCCCAATTAAAATCTGAGCATCCTCAGCTTCTCTTTTTGTCAGAGCCAAACCACAAGTATCACTCCAGGTCTCATCTTATGAACCTTTCCTTTCACTCTTGTTGTCACAAATCACCTCTGAGACTCGCCTCCTGTCATTATTAGGATCCCGCTCCGGCTGAGTCAGGCCTCCAGAGTTTGGGAGCTGCTGCTGTGCTGGGCAGATGTTGCTCATTCTGAAGCAAACACCATCAAGAATCAAATGGACCATTTCAGGGCCCTCTGTCTTTGTCTGTGTCACTCAGCCACAATCAGAGAGGGAGAGAGGGGTTGGTGGTCTGTGGATGATTTGCATAACTCCATGTTCTCACTGGAGATGTCTTCATGTTATTGATGATTGGATGGCTGCAGGTTGGAGCAGCAGAAACACTTGAGTTTGAGAGTTTGAGGCTCATAAATGGGGTTTTAGGTAAGAGCTTTTAAAGTGGAGGGACATGTGTGAGATTCCCAGTATGAGCCCGCTGAAACCAGTCATAAAAATCATGGCGTTTGTTGTTTTATTGCCCTCTTATACTTGAGGGGCTGAAATTTTGATATATCAAGTTATCTTTGGTTTACTACTTTTTAAATATTTAACAGTTCTTCCAGCTTCTATCTTCATCCATTCCAATTAGAAATCAATCAAATTCATGCATCCTTTACACCCGGACCACCCTGCTGAACATCAGGCATCAGCACTGACTGATTGATTCAAAAGTTTGTCTCCAAGCGGAGTTTGAATTTAACACCAAAAATCAGGTTCTCTTCTCCTCCGAACTACTTCAGCTTCCCTTATGCACAGAGGGACAAACAAAGGCTGTTTTGGCAAAAGAAAAGCCTCTCTCCCTCCTCCAACGTCAGCTAAAAAGAAAAGAGAAAGCCGGGCCTGTCACCACAACAGTCTGCTGGGAGGGAGGACGTCATTACACGCCAACAACGCGCGACGGCGGCGGCGGTCAAGTGCCACGCGCTCGGCCTCTCTTCCGTTAAGCAGATAAAAGGTGGCATCTGTCTTTATTGTGCGAGTAAATCCCCTCCGCCATTGACTGCAGACACTTCACATGTTGATGAGGAGGAGGACGTATAGATAGGAGGCCCCCCGTCCGCTTTGTTCACCTCCCTCTTTGGGGAGACGTTATGCAAATCCAACAAACCGTTTGTGATTTCCATCTTAGCTGACAAATAATTGAGGTGCTTTGGTTAGATGGGGTTCTTTTTCTACTCCAGGGTTTTTGGATCTTACCTAAAAGCTGATAAAAACTTTTTTCTCATCAGGAAGATAAAATCTGAAATGTTTTGGAGAATTTCCAAAGGTCAACAAGGCTCTGTAGAACTTATGCAAATATTTAATGCAACTGACGAGCCTCTTATTCAACAAGCGAAAGAAAGAAACAAAGGAGGAAGAGGAAGGCTGAGCCTTTGTCTTATCATAACTAATCAGCAGCCGGGGGTGAAATGATACTCTATTCAAAGCACTGAGGAGGGGCCCGCCTGCTGATTTGCATGAAATTCGTTGGGAGAGTTTTAAAGGTGTGTTCACTGCAGGCCATAACAGGAAGCAATCCCATAAATCAATCACCAAAGGTTTACTCAGCATTACACAGTGTACACAGAGGGAATAAAAACACTTTTTGAGGTTTAATAGAAACTCAGATTGAGCATAACTAAATGCAAAAACCTGAGTCCACTTATTCCACTTCCATGTTGGAAAAAAAAATACATCTGCATGGGTCTGGAGGAAGACGAGTTTCATCCAAGAGCAAATTACAGATGAATCCTGGAAATAAAGCCTCTGTTTTTGCCATAATGCAGAGGATAAGTTTTCCTTCACAGATGCACGTTGCATCGCATGGATACGGGATATTAAAATAACGGGGAATCTCCATCATTTAGTGCCAAGGCGGTTTAGATTCCATGCTGCATGCGGGCAAAAGTTACGTAACGTTTCCTGTTCAGTGACTCTGGCCTGCTTGCTTTCATAAAACTCTTCGATACTGATATTTAATGTCTCCTGGTTTGACCACTTACATTGGAGGAAGAAGGTTCATCGGCCCAATTAACTGTGTCGCCATACTGTGACTTGGACTTTGTTCCCAGCTGGGGTCTTTCTGTATTGAGTTCAGATGTTCTACTCCCACAGTCCAAAGGCATGCATGCTAGGCGGGTGTGGGTGTGTTGTCAGACGCATAAGCCGAACTCCGCACCGGGAACTAGGTTGATGATTAAGAGACTAAAGGTTAGGTTAGGGTGGTTGTGGCTCAGGAGGTCGAACAAGTCATCTATTAATTGGATGGTTGGTGGTTTGATCCCTTGCTGCTCGCCAAAGTATCCTTGGAAAACATACTGAACGCTGAGTTGTGCTCTGATGTGTTCATCAGAGTATGAATATTAGATAGAAGGCACACAGACAAGGGAAAAAGTGCTTGAATGAATAGGTAAGTTTTTCCTGGGAATGCATACCCTTACTGCCATGCTGCCATGAGTTTTTTAGACAGCAGACGGAGTGTTTAGTTATCAGCTAATACTGGCAGTGCACCAACACACATATCTGCTAATTAGTGCAAAGCAACATACTAAAAAAATATTCATATTTTACTCACCACTCAGATAATCTATTAAAATGCTCCATCAGGCCATCACGTGGCCACTAGAGAAACCACAGTTTTTGGCAGCTCCAACATGGCTTCATTCACCAAACCCAAAAGCGGCAGGTTAGACGATATATTCGATATCCCTGTGTTGGTGTTGTTCCTGCATCCTCATCATAATGTCGGTCCATGATCAACATTTCAAATGATCAATTACATTGCTGTGATGTCATAGCTTTGAAATGTGGATGGAAAACACCCAACATTGTCATGATGATGCAGGAAAACCAACATGAGGATATCCGATCGTGGTGCTTAGACAGTCCCAACTATTTTATCCAATGACTGGTCACATGTTTTAATATGGGGAAAGCTCATTTTGTGAAGGGTGGTGACTCTTTGTAAGAACAAGGGCTTTGATGATCAGCCCCCAAAGAGCCAATCACCAGAGGAAAAATCAAACATATACAACATATGAGAAAAATCCTAAAATCCACCACACTGCACATCCAATGACCAATGACCTTGAGCACAGTCTGAGTGAAGACCCGGTATGTGCAGCAGTTCGATTCAGTTCTAAACAACCCTCCTGGAGGGGTAGCTGTTCTTGTGAGTTGTGGACAGAGGGACAAGGAACACTTTAGCATGAGTTTGTTGGTCCTTCGCCTGGATGAACCAAAAATGTTCCAATACAACTGTGGCATTAAACACACGTGACGCCTGTGTCTCCACATTGAACTCCAGCTGGCCAACTTCACAGATATGTAGAGAAAATATCTAGCTCTCCAATCGTTCTGTTGGAATGTCTTTTGAGGTTTTTAGATGCAAAATTTGCATCTCGGGATAAAATGGTCAGCTGTCATGCTCAGGATCCTATATTGTTTAGGATAAGAGGACACTGAGATAGGACATGTAGGTTAACTCTTAAACTCAACTTCCAAAAGCCTCATTTCTTACCTCCCTTCAACACGCAATCCAATATTTTTAAAACCTTTCTTTTCCCATCACCTTGAAACCAGTTTCAGCAGATGGCTGCCCCTCCCTGAACCTGGTAATGCATGACGTTTCCTTTCCACTGTCACCAAGTGCTTTCTCATAGATGGTTACATGATTGTTGGGGGTCCTTTCAAATATTGCACCATGGGGTGACTGTTGTCGTGAATTGGTGCTATATATGGTAAATGGACTGGTTCTTATATAGCGCTTTTCTACTTTACCTGAGTATTATATAACTAACATTTACACACGTTCACACTCCGATGGATGCTTTGGAGAGCAACATGAGGTTAGTATTTTACCGAGGAGTATTTGGCATAAAGACTAGAGCAGTCAGGGAACCACCAACCTTTCAATAGCTGCTCTACAGACACCCCCTAAATAAAATTGAATTGAGTTGAATTGAATTTTGGTACTTTACAAAAGCCTGGCTGTGCAGAATAAACAATAAAACGGAAAACATAAAATCAAGTGTTTGTTCAGAATGAGGACATGGGAAAGTTTGGGTTTCTAATACTCAGATTTAAAAACAACAAAACACTGGAGTCCATGATGTTCATCACTTTAAAAGGTTTTTGGAGTTTTTCCATTTTTTTTGGCTGCAAACCTCAACAATAAACAAGCAGAAGGTCCGGCTTTCTCCTAAAATAAGAACTCCAGAAGAAGTCCAGGAATTCTAGCGGTGCCACGAATCCTCCCGAGGGCCTCCGAGCTTTTCTAATTTGACTTCGTAGAGCAGAAAAAACACACAAGTCTCTCATGTCCCTCATGTTTACAGCCCCAGCCTGGTATCACGTAAACCCCTCTCCCCTCTGCCTTTATGAGATAGAATTTCAATCGTCTCTGCTTTTCCAAACTCGTAAACGGTGTAATGAGTTTCATTTGCTTCGGCTACGTGGGGCTCAAACCGCCACGGTGACTGCAGCAGTGTTCATAAAGATCACAGGGAATCCTCTCACACACACTCGGTGCTCACTTCTGCTCAGCACATGCCAGCTCTGCCTGGTGACTCCTACATTTGGTGTGAATTTCCAGGCCATTAATTTAGGGAACATCACTTCTAAAGGAAACTGCCCCGACATTTGTGGTTCCTCTTTCAAACGCTCTCCATTAAAGCCTCTATTAACCAGCCCGCACTGCATAAATCACTGCTTAAAACGGCGCAGCGACACATGACAACAACATGCGCTCCCGGCTTTTATTTCTACAAACGTCTGCGGTGAACATGGCAAAACACAGGAGAACAGGGGAGGAAAAAACAAAACAAATTTGTTTCAATTCTTCACTTTTCAAAACAGTTATTGCTAATTCTTTAAAAGTAAATGAAGGAAAAATCAAAAACACTGCTTTAAATAAGAGCATTAAACACATTATGTTAGAAAGTGGCTAATGAGGGATTTGAAGGCCTATGTGTTGATGTTGCCATTATTACACTAGTTTGACAAACTTTTTTTTAAAAATAAAGCTCCATTTGTGAGGCTTTTTTGGAGCTTTCGATCACATCCTGCAGCAGGAAAACACAACATGCAGTTAACAAGCAAGTCGGTGGGCTGTGAGCAAGTATTTACATGTAAAAATATGATTTCTGTGGCTAAGAACCAGCTTGTCAAATGTAAGTTTAATGAGCTCCAGAATAAACTGGTGAAATTTGCCAAAGTTATCCCAGAAGTTACTTCCTGTTTACCTTTGGTTACTCAACACTAGTTTAGCACCCCTGATGAGGATCGTAGGAGGGCTCCATTTAACTGATGTAAATAAACTCACTCTGGTCTAATCTTCCAAGCTTTTCATCAAGCTTGTACCTCGGTTTCAGTAGGTGGATTTAAGGATTTTGGTCATTGTTTAGTTTGACGTGCAGTGGTTAAACTGTGCAGTATAACTCTGCCACATCACTAACAGCACGTTACACATGGAAACACTCAGACTTGTATTTTTGGAAGTGTTTTGGCATCTTAAAGAAGTCTATACATTTACTTTGTGAAGTATGTGTGTCTGTTAAAACTATGGCTGATTTAAAAGGAGGAGCAGGTAAGATCATTCATCATGTTTGTTTGTTTTGTCTTTTTTTAAATACAGGAACTGTTATTGTGTAACTCTAGGCACAGTTATTGTACACGGTGGTTTTCATGTTTGTTTAGCAAAGACCAGCAAAGAAAACAGTTTTGATGAATATTTATGTACTCTTCTAATCATTGCAGAATAAATCTATTGTGACTTTTAAGAGGGCGTGGGAGAGGATAAAAAAAAAACTCACCAAGCACAGACTTGTCATCAACAGTCAGCTTGTAATGCATCAGGACACATTTTACACTACAAAAGACATGTGGACTCCTAAACGTCAGCGAGTGGGTCGAGTATTTGGATCACAGTTAGGTGTTAATCTCTGAAGCTTAAAAATGAAGCTGGATCCAAATTCTGCAGTTCCCCTAATGGCCACTAAAGGCTGGCTCCAAAAGGGAGGCAATCTCCACAGATGTCCATGTTAAAAAGGCCAACTTTACAGCAGAAATAAATATTAGTCTAGTTCAAGTCTAGTTGTTTTAGGTCTCTTTATTGAATTGCTCTGTGCAGAAACAGTTTTCTTCTTCACTGCAATCTCGGCGTGACCGCAGCAATATGATAGCGACCAAATAAAAGAGGTTTTTGGTACAGCAACCAGCTAGCAACCACTTGTCAACCAGTTGGAGAAAACCAATTTTCCGTCATGTCGCAGGAGGAAGATCTCATATCACTTAATCCAGGTAAGACAGGTAGATGAAGTTATTTCAGGTGTTTTGTTAGTGGGACAAAAGGTACACATTTTAAACACAATTTTGATTTTAAAAGTGTTAAATCAACAGGAGGCTTGATTTAGGCTTTTGGGTCCTTTTTTTTCAGGTTGCCAACTGGTCTCCTAACCTGTGTCAACAGCATTAAAGCTAAAATGCAGAGCCAAGATCCAGCCGATGATCACAATGATTCTTAGTGGTCATTTCCGCTTCTATTTAGTTCTGTCACTATACAAATACAGGCCATTTACCATCTGTCAACTTGTTTCTAACACATTTTTTAAGCGGAGTTATCATGCCGCAAAGGGTTGAACTTATTGGATGTGGCTGCCAGTATGAAACCATTTTCACAAAAGACGCCAATTCTTTAAAATGTTTAATATGAAAAAGACAGCAACAATAAAAACAGTTTAAAACAGGCGATGCTTGAATTTAAATGAACATTTGATCAACAGAAAGACAACAACAAACTTGACCGGAATCTCACTCCAAACCTTTGTTAGTCTGGGATGCATTTCAGTTGGTACCAGCATAACTACAAAAGATCATTCAATACAGTTTCCTCTTCAGTCCTACTGTGGAACCCAGTTTCTGAGTAGACCAAACCAGTTCAGGGTTTGCTGTGTCTATCTAAATTCTCCTTAAGGGTCATGTAATCTTTGTTGTTGCCTGTCCAAAGACTAACCCTTTTTAACTTTCTCTGCATATTTTCCATGTAAAATTCCAAACGCCGTCCAGATGTTTGACTTTGCCCAGGGCTCCAAACAATGTGGCTACAATGTGCAACCGGCTATTTTCCAGCTTTTTTTTCTCTCTCCAGACATCTCACATACTTTTCAGGCCTCTCGGACCGAGAACGAGGTTTTAACGGTGCTTTTGGGGAAACACGGCCGCTCGTCTGCTTTAACGCTTATCGGTCGTCGAGGGGTAAAAATCACAGCAGGAGCGGGGTGACCGTGAAACCGTACTCCTGAAAAATCTGCTTTTTCCATTTGGTTTAATATGTCTGACCGATGCACTCCCCCCTCCTCTGGATACCAGAACGCTCAGCTGTAACCCAGCTTTACATAACCGCACTGAACATACCATAAACTCTCTCATTCACGCAAACACGTGAACCGTTTCCAAAAAACAAAGAATTAAAAACAGCGAACACTGGCACACCAACCACATCCATCCCTCCCCATCCCCAACCCTTATTAAAACTGTTTTCCCCTGGAAACACTCAGCTAATGTTTTCCAAAACTCCTTCTCTTTCCCCCTCCCTCGTTTGCTCCGTGCCTCGGGGCCGAAGGGGTCCGCTCCATATTGTCTTCATTAAAGTCGCAGAGTGTCGACCTGGTTTGGAAACATGGTGTGTGTTCTCCTGTGTGTGTGTGTGTGTGTGTGTGGTTGGGGGGGTGGGAGAATGGAGGTTGAGGCTCCTGAGTCCTAAACCACATTCTTTAAATTCCCTGTAAGAAGAAAAAAGAAAGAAAGCGAGAGAAAAATGAGACAACTACAAAGAAAAACACACAAAAAAAAGGGGTGGGGGTCAACTTTATCAAATTAAGTAAGGCTAAACACACATATTAGACACCAAAGATGGAGGCAGTCCGGAGGACAGACACACAAGCACACACTCGTGCCAATAAAAATGCTAAATAACATCTGGCTGAGGTAAATCCTGTCACTCCCACGGAAACAAAAGCAAAAAGGGGAATCGATATGGAAATGACAACGGTAAGCAACACTTGGAGCTCATTTGCATGAGGGCACAGATTGGTTTCACACGCAGACAAAGCAAGTGTTTTGACACAATGGCTGCATTATGAAGTCTAGTCGACGGTTTACTTTGCAAATAGTGCCGCCTTGTTTGTCCTTTGTCATGTTAAACGGCCCGTCGGAGGCAAAACAAACATGCTGCACGCACACACACACACACATACACACACGCATGCACGCACGGTCTGCGGATGAGTAATTGCCCTGACGCACTGAGGGAGGATGTCCTGTTTGTTGGCCATTGTGGAGCTGTCACTGTGGGCCTGTCATGTTCTCTCCCTGCAGTGACAACAACAGTTTGGAAAAAATGAGCCGTTTGCAACATTTGGCGTGGACTTTTTTTATTTGTTTTTGGGGTTTTATTTTTCCCCCATCCCCGTCTGGATGCTGAGACTCCACTGGTGGTTTAAAAAAACGCTACAATGTCAACAGATTAAAATGTATCACGCTTATGAGGCTTTTGGATGTGCTTACACCAACGGAGGCTGCGATAAAAATCAGCCTCCTGATTTACTCCGATGAGGTCACCGATTCGAGAAAGAAAACACAAACACGGGGGTCATCTGGTCTAAAAGAAACTTTCCCAGAGCCACAATGTGGTCATCCAGCAGTTTCTAACATAACCCCACAATAACAGAGCGACTTGGTTACCGTGGCATTGCCAGTGTTTAAGCCTGATGTTTTTATTTCCCCTTTCTCAGCAATAAAAGGGGCCAATTATCCATTTCCTCATTTTGTATATGCTTATATTACATAAAACACATTTAATGACCAGTTGACTAAACATTTAAACATCCATTTTCACCTGTTGGCTCTAAGACGTTGCGATGCTACCCGCCACTTAGTGGGGCTGCGTCCTCTCCGTTTTATTCTTCGCCTCGCTACTTTACGACACGCAGACATGAATGATGGGGGCACAAATCTGTAGAGAACGACTGGCCGTGAGAGTAATCCAACCCATCACTACTCAGCCACAGTGATGTGCAACCACATCCTTCACAGGCGTGTGGATGCAAAGGAGGAGGACTGTTGGTGCCAGCGGTGCTGATGCTGGCCAGACTCCACAAGGAAAAGCAACACACACTTAGCACAAAAAGCAAGGAAATTTGCATTTGGTGGATTATATGCTGGTTGTAGCAACCCTTTGTCACTTTAAATGGTTCCACATTTGTAAGGAAAAAGCATTTATGGGTTGAGCAGCAGAGTTGAGTATGCGCCCACTTGTGGGATGTGAACCCCAAGCCACCCTCGATGTGTTCATCCGACTGAATGTTACATAGAAGCATGTAAGCTTAGATATGGATTGCTTTTCAGTTAAGTTTTACTTATATAGCGCCAAATCAGTTGAGTAGTCGTCTCAACCTGTTGCATAGTTCAACGTGTCCAACGCCCTGATAACCCGGGGACATTCAAAAAGCACATTGGCCATCAGTCGGCTCACTTTGGTCATTGACGTGTTTTTTTCCTTCGCCCCTTTAATTCCTCTGTGAAAGAAACTGACAAAATCTGCACCCCCGCTAATGAAAAGCGTTATGCTACATTGCTCTGGATAGGGCTGGAACGGTATAATCCGATTAAATAAGAAAGTCTGATCTATTTGTCGGTGTAGAACTGTATTACACTTTAATAATGTGTGAGGTGTTCAGCTGATGCCTGTCCAATCCTGTTAATAACTACTGTGGCTAAATAATTCATTGTTGTGTGTGAACGAGGCTCTGCTTGCTGTGTGTGTGTGTGTCCTGGGGCCACACAGTTTGCATTATGGAGGCCGGACAGCAATAACCTCACTGGAGCACCTTAACCTCCTCCTCCTCCTCCCGTCTCTGCCTTGGCGGCAATGGTATTGATTATTGGCGATCGTGGCGAGACTACAGGGCGGACAGAGCACGGAGCAGATCACACGCACCTAAATCTGATGAAGTCAGCACAGTTGGTCTAATTTTAGGTGTTTGTTGCCCTCACACAGGAAAGTGTCTCTGTCTCTGTTTTTATTTTAAGGAACTTTCCCTTTATGTAACCAAAGCCAGGCGGCATTTAAAGGAAATTACAGGTACAAAAGGAGGTGTGGCTACATGCGAGTCATGTTGCTACTATCTCGACTTTAAAAAACAAAAAAAAAAAGACCCAGATTGAGAAGCTGCTGACTTATTTTATGGGAAATTGTTGCTCACAATGCAGTTTTTTTCCCTCTCCTCCTGCTGTGACGAGGGGGAACTCAAAAATCATGATGTGTGCTAAAAACAGGAAAAGTCCATCAAAAAGAGGAACAGCAGGCACAAGCGGACTTTCAACAACAGGACATCTGTGGTTAGAAATATTGATTAGATTCGGACTGTAATTAATGTGCCCTCTTCCTTTATTCTGGCTCATCCCTGTGCCTGTCCCTCTTTTCCAGATGTAGATATTTAAATCTGGTAAAGTTACCAGAGTCCACTGTGGGCTCTGATGTTTACTACCTATCACAGCGTCCCTGGAAGCATCTATACTGCGCGTGTTTGTGTGTATTTTACAGGCGTGTTCGTACAATCTCTCTTCCCCTCAACGCATGCATCTTATTTTGTGTCAACAGAGTGGAGAATTAACGACTGAAGGCGTAATCGTAATCAAAATGTAAAGGCGCTGCAATATTTCCCTGCAGAAGTGTGCCGATAAGGCACTGTTACACGGGCAGGCTGGCAGTTTACACACAAACAAGCACTCTCTGGGGAAATCACACTACTGGCCTTGTAAACCCAGAACCGTGAATGCACAAACAGCCTGACAGCTGCCGCAGCCTTGGACACTCACCTCATAAAAATCACATTTTAATTAATAAAGCCTCCGAGTGCGTGACGGGAGGGAAGCCACAGGAAAAGCTGAGTAATATCTGAATGTTTTCAATTGTTGCTTCTACTGCAGCACATGCACGCACGCAAACTGACCGGGTTGCAAAGACGGTAAGAAACGCTGACATGTTTATAGTGTCCGTAGCGGAAACATCTCACATTTTATTTTTTCATTTTTAGTTTTTGCAAGTTTTCATTATGTGCCATGGAGATACTTTACTTTCATGACTGTCTGGGTCTAAAAAAATGACACCAACGTCGTAGCGTCTTAAACCTGGACTCTATTTATTGGCCACAAGAGCCGGAGGAGGTGGATGAGGGCGAGGCAGGTCAGGCCATCTCTGCTTAGTCTGCTGCCCCCTCGACCCCAGGACTTGGCCGAAAATTAGGAGACATTTGTGGGATAGTTCTCGCTGAACAGGACTCAGTGGAGCTAAAAGTGTAAAAATCATTATTTAGAACTGTTTCTGGACAAAAACCTGAAATAGTATTTTAGTTTTTGCTAAAAACCTGACCTAGCTTGACCTCTTGTGCTGATTTGGGGAATATGTGCTGGTATGAATTAGGTTGTGTTGCTACAAATCCTCTGATGTGACAACACCAGTAAGTGAAGGGTGACAATAGTACAAAGGTTTTCCAGACATGTGAAACATGTGAGACATGAAAAACTACAGGCAACCGTGGCAACCTGCTGGTAACCAAAGCAACTGCTAGGATGATTTTTGCTGCAACAACTTTTTTGTAATCGGTTTCACCCAATGAGAGCCGGAAACCTCCAGGAACCACTGTCAACATGTTGGGGAATACCTGTTTCACATCATGCTGAACTTTCAAGGTGGACAACTACTGAGATTGTACGCATGACATCATGTCAGAAACCCCCCAAAATAATAATAATAATAATATAAGAAAAAAGATGGTTCTTCCAGTGCCAGCTACTCCAGCTTCCTCCCAGAGTCCAAAGACATTATTGTTAAACTAATTGGTGATTTTAGAATAGACTGGCGAGCTATTTTAGGGTGTACCCACATCTGGGCTTATGACTGCTGGGATTCACCCCTCTATCCATCCATTCTCTTTGCTTGTCCTTATCAGAGTAGCAGGGGGGCCATCCCAGCTAACATAGGCTGAGAGGTGGGGTACATCCTGGACCGAGCTAACACAGAAAGACAGACAACCATTCATACCTATGGGCAATTTACAGTGACCAGTTAACCTAACTGTAGGAGGAACCCGGAGTACCCGGAGAGAACAAGCACAAACACGGGGAGAACATGCAAACGCCACACAGATGGTGAAGTCAAACTCGGGACCTTCCTGCTGTGAGGCAACAGTGCTAACAACCACCAGCTGGGATATCATGCTGAAAACAGCATCCTTACTTGTAAAAACATTCATAATGTGAAGGAGAAATTTTGCAGATGAGACACACTGTCTTATTTTTCATGAAATGAGCCATATGTACGCCTCGCATCTCTGTAAATACCTGCCAACATGACAGTGTTCTGTGGGCTCAAACTGGGCACGATGCATACGTACAGTCATGGTTTAACATACGGGATCAGAAGCTGACACATGGCGAGTGAAAAACGGAGTGACGGTGGATTTTGGAGATTACCACTTTAAGATTCGTATCCATTCGTGCGAGCAGAAAGAGCAGATGTGGGCACAAAAACATACGTACACTCCCACTCTGCCCAGTTTCTCAGAGAAACCGATGTTTATAAGCAGCAGTTTGCTTCCAAACCAGAGAAACACTTATCCAGCCCGATGATGTCATCCAGACAAGTTTGCTTTGAGGTGTGTGTGTGTGTGTGTGTTGTAGGCTATTCTTTATTCAGCGCTCGTGTGTGTGCATAAGTTAAGTTAGCAAACATGCTGGGCTTTCTTTTTGGGAAACAGACAACATCCAGTGTTTAAAATTATAACACGCAGACTGCCCACTGGGATTATGGTGCTGTGTGGTAACAATAAATGTGACAGAGAACAGAAGTGACAAACAGAGGAGGAGGAGAAAAAAAGAAAACAAAAAAAGAACAAAACAGATTTGACAATTTGAAACCAAGAGAGAGAGGGAAAAAAGGGATAGGAAATTCTCTGGATTTATAAAAAATGAAACATAATTAGCTCAACTGCAAAATGTATGCAGAAGTTTTTAAAATAAATTTAAGAAGTAGAAACGCAAGAATTCAGCCAAAAGTATAAACTTGACAGAGTTAACCGTTTCATTTTCTGTCCTCAGCGGGAGCTAATGGTGAATGAGGGATCTGATCAAATACAGAGGAGGCACATGGGATGCAGGAGCCAAACATAAACTTCACTTGCTTCTCTCATCTTTGGCTCGTCTGCATTCATTTATTCTCCCTTTTATTCCCTCCATCCGTCCGCTCACCAGTTCCCTCTGTTGGCTCTAATAAAAGCCGTATGACTGGAAAAGAGCGATACTTTCAGCCCCTCCAGTTGTGATGATTTAATGCGAGCCAACAGACCAACTGGATTTCGGCAAACAGACTCCCGATCCCCCCTCGCCTCCCCTGATTTGATGTGACCTGAAGTTTTTCAAAGCTGAGGATTTAATGCTGTTTGGATAAACCTATTCCACGTCCAGAAGGCTTTTTGTCATTTGCTACAGTCAGATGACTTGTTTAAATGTATGAAGGTTTATATACTAATTGATACCATGTCCACTCGACTGAGGGTAAAAATTTGAGAACGCACAATTTTCTCTCTGTTCTGGATTTCCATTCACACAGATTTCCATAAACAAACTTCCTCTCCAGCGAGTGGATTTCAGTTTGGACTTAACTGGGCAGATGATTGCACAGAGCATTAACAGGTAGAAACCAAGTAGGACTGAAAACGAAGCCAATGCATTAATATAAAAAAAGCTGTTCCTCTAGACTTAAAAGAAGAAGACCTATTTCCTGTATGTCTGTGAAGGTTCTCAGTCATCCAGGTCATCGTAGTCAAAGAAGCTTGCAAAGAAAAGCGTCTGGACTTCTTTAAGTTGCTTGAAGACGTTTCACCTCTCTTCCGAGAAGCTTCTTCACCGTCTTCCCTTTAGACTTCTATGTTAAAAAGTTCAGCTTTAGAGCTGAAATAAACAAACATGGTGGAAAAAAAAACCAATAAAAAAAACCTGTTGCGGTCTCTACAGCCAACTTACCCGTTATAATACTGCACAGGTGGGTGGATTTTATGTAACTCACTCCACTGAATTCTGAAAGAGTTACAATTTTTGGGGGCGACGACAAAACCTCATCAGCCCTTTATGACTGAGCTTCACTGAGCCTAACTTTACAGCATTAAAAGCATATTTAAGGGCATTTTCATTGTTTATCCTGGTCTGAATCAGTTGATGAGTTTGTAAACGTGGAGCATTCTCTTCTGTTTTGAGAAAACAAGCAAGAAGACAAAAATGCGCCGCTAAAATTTTGCGGCTAGTTGCTACAGTTTGTAGCACTACTTGGTCTTCAGCTCAAATGTGGAGCGTATACCTGGTCTTTGGGTTGGGTCATTGTTGGATTACATTTTTACCATACGTGAACTGCTCTGGAGTTGGTTTGGAAATGCAGTCCACCTCTTCCAAAGGGTCTTGTGAGGTTGTGGTTCACACTCGAGTGCGATTACCAAGTTTACATTTGCAGAAC
Organism: Neolamprologus brichardi; assembly: GCF_056152115.1. Taxonomy (NCBI): domain Eukaryota; kingdom Metazoa; phylum Chordata; class Actinopteri; order Cichliformes; family Cichlidae; genus Neolamprologus; species Neolamprologus brichardi. Next base: position 25,170,315 of record NC_142106.1, on the reverse strand, counting down.
TGAACCGCAATAAGGGTAGAAATGAACCAGGATTAGACTTAAATGAACTAAACGGTGCAGGTATGAAAACACTATAAGGCCTGATTAAGACTTTTGTGGTGAATCTTACTCAGGTGGCCAGCAAGCATAAATCCCAGCACTGTTGCTGGGATTTATGCTTGTGCTTGGTCTCTTTGGTTTGGTCATTTTTTTTCCAAGGACAAACATATTTGTACCTCGAGTTTTTCCACCTTATTGTACATTCCCTTATGTCAGTCCGAAAACGAACTGGTATAAAAATCCACCAACCTGTACTGTTTTTATGAAGAATTAAATAAGTTTATAAGAGTTAATCAACTATAGAGACCACAACAGGCTGTAAGCATGCTTATTTCTCCTCTAACGCTAGGCATCTTAACACTGGAGTCAATAAGGACCAATGCCTACAGGAATTGCAGTTTAAGAATTTAAACATTGCCACCTGATGCTGACTGAATGAATAAATGCCGTATGTGGACAGACGTTTTTTGCTAATGAAATAAATATCTTCTTTCTCTTTTCTATTGTAAAGAAAACCGTGAGCAAACCCTGGTAATACTGAAGAAGAGTGCAGATAATTTTTTTCAAAGCTTTTACTTTTTGTGGTGTGTCCTACTATAAATCCATTTCCATTACACTGAAACTATGATAATTATTAGTCTGTTTTATACTTTCCGACATGGATCACTGTGACGTGACCTGATCTTGGTAGGATTTTACTATTCCCACAATATTGTGAGTGCCTTTTATTTGGTCGGTAACTCACCTCACTGTAACTTACCAGAATGGATAACCGCTGTTTAAAATATAAGATTTCACTGAGGAAAAGGAAGGAAAGGAGGATTTCCTGTCACTCTACGGTTCACACTTTTACACCCCGGAGACGCCGAATGATCAAACTCAGATTTTGTTTTCCTTTTCGGATGTGTGGCTGTGTGCGGCGAAACGTCTGACATGGTCGCGGACGTGTCGTTTCCTGACCTCACCTCCTTACAATAATTCTCCCTTCGCTCAACTTTTCGCCTAAATTTCACCCTGCTGGACGATTTCTCCTGAGAGCTGTGGGCTGTCAGCGCTGAGACCAAAGACCCGACTTCAGGCTTAACCACAAGGCTGCACGCACACACGGGAACACGAACATACAAACATAAAGGCACATATAGAGAGGAAGATGCAGAAAAAGGAAAAAAAATACCACATGTATCAAGAGCCAGACTCGAGCAGGGGTCATAGACATATTGTGCATATTCACACACACATACAAAAGGACGTTAAAAAGCCACAGAGAGGACACAAAGAGAGAAGACGACATACTTTCATCCCACACAGAGACATATAGAAACAAGAGCAGACACATGAAACTGCACTTTAAAAGAGCCGTGGAAAGACCAAAGGGCCTCAGGTGAGCCAGGGTTCAGTGCAACACAAACACACACCTGTTTATGCTCCACACCCTCACAAACAGGCACACCTGTGCATCCAACCCAAACACATACACATGACATGCACACCTTTGATGGTGCTGATGACCTGGTCCAGGTGTTTGGTGTCGTTGCGGTCTGGTCTACAGCTCGGACTGATCTCCAGCGAGTAGTCTGGTCCGTATTCTGTAAAAAACTAAACACACACACACACACACACACACACGCAGATCACATCGTAAGGTTTTGCATTTGCCGATTTTGAAATAATACTTCCAGAGTCACTGCAGCAGAGTGCCAAAATACACTCTGTCTTCTTTGTCTTTGTTTTTTTTTCTCTTTTTTTGGAGAATGCAGCTGCTTTCCTGGAAAGTTTCAGGGTTTGTTTGGACTTTGAAGAACTGAACTGACTGGTGATGAATATTTACACAGGCTTTCAGGGATCTTTTTTTTAAACATAACAGCGAAATCAATTCAAAACAGTGGTTAAAAAAGGACACACTTCCTTCCAGTTTTTGACCATCATTTCTGTTTTTCTCAACCATATCAAGATATCTCTTTCCATTCTTTCTAGCTTTGTTCCTGTAAAGCCAGCCACACAGTTCTGGGTTTGAAACTCAGGCCACAGCTGGACACTTATGAGGAGCTTGCATAACTTGCTTCCACAAATTTCCTCCAGCAGCTTAGAGATTAACTCAGCAGTTTAGTGTTGGGGGCAGGGGTAAATTCACTTTTAACGCTCACATGCTACATTTTCAGGAATTTACAAATCCTGTACCAGGAGACCAAAATGCAGGAAAGTTCATTTGAAAGGCTTCTAGTTTCTTAATAGAAAAGCACAAAGCCTAAATAGTATTTAAGTTTTGCAAAATTATTATTGCTCTGGGTTTCTGTCTGACTGCCGCTGTTACAAGTCAGCAAAGACCCATTATCAAGTCTTGAGTGAAGGTCTGTGTCACCACCTTGAGGTCTTGAAACTGGATGAGGCTAGTGAGGGGTGGATCTGACTGTGAAGCTTACTGGCCAAAACCCCCCAACAAAAACCAAAAAAACCTTTGATTGACAAGTCATTAGCCAATATCTTGGAGAATCCTCCTACGTGACTTTTAGAATGACCATAATAAGTAAAACATGTACTGTATTTTCCGCATTATAAGGCACACTTAAAATCCTTAACAGTGCATCTTATAATCCGGTGTGCCTTATGTATGAATTCTGGTTGTGCTTACTGAGCTCGAACTGATTTGGTACACGGCGCTCAAAAATCTGTGGAAAATGTTTTAGCACCACTTTGGTAAGCTACCAAGCCGCACCGCTTGGTGGATTGTCGGAGCCTTACAGCTACCATAATCAGGAGCCTCGTGGAATAATCTGGGTCCAAAACTCCGTTGGCGAGAGTTAAAAACTGTCTAAATTCTTTCATCTTTAATGAAATGATCAGTGTTGCTACTTTACCAGGTGTAACAATTAAGTTTAACATCCAGGCATCCATGAAAACAGAATGTATAAAATTCAACGGAGTTAGAAGTTAGCAGGAAGTTAGCTCGCTAGTTTCCACCTAAACATGATATACCATGTTCTGACTGAGAGATTTCTGAAATAATTCAAACGTACAGCTCTGCTATCATTCCCAACATAAATGAAGAGAGAAAACTAAACAGCAGTTAGTTATTAATATACTGCAACAACATGGGAACAGAGCAGCAGCGAGAGAATTCAACATTAATGAATCAATGGTACGGAAGTGGAGGAAGCAAGGAGAATGAGTTGAGTAAAGTTTGACTTATCTGACTGTTTTGTTTTGCTTAATGCGCCTTATAATACGGTGCGCCTTATGGTCCGAACAATATGGTATTTAATACTCTATTCAGTTTGATCTGAAATTAATTTGGAATTTCGGCCATGAAGTCATCAGGAAAGTGTTCACTGTGGTCAAAGAGCAAGGAAGCAGAACGTGGTTCCATCCATCACTGCATATGAAAGGGGAAGCTCAAAGATTAGTACTTCCCCATGAAGAAGGGCCAATGAGTCTGGGGATATTTTTAATGATGTTAGTTAAAAGGTCAATACGGCACTTATTTCATGACACTCCATCCAATTGCCCATTGAGCACCAAAAGCCAGTAGGATTCAATTCTTTAGACACTGTGCAAAATTTTCTGGTAATCCCTCCAGTATTTGTTGAGATATTTCCATCTGGACCAAAGCAGTGCACTGATTAACAGACTGATCCCTCAAGCAAAGAAACACATTTTTCAGATAGACACATGTTGTTTATATTCTCTGATTCTTTTTTCCCTCCTGTGTTGTCTGGGAGCTGGATCAACACAAACAAAAAAATATACGAGATTCTGAAGCCTGTACAGAAGGAAAATGTAATGCATAACACAGAAGACGAACCACAAATCAGTCAAGCCTCTGCTAAGACAGCCTGGGCTTTGCCAACTTGAATAAAAAAAACAAAAAAACAACTCAGAGTATTTCAGCAAATACCAAAGGCTCCTGGCATTTCAGGCAGAACCCGGTATCAGCCAATTGAATAAAAGAAACAGGTGGAAACCCAGAGAGTGGGTTCAACCAGAAGTTAAAACCAGAGCACGTCAGTTTGGGGCCATGACTCAGTGCCATGAGAGCTAAGCAAACTCTGAGGCCAGGTCTGACCACAAGTGCGTCAGTCCGTTTGCAGTGACTGTTGTGAAAGCCTTGGACTCAGCAGAAACACGTTGAGCGAGCCAAGCTGAGGTCTAATGCAGAGGAGTGGGACATGTAGGAAAACGACAGAGATTCAGTGAAGATGGGGGTTAAAATGGTAAGAAAAGATTATTAAGTTAATAAGATATCAGGAAACAGTGAATTGGGGCTTAGATTTGTTTGATCAACAGTCAAAAACCTTGTAGTATCATAGAACCTCAATTTGTCAGATAATCACGTAAAAGAAAAGAAAAACAGGGTTGAGTGATCCTGTTCAAGGACTCAAGTACTGCTGCTTTTGGCACTTCGGCGTTGAACTGACGCACAAAGGTTTGCTGCTCAGCCTGTCTGGGGTGTAACGCGTCTATCCTGACAGCTTGGATGGGCAAAGGCTCAGGCGCTCTGCAAAAGTGTCCGAGTACTCAAGTAAAATCAAACCAACCAACAACTGTAATAGTCTTCGGTGCAGGGATGCTAGGTTCAGCTGTGGCTCATCAATCTGCCTGTGAGACCATTTAATGGTTTGATTTAATGAGTTTCTGCAGTTTTACAGATACATATCTGAAAAAGGACAAAATAGACTAGATTAAAAGGACAATAAAATGAAATTGTCTTAGTTTTATCAGTGTGGAAATAGGAACGTTTCCTGAAATGCAACAAAGCTGGTCCCCTTAGAACTCTTCAAAGTTCAGTTTTGACTTTTTAAGAGTTTGAAATGTCCGTTCTGAACTTCTACTTCTGACCACTATCGTCCATATTATAATAATTAAACATCTTTAGTAGAGCAGGACAAGGTTGCTGGGGAGAAGGAGGTGTTGATGCCTACTACTGCCCTAGAGCCTTGAATGAGTTTTAGATGGACGGATAAACAAAGCCAACACTAAATCAACGAATAAACCTAAAACTCAACGTCATTTTGCAGTCCCATGGTTACAGCTTTAGAAGGATTCAGTTTACATTTACACACAATGAGAAAAAGTAGAAAACTTTATAAGCAGACGGCAGTCAGTGAATATCTGGCCTCTTCTTTTGTTTGTTTTGGACTTCCTAAACTTTCATTATCAAACTTTCTACTGTCACATTTGCTCCTCTGGCTTAAATTACCCCCCCCCCAAGAAAAAAAAAAAGTCAGCCTGGCCCCCTCGAGTTGGTGTTCAGTTAGCATCCTCTAATGATTCCTGCGTTGATGTTGCGGTCACTTAGAAGTTGAGGATATCTTGTTTTGAATGGAGCCTCTTTAGTGGCTTAGATGTACATTAGTAGACAAGACTTCACAAAGTCTGCTGGCAACAAACAAAACACACATACACGAACTGAGCCAATGTGCAGCAGCAGTTTACTTTTGTTTATATGAAGACAAAGGCTACTCTGTCTTTGATTAATGGTCCTGTGTGAGTCAGATAGAGAGAATGCACTCCTGTGTATATGTGCTAGATTTATTAATGTGTCCTTATATGTGTGTTTTGTGTGATTATCCACGTATATTTGCTTGTGGGAGTTCATGCACACAGAGGTAAGGCCCTGTTTTAGTGTGTGTGTGTGTGTGTGTGTGTGTGTGTGTGTGTGTGTGTGTGTGTGTGTGTGTGTGTGTGTGTGTGTGTGTGTGTGTGTGTGTATGTGTGTGTGTGTCTGTTTCCAATTACTTCAGATGAGTTTCTGTGTCTTACCTCCGGCCTCAACAGAGCCCAACGTGACACACACACACACACACACACACATACACACACACACACACACACACACACACACACACACGTACTGTATTCCCATGAACCCAGTGCTCTGTCTCCTGCTGTCCAGCAAAACACACACACACACACACACACAGACTCCCACTGACTGCTTGTTTGGCTTGGATGACCATGGAGAGAAGAGAAAGAGGGGAAGTGAGGAAAGTGAAGCCCATCCTGACACACTTCTTCAACATTGTCTTCATAGTAGAGGCAAATAAAATGATAGCCAGCAATTCTGTGCTGTTTGTGTGTGTGTGTGTGTTTGTAAGAGAAAACGCCACATGACAACAGATAGAGGCGATCCAGTGACGCAGCACAGCTACGTCACCTGGCCAAGGTCAGGAGACAGAAAATACCCGGTGACTGGCTCCAGTGTCTCCGGCAGAGACGCCCAGGGAGATAAATAGGGAAAGGTCTCTGCTTATTTACCATGGTCCTATACATGGAAACTTCTGTCCATCACTCACTGAGCCTGTTTGTACTGTGAAGGGAACACTGTGTGTTCTCATCAGAATGTCTTTATAACGAAAACCCCCCAAAACAAATAATGTAAGGTTTTAGAACTATTCATTAAGTTAAAATGCTTAAATCTCGTTTAGTTTCATTTTCAGCTCCTGCAACAAAGCTCTGTTCTTTTAAAGTGCACTAAATTTAACAGCTTGTGTCTATGGATTAGTCTGTTAATAATATTTGGAGCTGTAACTATGTAACACTGCTCAAATAAGGAAACACTTGTTTTAAGACCAAGTGTAACACAAAGGGCCAGGTCACAACACGAATTGGGGGCTTGTCCGGGATTTGAACCCGGCAGCTCTCACACCCGAAATGAGAATTATACTCCTAGACCAGCTTACCTTTTGCGGCATACACACACACACACACACACACACACACACACACACAGCTCATTAGCTGCAACCTAACATGGCTCTCTGGCACTAGAGCTTACCTTTCTCTGGCCTTAAGCATTCTTAATTGCTGATGGGAGTCAGCTGTACAAAAAAGGTGGCATCTAAGGCAGGAGATATGGCAAGACACACACACACACACACACACACACATACACACACAAGGTCAATTTCAGGGGGAGACCGTGCTAGGGCTGTACCACATGATAATCAGTGCACCAGTTAGGAATCAGAAACTAGTTTGAGTCCATTTCAGCTGCTTTGGTGCAAATCAAAGTGACAACAGGCAAACACATAAAGGGAAGTCTTTCTTCTGATTTCTCCATATTTTAGCTTTTTATTAGGGTCCTTATCAATGCTGGATGTCCCAAAATAAAGGAGCACTGGGAAGCAAAACTGCCACATATTTGGAATATCGAAGAAAATGATCCAAATCGGCATCTAAATTTGAGGTTTAATACCTGTTCTATGCACACTGAAAACGTTCCCCAGCTTCAACTCCCACCTTACAGAGATATATCAGGAAAGGACCAAAGCTACACTAGCTTTTTTTTTTTTTTTTTTTTTAAAGGTGCATACCAATCAGGTGCTTATTCATCAACAATGAACATCACACAAAACGCAAAAGATTGCCGGCCACAGCAGCCATGTGCTGTTAGCAGTTGCAGCTTCGGCCCTAAGTTGACCAGTCAACTCATATTTTGCCAACACAAAGCTGCCAAACCAGAAACCCCAATTCACTCTCCCTATGACAGATGGATGGGTAGGTGTAAATATAACAACGCTGTAATGTGTATCACTCAACACTGGCGAAACAATTCACTCCACCACCATTTCGAACCTCCAATCGTAGATTTTTTCACCTTTTGAGTGCAGGAACATGAATGGGAACATAGCAAACAGGAACACAAATCAATCCAAGTGCTTTCTGTCCAACATTCATACTCTCCAATAAAGACATGGAAAGAAACTTGGGTTCCAGTATCGTGCCCGAGCATACTTTGCCAGGCAGATGGAAGCAATAGATGACCTAGCTTTACCTTCTGAGCCTCAGCCATTCCCAGTAATAAACTTCATTAATATTAGCATAACTCTGCAAAGATTAAGTGAATTTCAAAACATTGCAACATCTTCTAAAGTATCTTTTAAAAGTAAAAGCTGGTCTAATTGATTTCATCCCTCCTCCTTTAAAAGGTGCTCAGGACTCCTGGGGACTCCATCGGCCTGAACAGCTAAACAGCTTTAATAATCATAAACTTCTTTTTTAAATTAATTATTTTTTTATATGTACATTACCTCAGTGATGTTACAGTTAAATTAATTTGCAACTGGCAAAACTAAACATGCCATCATCCATATTTTCCTGCCAACAAGGAAACGCACCAATCAACAAAATACCCTCCATATGTGCGTGTGTTTATCTTTACACTGTCTATAAATTACTAATCTGTAAATCTGTGCCGCTCTGAGTAAATAAGAGGACCTTCACTAACCCCTGCCCCTAATCAGAGCATTATAATAAACTCTGTTATGGCTCGTACGTGTGACCAGTTCACATCAAGGTGACGGCTCCTACATCTGAACATGCAAACAACAAACTGGCTGCAAAAAACCCAAAAACAAAACCCAAAGAAACGCTGTTTACAGCGCTGTTTGACAAAAGCACGAGAAAACATCAGTTCATATTTGTGTTTGTGCAACGAGTACATGCACTGTGAGAAAGCTGGAGTGTGTGACAGTACGCACCAGGCTATGTGTGTGTGTGCACGTGTGTGTGTGTGTGCACGTGTGCGCATGTGTGTGTGTGAGAGTGAAAGAGAGAGAGAGTGAGGGAGGGTTGTTTGTTTTTACAGCGATCAGCAGGATCTCCAGCTATGAAGGACACTGAGCAGCGCAGCAGGGAGGAAACATCTCCGAAAACAAATGGAGTCTGACTCATATCAAGCTGCTATCTAATAAATGTTTTCAACAAGGAAAAAAACAACAACAAAAAAACCCCAAAAAACAGTGTGATGCCCCAATCACGGTCACATTGCGCACGTACTCCTCTCCCTCGCTCTGCATCTGGACTCTCTCTCACCCTTCCCACTTTTCATCAGTCCATGTTTTTTTCTTGGTTCATCTGATAGTTTTCCTTTTAAGGAAACCTGCCCCACAAATACCATTTGGACTTCAAAAAAGAAAGAAAGAAAAAACACTTCTATTCTTGAACTGCTGCTGTAACAGTGTAATTGCTCCATTGTGGCAAGAATAAAGGATTATTTTATACTTTGAAGGGCTTTCACACTATGAACCCCTGGTATAGTTTCAGTGTATCATACATCAAATGTGTGTTGTTGTGTGATACATATATTATACTGTAATACACTTCTATACACTAATATCTGGTAACACAATTGTTGCTTATCATACCTATACTGTTACTTTATATCAGTGACAGAGCTTCCTAAATGTTCTAATGTTAATTGTGTATTCTATGAATATTATGAGTTATATAAAATGCATTCACATTTATAAAATCTTCATCTGCTGCTTCTTATAAAACAAATATTGTTTGCTTCAATAACAGCGGGGGGAAATTGGTAGAACTTTCTATTACAGCTTGGTAATAAATAGGTAATAGTAGGGGGAAACAGGGTAATAATTTGGTGATTTCTAAGTTATTACTATGCAATTAGAAAAGTAATAATTATGTAATATCCAAGTAACATCATGGTAGCAACAGTGGTTATAGCTGAGTAATATTACCCTGAAACTTATGTAATAGCATAATAAGAGCCCCAAAACTAGGGGTAATAACATGGAAATAGAGCTCTGTAATAATAGTGTAATAAGGAAGAAAAATAATGCAATAATGTGGTCATTTTGACCGAGCTGTAATAAAAAGTGCTACCAAAAAAGCACTTTAAAACTTAAGATATGTTTTGAGAGAATTGTGTATAACAGTAGGTAAGTAACGTTTTTTGTAAAATATCTTTCTGCACCCCACCACCTGTTTAACTTTGCAGGATTAGTTGTCACGTATCTGCAAAACCTCAGCAGATGAACCGGTGACTCCGTAAAACTCTGATGAACTGACGCAAATTCCCTTCATAGTTTGTTGTGAAAATGCTCAGATCCTCTAGATGCCACAGATGATTGGAAATTAAAGGCGAGCTTATCAATGCCATTGGAGCACAGCTGGACGTGTGTGCTTCACCTTCCCTTTTATAGAGACAGGAATAAAAGGAGAGTGCTTGGAGAAAAGTGAGTGAAATCATAGTTACTGGAGATTTCCTGTGCTTTTTATTGGTCATACTCCACATTCTCCTCTTCTCCCACTGTCTGTTTGGAGCAAATATTCTGTGTGGCTGCATCAGTACAAAAGGTAGACTTTACCCATTGGTTTCTGAAGCCTTAAGATTAGGATTTTCATTGTTGCCATCTTGGCTGCAAAAACACATGGGATGAGGAAAAGTTGATCTGACTATAAAACTGCATGTTCACTGGTAAATTAACATATTAAGGATAATATTTAAAAAGAAAAAAGAAAAAAAAGATATGACTATGATTTAGAAAACAATGTGAGCAGCTGAGCCGATAGGCTCATCAGCAAAGCGAAAGTGAAAGAAGCAGTTTTCCTTTAGACTTCTACAGGACCAGAAGTCTTTTTGCAACCACCGCTGTTGTCATTTGGTGGCCTGCTGTACACTTAGTGTAGAGAAAAGGTTTGCTGATAAGAAGCTGATGAAAATGGTGGATGGATTTGATAGATTCTAGGATTAAAAATAAAACCATATTTCTGCTTTTACTACGGGTGGCATTCTTAGAAATCACGGCTAAAGTTCACGTCATGTTTGGTGTGAGTGGACCATTACCCAAGATTCACTGCAAAACTTTAAAATGTCATTAGGGCCCTAGAATAAAAACAAACCCTATGATAAGAAAAAAAGAGAATTCACAAAGCTTTTACCAGACTGATGAATTCATGGTAGGATAAGCTTTTACAATAATGCTGTAATGTACAGTGATGTGGTTTTACTGTCTCCTATAATGAACCCAAAAGAACTGAAAGCCTCCAAAGTTCAAAACTGATGTCTTCTGGCCTATAAAACATCTTGCCTGAGAGGAACATAAAAGTATTCAGGATCAATTGTAGTCCAAGCAGCTTGAAATAAAGGTAAAGGGACTTCAAGTTGTTTTTTTAAAGATGTTTCACCTCTTATCCAAGAGCCTTCTTCAGATGAAAAACCAAAAGGTGAAGAGTCCCGGGTACTTGACCCGCCATTAACATGTGAGACATCAGGTCTTCAGAAAACTTTAAGTCAAGTTGCTTTTGGTGCAAGCTCCTTAGACTACTATGGCCTGGATGACTGAGAACCTACACAGACAGGATCAGTCGTGATGCCATCTTCTGGGATGGAGTCATTTATGAACATGAGATGAAGACAATCACTCAACTACAACAGAGCCGTGGCTCCATAAAGGGTAGACAGAAAGGAAACAGAGTCTTTCAGTTCATTGTTCACCGATAATGTGTCGCAGGATCTCCAGCTGCAGCATTTTGAACTTAATCAATCATAATATTGCAATAATGAGCTTCTTCAGTCAGACTTTGTAAACAGATACATTTTCCTACGCTCACACACGCTATTGCTTGGTGATATTTCCTGTGATTGAGCCTGTGAATCTGGGAGCCAGCACATCCCTGACGGCACCGAGGGGCAGGACAGGAAGTGGCTGCAGACAGGAAAAAGGGGAAGTAGGAAGTAAAGAGGCGGGACGCTTCCCCGCTGCCAATCTGGAACCAGAGACGTCCTCCCTTCCTGTGCGGCTTTGAGACGGACACACGTTTGTATCTACTTCTGTTCCTCTCACCAGAGAAGAATCTGATCGAAGCGGGTTGTTGGGCAATCCAAAGGAAAAAAAAAATCTGGCTAACTTTTATCAGTTTGTATTCTCTGCTAGTAATTTAATACCCACATATTACCATTATCTGCACAGAGATGATGGGATAACTTGTTTCCAGACTTCTGTAGCTCTTAAGGAGCATGTTGCTTAGAAGGAGGAAAATGAATTTGAAAAAAAAAACCTTTCCAGTTGGTCTCAGTTTAGCAGCTTGCTGCCCAGACAAATAAAATATCCTTTAAATAATATAAATATGCTTATTTGACCAGTGGGGTCAAAAGAGAGAGAGAGAGAAAAGGCCTTGCTTTTGGACTGCAGATTTGGTTTAGCCTTCTAAAAACATACAATAATTCTTTGGCCAGTTTTCAGCTTCCTTCAGCACAATGATTACATTTTTCTACACAGAAATATTGAACGAGTTAAAAGTCAAGGTTTTGCTTCAAAATACCGATATAAGGCAGTGCACCCTCCCACACTGGGTGCTGATCCAGCCAAGCCCAGTTGTTGTTACACTATGAGCTTAATGGGAGCATGGCAGAGACAGGAAAAAGAGATGAGCAATGGAAACGTGAAGGTACAGCGTGTGACAAAGGATATGAGCTGGATTCACATCAACAACAGTGCGAGGACATGGCATACGTGTTTGCCCATTGACTCAGCAGTTTGGAAGTTACTAAGAACAGAAATAAAGGTGGTGGTGGCAGGGTGGGGGGGTCTCTTCTCTGTTTCTGTTCTTGAATGGTACACACTGAGTTTTTAGAGAAAGATCTGATCCAAATCTGTGCAACTTCATGTTTTTGTCACCATCACCAAAAATAGTCTCAAATCAATAGCAGCACTGGAACAGTACACTCCTCTATGATATGTGAATATATCCAGGGGTTAAAAACAACCATAAATATTGGTTTATGTGCAGCATTTTAAGCACACACACACAAAAAAGACTATTTTACTCAGAACTGTTCATTGATTACTCTGAAATGAATGTGCATAGTTCTTAGTCCTTTGACTTAAACTGATACCTTCTAACACAAAGGTACTCCATTAAAATTTAAAGATCAATCAAAGATCCAAAATATCATGAAGTTATACATGCATTATAATTCAATGCAATGCATTTTGAAGTGGCCTAACAGTCGGATCAGTGTCTGTATGCAGTCAACAACTGGAAGTTGAAGTACTAAAGTACAATTCAACAGTATTATATTTTATTATTATAAAATAATAATAAAATGTTCTTTTACTCATTACAAGTAAAATAAGGTTTGATTTTTGTAATTATTTCAGCTTCATAATCTCCTGTCTGTCCGTTTTCCTGACTTCTTTGGACTTTCTCCATTTTCATTCGCACTCTGAATAAATAATTTGATTGACAGATCAATGCGGGATGAGTTATTGGTCTGTGCTAAAAAGACAAAAAACAAAAATGTCTGCATAAATTGAAATAACCATAAATAAAAGAAAAGTTGTGCAAAGTGAAATAGAAAGGTCCATTAAAATCTAATCATAGGTCCGGGTACAGATCTGGATGCTGGTTCACCTGCTGTTGACCTGCAATCTACATGGATCACAATATTGGACCACCTACCCGCACAGCAGCTGCTCGGCCAAATAAAACCATGCCATGAAGCTCCCAGCGCAGAGTTTGAGTGCAGATGTTAATGCCAGAGGATGTTAAGGAACCACTTCTAAGAGGCAGAAAATTTGACTTGTTGCAACGGTGCAACGCTCTCTGGAACGACCCATTCTCTCACATAAGTCTGTGAAGGCTAGGTGCTTGATTTCATACAGCTGTGGCAAGGGGACTGAAAATACCCAAATTCAAATATTAACAGGTGTAGACCAACACTTATGTCTATGTATTACTTGTGATCGTTGGATCGTTGAACACCCTTTTGGACTCTTATAGCTGACCCAGGTTTTTAAGGTTCCCCAACACTATTTGTGGAGTGTCTTGTGGTGACTGTTGTTGAATTTAATTGAAAAAGATTTAATTGAAACACTTGAGAGATGAGATGACGAGAGTTTCCATTAAACCACTTCCATTGGAGTGGAAGTGACCACTTGAAAAAAGGTATTTTATTATTAACTAAAAATGGAGAGTGGCCTTCAGGTCTGAGATGTTTAAGTTCATATGGTTTTAAAGATGTGGTGTACGTGCCAGTGACAGAAGTTACTTTAAGGGGATTCAGAGAAGTATTAAAGACCCTACTGTGGTTTTTGCCCTTCTTCATGACATAACACATGTTTAGATAAGATGATACCCCACCCCACCTTAAATTAAAGATAATAAATCTAGGCTAACAGGCAAAGCAAAACCATGTGAACATCACATGTGACAAATAAAAAGTTCCTGTAACAATAAGAACAATTGTTTCCACCCTCAAAATAAAGTTCATTATAAAGACAAACTGTTCTAGTCAAATGAGAGACACCAACTAACCTTTGACCCGTGCGGCTATACTTAGCACGCCCAACACTGCGGCTCCTTCGATTCACACGCAGATAGGAGCCGCTGCTATCGCACAATGGGGGGGATGGGGGGAGGGGTCAATCGGGATCAGCTCAGCACTGGCAAACAATACGAGTCAGCAGCGAAGGTTAACAACTTTCAACCCGGTGGCTGGAATCCTGGCGTGTTTGCATTAGATACTGAAATATAATGAGTGTGACACAAGCAGAGGCATTGTGTGCGTTATCTGCAGTGTAATATTTTGTCTAGTAATCAGCGAGTATTACAGCACTTATTGTTGACGTGACTGGCCAACTCTGACTGATGTTTGTGTTCTTTAGACTGCTATTTTTAATTATTTCATTTGAAGCTTGTGTGCTGCAAGAACTGAATACCGCGAATCCTCTCGGGGACTGAAAATACACACTTTCCAAATAAATATTTAAAAGCAACAAATATGTTCGGACTGGTTTTAGTGAGATTTCTGCAGATAAAACAAACAGAGTGTTTGAATTTGTAGTTTTTGCAAGGTTGAAGTCATTTTCCTTCGACTTTGAGCCACTTTTGCCAGTTTGCCTGTTTGAGTTTCCTCCACACTGGTGTCCATTTATCATACAATGAAGCACATGAGAAGCGTTATAAAACAGGCCAGTGCATTATCTGACAGTAATGAATGTGTGTATTCATGGGGTTTTGTCTACAGCGGAGCAGGAGGAGTAAGACGCACTCACACAAACGGGCACAAAGGTAGTTTTTGTTCCCCGTGTCACTGGAACTGGAACAGCTCTGCTTGGTCATCGTGGATAAATGCCCCTCTTATCGCACACAGAGTGAGCTTCAAACACACACAAATGCATTCACATACATACATGCATACACACATATATGTGAAGTTTAGCAGAGGTTGCAGTTTACCTTGAAAATAGGTTGCTTCATAAATCAGAAAAAAAACAAGACAAACACAATAAAATTTAAACTGTTTCAGGTGGAAAACCGTTTGTGTGTGCGTGTGTGTGTGTGTGTGTCACCTCATCTTCATCAACTGTGGCAGCTGGCCGCACTGATAGTTGCTTTGTTTTCAGTGAGTGCTCCTTAATGAGGTCAAAGGCCATTTGGGGCCATTGGACGCCCGACGAGGAGAAACAAGAGGTACCTTCTTCTCGACCAGGACGCACGCACGCACACACACACACGAACACACACACTGAGGCGCTCACAGCTATTCATTACATCTGACCAAGACAAGGTCCAAAAAATCAGCTGCTGGAGAAAGAGGCTCTTTGTGCGTGTGAGAGCATAGGAGCGGGAGAGACAGATGGGCGCGCTGATTTCTATTTGGAGAGAGGATGGCTCTGTTTGATTTACCGAAAAGCAACTGGTCACATGTCCCGTGTTTCACAAACAAGTCAACAAATAAAATACACAGTGACATGCTTTTTCTTCCTTCCTCGCTAAATTAAATCAACAGCATATGTGTTCTCGGTATTTTAAGAATCCTCGCTGACGTCCACCCTTTTGAACTAGCTGGACAGGTAAAGCTGCGGTTTAAGTCCTTCCAGTCCGACTTCTATACCTCCTCTAATAACGTTCACCCAGACGACGCGTAAAAGATGAGAGTGAGAGGAGTCTGTGTTCATCGCATCAGACAGAGAGGAATTGTCAACACTGCTACCTGTCCCGGTCACCTGTACACAAACCCCTTTATTGAGATCGGGCAGCCATCTTTGATTAGATGGA
The DNA here is from genome assembly GCF_056152115.1 of Neolamprologus brichardi. Taxonomy (NCBI): domain Eukaryota; kingdom Metazoa; phylum Chordata; class Actinopteri; order Cichliformes; family Cichlidae; genus Neolamprologus; species Neolamprologus brichardi. The sequence goes on along the minus strand of NC_142106.1, from coordinate 25,154,469 downwards.
GTGACTCAGCAGACAGAGGACACAAGAGGGTGTGTTTGCGTTTCCATGCATGTGTGTGCGTGTGATGGTACAATGAAGGGGCACATTTGTCCTCATGTGGGAATATGTAAATGTGTGGCTGTAACAGGCAGGGAAAGGGAGGATGTGTGTGAGTGTGTGTGTGTGTCCGTGTACCTCATGGTCAGGTATTTCAGAGGAGAGAGTCTTTCCCAGCACTTCTGCTGTCAGGTAGGTCCAACACCGAGCTGTGTTAGCCAGGTTATAACCTCCTGAGTAGAGAGAAGGAACACAGACACATATGAGGAGAAACACATAATCTTTATGGAGTACCTGGAACCCACATGAAGGCAAGTTTGGAGCCCTGAAGACTATTAAATATGAATTTGAAACTTTTAAACATTTACAGCTGCTCAAACTTTGCGTTTTTGATGAGTAGCCAATCAGAGTAAAGTTGGTTTACAGTTAGAGGAGCAAAAATTGCTCCTTTTACAAAGACAAAGTAGTCAGGAGGTACATCAAGGCATCAACTGATCAACATCACTTAAGTTTCACGCCACGTGTGACAGACACCTGTAACACAGATGTGTCCGGGCATGCCCAATTCATGCCCGGACATCTGCGTGCTTTGAAGCTGATGTATGTGTGTATGCATGGCTACACTGCTCCATCTTTGTCTTTAAATGAGAGAAAACAGGAGCAGGACGATATTCCTGACAGCTGGACTGATCCTTAAATCGTAGCATGATGTAACTGCATCTGCAGGAATGCTAGTTTATCTTGCACCCCTACTGTTTTTCCACATTTGTTTTTGTCAGTGAAAAACTGGTGAAGACTGCATAGACAGGTGAAAAATCGTAAACAGAAAGAGAAGGCCTAACATCACATCTGGCCAGGCTGACTGTCACACTGGAGCTCCACAGGGTTCATTGTAGGGTTTGTGTGTTGTGCTCTTTTTCTTCTGTGTTTTGCACATATCTAAAATATGCTCTTATTGTGTGCTTTTTTACATTTTTATCTGCTAATATGGAGCTCTGCAACACAAGGTTTTTCACCCTACTTTTTGTAAGTTTGTGATGTGACAATGAAGCTGAATCTGAAGTTGAAAGAAAGCAGAGCCAGCAAGTGTTTGACTTGATACAACTTTACCTGTTTAGCAGGAATCTACCACTTATTGCTCATTAATTAAATCTAAACTAATCAGTTTTGTCAGAAATAAAACTTCTAGTCTACACATTTCTCTTCCATCAAACTAATTTTTATGTTTTTCTTGCTTAATCAAGGATCATCAGCTTTAAACTACTGCCCGTCACATTTGTGACAACACAGTTTGCTCAGGGAAATGATGGTTGTGCCTCAGCATGTGTGTGCTGCTAAACTGTTGTTCAACCCTCCACTTAAACCTTCAAACACTTTCTTAAAGCAGTTTGAATCTCAAACTACAGGGCGGGCCTGACTGGTGGGAAAGAGACCCGCTGCAGGATGGGATGACCAGAGGAAAAAAAACATATGGGGTCAAACAAAGTTGAAGAACATGATTCCTGTAGAGAAAACATACAAAGACTTTACTGACCCTACTGTGTTGGCTGTTCTTTCACTGGAATAAAATTTAAATCCTTTGTATTGTTAATAATTTGTCTGTCCAGACTGGACCATTTCCATATAAAATAAAATCACTTCACTACTTTACACAGGATATAGCACAACATCTGTTTATCTGTAAAAAAATAAATTAAATAATATAAAATATATATACTCTATTAAGTGAAACGAGTGGGAAAATCCATTTTGAGCAACTGTTAGTTTCCTTTGCTATATTGATGTTTGGGGGCTGTGTGTAGATTTCACAAGAGTTATTGTTTTTTGAGTGATGTATCATGTAAAGTCGCTGTGAGCTTCACCATTTAGCATCCGAAATCTAATCAGTTCATCCCCAAACTTATTTGTATTTGTGAACGAGTTTGGTTGTGGCCAAAAATGTGTTTTCCTGAGGCCACAGTGAGCTTTTACAGTTTTTTCTGAATGCTTAAACCCTAACGGTGATTCTTATAGTACAATTTCTAAAACTATTAATACTTATACCAAAACCACTCACTGAGTTTGCAAAACTAAAAGCACAAACACTGCTTTGCACTCAGTTTGCCATTTTGTAACACACACTTTGCAAACCTGTAGCTACAATCCTGCACAGCACTATTTTTGCAGAACTGTAAACACAACTCACTGCTTTACACTCAATTCCCAAATGATCAACGCACTCCTAACAAAACTATACACATTTACAGCCATTATTTACACTATTTTGCCAACTGGCACACTGTCACATGTGAAAACCTTTTTAGATAATTAGTTCACTTAGCAATCAGCCCTAGCACAGGTAAGCTCTGTGTGTGGAGTACAATCGAGGGAGCAGGAAGAGTGAGAAGTAGAGAAGGCCGAGCAAGAGGACGTGGAGGTGAAGTAGTAGGATGAAGAGGACGACAAGGACAAGGAGGAACAAGAGGAGGATGAGGAGGGGGGAGAGGAAGGGTAAGAAGAGTAAGAAATAGAATTGCTGATGACATCAGAGCTACAATAGTGGACCATGTAATCAACCGTGGAATGACCCTGAGGGAAGCTGGCCGACGGGTTCAGCCTAACTCAAGCCGCTACACTGTAGCAAGCATCATAATGACATTTCGAAATGAGAATCGGTTAGTACAGTCACTTTGCACTAAGATCTGTAGCACTGCCATATGCCAATGAGGAACACAACAATACCATAGATGTAAAGATACTGAAATTGTTACTTTACAGAATTGCTAGACGACCAGATGCTGGGGGCAGAGGAAGCATGTTCACTGCAGAACAAGAAACCCATATAGTCAATATGGCGATTGCAAATAATCCTATACTTGGAAATAAACACTTGTGTTTGTTTTGATGTGTGTAAATAAACACCAGTACTTGAAGTTTGGATCCCTCCATGTTTATAGACCTATGACAAAAGTATGAGCTCAAACTGACATAGCCTACCTTGTGCACAGAGAAAGCAAAAGCCAGATGTGTTTTTTATTCATACCATCAGTTTTTAGTTGGTGCATTGTGTGCTTATTAATGTGATGGCTTGTGTTAACTGTTGGATACAAAAATACCATTTTTACAAAGGTGTGGAGAGTTAAGCAAGCGTTATTCGCTTTTACAAGAAAACTACAATGTTTTGCTGATTGGGTGAAGAGTTTTCTTATTTGTGTGTAGAGTTTTGCAAAAATAGCCAATAGTTACAAAAAAGGTGCTCAAGCCATCAGAAAAAACTGTAAAAGAAAAATAAGTTTGCATGCTGCAGAACTCCAATTCCATGACATATGACATTTTGAGCACACCTGCTCCTCGTCAGACAACAAAACACAGGGCGACGCCATCTTAAATCACCTGTGATAGGTCACATGACTACAACCAGTGACAATGATATCCAAACAGAACCATGTCTTACATAATTCAAAACAAAAATCATCTGTGAGACAACATGTTTCCTTGGCAGGAGTCAGAAAAATCAGTGACTGGAAAGACAAAAAAGGAAATGGACAAAAACAAGTTAATGAGGAAGATCTCCACTAACCCAGCAACAAACAGACAAAACGGGGAAAATATAACATGATGTCTCAGGCATTACCTAACAGTACAATATTTGACACAATTAGACAGCTATTAAACCTACTGATTCAATTAACCACAATGTGTCACATACAGTACCTACTATATTAAAAGTACCGGCGTCCATCAGTGTTACAGCTCCGCCTCCTAGTAGATGTACCTGTGGTTATAATTTGAAAATCCTAGCTGATTTCCCTCTTGAGTTATCGCAAGATATTCACAAGATTTTCAGAAAACCTAACCTCTGACCTTGACCTTGAAGCAAAGGTAATTGGGATTCTAACTTATCTGAGATTTTTAGTGGTTCCACGTATGGGATGAATTTGAAAATCATGCGTCGCTTTGTTCTCAGGTAGCCACCTATCTATCTAGTTATTGTAATCACAAACTTGGGTGTCTACGCTGAAGATACCCGATCAGCATTTAACGGCTAAGGGGTAAAAACTGAATATAGAATGTGAAAATGCCCCCAATAACAGGTCGTACACTGTCATCAGGTTACTAAGCAGGGGCACATCTAGAGGGGTGGCATGGGGTGGCATGTGCCACCCTAAAATGATCTCTTGCCACCCCTATTGCCACCCTAGTTTTGGATATGACAGTGTTGTTTATTAAGATAAGATAGCATTAACACTTTGAAGGTGGAATGAAGGTGAGTGTTATTAACACTCTGTGTGATGACGGGCATGTGATTAAGCTGACATAGCAACAAGCTGCAGCCACGCTGAGTCTCTATTTTAGCTTGTGTTGAAAGTTTGGACTTCAAAGGATATACCAGCTTTTACATTTTAATGACAGGCCACTAAATCCAGAGTTATGATACAAAAACGTCTATTTTTATATGTATTTATTTATTATACAGGCTATACAGTACATAAAAAAAATCCCATGTATTATGTAACTGAAAAGGTTAATTATGTGGGCTACAGAAATTAATTAAGCTATAGACTATTTTTATATGAAACGCATGTATACTTGCATTTGAATCATTTTTACCATATGTAACACATGCATATGTGTTTAAAAAAAGGCTTTGATTTTGCCACGCCATTTGATTTCCATGCCAGCCTACATTTCTCTACATCTGCCCCGGTTACCAAGTCATGAAGTGTAAGAAAATGCCAGTAACCTTCAACTTCAAAGCAGTGAAAAATTAAGCCAACTCTCACAAGTGCCAAAAAGTGCAGTTCCTCCAATGGCCACTTGAGGTGTAAATAACCATAGTTTCCCATGTCAAAATGCTAAATCACAGAGGATAAAAAACATGTCTGGGAGAAAAATTTTTATTAAAAAACTAAACTAAACTAACCTATCAAATACCCTGTTTCTAATTATGTGTCCAAACTGCAGTTCCTCTAATGGCCACTTGAGGGCGAGTATCAATCTCTGAAGACGCCTATGTTAACTATACATATAAAAGCTGACATAAACATGTTTACAGTGTGCTACAGAACAAATGTATGGAGGATGTTTTTTTTCTTGTTACAGTTGCACTGTTTGTGCTGCTGTTTTGAAGTATTTCAATTTCTAATTTTGTATCTGTCAAATAGCACATTTGTGCTCCAGTGGAACTAGTCCATGAAATCTGAGTACTTATTTATTCTTTTATTTAGCACTGATTAGCAGTTATGTTTGTCCATGTGGTTGTGAACAGCTTTTGTACACAGTCTATTCTTTTGTTGACCTGAGCCAGCTCATTCTTGTGTTCAGTTGAATGTGTGTGCAATAAGAGCTCATTTGTACTTTCACATTTATACAGCTTTGTGTAGCTCTTCAGACCAAAAAAAGGAAGCCAACATGACAAAATCCTCTGGAAGAAAAACTATAAAGCCTCCCACATACAGAAGACACAGAGAAAGTTTAAAGATGGAGGGAATGAACTGAGGAGAAAGTATGTAGGACAGAGCGGGAGGGGAGAGAAAGGAAGAGAGGTGGGATTGTAGTTGAGTAAAATGGATTCATTGTGTTGTATAATTAGTAGCTATCATCTGGCCAAGGGCTGAGGAGTCTGGGACAGGGCAGTGTGTGTAAATGTGCTTAAGTAACGGACTCAGAAATTCAACGCAAACGCAAACACGCACAAAACAGAAGGCGCACTACACCGTTACATCTGGACTACCTCAGCACTCCGAGAAACATGCGCATACAGCCATACGTGGAGATATACCAACACACACGCATCAACATCAGTCAGAATAATAAACACATACGTGAAGCGTACCTCCGCCCAGCAGGAGTGTAGGTAGCTGCCACTGCAGGACATACTGCAGACACTTGCCCACCCCAACAGGGGTCATGTTGAAGGAGCACATAGGGTCACCCGCCATTGTGTCGGCACCCAGCTGCATCACTATTGCCTCCGGGTTGAACTGTGCCCGCACCTCCTGCAGGACGCTGTAAAAAGAAGAAAGAATTCTGTTACTCACAGAGGATGCATATCATTTGGTTATCAAGCATCCAAAAAAGAAAACAATTCAGGAAAATGTATAGACTTCTGTGACTAATTGAGCTTATGTGCATAGTCACTACCATAGGGGCCTTTTGAGCCAACAAAAACCTTGCTGGCACTCAAGCAGTGATGGCTAACATGACTTAAAAATGCCTTACCTGTACATTCTGTTCTGAACAATAATAACTTTATAGTAAGTGTAGAACACTAAAACAAAACACTTACACCCAATTTGTTCAGTTACTTTCACCAATTAGAGGTGCTAAAGCAGTAGCCTGTGATTATACCAATAAAAAGTAATGAAGTATTAGTCTGCAGCTTACTCATTATTTCACAGAGCTGGAGCACTACGCTGTCTTTTTTGTGGAGTTTGCACAGTCTCCCCAGCTCTCTCCGGGTACTCCAGCTTTCTTTCACAGTCTAAACCCATGCATTTGTTAGGTTAGGTATCAGTGTTTGTCTCCCTGTGTTAAACCTATGAAAGACCAGCAACCTGTCCAGGATGTACACCACCTTTTGCCCTATGACTCCAGCACCCACACATGACCTTGAACTTGAGAAATGGAAGTGGATGGATGGGATACAAGTTTTCAGTCACTTGCATTAGTTACTTTACAAGAAAAGACTTTAGTTTCACCCATTAGAAGTCGACGCTGTGAAATAGAGAGCAATTTTAATTTCCATTACCATCAGCTCACAGATGCCGGCTGATCCGCAATCATGAAATTACAACAAGGATAAAAAGCAGTTTTCAGGAACAGTTCTCCAGGTTTTATCAGGTCTTGTTTTGTTAAGGACATGACTTGCACTGTTACTGTTCATCTATTGTATGTACTACATGCTTTTTTAGGTTTCCTCAGTTTGTTTTTGAGGAAACTGCACACAATGCACAGATATGGTAAGATTCTTTAATCAAATAGCTCTCTGGGAATAACTTTGTTATATTTGACATTTTTCATAGGCGAAGGAACAAATGATGTGCTTTATCGTGGCTCAAGAGTTGGCAGTTCGTCTTGTAATTGGAAGGTTGCTGGTTTGAGCCCCGGCTTGCACAGTCTTGGTCGTTGTGTCCTTGGGCAAGACACTTCACCCGTTGCCTACTGGTGGTGGTCAGAGGGCCCGGTGGTGCCAGTGTCTGCCAGCCTCGACTCTCTCAGTGCGCCCCAGGGTGGCTGTGGGACTAAGGGACTAAGTAAAGCGCTATACAAATACAGGCCATTTACCATTTTTATGCCTGAATGATGCGTAGTATAGTGTTAAACTGGCTTAACAAACAAAAAACAATCTTCTGAAAATGGACTAGACTGAAAATAACTGAAAAAGCAGCCGATAAAAGAAAACCATTGAAAGACCTTCAGAAAGCCTGACAAGAAATGCTCCTTAGAAGCAAACTATGAAGAAATGAGGGGTGACTCAAGACTTTTGCACAATAACAGTGATGCTGCATTACTAAAGCTAACCCAACAAAGCAGCACATAGTCAAATAAAATGATCTCTCACCATTAAACTGACATAAACATTATAGAATGAATAATTATAACCCAATAACATTGTGTATTCAGTTGTGTATAATGACTATTTGTAAGTTTATTTTGATGCTGTGACTTTAGTGTTATTAGACTAATTAAGTATTTTTATGAGTTGTACTAAAAAAAGTCTTAATTCCTGTTTCGGAACTGTAGCATTACGTGTATGAGGGCACATGGGCCTGAAAATCACATCCAGTGTTTTCTATGCTAATTTCCTACACTCTGTTTATGTCTGATTTCCACTGAGACTCCTCTGTCTTACTCTTGTGCCACTACATTAAAAAAAACAAAACAAAAAAAAACTATTGGAATGATCCCAGCAGTCACACACAGAGCTGAGATGATTGCTGCTTGGTGCTTGCCAATAAAACCCAGAAAAAAAACACCGCCTACACTTTTTTTGCTCTTTTGCTCAAATACAGATTTTAAGGATTTATAAGCAGCTGAGTGGAAACAAACTCAGCTTCTCCTGTTCAAGATCACAGAATCTGCGACATACAGATGCTGAGATAGAGAGAACAAACAAGGGGTGTTAACCCTTTATTTCCCTTTAGAGGCGACACATTTGCATTGAGTGCTCAGCACAGAGAAACTCCTTCAACTAGAAAATCCCCAGTTTAAGCCTCACAATGGAAGGATTTCCCTGCTAAAGTGTCCCTGATAAAATGCTGAACTTGCACATGCTCCTTAGCACTCATCAATGGATGACCCTGACCTCTGATCTGTTGGAGTTACATAGGAGGACAGCGCTACAGTTTCTCTGTGTGTGTATATGAGTGTGTGTACCTGGTAAAAACCTGGTAGTATCTGTCGTCCTTGATGCCGTCCTCCAGCGGGACGTTCACAGCGTACCAGCGGCCTTTACCCAGCCCGGTGTCACACAGGTCACCCGTACCTAAGCAAGCACAAACTTATCCAACACGGTCATTCAAATTGGCATATTAAAGCATGCCGTGGTTAAGCTCACTGTATTGCCTGACCTGGGAAGAACCCGGGCGAGAACTTGTGCAGTGAAACGGTCATAACTTTGGATGTGAAGCTGAAGGCATCTTCAACACCTGCAGAGACCAAAGTGGAGGAAAGAGCTTTTAAAACCTGGAACCAAAAGAACTGCTGTGAGGATGACAAAATGTAAAAGAAGCTTATTTTAAATTGTGCAAAAGTCAAAACAGTGTTTGGTGTGCACCGTCTCCATGATGCAGGTCAACGTCCACATAGAGGACTCTTTCGTATTTCTCTCTCAGTCTGAGGATTCCCAGCACGGCATCGTTCACGTAACAGAAGCCTGAAGCCTCATCCCTGGACAATAAGAGAGATGAAGATGAAGCGCCATGTTTGAAATGTACTGCTTTGTCAAGAGCACCCTCTTCAGGCTATTTGATGTAACTGATGGAAATTGATGGTTTAACAAATTCTGAGTCTAGCCCTGAAACACCTGATCACAGCTGGATCAGTTAACGCAGAGTGAGTGACATAAGCACAACAACGACTGTTCGGTGACCAGTGTGTAATGTCTCTAAAGGTTTATGCACATATAGTTTATCTAAACAGTGATTCCTACAGTAGATCTTTCAGTGGAGAGGGGAAACTGGCTCTATTTATGCTCGCCGTTCTCACCCTCATGTGTGACAAATAATCCAGCTGCAAGTCTGCCTTCACGGCCATTTATGTGACTGTCACGGGGGGAGACAACAGTGCGATTACATCACATCGGCACACATTAATGGGCTATTACTGTCTACAGATACGATTAAAAGGACATAGCCAAAAGATTTTGTTCTGAGTGGATAAATAAAGTCCCATTATCCACCAAACACTGTCTCTGTTCTTAAACTGACAAGTGCTGACTGAACAAGTGCTCATCTAAAGCTGGTTTAGGTGCAGAAGGAGGGCATGGGTCAGGAAGACGGCCTGCTGGGAGACACTATATGCACATGTAATGCAGCACACAGGAAGGTTACAGCACACTAAAGTGTGTTAGCCTACTTCTTGGCGTGGTGCCACCCTCCTGCCCAGTTGATGGCCACGTCACACTTTTGGTCCAACAGAGTCTGAGCTGCCGTCAGCGTAGCACCCCCCACTCCTGCTGCATAGTCAAATATGCCCTCGACCACTGGACAGTCATAGCCTGGAGGGAGAAAATACAGCAGGTGAGAGGAAGATGAGGGATTTAAAAAATAAATACTTTTTTTTTAAAAAAAGGCAAAACCAATTCGCAGTACGCATGTTAATTTGTCAGGGATCTGACAGCTAGGATAAACTTAAAGCTTTCCTTTTTGAGAAAGGTTATAGTTGGGGCTGTATCAGGTGACCCTGAATCCTCTCTTAGTTACCCTGCAATAGGCCAAGGCTGCTGGGGTATTCCCACAATGCACTGTGTTTCTTCTTTACTCACTATGTGTTTATACACCACTCTGTATTTAATCATTAGTTATTATCTACCAGTGGCTCTCTTCCACAGTGTGTCTTTCCCCCCCCCATCTTCCTCCCCTCACCGTACAGCTGGTTGGGGGAGGTGTCTGCTCCTGTCAAAAGTCACATGCAGATGGTTATCAACTCGATAAGTTAATCGAGGGCTTATCAGTCTCATATGACCAGCTTTTCCAGGAATCGTAACACTATTTTCCAAGGAACTGATTGGTCACTTTGCGGTGTCTTAACTGGATGTGGTCAGGTCTGCAGCATATGTTACCCTAGTGATGTATGCCAGTAAGAAGTGACACTGAAACGCCACTAATAAACACCAAGTTACTTCAACAGGCACCTAATATAATGCTTCGCGGTACATGCATGCATGCAGTGGATTTTACGACGACACGAAAAAGCACAAAAACATTGTCTGATATTTGCGCCTTAAACCGCACTGAAATCTGAAGGGTAACTCAAGTCCTTGAATGAGAACTTTACTGAGTTAAAAAAGAGAGGGTGAGAGAAAGATAAAGGATAAGGGAATGTCATGGAACAAAAACAAGCAGAGTGAACTTGAAGCTTAGTCTAAAGTTAGAAATGTAAACTTCGGAAAAGGATGGACTAACATACAACCCATCCAAGAACAACAAACAACAGTGGGATCCTAGGAGTGGGACAGGATCAACAAACATACCCTTAGATTTTTTTTTAAGCACTTGTGTCTCAAACAAAATAAAAAAATGTTATTTGAGGAGAACATTTATCATCGTTGTCAGTGTTATTAAGTGCAGTGTTACATTGCCATCTACTGGTGAAATCATTTTAACCCCTTTATTTCCATTTTTGTACTACAGCTGCTTTAATATTGCAGGTAATGATCAATTAACCCCTTCATCACTTTAGTCATACAGGACAAAAGGCAGCTGTGCTTTAAACCAGAAACCCAATGACACCATACTGCACTATAAGTGTGTGCGTTTAACACATTAAAGATTAAATAATAAAAAGGTAGCAATGTGTTTTGCTCACCCAGGCCGTAGTCGGCCGACTGGGGGTCATCGTTGTCTCCGTCCTGGCTGATCTTGTGGAGATGCTCCAGGTAGGAATCAGTGTGGAATTTAGCCATTTCCTCTATAGTGGCCACGTGGGGTTTGACAATGCTGGAGAGAGTAGAGAGAAAGAGTGATTTGACAGCAGAGACACTGCAGTGACAAACAGACAGGAGAAATGGAGTTAGAAATAACAGTTACCAGGGTAAAAAGAGAAACTTTATATAATTACCGGAGTGTTTACGTGAAAAAGTGGAATTTGGGGGATTTTTCAGCTTTATTTGATAGACACAGTGGACAGGAAAGCAGGAGCAGACAGAGAAGGGGTAAAACAGGCAGGGCCACGGGTTGGACTCGAACTCGGACTAGCCACTCTTAGCTGTACGGCAGCTAAGAGTGGGGCGACCATTAATTGGTCGCCCAATTAATGCACTGAGCTAAACCGGTAACATCATTTGCAAATGATTATAAATGAAAGAACACAAATTTTATTTGTACTTCACACATACGTTGTTTCTAAGGCTGTCCACCATAGTAGACGTGACACAACCAGTGGTTACTAGGGAGGTTGTTGGCTCTCGCTGGGTGAAAGAAGATGCTGCACCAGAAACCTCCTAGTGATTTCTTTTGTTGCTAGCAGACTGTCACCATCTCTGCCACCTACCAGCCGAGCAATAGTGAAACTTTTGTCTCAGGAGGTTTTTGTTATCATCCCTTTCTCACAGTGAGCAAGTCAGGAATTTTGGCATCATTTTGGACAGTGTTCCCAGTTTTGACCAACATCTTAATAATTCCCCAAATCCTGCTTTAGTTACGCTGCAATAGGCCAAGGGTGATTGGGGCTTCCCATGACAGACTAAATGTTTCTTCTTTACTCACCTGCTTTCACTCTCAGTGTGTTTATACAGCACTCTGCTGCTTTAATCATTAGTTATTAATCGCTGATCCTCTCCCACTACCCTTGTGCAATAATGCAAATGTTTATATAGATCCGATACAAATACTAGCTTTGGTATAGATACTATTGATATTTGGATTGATCCACCCACCTTCATCTTCCACAGTGTCTCTTTTGTCACTGACAAAAACAATACCAACTGTGTTCTCTCTCGGTGCAAACACCAGCAGCTCACCTCATGTGTTGAAGCAGTCCATAGGCTTCTATCAGTGAGTGGACCATACTCGCCTGGTAACAGAGGTAAAGACAAGGATATCGTTTTCCAGATTAGGAAGAGGCTGCTACCTAACTAGCTCTGTAACGCATCTCATTCAGTTCAACTCACCCGGTTTGGCACTTTGGATAAAGTGTCGCAGGTCTGGATGTACTCCGGACCGTAAACATACGCGACTCTTCGTTTACTGCAGCTGTCGTCATCATCGCTGTCACCTCTGAAACTCATTTAGGTTGTCTGAAATCCAAATGTTTAGATGGAGCTGAAATATAAGACAAATTCTGAACACAGAGAGCGGCTTCTACTGCCCGAGTCTGGCGTCACACTGTCAACATTCCGTGTTGCCCACCCGGTAAAGCTGGCTTCAACCGTGAGATTAACAGACATACAGGTTTTGAAAATTATAACTTTGTGTTTTATATTATGTCTTAATGCTATTTTATCTCGTTGAAAAAAGTCCATTCGATAATTCTGTAGCGAGAGATAGAAGATTTTAAGAACTCATCTAAAGTTCCGCGCGAGGACACTTTGTCTCCATTTCAGCGGACGCACGTAAGGTGCATTCTGGGATTCCTTGTAGTCTTTTTGCGGACTCTTCAACCGCTGCATTGATAGCCAATCGATAAACTCGTCAAAACAGACGAGTCTGCTGAATATAATGCGTGTTCACCCTAACTTTGTCCTTCCACCAACCCAGACATGTATTTCATCAAACAACCTTCAGTAGGAGAGGGGAAAACGGCAGTAAACTGAAACAGAGCCTGGTTAAACTCCAATAAACGTGTAGTTAACTAAGGGGGGCAGTGTTCTCCATTGTGACGTCACCCTAAGATATATGCATTGTTTGTTTGTTTTTTCATAGCTATAAAAGCCTAACCCCTATCCCCCTTACCCCATAACTACCCATAATTTAAAGTTATTAAGTCAAAATTCCAACTTATAGATGTCTTCTAGCGCTGCTGTTTTCAGACTTTCAGAGTGTTTAACTGGACACATTTTGAAGTTTGGTGAGTCTGTATAATTGTTGAGTTTGAAAAGCAGGGAGTACCTGAGTAGAAATTCCGTGTTGTCCTCTCTGTGTGAGAGCTGCTTTAGCTCTTTGTCCGTCTTCTTCAGCTCAGAGATCTCCTACTCCAGCTTCTTCTGAAGCATTATAACTCGACACCTTTCCTTTTTCTGCTGGGATTTGATTTGCAGGGTTTCTCTTGATCCATTTTGTAGCCTGGGTGTCAATTGTTGTCTGCAAAATGCATGCCAAACATTATCACTGTGAGAGGAGAAGGTGATATGTACTGGGTTACACTGTGTTTAAGGAAATCATGGGATTTCAGAAGGTCACCTCCTCTCAGTTGAGAAATAATGGTAAATGGCCTGTATTTGTATAGCGCTTTACTTGTCCCTAAGGACCAGTGTTGGGGAGTAACGGAATACATGTACCGCCGTTACGTAAAATACAAAATATGAGTAACTGTATTCCGTTACAGTTACCGTTTAAAAAGGTGGTATTTAGAATACAGTTACTTTGTTGAAATAAATGGATTACACGGCGGTACTTTCCTGTTTCATATTGTGGCGGGTCAGGCCTGTTTGGGTTTTGTTTGACAGCTACGTTCTGTTGTTCCAGGCGGCAGCGTTCCGGTTGCCAGGGTTACAGGGCGAATGCACGCTCTCTCTGCAACTGTGTATTTCCTGGGTGAGAGAGCGCCTTTTGTTGTTGTTGTGCTAAGCTAATAACCAGAATGCTACAGGTATAGCTCTAAAGAATGTAGCATCATAGGCAGTGTAGTCCGTGCTGCAGGGAGAAAGGACTGCCATACACGTTATGTGTCTGTGAGCGAGGGAGGGAGAAAAAGGAAAAGTACGAGCTGTCATCGAGCAGAAACGGGAGCTGGAAGCATGTAAATATAATAATAACCACTGCAGCCATGAAGAGAGCCTGACGAGCCCAGCTGTAAGTAAGCTATTAAGACTCGACTGTATACTGTGTTCGTGTTTTCCTCCAAAAACAATAAGTTCCGTTGGAGCAGCCTTTCAATGCCTCTCTCTGTCTCTCACTAGCAAGGTTGACCCAGACAACAAAGTAAAGCTATTTTTCAGCTACGAGCAGACACAGAACCCACCGTATTAGCCAGAGGTCCCTTTACTACGGTTCGGAGCCGCGGCCCTTCAGTAATAGTAATAAATCACAGCAATAGTACATTCACGTAGTTGTAAACAGCATGATAATATATTAAGTAATCCAAAGTATTCAGAATACGTTACTCTCATTGAGTAACGTAACGGAATATGTTACAGAATACATTTTGGGGCATGTATTCTGTAATCTGTAGTGGAATACATTTTAAAAGTAATCTTCCCAACACTGCTAAGGACCCCAAAGCGCTTTACACATCCAGTCATCCACACATTCACACACGGGTGATGGCAAGCTACATTGTAGCCACAGCCACCCTGGGGCGCACTGATAGAGGCGAGGCTGCCAGACACTGGCGCCACTGGTCCCTCTGACCACCACCAGTAGGCAACGGGTGAAGTGTCTTGCCCAAGGACACAACGACTGAGACTGTCCAAGCCTGAGCTCGAACCGGGCTTGGAAAAATGTTTCCATGAGTGAGAGTCATCCAATGGAAGTATTTCGCTATTAATTTTCATTGGATGCTATGGTGGTTTGCTGTTTTGCATGTGTTTATTGTGTTTATTTTACCAAGTTTTACTTCCCACCTTGAGACTTTGACACCACGAGTCTTTGTTCCATTCTTTCTATTATTTATTTTGAGTTTATTTTAATAAGTTGTATTAAACAGCTTGACCTACTCCTATTTGAGTGATATTGTCTATAACCAATGAGGACTAAACATTCCTTAGGTTAGACGCATTAGATGCATGGGAGAGGGAAAAATGGGCTGTATACAGAATAAAAGAGCATGGGGGCATTGTGAAAAAATGATGTGATATCCTCCCTAAAAGTTGATTCTGTTCATCTAGACGTAGCATTTTCAGTACGAGAAACATTTCGTCAATCATCCATGAGATTTTTTCAGTCTCATCTGACTGCAGGTTTCCCCAACTTTATAAACAGTACCTTTGCACAATGACTGAAACGAGCACCACTGGTGAACAATGGGCTGTGAGGTCAGTTTCTTGTTAATATTCAAATTGTCATGACCATTGATCACCAACCACAGATCAAAGACTTTTAATCAGTGACCACTGACCAACTCCCCGGATCTCGTCTCGCAATTTATGTTCTCCCTGCCATTCCTGTTCTGACTAATTTTTTCCCTCCTTCTTTACAGACAATCCCTATTTGCTTGTTAAACATGTTATGACTGCCCTGATCCTGGCTCTACATACCCCTTTCCTTTTGTTGAAAAATAAAGACACTTACTTATGATCTGTTGTGTAACTTTGCTTTCTGGGTCCTGCCAAAATCCGAGGTCTTTTGGAGCTTTTTCTACAGCAGCAGTCACCAAATTCATGAAGTGAACACACAATAAATATAGTACTCTATGTATTATTCATAATTAGTCAGCTTTATTATTTTGATTTCTTTACATAGTTAGCAAAGTGTTTATGTTTTTGTATTTTTCTTTTTATATATACAGTATTTATTCAGTAAGTGATTAAGTAGATGACAGGAAAAGACATTAGTAATCATATGAGTAACCAACTGAGTTCAGGAAGTTGCTATCACGTCGCCACTGCCCTGTTCCCCAGAGCAGAATAGGACAGTCACTTAAAATTCTAAATTCACACAACTATTAGGTCATTACACTCTGACAGGGGTCATTTTCATTAAAAACGAACAATCTTAAAGAAGTTAGACTAATTTCTTTGTCAGTCTGTCTAATTTTTATGTATTTCTTCTTGTCTTTTACTATTTGTTTGATTTATTGACTTCATTGTTGATCTAAGCCTTGACATGCGACAATGTTTGTGAGTAATGTTTGGGATGGTAGTTTGCCTGGGTAAGATGAAAAACAAGATACCTTTTTCTAAGATTAACATTACAGAAAAAATATAAATTCCAACTATATAAAGCCACATGCTGTATTTTTATATTCATACATGTTCATAAGTACAGGAGGAAATATATTACATTACTGTCAATATTTCATGTTTTTTCCATGCTGCCAAGGAGAAAGAACAACAAGCTACCTACCTAAAAACTTAGAATTTTACTGTAAGATGGTTTGACTGGCCCTTGACCAGTGAGCAGAAAAATAGGCAAACAAAACAGATTTTTTTTCTTTTATGGTGTTATATTTGGTAATAAGCACAGTCTACTTCAGCTCATTAAATGTAGCAGTGGTGTCAGTCCAATAACTCTTCCAAATCCACAGTCCAGCATAAAGTGGTGCAGTGAATGTGGTCTGGACTTTGTAGAGGAGGGTCATGGAGTCACAGACACTGTAGAAGGACAGAATACCTCCTCTGGGATCCACGTACACTTCTACTTTGAAGGACAGAGGGCCTGAGATGGGATTTGTAATGTTTTTATGTTTGAGTTTGTAGCTTTTGTTGTAACACTCTAATACCCAAGACGTATTGTTGCTTCCAAACTCACTTTGATCCAGTCTTATTTCATTCTTATAGGAAACAGCTACTGAACCCCTTCCCCTTTCCATTCCACTTCCCAGTAACAAGGTCCAATCAGGCTCTCTTTGCTCAGGACCTGCTGTTCAACCTGTCTCTTTTTTTAAGACCGGAGTTCTTACATGGAGATGTAGCATTGTCTGATACGGTTCTGTTCTGATTTGATAGAAAGAGTTTTCGGTGCACTGTATCTGGGTCCGTTGTCAGTTGACATGAATATTTTAAAAACTCATCTCTGGACTTAGGTTGTGCTTGTGGCAGTGAAACATCTGGTGATCTTACTCTAAGAGTGAGTTTACTCCATTCCTCACTTAGAAACATTTTGAGTTTATCTCTGGCTTGTGACACTGCTCTTTCAAGATTGTCAAGGTATTTAACTGGACAAATTCTGAAGCTTGGTGAGTCAATAGAATCAGTGAGTTTGGGGATTTGGGAGTAACTGCATAAAAATTCGGTGTGGTCCACTGTGTATGAAAGCGGCTTTAGCTCCTCTTCTTGCCTCTTCAGCTCAGTGATCTCCTGCTTCAATTTATTCTGAAGCTTATTGACTCGCCTCTCTTCAGTTTTCTGCTGGAAATTGATCTGCTGCTTTAGATTTGAGCCTTTTTCTTTAATGAAACTCACCAGCTCATTGATGATGGTCTCAATGTCCTTCTCAGCGCTATCAGAAGATTGCAGAATTTCCTCGATTTCCTTCCTAAGCACGTTCACTTCTCCTTCTTTGGTCTGAATTCTCCGGTGAACATTTTGCAAAATCACCTCAAATTCTTTTTGCATTTCAATTGTGTTGTGGCATTTATGTTCATTCACACAGCAGAGATAGCAGATACATTTTTGATCAGTACGGCAGAACATCTTCATCATCTCATTATGAGTTGAACAGATGTTCCCTTTCAGCCTGTTTGATGGTTTGATTAGCTTGTGTTTGTCAAAGGCAGAGGAGTCATAGTGAGGCTGGAGGTGTTGCTTACAGTAAGAAACCAAACATACCAGACAGGACTTCAATGCTTTCAGCTTTTTTCCAGTGCAGGCATCACAGGAAACATCTTCAGGTCCAGCATAGCAGAGATCAGCAGGAGCAGGTTGGATTCCAGGTATCTTAGAGTCCTCTACTAACTCTGCTAACATAGTGTTTTTCACCAGCTCAGGCCTCGGTATGAAGATTTTTCTGCACTAAGGACAGCTGTAGGCTCCTTTTGGATCCTCATTATTCCAGTGGACTTTAATACAGCTCATGCAGTAGTTGTGTCCACAAGAAATAGTCACTGGATCCTTCAGTAGATCCAGACAGACTGAACAGCAGAGTTTTTCGTGATTCATTGTCTGTCCTTGGAGTGTTTTTGTATGTCAAGGTAATTGAAAAACCGTTTCACTGTGAGAGGAGAAATGGAGTGTATCAGGTTACGCTTTGTTTTGGGACAAAGGAGGCTTTTTTCCTCATGTGGGCTTTAGTTGAGTATTGCTGTATTTTTCTATGTTGATTTTTGTTTTCTATTTATGTTGGTCAGATTTATTTGCAGTAATAATGGTACAGACTAAAGGAAAGATGGCCAATTCTCCAATCCTGACTTCTCTTAATTGGCTCACTGAAAAATTATTCTCTTCACATAGAAAGTCTTCAATAATCAGACTTCATCTCATCTAAAGACATTACAGTACCATATGATCAATATCTCAGACTACTGATTCCCAAAATAGATGGATTCAGTAGAGTCAAGGTGGCTGTTTATGTGAAAATCAAATGAGCATCTTTGAAACAAGGCAGGATGCATTAAGGGTACGTCTTTTGCCATCTTACAATGCTGTGGTTGCATATCAACAATGATGAAACTGAGCCAAGAGCCCATTGTCAATCAGGGTTGATGAACAGGTTTTAAATAGGGCAGGAAGATGTTTTTGTATCCAAAAAGTATTAAACATGTTTTTCTACAACAGTAAGAGCATCACTGAATGTTCTGGGCTTCTATTTTGTGCTGCACTTTTTCAAGTTTTACTGTCTAGATTTTTGAGATGAGGTCCTCACTCGTAATGGTAGCATGACCGAGCGGTCTAAGGTGCTGGATTAAGGCTCCAGTCTCTTCGGAGGCGTGGGTTCGAATCCCACTGCTGCCATAGTGTTCTAGCGGCAAAGTTTTGTTTCTTCCATGCCTTACCAATAAATTGTAAGGGCTACAGTGGAAATCAAATCTGTTATAGAACGTCTGTCAAGTGCATGAAAGTCATCAGGAGCAATTCTTCCAAACCACATTAGTCCGGTGCTGTAAAGTCATTTACAACTTGCATGTTTTTCGTGTCTTTTTGTTCATGGTCTCATCACTGACTGGTTAGTGGACTTTCCCGCATGCCACTCAAGTGTGCTTCAAGTCCAGTCCACTCCCTTGTAATGTGCTTTTGAGCAGAACCTGCAACCGCTGGAGAATTGATTAAGGTGCTGCTATGTTGGTCTCACCAAGGCTGCAGAGTGACAAGAGTATCCTTGATTTCATGACAGTGGAGCAGTCCCATATGGTCTAGCGGTTAGAATGCCTGGTTCTCACCCAGGAGCACGAGCACGACAGTGGCGCACTACCTAACCGGTCCCATATGGTCTAGCGGTTAGGATTCTTGGTTCTCACCCAGGAGCACGACAGTGGCGCATTACCTAACCAGTCCCATATGGTCTAGCGGTTAGAATGCCTGGTTCTCACCCAGGAGCACGGCTATGACAGTGGCGCCCTACCTAACCAGTCCCATATGGTCTAGCGGTTAGGATTCCTGGTTTTCACCCAGGCAGCCCGGGTTCAACTCCCGGTATGGGAACATGTCTTTAATGTGCCCACAAGCCAATGTGTTCTTTGTGTTAATCCCACGATGGATTAAATGGTGCAAAGTTGTTGGCTGAAGGCAAACATCAGGTAAGGCAACAAACCTCTGGCTAAGCACATGGCATAAAACAGGTGATGGTTCAGATCAGGACTATACAGTTTTCAGTGATGAGGATGTACACAAGCAGGCCTGCTAGTTTGAGCAGCTAGTCAAGGTGGCTGTTTATGTGAAAATCAAATGAGCATCTTTGAAACAAGGCAGGGTGCATTAAGGGTACGTCTTTTGCCATCTTACAATGCTGTTCCTTGACTCTCTGTGAATGGTGCTCCTGCCTGTTCATCGGTGGTTATGACAAGTTGCATATCGACGATGATGAAACTGAGCCAAGAGCCCATTGTCAATCAGGGTTGATGAACAGGTTTTAACCAGGACAGGCAGATGTTTTTGTGTCCAAAAAGTATTAAACATGTTTTTCTACAACAGTAAGAGCATCACTGAATGTTCTGGGCTTCTATTTTGTGCTGCACTTTTTCAAGTTTTACTGTCTAGATTTTTGCGATGAGGTCCTCACTCGCAATGGTAGCATGACCGAGCGGTCTAAGGTGCTGGATTTAGGCTCCAGTCTCTTTGGGGGCGTGGGTTCGAATCCCACTGCTGCCATAGTCTTCGGGTTCTTTTCGTGTTCCTTCCATCCCCTACCAATAAATTGTAAGGGCTGCAGTGGAAATCAAATCTGTTACAGAATGTCTGTCAAGTACAATCAAGCAGGAATCTCATCAAGAGCAATTCTTCCAAACCAGGGTGATGTTAAGTGTTGTGGAAGTTTTCCGTTCAATAAAGCCTGCAGACAAGCGGTGAGTGGTAGCTAACATTCTTTAATAATAACAAGAACAGAAACCAAGCTTGGTGAAGGAATGCATCATCGCGGGGCAGACGATGGGCAGAGTCCCTAACTGAGTCTAGCATGGCCTTCAGTTACATACCTCTTACAGGAACTAAAGGCAGTACACAGCTGTTTTCACACCTTTGGTACCCCCCTCCCCCAAAGAAAGTTACACACTCCCTTGCTACCTCTTACAGTGGAGAAGGAGACAAAAGACTCCTCCCCCCACTCTGGGTCCTTTGTGTGTGAATGCTTCCCTCCAACTTCCTGAGATACCATCTGTTACCAGTATGAGTGTGAGAGACATGCTAAAATCGAGTGGCACCAAGGTATTATACACTAAAATAATGTGATTAATACATGAATAAAAGAAATTCTTTTGCAAAAGTCATTTACCATGTGCAGATGTTTCATATATTTTTATTCACAGTGTCAACACTGACTGGTTAGTGGCTACTCAAGTGTGCTACAAGTCCACCACATTGTAAGGTGTTAGATTGTGTGGTCTTAGGATCTGGGTTAAGACTCCAGGCTCCTCACACATGTGGGTTGAAATCCTATTGCTGCAATAAGAGTTTAACCAGGGCAGGCAGATGCTATTGTATCCAAAAACATTCAGGCAAGTATTAAACATGTTTTTCTAAAACAGCAAGAGCATCACTGAATGTTCTGGGCTTCTATTTTGTGCTGCACTTTTTCAAGTTTTACTGTCTAGATTTTTGAGATGAGGTCCTCGCTCGTAATGGTAGCATGACCGAGCGGTCTAAGGTGCTGGATTAAGGCTCCAGTCTCTTCGGAGGCGTGGGTTCGAATCCCACTGCTGCCATAGTGTTCTAGCGGCAAAGTTTTGTTTCTTCCATGCCTTACCAATAAATTGTAAGGGCTACAGTGGAAATCAAATCTGTTATAGAACGTCTGTCAAGTCCAAACATGCAGGAAAGTCATCAGGAGCAATTCTTCCAAACCACATTAGTCCGGTGCTGTAAAGTCATTTACAACTTGCATGTTTTTCGTGTCTTTTTGTTCATGGTCTCATCACTGACTGGTTAGTGGACTTTCCCGCATGCCACTCAAGTGTGCTTCAAGTCCAGTCCACTCCCTTGTAATGTGCTTTTGAGCAGAACCTGCAACCGCTGGAGAATTGATTAAGGTGCTGCTATGTTGGTCTCACCAAGGCTGCAGAGTGACAAGAGTATCCTTGATTTCATGACAGTGGAGCAGTCCCATATGGTCTAGCGGTTAGAATGCCTGGTTCTCACCCAGGAGCACGAGCACGACAGTGGCGCACTACCTAACCAGTCCCATATGGTCTAGCGGTTAGGATTCTTGGTTCTCACCCAGGAGCACGACAGTGGCGCATTACCTAACCAGTCCCATATGGTCTAGCGGTTAGAATGCCTGGTTCTCACCCAGGAGCACGAGCACGACAGTGGCGCACTACCTAACCGGTCCCATATGGTCTAGCGGTTAGGATTCTTGGTTCTCACCCAGGAGCACGACAGTGGCGCATTACCTAACCAGTCCCATATGGTCTAGCGGTTAGAATGCCTGGTTCTCACCCAGGAGCACGGCTATGACAGTGGCGCCCTACCTAACCAGTCCCATATGGTCTAGCGGTTAGGATTCTTGGTTCTCACCCAGGAGCACGACAGTGGCGCATTACCTAACCAGTCCCATATGGTCTAGCGGTTAGAATGCCTGGTTCTCACCCAGGAGCACGGCTATGACAGTGGCGCCCTACCTAACCAGTCCCATATGGTCTAGCGGTTAGGATTCCTGGTTTTCACCCAGGCAGCCCGGGTTCAACTCCCGGTATGGGAACATGTCTTTAATGTGCCCACAAGCCAATGTGTTCTTTGTGTTAATCCCACGATGGATTAAATGGTGCAAAGTTGTTGGCTGAAGGCAAACATCAGGTAAGGCAACAAACCTCTGGCTAAGCACATGGCATAAAACAGGTGATGGTTCAGATCAGGACTATACAGTTTTCAGTGATGAGGATGTACACAAGCAGGCCTGCTAGTTTGAGCAGCTAGTCAAGGTGGCTGTTTATGTGAAAATCAAATGAGCATCTTTGAAACAAGGCAGGGTGCATTAAGGGTACGTCTTTTGCCATCTTACAATGCTGTTCCTTGACTCTCTGTGAATGGTGCTCCTGCCTGTTCATCGGTGGTTATGACAAGTTGCATATCGACGATGATGAAACTGAGCCAAGAGCCCATTGTCAATCAGGGTTGATGAACAGGTTTTAACCAGGACAGGCAGATGTTTTTGTGTCCAAAAAGTATTAAACATGTTTTTCTACAACAGTAAGAGCATCACTGAATGTTCTGGGCTTCTATTTTGTGCTGCACTTTTTCAAGTTTTACTGTCTAGATTTTTGCGATGAGGTCCTCACTCGCAATGGTAGCATGACCGAGCGGTCTAAGGTGCTGGATTTAGGCTCCAGTCTCTTTGGGGGCGTGGGTTCGAATCCCACTGCTGCCATAGTCTTCGGGTTCTTTTCGTGTTCCTTCCATCCCCTACCAATAAATTGTAAGGGCTGCAGTGGAAATCAAATCTGTTACAGAATGTCTGTCAAGTACAATCAAGCAGGAATCTCATCAAGAGCAATTCTTCCAAACCAGGGTGATGTTAAGTGTTGTGGAAGTTTTCCGTTCAATAAAGCCTGCAGACAAGCGGTGAGTGGTAGCTAACATTCTTTAATAATAACAAGAACAGAAACCAAGCTTGGTGAAGGAATGCATCATCGCGGGGCAGACGATGGGCAGAGTCCCTAACTGAGTCTAGCATGGCCTTCAGTTACATACCTCTTACAGGAACTAAAGGCAGTACACAGCTGTTTTCACACCTTTGGTACCCCCCTCCCCCAAAGAAAGTTACACACTCCCTTGCTACCTCTTACAGTGGAGAAGGAGACAAAAGACTCCTCCCCCCACTCTGGGTCCTTTGTGTGTGAATGCTTCCCTCCAACTTCCTGAGATACCATCTGTTACCAGTATGAGTGTGAGAGACATGCTAAAATCGAGTGGCACCAAGGTATTATACACTAAAATAATGTGATTAATACATGAATAAAAGAAATTCTTTTGCAAAAGTCATTTACCATGTGCAGATGTTTCATATATTTTTATTCACAGTGTCAACACTGACTGGTTAGTGGCTACTCAAGTGTGCTACAAGTCCACCACATTGTAAGGTGTTAGATTGTGTGGTCTTAGGATCTGGGTTAAGACTCCAGGCTCCTCACACATGTGGGTTGAAATCCTATTGCTGCAATAAGAGTTTAACCAGGGCAGGCAGATGCTATTGTATCCAAAAACATTCAGGCAAGTATTAAACATGTTTTTCTAAAACAGCAAGAGCATCACTGAATGTTCTGGGCTTCTATTTTGTGCTGCACTTTTTCAAGTTTTACTGTCTAGATTTTTGAGATGAGGTCCTCGCTCGTAATGGTAGCATGACCGAGCGGTCTAAGGTGCTGGATTAAGGCTCCAGTCTCTTCGGAGGCGTGGGTTCGAATCCCACTGCTGCCATAGTGTTCTAGCGGCAAAGTTTTGTTTCTTCCATGCCTTACCAATAAATTGTAAGGGCTACAGTGGAAATCAAATCTGTTATAGAACATCTGTCAAGTCCAAACATGCAGGAAAGTCATCAGGAGCAATTCTTCCAAACCACATTAGTCCGGTGCTGTAAAGTCATTTACAACTTGCATGTTTTTCGTGTCTTTTTGTTCATGGTCTCATCACTGACTGGTTAGTGGACTTTCCCGCATGCCACTCAAGTGTGCTTCAAGTCCAGTCCACTCCCTTGTAATGTGCTTTTGAGCAGAACCTGCAACCGCTGGAGAATTGATTAAGGTGCTGCTATGTTGGTCTCACCAAGGCTGCAGAGTGACAAGAGTATCCTTGATTTCATGACAGTGGAGCAGTCCCATATGGTCTAGCGGTTAGAATGCCTGGTTCTCACCCAGGAGCACGAGCACGACAGTGGCGCACTACCTAACCAGTCCCATATGGTCTAGCGGTTAGGATTCTTGGTTCTCACCCAGGAGCACGACAGTGGCGCATTACCTAACCAGTCCCATATGGTCTAGCGGTTAGAATGCCTGGTTCTCACCCAGGAGCACGAGCACGACAGTGGCGCACTACCTAACCGGTCCCATATGGTCTAGCGGTTAGGATTCTTGGTTCTCACCCAGGAGCACGACAGTGGCGCATTACCTAACCAGTCCCATATGGTCTAGCGGTTAGAATGCCTGGTTCTCACCCAGGAGCACGGCTATGACAGTGGCGCCCTACCTAACCAGTCCCATATGGTCTAGCGGTTAGGATTCCTGGTTTTCACCCAGGCAGCCCGGGTTCAACTCCCGGTATGGGAACATGTCTTTAATGTGCCCACAAGCCAATGTGTTCTTTGTGTTAATCCCACGATGGATTAAATGGTGCAAAGTTGTTGGCTGAAGGCAAACATCAGGTAAGGCAACAAACCTCTGGCTAAGCACATGGCATAAAACAGGTGATGGTTCAGATCAGGACTATACAGTTTTCAGTGATGAGGATGTACACAAGCAGGCCTGCTAGTTTGAGCAGCTAGTCAAGGTGGCTGTTTATGTGAAAATCAAATGAGCATCTTTGAAACAAGGCAGGGTGCATTAAGGGTACGTCTTTTGCCATCTTACAATGCTGTTCCTTGACTCTCTGTGAATGGTGCTCCTGCCTGTTCATCGGTGGTTATGACAAGTTGCATATCGACGATGATGAAACTGAGCCAAGAGCCCATTGTCAATCAGGGTTGATGAACAGGTTTTAACCAGGACAGGCAGATGTTTTTGTGTCCAAAAAGTATTAAACATGTTTTTCTACAACAGTAAGAGCATCACTGAATGTTCTGGGCTTCTATTTTGTGCTGCACTTTTTCAAGTTTTACTGTCTAGATTTTTGCGATGAGGTCCTCACTCGCAATGGTAGCATGACCGAGCGGTCTAAGGTGCTGGATTTAGGCTCCAGTCTCTTTGGGGGCGTGGGTTCGAATCCCACTGCTGCCATAGTCTTCGGGTTCTTTTCGTGTTCCTTCCATCCCCTACCAATAAATTGTAAGGGCTGCAGTGGAAATCAAATCTGTTACAGAATGTCTGTCAAGTACAATCAAGCAGGAATCTCATCAAGAGCAATTCTTCCAAACCAGGGTGATGTTAAGTGTTGTGGAAGTTTTCCGTTCAATAAAGCCTGCAGACAAGCGGTGAGTGGTAGCTAACATTCTTTAATAATAACAAGAACAGAAACCAAGCTTGGTGAAGGAATGCATCATCGCGGGGCAGACGATGGGCAGAGTCCCTAACTGAGTCTAGCATGGCCTTCAGTTACATACCTCTTACAGGAACTAAAGGCAGTACACAGCTGTTTTCACACCTTTGGTACCCCCCTCCCCCAAAGAAAGTTACACACTCCCTTGCTACCTCTTACAGTGGAGAAGGAGACAAAAGACTCCTCCCCCCACTCTGGGTCCTTTGTGTGTGAATGCTTCCCTCCAACTTCCTGAGATACCATCTGTTACCAGTATGAGTGTGAGAGACATGCTAAAATCGAGTGGCACCAAGGTATTATACACTAAAATAATGTGATTAATACATGAATAAAAGAAATTCTTTTGCAAAAGTCATTTACCATGTGCAGATGTTTCATATATTTTTATTCACAGTGTCAACACTGACTGGTTAGTGGCTACTCAAGTGTGCTACAAGTCCACCACATTGTAAGGTGTTAGATTGTGTGGTCTTAGGATCTGGGTTAAGACTCCAGGCTCCTCACACATGTGGGTTGAAATCCTATTGCTGCAATAAGAGTTTAACCAGGGCAGGCAGATGCTATTGTATCCAAAAACATTCAGGCAAGTATTAAACATGTTTTTCTAAAACAGCAAGAGCATCACTGAATGTTCTGGGCTTCTATTTTGTGCTGCACTTTTTCAAGTTTTACTGTCTAGATTTTTGAGATGAGGTCCTCACTCGTAAGTGTAGCATGACCGAGCGGTCTAAGGTGCTGGATTAAGGCTCCAGTCTCTTCGGAGGCGTGGGTTCGAATCCCACTGCTGCCATAGTGTTCTAGCGGCAAAGTTTTGTTTCTTCCATGCCTTACCAATAAATTGTAAGGGCTACAGTGGAAATCAAATCTGTTATAGAACGTCTGTCAAGTGCATGAAAGTCATCAGGAGCAATTCTTCCAAACCACATTAGTCCGGTGCTGTAAAGTCATTTACAACTTGCATGTTTTTCGTGTCTTTTTGTTCATGGTCTCATCACTGACTGGTTAGTGGACTTTCCCGCATGCCACTCAAGTGTGCTTCAAGTCCAGTCCACTCCCTTGTAATGTGCTTTTGAGCAGAACCTGCAACCGCTGGAGAATTGATTAAGGTGCTGCTATGTTGGTCTCACCAAGGCTGCAGAGTGACAAGAGTATCCTTGATTTCATGACAGTGGAGCAGTCCCATATGGTCTAGCGGTTAGAATGCCTGGTTCTCACCCAGGAGCACGAGCACGACAGTGGCGCACTACCTAACCAGTCCCATATGGTCTAGCGGTTAGGATTCTTGGTTCTCACCCAGGAGCACGACAGTGGCGCATTACCTAACCAGTCCCATATGGTCTAGCGGTTAGAATGCCTGGTTCTCACCCAGGAGCACGAGCACGACAGTGGCGCACTACCTAACCGGTCCCATATGGTCTAGCGGTTAGGATTCTTGGTTCTCACCCAGGAGCACGACAGTGGCGCATTACCTAACCAGTCCCATATGGTCTAGCGGTTAGAATGCCTGGTTCTCACCCAGGAGCACGGCTATGACAGTGGCGCCCTACCTAACCAGTCCCATATGGTCTAGCGGTTAGGATTCCTGGTTTTCACCCAGGCAGCCCGGGTTCAACTCCCGGTATGGGAACATGTCTTTAATGTGCCCACAAGCCAATGTGTTCTTTGTGTTAATCCCACGATGGATTAAATGGTGCAAAGTTGTTGGCTGAAGGCAAACATCAGGTAAGGCAACAAACCTCTGGCTAAGCACATGGCATAAAACAGGTGATGGTTCAGATCAGGACTATACAGTTTTCAGTGATGAGGATGTACACAAGCAGGCCTGCTAGTTTGAGCAGCTAGTCAAGGTGGCTGTTTATGTGAAAATCAAATGAGCATCTTTGAAACAAGGCAGGGTGCATTAAGGGTACGTCTTTTGCCATCTTACAATGCTGTTCCTTGACTCTCTGTGAATGGTGCTCCTGCCTGTTCATCGGTGGTTATGACAAGTTGCATATCGACGATGATGAAACTGAGCCAAGAGCCCATTGTCAATCAGGGTTGATGAACAGGTTTTAACCAGGACAGGCAGATGTTTTTGTGTCCAAAAAGTATTAAACATGTTTTTCTACAACAGTAAGAGCATCACTGAATGTTCTGGGCTTCTATTTTGTGCTGCACTTTTTCAAGTTTTACTGTCTAGATTTTTGCGATGAGGTCCTCACTCGCAATGGTAGCATGACCGAGCGGTCTAAGGTGCTGGATTTAGGCTCCAGTCTCTTTGGGGGCGTGGGTTCGAATCCCACTGCTGCCATAGTCTTCGGGTTCTTTTCGTGTTCCTTCCATCCCCTACCAATAAATTGTAAGGGCTGCAGTGGAAATCAAATCTGTTACAGAATGTCTGTCAAGTACAATCAAGCAGGAATCTCATCAAGAGCAATTCTTCCAAACCAGGGTGATGTTAAGTGTTGTGGAAGTTTTCCGTTCAATAAAGCCTGCAGACAAGCGGTGAGTGGTAGCTAACATTCTTTAATAATAACAAGAACAGAAACCAAGCTTGGTGAAGGAATGCATCATCGCGGGGCAGACGATGGGCAGAGTCCCTAACTGAGTCTAGCATGGCCTTCAGTTACATACCTCTTACAGGAACTAAAGGCAGTACACAGCTGTTTTCACACCTTTGGTACCCCCCTCCCCCAAAGAAAGTTACACACTCCCTTGCTACCTCTTACAGTGGAGAAGGAGACAAAAGACTCCTCCCCCCACTCTGGGTCCTTTGTGTGTGAATGCTTCCCTCCAACTTCCTGAGATACCATCTGTTACCAGTATGAGTGTGAGAGACATGCTAAAATCGAGTGGCACCAAGGTATTATACACTAAAATAATGTGATTAATACATGAATAAAAGAAATTCTTTTGCAAAAGTCATTTACCATGTGCAGATGTTTCATATATTTTTATTCACAGTGTCAACACTGACTGGTTAGTGGCTACTCAAGTGTGCTACAAGTCCACCACATTGTAAGGTGTTAGATTGTGTGGTCTTAGGATCTGGGTTAAGACTCCAGGCTCCTCACACATGTGGGTTGAAATCCTATTGCTGCAATAAGAGTTTAACCAGGGCAGGCAGATGCTATTGTATCCAAAAACATTCAGGCAAGTATTAAACATGTTTTTCTAAAACAGCAAGAGCATCACTGAATGTTCTGGGCTTCTATTTTGTGCTGCACTTTTTCAAGTTTTACTGTCTAGATTTTTGAGATGAGGTCCTCGCTCGTAATGGTAGCATGACCGAGCGGTCTAAGGTGCTGGATTAAGGCTCCAGTCTCTTCGGAGGCGTGGGTTCGAATCCCACTGCTGCCATAGTGTTCTAGCGGCAAAGTTTTGTTTCTTCCATGCCTTACCAATAAATTGTAAGGGCTACAGTGGAAATCAAATCTGTTATAGAACGTCTGTCAAGTCCAAACATGCAGGAAAGTCATCAGGAGCAATTCTTCCAAACCACATTAGTCCGGTGCTGTAAAGTCATTTACAACTTGCATGTTTTTCGTGTCTTTTTGTTCATGGTCTCATCACTGACTGGTTAGTGGACTTTCCCGCATGCCACTCAAGTGTGCTTCAAGTCCAGTCCACTCCCTTGTAATGTGCTTTTGAGCAGAACCTGCAACCGCTGGAGAATTGATTAAGGTGCTGCTATGTTGGTCTCACCAAGGCTGCAGAGTGACAAGAGTATCCTTGATTTCATGACAGTGGAGCAGTCCCATATGGTCTAGCGGTTAGAATGCCTGGTTCTCACCCAGGAGCACGAGCACGACAGTGGCGCACTACCTAACCAGTCCCATATGGTCTAGCGGTTAGGATTCTTGGTTCTCACCCAGGAGCACGACAGTGGCGCATTACCTAACCAGTCCCATATGGTCTAGCGGTTAGAATGCCTGGTTCTCACCCAGGAGCACGAGCACGACAGTGGCGCACTACCTAACCGGTCCCATATGGTCTAGCGGTTAGGATTCTTGGTTCTCACCCAGGAGCACGACAGTGGCGCATTACCTAACCAGTCCCATATGGTCTAGCGGTTAGAATGCCTGGTTCTCACCCAGGAGCACGGCTATGACAGTGGCGCCCTACCTAACCAGTCCCATATGGTCTAGCGGTTAGGATTCCTGGTTTTCACCCAGGCAGCCCGGGTTCAACTCCCGGTATGGGAACATGTCTTTAATGTGCCCACAAGCCAATGTGTTCTTTGTGTTAATCCCACGATGGATTAAATGGTGCAAAGTTGTTGGCTGAAGGCAAACATCAGGTAAGGCAACAAACCTCTGGCTAAGCACATGGCATAAAACAGGTGATGGTTCAGATCAGGACTATACAGTTTTCAGTGATGAGGATGTACACAAGCAGGCCTGCTAGTTTGAGCAGCTAGTCAAGGTGGCTGTTTATGTGAAAATCAAATGAGCATCTTTGAAACAAGGCAGGGTGCATTAAGGGTACGTCTTTTGCCATCTTACAATGCTGTTCCTTGACTCTCTGTGAATGGTGCTCCTGCCTGTTCATCGGTGGTTATGACAAGTTGCATATCGACGATGATGAAACTGAGCCAAGAGCCCATTGTCAATCAGGGTTGATGAACAGGTTTTAACCAGGACAGGCAGATGTTTTTGTGTCCAAAAAGTATTAAACATGTTTTTCTACAACAGTAAGAGCATCACTGAATGTTCTGGGCTTCTATTTTGTGCTGCACTTTTTCAAGTTTTACTGTCTAGATTTTTGCGATGAGGTCCTCACTCGCAATGGTAGCATGACCGAGCGGTCTAAGGTGCTGGATTTAGGCTCCAGTCTCTTTGGGGGCGTGGGTTCGAATCCCACTGCTGCCATAGTCTTCGGGTTCTTTTCGTGTTCCTTCCATCCCCTACCAATAAATTGTAAGGGCTGCAGTGGAAATCAAATCTGTTACAGAATGTCTGTCAAGTACAATCAAGCAGGAATCTCATCAAGAGCAATTCTTCCAAACCAGGGTGATGTTAAGTGTTGTGGAAGTTTTCCGTTCAATAAAGCCTGCAGACAAGCGGTGAGTGGTAGCTAACATTCTTTAATAATAACAAGAACAGAAACCAAGCTTGGTGAAGGAATGCATCATCGCGGGGCAGACGATGGGCAGAGTCCCTAACTGAGTCTAGCATGGCCTTCAGTTACATACCTCTTACAGGAACTAAAGGCAGTACACAGCTGTTTTCACACCTTTGGTACCCCCCTCCCCCAAAGAAAGTTACACACTCCCTTGCTACCTCTTACAGTGGAGAAGGAGACAAAAGACTCCTCCCCCCACTCTGGGTCCTTTGTGTGTGAATGCTTCCCTCCAACTTCCTGAGATACCATCTGTTACCAGTATGAGTGTGAGAGACATGCTAAAATCGAGTGGCACCAAGGTATTATACACTAAAATAATGTGATTAATACATGAATAAAAGAAATTCTTTTGCAAAAGTCATTTACCATGTGCAGATGTTTCATATATTTTTATTCACAGTGTCAACACTGACTGGTTAGTGGCTACTCAAGTGTGCTACAAGTCCACCACATTGTAAGGTGTTAGATTGTGTGGTCTTAGGATCTGGGTTAAGACTCCAGGCTCCTCACACATGTGGGTTGAAATCCTATTGCTGCAATAAGAGTTTAACCAGGGCAGGCAGATGCTATTGTATCCAAAAACATTCAGGCAAGTATTAAACATGTTTTTCTAAAACAGCAAGAGCATCACTGAATGTTCTGGGCTTCTATTTTGTGCTGCACTTTTTCAAGTTTTACTGTCTAGATTTTTGAGATGAGGTCCTCACTCGTAATTGTAGCATGACCGAGCGGTCTAAGGTGCTGGATTAAGGCTCCAGTCTCTTCGGAGGCGTGGGTTCGAATCCCACTGCTGCCATAGTGTTCTAGCGGCAAAGTTTTGTTTCTTCCATGCCTTACCAATAAATTGTAAGGGCTACAGTGGAAATCAAATCTGTTATAGAACGTCTGTCAAGTGCATGAAAGTCATCAGGAGCAATTCTTCCAAACCACATTAGTCCGGTGCTGTAAAGTCATTTACAACTTGCATGTTTTTCGTGTCTTTTTGTTCATGGTCTCATCACTGACTGGTTAGTGGACTTTCCCGCATGCCACTCAAGTGTGCTTCAAGTCCAGTCCACTCCCTTGTAATGTGCTTTTGAGCAGAACCTGCAACCGCTGGAGAATTGATTAAGGTGCTGCTATGTTGGTCTCACCAAGGCTGCAGAGTGACAAGAGTATCCTTGATTTCATGACAGTGGAGCAGTCCCATATGGTCTAGCGGTTAGAATGCCTGGTTCTCACCCAGGAGCACGAGCACGACAGTGGCGCACTACCTAACCAGTCCCATATGGTCTAGCGGTTAGGATTCTTGGTTCTCACCCAGGAGCACGACAGTGGCGCATTACCTAACCAGTCCCATATGGTCTAGCGGTTAGAATGCCTGGTTCTCACCCAGGAGCACGAGCACGACAGTGGCGCACTACCTAACCGGTCCCATATGGTCTAGCGGTTAGGATTCTTGGTTCTCACCCAGGAGCACGACAGTGGCGCATTACCTAACCAGTCCCATATGGTCTAGCGGTTAGAATGCCTGGTTCTCACCCAGGAGCACGGCTATGACAGTGGCGCCCTACCTAACCAGTCCCATATGGTCTAGCGGTTAGGATTCCTGGTTTTCACCCAGGCAGCCCGGGTTCAACTCCCGGTATGGGAACATGTCTTTAATGTGCCCACAAGCCAATGTGTTCTTTGTGTTAATCCCACGATGGATTAAATGGTGCAAAGTTGTTGGCTGAAGGCAAACATCAGGTAAGGCAACAAACCTCTGGCTAAGCACATGGCATAAAACAGGTGATGGTTCAGATCAGGACTATACAGTTTTCAGTGATGAGGATGTACACAAGCAGGCCTGCTAGTTTGAGCAGCTAGTCAAGGTGGCTGTTTATGTGAAAATCAAATGAGCATCTTTGAAACAAGGCAGGGTGCATTAAGGGTACGTCTTTTGCCATCTTACAATGCTGTTCCTTGACTCTCTGTGAATGGTGCTCCTGCCTGTTCATCGGTGGTTATGACAAGTTGCATATCGACGATGATGAAACTGAGCCAAGAGCCCATTGTCAATCAGGGTTGATGAACAGGTTTTAACCAGGACAGGCAGATGTTTTTGTGTCCAAAAAGTATTAAACATGTTTTTCTACAACAGTAAGAGCATCACTGAATGTTCTGGGCTTCTATTTTGTGCTGCACTTTTTCAAGTTTTACTGTCTAGATTTTTGCGATGAGGTCCTCACTCGCAATGGTAGCATGACCGAGCGGTCTAAGGTGCTGGATTTAGGCTCCAGTCTCTTTGGGGGCGTGGGTTTGAATCCCACTGCTGCCATAGTCTTCGGGTTCTTTTCGTGTTCCTTCCATCCCCTACCAATAAATTGTAAGGGCTGCAGTGGAAATCAAATCTGTTACAGAATGTCTGTCAAGTACAATCAAGCAGGAATCTCATCAAGAGCAATTCTTCCAAACCAGGGTGATGTTAAGTGTTGTGGAAGTTTTCCGTTCAATAAAGCCTGCAGACAAGCGGTGAGTGGTAGCTAACATTCTTTAATAATAACAAGAACAGAAACCAAGCTTGGTGAAGGAATGCATCATCGCGGGGCAGACGATGGGCAGAGTCCCTAACTGAGTCTAGCATGGCCTTCAGTTACATACCTCTTACAGGAACTAAAGGCAGTACACAGCTGTTTTCACACCTTTGGTACCCCCCTCCCCCAAAGAAAGTTACACACTCCCTTGCTACCTCTTACAGTGGAGAAGGAGACAAAAGACTCCTCCCCCCACTCTGGGTCCTTTGTGTGTGAATGCTTCCCTCCAACTTCCTGAGATACCATCTGTTACCAGTATGAGTGTGAGAGACATGCTAAAATCGAGTGGCACCAAGGTATTATACACTAAAATAATGTGATTAATACATGAATAAAAGAAATTCTTTTGCAAAAGTCATTTACCATGTGCAGATGTTTCATATATTTTTATTCACAGTGTCAACACTGACTGGTTAGTGGCTACTCAAGTGTGCTACAAGTCCACCACATTGTAAGGTGTTAGATTGTGTGGTCTTAGGATCTGGGTTAAGACTCCAGGCTCCTCACACATGTGGGTTGAAATCCTATTGCTGCAATAAGAGTTTAACCAGGGCAGGCAGATGCTATTGTATCCAAAAACATTCAGGCAAGTATTAAACATGTTTTTCTAAAACAGCAAGAGCATCACTGAATGTTCTGGGCTTCTATTTTGTGCTGCACTTTTTCAAGTTTTACTGTCTAGATTTTTGAGATGAGGTCCTCGCTCGTAATGGTAGCATGACCGAGCGGTCTAAGGTGCTGGATTAAGGCTCCAGTCTCTTCGGAGGCGTGGGTTCGAATCCCACTGCTGCCATAGTGTTCTAGCGGCAAAGTTTTGTTTCTTCCATGCCTTACCAATAAATTGTAAGGGCTACAGTGGAAATCAAATCTGTTATAGAACGTCTGTCAAGTGCATGAAAGTCATCAGGAGCAATTCTTCCAAACCACATTAGTCCGGTGCTGTAAAGTCATTTACAACTTGCATGTTTTTCGTGTCTTTTTGTTCATGGTCTCATCACTGACTGGTTAGTGGACTTTCCCGCATGCCACTCAAGTGTGCTTCAAGTCCAGTCCACTCCCTTGTAATGTGCTTTTGAGCAGAACCTGCAACCGCTGGAGAATTGATTAAGGTGCTGCTATGTTGGTCTCACCAAGGCTGCAGAGTGACAAGAGTATCCTTGATTTCATGACAGTGGAGCAGTCCCATATGGTCTAGCGGTTAGAATGCCTGGTTCTCACCCAGGAGCACGAGCACGACAGTGGCGCACTACCTAACCAGTCCCATATGGTCTAGCGGTTAGGATTCTTGGTTCTCACCCAGGAGCACGACAGTGGCGCATTACCTAACCAGTCCCATATGGTCTAGCGGTTAGAATGCCTGGTTCTCACCCAGGAGCACGAGCACGACAGTGGCGCACTACCTAACCGGTCCCATATGGTCTAGCGGTTAGGATTCTTGGTTCTCACCCAGGAGCACGACAGTGGCGCATTACCTAACCAGTCCCATATGGTCTAGCGGTTAGAATGCCTGGTTCTCACCCAGGAGCACGGCTATGACAGTGGCGCCCTACCTAACCAGTCCCATATGGTCTAGCGGTTAGGATTCCTGGTTTTCACCCAGGCAGCCCGGGTTCAACTCCCGGTATGGGAACATGTCTTTAATGTGCCCACAAGCCAATGTGTTCTTTGTGTTAATCCCACGATGGATTAAATGGTGCAAAGTTGTTGGCTGAAGGCAAACATCAGGTAAGGCAACAAACCTCTGGCTAAGCACATGGCATAAAACAGGTGATGGTTCAGATCAGGACTATACAGTTTTCAGTGATGAGGATGTACACAAGCAGGCCTGCTAGTTTGAGCAGCTAGTCAAGGTGGCTGTTTATGTGAAAATCAAATGAGCATCTTTGAAACAAGGCAGGGTGCATTAAGGGTACGTCTTTTGCCATCTTACAATGCTGTTCCTTGACTCTCTGTGAATGGTGCTCCTGCCTGTTCATCGGTGGTTATGACAAGTTGCATATCGACGATGATGAAACTGAGCCAAGAGCCCATTGTCAATCAGGGTTGATGAACAGGTTTTAACCAGGACAGGCAGATGTTTTTGTGTCCAAAAAGTATTAAACATGTTTTTCTACAACAGTAAGAGCATCACTGAATGTTCTGGGCTTCTATTTTGTGCTGCACTTTTTCAAGTTTTACTGTCTAGATTTTTGCGATGAGGTCCTCACTCGCAATGGTAGCATGACCGAGCGGTCTAAGGTGCTGGATTTAGGCTCCAGTCTCTTTGGGGGCGTGGGTTTGAATCCCACTGCTGCCATAGTCTTCGGGTTCTTTTCGTGTTCCTTCCATCCCCTACCAATAAATTGTAAGGGCTGCAGTGGAAATCAAATCTGTTACAGAATGTCTGTCAAGTACAATCAAGCAGGAATCTCATCAAGAGCAATTCTTCCAAACCAGGGTGATGTTAAGTGTTGTGGAAGTTTTCCGTTCAATAAAGCCTGCAGACAAGCGGTGAGTGGTAGCTAACATTCTTTAATAATAACAAGAACAGAAACCAAGCTTGGTGAAGGAATGCATCATCGCGGGGCAGACGATGGGCAGAGTCCCTAACTGAGTCTAGCATGGCCTTCAGTTACATACCTCTTACAGGAACTAAAGGCAGTACACAGCTGTTTTCACACCTTTGGTACCCCCCTCCCCCAAAGAAAGTTACACACTCCCTTGCTACCTCTTACAGTGGAGAAGGAGACAAAAGACTCCTCCCCCCACTCTGGGTCCTTTGTGTGTGAATGCTTCCCTCCAACTTCCTGAGATACCATCTGTTACCAGTATGAGTGTGAGAGACATGCTAAAATCGAGTGGCACCAAGGTATTATACACTAAAATAATGTGATTAATACATGAATAAAAGAAATTCTTTTGCAAAAGTCATTTACCATGTGCAGATGTTTCATATATTTTTATTCACAGTGTCAACACTGACTGGTTAGTGGCTACTCAAGTGTGCTACAAGTCCACCACATTGTAAGGTGTTAGATTGTGTGGTCTTAGGATCTGGGTTAAGACTCCAGGCTCCTCACACATGTGGGTTGAAATCCTATTGCTGCAATAAGAGTTTAACCAGGGCAGGCAGATGCTATTGTATCCAAAAACATTCAGGCAAGTATTAAACATGTTTTTCTAAAACAGCAAGAGCATCACTGAATGTTCTGGGCTTCTATTTTGTGCTGCACTTTTTCAAGTTTTACTGTCTAGATTTTTGAGATGAGGTCCTCGCTCGTAATGGTAGCATGACCGAGCGGTCTAAGGTGCTGGATTAAGGCTCCAGTCTCTTCGGAGGCGTGGGTTCGAATCCCACTGCTGCCATAGTGTTCTAGCGGCAAAGTTTTGTTTCTTCCATGCCTTACCAATAAATTGTAAGGGCTACAGTGGAAATCAAATCTGTTATAGAACGTCTGTCAAGTCCAAACATGCAGGAAAGTCATCAGGAGCAATTCTTCCAAACCACATTAGTCCGGTGCTGTAAAGTCATTTACAACTTGCATGTTTTTCGTGTCTTTTTGTTCATGGTCTCATCACTGACTGGTTAGTGGACTTTCCCGCATGCCACTCAAGTGTGCTTCAAGTCCAGTCCACTCCCTTGTAATGTGCTTTTGAGCAGAACCTGCAACCGCTGGAGAATTGATTAAGGTGCTGCTATGTTGGTCTCACCAAGGCTGCAGAGTGACAAGAGTATCCTTGATTTCATGACAGTGGAGCAGTCCCATATGGTCTAGCGGTTAGAATGCCTGGTTCTCACCCAGGAGCACGAGCACGACAGTGGCGCACTACCTAACCAGTCCCATATGGTCTAGCGGTTAGGATTCTTGGTTCTCACCCAGGAGCACGACAGTGGCGCATTACCTAACCAGTCCCATATGGTCTAGCGGTTAGAATGCCTGGTTCTCACCCAGGAGCACGAGCACGACAGTGGCGCACTACCTAACCGGTCCCATATGGTCTAGCGGTTAGGATTCTTGGTTCTCACCCAGGAGCACGACAGTGGCGCATTACCTAACCAGTCCCATATGGTCTAGCGGTTAGAATGCCTGGTTCTCACCCAGGAGCACGGCTATGACAGTGGCGCCCTACCTAACCAGTCCCATATGGTCTAGCGGTTAGGATTCCTGGTTTTCACCCAGGCAGCCCGGGTTCAACTCCCGGTATGGGAACATGTCTTTAATGTGCCCACAAGCCAATGTGTTCTTTGTGTTAATCCCACGATGGATTAAATGGTGCAAAGTTGTTGGCTGAAGGCAAACATCAGGTAAGGCAACAAACCTCTGGCTAAGCACATGGCATAAAACAGGTGATGGTTCAGATCAGGACTATACAGTTTTCAGTGATGAGGATGTACACAAGCAGGCCTGCTAGTTTGAGCAGCTAGTCAAGGTGGCTGTTTATGTGAAAATCAAATGAGCATCTTTGAAACAAGGCAGGGTGCATTAAGGGTACGTCTTTTGCCATCTTACAATGCTGTTCCTTGACTCTCTGTGAATGGTGCTCCTGCCTGTTCATCGGTGGTTATGACAAGTTGCATATCGACGATGATGAAACTGAGCCAAGAGCCCATTGTCAATCAGGGTTGATGAACAGGTTTTAACCAGGACAGGCAGATGTTTTTGTGTCCAAAAAGTATTAAACATGTTTTTCTACAACAGTAAGAGCATCACTGAATGTTCTGGGCTTCTATTTTGTGCTGCACTTTTTCAAGTTTTACTGTCTAGATTTTTGCGATGAGGTCCTCACTCGCAATGGTAGCATGACCGAGCGGTCTAAGGTGCTGGATTTAGGCTCCAGTCTCTTTGGGGGCGTGGGTTCGAATCCCACTGCTGCCATAGTCTTCGGGTTCTTTTCGTGTTCCTTCCATCCCCTACCAATAAATTGTAAGGGCTGCAGTGGAAATCAAATCTGTTACAGAATGTCTGTCAAGTACAATCAAGCAGGAATCTCATCAAGAGCAATTCTTCCAAACCAGGGTGATGTTAAGTGTTGTGGAAGTTTTCCGTTCAATAAAGCCTGCAGACAAGCGGTGAGTGGTAGCTAACATTCTTTAATAATAACAAGAACAGAAACCAAGCTTGGTGAAGGAATGCATCATCGCGGGGCAGACGATGGGCAGAGTCCCTAACTGAGTCTAGCATGGCCTTCAGTTACATACCTCTTACAGGAAC
This sequence comes from Neolamprologus brichardi, assembly GCF_056152115.1. Classification (NCBI taxonomy): domain Eukaryota; kingdom Metazoa; phylum Chordata; class Actinopteri; order Cichliformes; family Cichlidae; genus Neolamprologus; species Neolamprologus brichardi. Next base: position 25,115,788 of record NC_142106.1, on the reverse strand, counting down.
TAAAGGCAGTACACAGCTGTTTTCACACCTTTGGTACCCCCCTCCCCCAAAGAAAGTTACACACTCCCTTGCTACCTCTTACAGTGGAGAAGGAGACAAAAGACTCCTCCCCCCACTCTGGGTCCTTTGTGTGTGAATGCTTCCCTCCAACTTCCTGAGATACCATCTGTTACCAGTATGAGTGTGAGAGACATGCTAAAATCGAGTGGCACCAAGGTATTATACACTAAAATAATGTGATTAATACATGAATAAAAGAAATTCTTTTGCAAAAGTCATTTACCATGTGCAGATGTTTCATATATTTTTATTCACAGTGTCAACACTGACTGGTTAGTGGCTACTCAAGTGTGCTACAAGTCCACCACATTGTAAGGTGTTAGATTGTGTGGTCTTAGGATCTGGGTTAAGACTCCAGGCTCCTCACACATGTGGGTTGAAATCCTATTGCTGCAATAAGAGTTTAACCAGGGCAGGCAGATGCTATTGTATCCAAAAACATTCAGGCAAGTATTAAACATGTTTTTCTAAAACAGCAAGAGCATCACTGAATGTTCTGGGCTTCTATTTTGTGCTGCACTTTTTCAAGTTTTACTGTCTAGATTTTTGAGATGAGGTCCTCACTCGTAATTGTAGCATGACCGAGCGGTCTAAGGTGCTGGATTAAGGCTCCAGTCTCTTCGGAGGCGTGGGTTCGAATCCCACTGCTGCCATAGTGTTCTAGCGGCAAAGTTTTGTTTCTTCCATGCCTTACCAATAAATTGTAAGGGCTACAGTGGAAATCAAATCTGTTATAGAACGTCTGTCAAGTGCATGAAAGTCATCAGGAGCAATTCTTCCAAACCACATTAGTCCGGTGCTGTAAAGTCATTTACAACTTGCATGTTTTTCGTGTCTTTTTGTTCATGGTCTCATCACTGACTGGTTAGTGGACTTTCCCGCATGCCACTCAAGTGTGCTTCAAGTCCAGTCCACTCCCTTGTAATGTGCTTTTGAGCAGAACCTGCAACCGCTGGAGAATTGATTAAGGTGCTGCTATGTTGGTCTCACCAAGGCTGCAGAGTGACAAGAGTATCCTTGATTTCATGACAGTGGAGCAGTCCCATATGGTCTAGCGGTTAGAATGCCTGGTTCTCACCCAGGAGCACGAGCACGACAGTGGCGCACTACCTAACCAGTCCCATATGGTCTAGCGGTTAGGATTCTTGGTTCTCACCCAGGAGCACGACAGTGGCGCATTACCTAACCAGTCCCATATGGTCTAGCGGTTAGAATGCCTGGTTCTCACCCAGGAGCACGAGCACGACAGTGGCGCACTACCTAACCGGTCCCATATGGTCTAGCGGTTAGGATTCTTGGTTCTCACCCAGGAGCACGACAGTGGCGCATTACCTAACCAGTCCCATATGGTCTAGCGGTTAGAATGCCTGGTTCTCACCCAGGAGCACGGCTATGACAGTGGCGCCCTACCTAACCAGTCCCATATGGTCTAGCGGTTAGGATTCCTGGTTTTCACCCAGGCAGCCCGGGTTCAACTCCCGGTATGGGAACATGTCTTTAATGTGCCCACAAGCCAATGTGTTCTTTGTGTTAATCCCACGATGGATTAAATGGTGCAAAGTTGTTGGCTGAAGGCAAACATCAGGTAAGGCAACAAACCTCTGGCTAAGCACATGGCATAAAACAGGTGATGGTTCAGATCAGGACTATACAGTTTTCAGTGATGAGGATGTACACAAGCAGGCCTGCTAGTTTGAGCAGCTAGTCAAGGTGGCTGTTTATGTGAAAATCAAATGAGCATCTTTGAAACAAGGCAGGGTGCATTAAGGGTACGTCTTTTGCCATCTTACAATGCTGTTCCTTGACTCTCTGTGAATGGTGCTCCTGCCTGTTCATCGGTGGTTATGACAAGTTGCATATCGACGATGATGAAACTGAGCCAAGAGCCCATTGTCAATCAGGGTTGATGAACAGGTTTTAACCAGGACAGGCAGATGTTTTTGTGTCCAAAAAGTATTAAACATGTTTTTCTACAACAGTAAGAGCATCACTGAATGTTCTGGGCTTCTATTTTGTGCTGCACTTTTTCAAGTTTTACTGTCTAGATTTTTGCGATGAGGTCCTCACTCGCAATGGTAGCATGACCGAGCGGTCTAAGGTGCTGGATTTAGGCTCCAGTCTCTTTGGGGGCGTGGGTTTGAATCCCACTGCTGCCATAGTCTTCGGGTTCTTTTCGTGTTCCTTCCATCCCCTACCAATAAATTGTAAGGGCTGCAGTGGAAATCAAATCTGTTACAGAATGTCTGTCAAGTACAATCAAGCAGGAATCTCATCAAGAGCAATTCTTCCAAACCAGGGTGATGTTAAGTGTTGTGGAAGTTTTCCGTTCAATAAAGCCTGCAGACAAGCGGTGAGTGGTAGCTAACATTCTTTAATAATAACAAGAACAGAAACCAAGCTTGGTGAAGGAATGCATCATCGCGGGGCAGACGATGGGCAGAGTCCCTAACTGAGTCTAGCATGGCCTTCAGTTACATACCTCTTACAGGAACTAAAGGCAGTACACAGCTGTTTTCACACCTTTGGTACCCCCCTCCCCCAAAGAAAGTTACACACTCCCTTGCTACCTCTTACAGTGGAGAAGGAGACAAAAGACTCCTCCCCCCACTCTGGGTCCTTTGTGTGTGAATGCTTCCCTCCAACTTCCTGAGATACCATCTGTTACCAGTATGAGTGTGAGAGACATGCTAAAATCGAGTGGCACCAAGGTATTATACACTAAAATAATGTGATTAATACATGAATAAAAGAAATTCTTTTGCAAAAGTCATTTACCATGTGCAGATGTTTCATATATTTTTATTCACAGTGTCAACACTGACTGGTTAGTGGCTACTCAAGTGTGCTACAAGTCCACCACATTGTAAGGTGTTAGATTGTGTGGTCTTAGGATCTGGGTTAAGACTCCAGGCTCCTCACACATGTGGGTTGAAATCCTATTGCTGCAATAAGAGTTTAACCAGGGCAGGCAGATGCTATTGTATCCAAAAACATTCAGGCAAGTATTAAACATGTTTTTCTAAAACAGCAAGAGCATCACTGAATGTTCTGGGCTTCTATTTTGTGCTGCACTTTTTCAAGTTTTACTGTCTAGATTTTTGAGATGAGGTCCTCGCTCGTAATGGTAGCATGACCGAGCGGTCTAAGGTGCTGGATTAAGGCTCCAGTCTCTTCGGAGGCGTGGGTTCGAATCCCACTGCTGCCATAGTGTTCTAGCGGCAAAGTTTTGTTTCTTCCATGCCTTACCAATAAATTGTAAGGGCTACAGTGGAAATCAAATCTGTTATAGAACGTCTGTCAAGTCCAAACATGCAGGAAAGTCATCAGGAGCAATTCTTCCAAACCACATTAGTCCGGTGCTGTAAAGTCATTTACAACTTGCATGTTTTTCGTGTCTTTTTGTTCATGGTCTCATCACTGACTGGTTAGTGGACTTTCCCGCATGCCACTCAAGTGTGCTTCAAGTCCAGTCCACTCCCTTGTAATGTGCTTTTGAGCAGAACCTGCAACCGCTGGAGAATTGATTAAGGTGCTGCTATGTTGGTCTCACCAAGGCTGCAGAGTGACAAGAGTATCCTTGATTTCATGACAGTGGAGCAGTCCCATATGGTCTAGCGGTTAGAATGCCTGGTTCTCACCCAGGAGCACGAGCACGACAGTGGCGCACTACCTAACCAGTCCCATATGGTCTAGCGGTTAGGATTCTTGGTTCTCACCCAGGAGCACGACAGTGGCGCATTACCTAACCAGTCCCATATGGTCTAGCGGTTAGAATGCCTGGTTCTCACCCAGGAGCACGAGCACGACAGTGGCGCACTACCTAACCGGTCCCATATGGTCTAGCGGTTAGGATTCTTGGTTCTCACCCAGGAGCACGACAGTGGCGCATTACCTAACCAGTCCCATATGGTCTAGCGGTTAGAATGCCTGGTTCTCACCCAGCAGCACGGCTATGACAGTGGCGCCCTACCTAACCAGTCCCATATGGTCTAGCGGTTAGGTTTCCTGGTTTTCACCCAGGCAGCCCGGGTTCAACTCCCGGTATGGGAACATGTCTTTAATGTGCCCACAAGCCAATGTGTTCTTTGTGTTAATCCCACGATGGATTAAATGGTGCAAAGTTGTTGGCTGAAGGCAAACATCAGGTAAGGCAACAAACCTCTGGCTAAGCACATGGCATAAAACAGGTGATGGTTCAGATCAGGACTATACAGTTTTCAGTGATGAGGATGTACACAAGCAGGCCTGCTAGTTTGAGCAGCTAGTCAAGGTGGCTGTTTATGTGAAAATCAAATGAGCATCTTTGAAACAAGGCAGGGTGCATTAAGGGTACGTCTTTTGCCATCTTACAATGCTGTTCCTTGACTCTCTGTGAATGGTGCTCCTGCCTGTTCATCGGTGGTTATGACAAGTTGCATATCGACGATGATGAAACTGAGCCAAGAGCCCATTGTCAATCAGGGTTGATGAACAGGTTTTAACCAGGACAGGCAGATGTTTTTGTGTCCAAAAAGTATTAAACATGTTTTTCTACAACAGTAAGAGCATCACTGAATGTTCTGGGCTTCTATTTTGTGCTGCACTTTTTCAAGTTTTACTGTCTAGATTTTTGCGATGAGGTCCTCACTCGCAATGGTAGCATGACCGAGCGGTCTAAGGTGCTGGATTTAGGCTCCAGTCTCTTTGGGGGCGTGGGTTCGAATCCCACTGCTGCCATAGTTTTCGGGTTCTTTTCGTGTTCCTTCCATCCCCTACCAATAAATTGTAAGGGCTGCAGTGGAAATCAAATCTGTTACAGAATGTCTGTCAAGTACAATCAAGCAGGAATCTCATCAAGAGCAATTCTTCCAAACCAGGGTGATGTTAAGTGTTGTGGAAGTTTTCCGTTCAATAAAGCCTGCAGACAAGCGGTGAGTGGTAGCTAACATTCTTTAATAATAACAAGAACAGAAACCAAGCTTGGTGAAGGAATGCATCATCGCGGGGCAGACGATGGGCAGAGTCCCTAACTGAGTCTAGCATGGCCTTCAGTTACATACCTCTTACAGGAACTAAAGGCAGTACACAGCTGTTTTCACACCTTTGGTACCCCCCTCCCCCAAAGAAAGTTACACACTCCCTTGCTACCTCTTACAGTGGAGAAGGAGACAAAAGACTCCTCCCCCCACTCTGGGTCCTTTGTGTGTGAATGCTTCCCTCCAACTTCCTGAGATACCATCTGTTACCAGTATGAGTGTGAGAGACATGCTAAAATCGAGTGGCACCAAGGTATTATACACTAAAATAATGTGATTAATACATGAATAAAAGAAATTCTTTTGCAAAAGTCATTTACCATGTGCAGATGTTTCATATATTTTTATTCACAGTGTCAACACTGACTGGTTAGTGGCTACTCAAGTGTGCTACAAGTCCACCACATTGTAAGGTGTTAGATTGTGTGGTCTTAGGATCTGGGTTAAGACTCCAGGCTCCTCACACATGTGGGTTGAAATCCTATTGCTGCAATAAGAGTTTAACCAGGGCAGGCAGATGCTATTGTATCCAAAAACATTCAGGCAAGTATTAAACATGTTTTTCTAAAACAGCAAGAGCATCACTGAATGTTCTGGGCTTCTATTTTGTGCTGCACTTTTTCAAGTTTTACTGTCTAGATTTTTGAGATGAGGTCCTCACTCGTAATTGTAGCATGACCGAGCGGTCTAAGGTGCTGGATTAAGGCTCCAGTCTCTTCGGAGGCGTGGGTTCGAATCCCACTGCTGCCATAGTGTTCTAGCGGCAAAGTTTTGTTTCTTCCATGCCTTACCAATAAATTGTAAGGGCTACAGTGGAAATCAAATCTGTTATAGAACGTCTGTCAAGTGCATGAAAGTCATCAGGAGCAATTCTTCCAAACCACATTAGTCCGGTGCTGTAAAGTCATTTACAACTTGCATGTTTTTCGTGTCTTTTTGTTCATGGTCTCATCACTGACTGGTTAGTGGACTTTCCCGCATGCCACTCAAGTGTGCTTCAAGTCCAGTCCACTCCCTTGTAATGTGCTTTTGAGCAGAACCTGCAACCGCTGGAGAATTGATTAAGGTGCTGCTATGTTGGTCTCACCAAGGCTGCAGAGTGACAAGAGTATCCTTGATTTCATGACAGTGGAGCAGTCCCATATGGTCTAGCGGTTAGAATGCCTGGTTCTCACCCAGGAGCACGAGCACGACAGTGGCGCACTACCTAACCGGTCCCATATGGTCTAGCGGTTAGGATTCTTGGTTCTCACCCAGGAGCACGACAGTGGCGCATTACCTAACCAGTCCCATATGGTCTAGCGGTTAGAATGCCTGGTTCTCACCCAGGAGCACGGCTATGACAGTGGCGCCCTACCTAACCAGTCCCATATGGTCTAGCGGTTAGGATTCCTGGTTTTCACCCAGGCAGCCCGGGTTCAACTCCCGGTATGGGAACATGTCTTTAATGTGCCCACAAGCCAATGTGTTCTTTGTGTTAATCCCACGATGGATTAAATGGTGCAAAGTTGTTGGCTGAAGGCAAACATCAGGTAAGGCAACAAACCTCTGGCTAAGCACATGGCATAAAACAGGTGATGGTTCAGATCAGGACTATACAGTTTTCAGTGATGAGGATGTACACAAGCAGGCCTGCTAGTTTGAGCAGCTAGTCAAGGTGGCTGTTTATGTGAAAATCAAATGAGCATCTTTGAAACAAGGCAGGGTGCATTAAGGGTACGTCTTTTGCCATCTTACAATGCTGTTCCTTGACTCTCTGTGAATGGTGCTCCTGCCTGTTCATCGGTGGTTATGACAAGTTGCATATCGACGATGATGAAACTGAGCCAAGAGCCCATTGTCAATCAGGGTTGATGAACAGGTTTTAACCAGGACAGGCAGATGTTTTTGTGTCCAAAAAGTATTAAACATGTTTTTCTACAACAGTAAGAGCATCACTGAATGTTCTGGGCTTCTATTTTGTGCTGCACTTTTTCAAGTTTTACTGTCTAGATTTTTGCGATGAGGTCCTCACTCGCAATGGTAGCATGACCGAGCGGTCTAAGGTGCTGGATTTAGGCTCCAGTCTCTTTGGGGGCGTGGGTTCGAATCCCACTGCTGCCATAGTCTTCGGGTTCTTTTCGTGTTCCTTCCATCCCCTACCAATAAATTGTAAGGGCTGCAGTGGAAATCAAATCTGTTACAGAATGTCTGTCAAGTACAATCAAGCAGGAATCTCATCAAGAGCAATTCTTCCAAACCAGGGTGATGTTAAGTGTTGTGGAAGTTTTCCGTTCAATAAAGCCTGCAGACAAGCGGTGAGTGGTAGCTAACATTCTTTAATAATAACAAGAACAGAAACCAAGCTTGGTGAAGGAATGCATCATCGCGGGGCAGACGATGGGCAGAGTCCCTAACTGAGTCTAGCATGGCCTTCAGTTACATACCTCTTACAGGAACTAAAGGCAGTACACAGCTGTTTTCACACCTTTGGTACCCCCCTCCCCCAAAGAAAGTTACACACTCCCTTGCTACCTCTTACAGTGGAGAAGGAGACAAAAGACTCCTCCCCCCACTCTGGGTCCTTTGTGTGTGAATGCTTCCCTCCAACTTCCTGAGATACCATCTGTTACCAGTATGAGTGTGAGAGACATGCTAAAATCGAGTGGCACCAAGGTATTATACACTAAAATAATGTGATTAATACATGAATAAAAGAAATTCTTTTGCAAAAGTCATTTACCATGTGCAGATGTTTCATATATTTTTATTCACAGTGTCAACACTGACTGGTTAGTGGCTACTCAAGTGTGCTACAAGTCCACCACATTGTAAGGTGTTAGATTGTGTGGTCTTAGGATCTGGGTTAAGACTCCAGGCTCCTCACACATGTGGGTTGAAATCCTATTGCTGCAATAAGAGTTTAACCAGGGCAGGCAGATGCTATTGTATCCAAAAACATTCAGGCAAGTATTAAACATGTTTTTCTAAAACAGCAAGAGCATCACTGAATGTTCTGGGCTTCTATTTTGTGCTGCACTTTTTCAAGTTTTACTGTCTAGATTTTTGAGATGAGGTCCTCACTCGTAATTGTAGCATGACCGAGCGGTCTAAGGTGCTGGATTAAGGCTCCAGTCTCTTCGGAGGCGTGGGTTCGAATCCCACTGCTGCCATAGTGTTCTAGCGGCAAAGTTTTGTTTCTTCCATGCCTTACCAATAAATTGTAAGGGCTACAGTGGAAATCAAATCTGTTATAGAACGTCTGTCAAGTGCATGAAAGTCATCAGGAGCAATTCTTCCAAACCACATTAGTCCGGTGCTGTAAAGTCATTTACAACTTGCATGTTTTTCGTGTCTTTTTGTTCATGGTCTCATCACTGACTGGTTAGTGGACTTTCCCGCATGCCACTCAAGTGTGCTTCAAGTCCAGTCCACTCCCTTGTAATGTGCTTTTGAGCAGAACCTGCAACCGCTGGAGAATTGATTAAGGTGCTGCTATGTTGGTCTCACCAAGGCTGCAGAGTGACAAGAGTATCCTTGATTTCATGACAGTGGAGCAGTCCCATATGGTCTAGCGGTTAGAATGCCTGGTTCTCACCCAGGAGCACGAGCACGACAGTGGCGCACTACCTAACCAGTCCCATATGGTCTAGCGGTTAGGATTCTTGGTTCTCACCCAGGAGCACGACAGTGGCGCATTACCTAACCAGTCCCATATGGTCTAGCGGTTAGAATGCCTGGTTCTCACCCAGGAGCACGAGCACGACAGTGGCGCACTACCTAACCGGTCCCATATGGTCTAGCGGTTAGGATTCTTGGTTCTCACCCAGGAGCACGACAGTGGCGCATTACCTAACCAGTCCCATATGGTCTAGCGGTTAGAATGCCTGGTTCTCACCCAGGAGCACGGCTATGACAGTGGCGCCCTACCTAACCAGTCCCGTATGGTCTAGCGGTTAGGATTCCTGGTTTTCACCCAGGCAGCCCGGGTTCAACTCCCGGTATGGGAACATGTCTTTAATGTGCCCACAAGCCAATGTGTTCTTTGTGTTAATCCCACGATGGATTAAATGGTGCAAAGTTGTTGGCTGAAGGCAAACATCAGGTAAGGCAACAAACCTCTGGCTAAGCACATGGCATAAAACAGGTGATGGTTCAGATCAGGACTATACAGTTTTCAGTGATGAGGATGTACACAAGCAGGCCTGCTAGTTTGAGCAGCTAGTCAAGGTGGCTGTTTATGTGAAAATCAAATGAGCATCTTTGAAACAAGGCAGGGTGCATTAAGGGTACGTCTTTTGCCATCTTACAATGCTGTTCCTTGACTCTCTGTGAATGGTGCTCCTGCCTGTTCATCGGTGGTTATGACAAGTTGCATATCGACGATGATGAAACTGAGCCAAGAGCCCATTGTCAATCAGGGTTGATGAACAGGTTTTAACCAGGACAGGCAGATGTTTTTGTGTCCAAAAAGTATTAAACATGTTTTTCTACAACAGTAAGAGCATCACTGAATGTTCTGGGCTTCTATTTTGTGCTGCACTTTTTCAAGTTTTACTGTCTAGATTTTTGCGATGAGGTCCTCACTCGCAATGGTAGCATGACCGAGCGGTCTAAGGTGCTGGATTTAGGCTCCAGTCTCTTTGGGGGCGTGGGTTCGAATCCCACTGCTGCCATAGTCTTCGGGTTCTTTTCGTGTTCCTTCCATCCCCTACCAATAAATTGTAAGGGCTGCAGTGGAAATCAAATCTGTTACAGAATGTCTGTCAAGTACAATCAAGCAGGAATCTCATCAAGAGCAATTCTTCCAAACCAGGGTGATGTTAAGTGTTGTGGAAGTTTTCCGTTCAATAAAGCCTGCAGACAAGCGGTGAGTGGTAGCTAACATTCTTTAATAATAACAAGAACAGAAACCAAGCTTGGTGAAGGAATGCATCATCGCGGGGCAGACGATGGGCAGAGTCCCTAACTGAGTCTAGCATGGCCTTCAGTTACATACCTCTTACAGGAACTAAAGGCAGTACACAGCTGTTTTCACACCTTTGGTACCCCCCTCCCCCAAAGAAAGTTACACACTCCCTTGCTACCTCTTACAGTGGAGAAGGAGACAAAAGACTCCTCCCCCCACTCTGGGTCCTTTGTGTGTGAATGCTTCCCTCCAACTTCCTGAGATACCATCTGTTACCAGTATGAGTGTGAGAGACATGCTAAAATCGAGTGGCACCAAGGTATTATACACTAAAATAATGTGATTAATACATGAATAAAAGAAATTCTTTTGCAAAAGTCATTTACCATGTGCAGATGTTTCATATATTTTTATTCACAGTGTCAACACTGACTGGTTAGTGGCTACTCAAGTGTGCTACAAGTCCACCACATTGTAAGGTGTTAGATTGTGTGGTCTTAGGATCTGGGTTAAGACTCCAGGCTCCTCACACATGTGGGTTGAAATCCTATTGCTGCAATAAGAGTTTAACCAGGGCAGGCAGATGCTATTGTATCCAAAAACATTCAGGCAAGTATTAAACATGTTTTTCTAAAACAGCAAGAGCATCACTGAATGTTCTGGGCTTCTATTTTGTGCTGCACTTTTTCAAGTTTTACTGTCTAGATTTTTGAGATGAGGTCCTCGCTCGTAATGGTAGCATGACCGAGCGGTCTAAGGTGCTGGATTAAGGCTCCAGTCTCTTCGGAGGCGTGGGTTCGAATCCCACTGCTGCCATAGTGTTCTAGCGGCAAAGTTTTGTTTCTTCCATGCCTTACCAATAAATTGTAAGGGCTACAGTGGAAATCAAATCTGTTATAGAACGTCTGTCAAGTCCAAACATGCAGGAAAGTCATCAGGAGCAATTCTTCCAAACCACATTAGTCCGGTGCTGTAAAGTCATTTACAACTTGCATGTTTTTCGTGTCTTTTTGTTCATGGTCTCATCACTGACTGGTTAGTGGACTTTCCCGCATGCCACTCAAGTGTGCTTCAAGTCCAGTCCACTCCCTTGTAATGTGCTTTTGAGCAGAACCTGCAACCGCTGGAGAATTGATTAAGGTGCTGCTATGTTGGTCTCACCAAGGCTGCAGAGTGACAAGAGTATCCTTGATTTCATGACAGTGGAGCAGTCCCATATGGTCTAGCGGTTAGAATGCCTGGTTCTCACCCAGGAGCACGAGCACGACAGTGGCGCACTACCTAACCAGTCCCATATGGTCTAGCGGTTAGGATTCTTGGTTCTCACCCAGGAGCACGACAGTGGCGCATTACCTAACCAGTCCCATATGGTCTAGCGGTTAGAATGCCTGGTTCTCACCCAGGAGCACGAGCACGACAGTGGCGCACTACCTAACCGGTCCCATATGGTCTAGCGGTTAGGATTCTTGGTTCTCACCCAGGAGCACGACAGTGGCGCATTACCTAACCAGTCCCATATGGTCTAGCGGTTAGAATGCCTGGTTCTCACCCAGGAGCACGGCTATGACAGTGGCGCCCTACCTAACCAGTCCCATATGGTCTAGCGGTTAGGATTCCTGGTTTTCACCCAGGCAGCCCGGGTTCAACTCCCGGTATGGGAACATGTCTTTAATGTGCCCACAAGCCAATGTGTTCTTTGTGTTAATCCCACGATGGATTAAATGGTGCAAAGTTGTTGGCTGAAGGCAAACATCAGGTAAGGCAACAAACCTCTGGCTAAGCACATGGCATAAAACAGGTGATGGTTCAGATCAGGACTATACAGTTTTCAGTGATGAGGATGTACACAAGCAGGCCTGCTAGTTTGAGCAGCTAGTCAAGGTGGCTGTTTATGTGAAAATCAAATGAGCATCTTTGAAACAAGGCAGGGTGCATTAAGGGTACGTCTTTTGCCATCTTACAATGCTGTTCCTTGACTCTCTGTGAATGGTGCTCCTGCCTGTTCATCGGTGGTTATGACAAGTTGCATATCGACGATGATGAAACTGAGCCAAGAGCCCATTGTCAATCAGGGTTGATGAACAGGTTTTAACCAGGACAGGCAGATGTTTTTGTGTCCAAAAAGTATTAAACATGTTTTTCTACAACAGTAAGAGCATCACTGAATGTTCTGGGCTTCTATTTTGTGCTGCACTTTTTCAAGTTTTACTGTCTAGATTTTTGCGATGAGGTCCTCACTCGCAATGGTAGCATGACCGAGCGGTCTAAGGTGCTGGATTTAGGCTCCAGTCTCTTTGGGGGCGTGGGTTCGAATCCCACTGCTGCCATAGTCTTCGGGTTCTTTTCGTGTTCCTTCCATCCCCTACCAATAAATTGTAAGGGCTGCAGTGGAAATCAAATCTGTTACAGAATGTCTGTCAAGTACAATCAAGCAGGAATCTCATCAAGAGCAATTCTTCCAAACCAGGGTGATGTTAAGTGTTGTGGAAGTTTTCCGTTCAATAAAGCCTGCAGACAAGCGGTGAGTGGTAGCTAACATTCTTTAATAATAACAAGAACAGAAACCAAGCTTGGTGAAGGAATGCATCATCGCGGGGCAGACGATGGGCAGAGTCCCTAACTGAGTCTAGCATGGCCTTCAGTTACATACCTCTTACAGGAACTAAAGGCAGTACACAGCTGTTTTCACACCTTTGGTACCCCCCTCCCCCAAAGAAAGTTACACACTCCCTTGCTACCTCTTACAGTGGAGAAGGAGACAAAAGACTCCTCCCCCCACTCTGGGTCCTTTGTGTGTGAATGCTTCCCTCCAACTTCCTGAGATACCATCTGTTACCAGTATGAGTGTGAGAGACATGCTAAAATCGAGTGGCACCAAGGTATTATACACTAAAATAATGTGATTAATACATGAATAAAAGAAATTCTTTTGCAAAAGTCATTTACCATGTGCAGATGTTTCATATATTTTTATTCACAGTGTCAACACTGACTGGTTAGTGGCTACTCAAGTGTGCTACAAGTCCACCACATTGTAAGGTGTTAGATTGTGTGGTCTTAGGATCTGGGTTAAGACTCCAGGCTCCTCACACATGTGGGTTGAAATCCTATTGCTGCAATAAGAGTTTAACCAGGGCAGGCAGATGCTATTGTATCCAAAAACATTCAGGCAAGTATTAAACATGTTTTTCTAAAACAGCAAGAGCATCACTGAATGTTCTGGGCTTCTATTTTGTGCTGCACTTTTTCAAGTTTTACTGTCTAGATTTTTGAGATGAGGTCCTCACTCGTAATTGTAGCATGACCGAGCGGTCTAAGGTGCTGGATTAAGGCTCCAGTCTCTTCGGAGGCGTGGGTTCGAATCCCACTGCTGCCATAGTGTTCTAGCGGCAAAGTTTTGTTTCTTCCATGCCTTACCAATAAATTGTAAGGGCTACAGTGGAAATCAAATCTGTTATAGAACGTCTGTCAAGTGCATGAAAGTCATCAGGAGCAATTCTTCCAAACCACATTAGTCCGGTGCTGTAAAGTCATTTACAACTTGCATGTTTTTCGTGTCTTTTTGTTCATGGTCTCATCACTGACTGGTTAGTGGACTTTCCCGCATGCCACTCAAGTGTGCTTCAAGTCCAGTCCACTCCCTTGTAATGTGCTTTTGAGCAGAACCTGCAACCGCTGGAGAATTGATTAAGGTGCTGCTATGTTGGTCTCACCAAGGCTGCAGAGTGACAAGAGTATCCTTGATTTCATGACAGTGGAGCAGTCCCATATGGTCTAGCGGTTAGAATGCCTGGTTCTCACCCAGGAGCACGAGCACGACAGTGGCGCACTACCTAACCGGTCCCATATGGTCTAGCGGTTAGGATTCTTGGTTCTCACCCAGGAGCACGACAGTGGCGCATTACCTAACCAGTCCCATATGGTCTAGCGGTTAGAATGCCTGGTTCTCACCCAGGAGCACGGCTATGACAGTGGCGCCCTACCTAACCAGTCCCATATGGTCTAGCGGTTAGGATTCCTGGTTTTCACCCAGGCGGCCCGGGTTCAACTCCCGGTATGGGAACATGTCTTTAATGTGCCCACAAGCCAATGTGTTCTTTGTGTTAATCCCACGATGGATTAAATGGTGCAAAGTTGTTGGCTGAAGGCAAACATCAGGTAAGGCAACAAACCTCTGGCTAAGCACATGGCATAAAACAGGTGATGGTTCAGATCAGGACTATACAGTTTTCAGTGATGAGGATGTACACAAGCAGGCCTGCTAGTTTGAGCAGCGAGTCAAGGTGGCTGTTTATGTGAAAATCAAATGAGCATCTTTGAAACAAGGCAGGGTGCATTAAGGGTACGTCTTTTGCCATCTTACAATGCTGTTCCTTGACTCTCTGTGAATGGTGCTCCTGCCTGTTCATCGGTGGTTATGACAAGTTGCATATCGACGATGATGAAACTGAGCCAAGAGCCCATTGTTAATCAGGGTTGATGAACAGGTTTTAACCAGGACAGGCAGATGTTTTTGTGTCCAAAAAGTATTAAACATGTTTTTCTACAACAGTAAGAGCATCACTGAATGTTCTGGGCTTCTATTTTGTGCTGCACTTTTTCAAGTTTTACTGTCTAGATTTTTGCGATGAGGTCCTCACTCGCAATGGTAGCATGACCGAGCAGTCTAAGGTGCTGGATTTAGGCTCCAGTCTCTTTGGGGGCGTGGGTTCGAATCCCACTGCTGCCATAGTCTTCGGGTTCTTTTCGTGTTCCTTCCATCCCCTACCAATAAATTGTAAGGGCTGCAGTGGAAATCAAATCTGTTACAGAATGTCTGTCAAGTACAATCAAGCAGGAATCTCATCAAGAGCAATTCTTCCAAACCAGGGTGATGTTAAGTGTTGTGGAAGTTTTCCGTTCAATAAAGCCTGCAGACAAGCGGTGAGTGGTAGCTAACATTCTTTAATAATAACAAGAACAGAAACCAAGCTTGGTGAAGGAATGCATCATCGCGGGGCAGACGATGGGCAGAGTCCCTAACTGAGTCTAGCATGGCCTTCAGTTACATACCTCTTACAGGAACTAAAGGCAGTACACAGCTGTTTTCACACCTTTGGTACCCCCCTCCCCCAAAGAAAGTTACACACTCCCTTGCTACCTCTTACAGTGGAGAAGGAGACAAAAGACTCCTCCCCCCACTCTGGGTCCTTTGTGTGTGAATGCTTCCCTCCAACTTCCTGAGATACCATCTGTTACCAGTATGAGTGTGAGAGACATGCTAAAATCGAGTGGCACCAAGGTATTATACACTAAAATAATGTGATTAATACATGAATAAAAGAAATTCTTTTGCAAAAGTCATTTACCATGTGCAGATGTTTCATATATTTTTATTCACAGTGTCAACACTGACTGGTTAGTGGCTACTCAAGTGTGCTACAAGTCCACCACATTGTAAGGTGTTAGATTGTGTGGTCTTAGGATCTGGGTTAAGACTCCAGGCTCCTCACACATGTGGGTTGAAATCCTATTGCTGCAATAAGAGTTTAACCAGGGCAGGCAGATGCTATTGTATCCAAAAACATTCAGGCAAGTATTAAACATGTTTTTCTAAAACAGCAAGAGCATCACTGAATGTTCTGGGCTTCTATTTTGTGCTGCACTTTTTCAAGTTTTACTGTCTAGATTTTTGAGATGAGGTCCTCACTCGTAATGGTAGCATGACCGAGCGGTCTAAGGTGCTGGATTAAGGCTCCAGTCTCTTCGGAGGCGTGGGTTCGAATCCCACTGCTGCCATAGTGTTCTAGCGGCAAAGTTTTGTTTCTTCCATGCCTTACCAATAAATTGTAAGGGCTACAGTGGAAATCAAATCTGTTATAGAACGTCTGTCAAGTGCATGAAAGTCATCAGGAGCAATTCTTCCAAACCACATTAGTCCGGTGCTGTAAAGTCATTTACAACTTGCATGTTTTTCGTGTCTTTTTGTTCATGGTCTCATCACTGACTGGTTAGTGGACTTTCCCGCATGCCACTCAAGTGTGCTTCAAGTCCAGTCCACTCCCTTGTAATGTGCTTTTGAGCAGAACCTGCAACCGCTGGAGAATTGATTAAGGTGCTGCTATGTTGGTCTCACCAAGGCTGCAGAGTGACAAGAGTATCCTTGATTTCATGACAGTGGAGCAGTCCCATATGGTCTAGCGGTTAGAATGCCTGGTTCTCACCCAGGAGCACGAGCACGACAGTGGCGCACTACCTAACCGGTCCCATATGGTCTAGCGGTTAGGATTCTTGGTTCTCACCCAGGAGCACGGCAGTGGCGCATTACCTAACCAGTCCCATATGGTCTAGCGGTTAGAATGCCTGGTTCTCACCCAGGAGCACGGCTATGACAGTGGCGCCCTACCTAACCAGTCCCATATGGTCTAGCGGTTAGGATTCCTGGTTTTCACCCAGGCAGCCCGGGTTCAACTCCCGGTATAGGAACATGTCTTTAATGTGCCCACAAGCCAATGTGTTCTTTGTGTTAATCCCACGATGGATTAAATGGTGCAAAGTTGTTGGCTGAAGGCAAACATCAGGTAAGGCAACAAACCTCTGGCTAAGCACATGGCATAAAACAGGTGATGGTTCAGATCAGGACTATACAGTTTTCAGTGATGAGGATGTACACAAGCAGGCCTGCTAGTTTGAGCAGCTAGTCAAGGTGGCTGTTTATGTGAAAATCAAATGAGCATCTTTGAAACAAGGCAGGGTGCATTAAGGGTACGTCTTTTGCCATCTTACAATGCTGTTCCTTGACTCTCTGTGAATGGTGCTCCTGCCTGTTCATCGGTGGTTATGACAAGTTGCATATTGACGATGATGAAACTGAGCCAAGAGCCCATTGTTAATCAGGGTTGATGAACAGGTTTTAACCAGGACAGGCAGATGTTTTTGTGTCCAAAAAGTATTAAACATGTTTTTCTACAACAGTAAGAGCATCACTGAATGTTCTGGGCTTCTATTTTGTGCTGCACTTTTTCAAGTTTTACTGTCTAGATTTTTGCGATGAGGTCCTCACTCGCAATGGTAGCATGACCGAGCGGTCTAAGGTGCTGGATTTAGGCTCCAGTCTCTTCGGGGGCGTGGGTTCGAATCCCACTGCTGCCATAGTCTTCGGGTTCTTTTCGTGTTTCTTCCATCCCCTACCAATAAATTGTAAGGGCTGCAGTGGAAATCAAATCTGTTACAGAATGTCTGTCAAGTACAATCAAGCAGGAATCTCATCAAGAGCAATTCTTCCAAACCAGGGTGATGTTAAGTGTTGTGGAAGTTTTCCGTTCAATAAAGCCTGCAGACAAGCGGTGAGTGGTAGCTAACATTCTTTAATAATAACAAGAACAGAAACCAAGCTTGGTGAAGGAATGCATCATCGCGGGGCAGACGATGGGCAGAGTCCCTAACTGAGTCTAGCATGGCCTTCAGTTACATACCTCTTACAGGAACTAAAGGCAGTACACAGCTGTTTTCACACCTTTGGTACCCCCCTCCCCCAAAGAAAGTTACACACTCCCTTGCTACCTCTTACAGTGGAGAAGGAGACAAAAGACTCCTCCCCCCACTCTGGGTCCTTTGTGTGTGAATGCTTCCCTCCAACTTCCTGAGATACCATCTGTTACCAGTATGAGTGTGAGAGACATGCTAAAATCGAGTGGCACCAAGGTATTATACACTAAAATAATGTGATTAATACATGAATAAAAGAAATTCTTTTGCAAAAGTCATTTACCATGTGCAGATGTTTCATATATTTTTATTCACAGTGTCAACACTGACTGGTTAGTGGCTACTCAAGTGTGCTACAAGTCCACCACATTGTAAGGTGTTAGATTGTGTGGTCTTAGGATCTGGGTTAAGACTCCAGGCTCCTCACACATGTGGGTTGAAATCCTATTGCTGCAATAAGAGTTTAACCAGGGCAGGCAGATGCTATTGTATCCAAAAACATTCAGGCAAGTATTAAACATGTTTTTCTAAAACAGCAAGAGCATCACTGAATGTTCTGGGCTTCTATTTTGTGCTGCACTTTTTCAAGTTTTACTGTCTAGATTTTTGAGATGAGGTCCTCGCTCGTAATGGTAGCATGACCGAGCGGTCTAAGGTGCTGGATTAAGGCTCCAGTCTCTTCGGAGGCGTGGGTTCGAATCCCACTGCTGCCATAGTGTTCTAGCGGCAAAGTTTTGTTTCTTCCATGCCTTACCAATAAATTGTAAGGGCTACAGTGGAAATCAAATCTGTTATAGAACGTCTGTCAAGTCCAAACATGCAGGAAAGTCATCAGGAGCAATTCTTCCAAACCACATTAGTCCGGTGCTGTAAAGTCATTTACAACTTGCATGTTTTTCGTGTCTTTTTGTTCATGGTCTCATCACTGACTGGTTAGTGGACTTTCCCGCATGCCACTCAAGTGTGCTTCAAGTCCAGTCCACTCCCTTGTAATGTGCTTTTGAGCAGAACCTGCAACCGCTGGAGAATTGATTAAGGTGCTGCTATGTTGGTCTCACCAAGGCTGCAGAGTGACAAGAGTATCCTTGATTTCATGACAGTGGAGCAGTCCCATATGGTCTAGCGGTTAGAATGCCTGGTTCTCACCCAGGAGCACGAGCACGACAGTGGCGCACTACCTAACCAGTCCCATATGGTCTAGCGGTTAGGATTCTTGGTTCTCACCCAGGAGCACGACAGTGGCGCATTACCTAACCAGTCCCATATGGTCTAGCGGTTAGAATGCCTGGTTCTCACCCAGGAGCACGAGCACGACAGTGGCGCACTACCTAACCGGTCCCATATGGTCTAGCGGTTAGGATTCTTGGTTCTCACCCAGGAGCACGACAGTGGCGCATTACCTAACCAGTCCCATATGGTCTAGCGGTTAGAATGCCTGGTTCTCACCCAGGAGCACGGCTATGACAGTGGCGCCCTACCTAACCAGTCCCATATGGTCTAGCGGTTAGGATTCCTGGTTTTCACCCAGGCAGCCCGGGTTCAACTCCCGGTATGGGAACATGTCTTTAATGTGCCCACAAGCCAATGTGTTCTTTGTGTTAATCCCACGATGGATTAAATGGTGCAAAGTTGTTGGCTGAAGGCAAACATCAGGTAAGGCAACAAACCTCTGGCTAAGCACATGGCATAAAACAGGTGATGGTTCAGATCAGGACTATACAGTTTTCAGTGATGAGGATGTACACAAGCAGGCCTGCTAGTTTGAGCAGCTAGTCAAGGTGGCTGTTTATGTGAAAATCAAATGAGCATCTTTGAAACAAGGCAGGGTGCATTAAGGGTACGTCTTTTGCCATCTTACAATGCTGTTCCTTGACTCTCTGTGAATGGTGCTCCTGCCTGTTCATCGGTGGTTATGACAAGTTGCATATCGACGATGATGAAACTGAGCCAAGAGCCCATTGTCAATCAGGGTTGATGAACAGGTTTTAACCAGGACAGGCAGATGTTTTTGTGTCCAAAAAGTATTAAACATGTTTTTCTACAACAGTAAGAGCATCACTGAATGTTCTGGGCTTCTATTTTGTGCTGCACTTTTTCAAGTTTTACTGTCTAGATTTTTGCGATGAGGTCCTCACTCGCAATGGTAGCATGACCGAGCGGTCTAAGGTGCTGGATTTAGGCTCCAGTCTCTTTGGGGGCGTGGGTTCGAATCCCACTGCTGCCATAGTCTTCGGGTTCTTTTCGTGTTCCTTCCATCCCCTACCAATAAATTGTAAGGGCTGCAGTGGAAATCAAATCTGTTACAGAATGTCTGTCAAGTACAATCAAGCAGGAATCTCATCAAGAGCAATTCTTCCAAACCAGGGTGATGTTAAGTGTTGTGGAAGTTTTCCGTTCAATAAAGCCTGCAGACAAGCGGTGAGTGGTAGCTAACATTCTTTAATAATAACAAGAACAGAAACCAAGCTTGGTGAAGGAATGCATCATCGCGGGGCAGACGATGGGCAGAGTCCCTAACTGAGTCTAGCATGGCCTTCAGTTACATACCTCTTACAGGAACTAAAGGCAGTACACAGCTGTTTTCACACCTTTGGTACCCCCCTCCCCCAAAGAAAGTTACACACTCCCTTGCTACCTCTTACAGTGGAGAAGGAGACAAAAGACTCCTCCCCCCACTCTGGGTCCTTTGTGTGTGAATGCTTCCCTCCAACTTCCTGAGATACCATCTGTTACCAGTATGAGTGTGAGAGACATGCTAAAATCGAGTGGCACCAAGGTATTATACACTAAAATAATGTGATTAATACATGAATAAAAGAAATTCTTTTGCAAAAGTCATTTACCATGTGCAGATGTTTCATATATTTTTATTCACAGTGTCAACACTGACTGGTTAGTGGCTACTCAAGTGTGCTACAAGTCCACCACATTGTAAGGTGTTAGATTGTGTGGTCTTAGGATCTGGGTTAAGACTCCAGGCTCCTCACACATGTGGGTTGAAATCCTATTGCTGCAATAAGAGTTTAACCAGGGCAGGCAGATGCTATTGTATCCAAAAACATTCAGGCAAGTATTAAACATGTTTTTCTAAAACAGCAAGAGCATCACTGAATGTTCTGGGCTTCTATTTTGTGCTGCACTTTTTCAAGTTTTACTGTCTAGATTTTTGAGATGAGGTCCTCGCTCGTAATGGTAGCATGACCGAGCGGTCTAAGGTGCTGGATTAAGGCTCCAGTCTCTTCGGAGGCGTGGGTTCGAATCCCACTGCTGCCATAGTGTTCTAGCGGCAAAGTTTTGTTTCTTCCATGCCTTACCAATAAATTGTAAGGGCTACAGTGGAAATCAAATCTGTTATAGAACGTCTGTCAAGTCCAAACATGCAGGAAAGTCATCAGGAGCAATTCTTCCAAACCACATTAGTCCGGTGCTGTAAAGTCATTTACAACTTGCATGTTTTTCGTGTCTTTTTGTTCATGGTCTCATCACTGACTGGTTAGTGGACTTTCCCGCATGCCACTCAAGTGTGCTTCAAGTCCAGTCCACTCCCTTGTAATGTGCTTTTGAGCAGAACCTGCAACCGCTGGAGAATTGATTAAGGTGCTGCTATGTTGGTCTCACCAAGGCTGCAGAGTGACAAGAGTATCCTTGATTTCATGACAGTGGAGCAGTCCCATATGGTCTAGCGGTTAGAATGCCTGGTTCTCACCCAGGAGCACGAGCACGACAGTGGCGCACTACCTAACCAGTCCCATATGGTCTAGCGGTTAGGATTCTTGGTTCTCACCCAGGAGCACGACAGTGGCGCATTACCTAACCAGTCCCATATGGTCTAGCGGTTAGAATGCCTGGTTCTCACCCAGGAGCACGAGCACGACAGTGGCGCACTACCTAACCGGTCCCATATGGTCTAGCGGTTAGGATTCTTGGTTCTCACCCAGGAGCACGACAGTGGCGCATTACCTAACCAGTCCCATATGGTCTAGCGGTTAGAATGCCTGGTTCTCACCCAGGAGCACGGCTATGACAGTGGCGCCCTACCTAACCAGTCCCATATGGTCTAGCGGTTAGGATTCCTGGTTTTCACCCAGGCAGCCCGGGTTCAACTCCCGGTATGGGAACATGTCTTTAATGTGCCCACAAGCCAATGTGTTCTTTGTGTTAATCCCACGATGGATTAAATGGTGCAAAGTTGTTGGCTGAAGGCAAACATCAGGTAAGGCAACAAACCTCTGGCTAAGCACATGGCATAAAACAGGTGATGGTTCAGATCAGGACTATACAGTTTTCAGTGATGAGGATGTACACAAGCAGGCCTGCTAGTTTGAGCAGCTAGTCAAGGTGGCTGTTTATGTGAAAATCAAATGAGCATCTTTGAAACAAGGCAGGGTGCATTAAGGGTACGTCTTTTGCCATCTTACAATGCTGTTCCTTGACTCTCTGTGAATGGTGCTCCTGCCTGTTCATCGGTGGTTATGACAAGTTGCATATCGACGATGATGAAACTGAGCCAAGAGCCCATTGTCAATCAGGGTTGATGAACAGGTTTTAACCAGGACAGGCAGATGTTTTTGTGTCCAAAAAGTATTAAACATGTTTTTCTACAACAGTAAGAGCATCACTGAATGTTCTGGGCTTCTATTTTGTGCTGCACTTTTTCAAGTTTTACTGTCTAGATTTTTGCGATGAGGTCCTCACTCGCAATGGTAGCATGACCGAGCGGTCTAAGGTGCTGGATTTAGGCTCCAGTCTCTTTGGGGGCGTGGGTTCGAATCCCACTGCTGCCATAGTCTTCGGGTTCTTTTCGTGTTCCTTCCATCCCCTACCAATAAATTGTAAGGGCTGCAGTGGAAATCAAATCTGTTACAGAATGTCTGTCAAGTACAATCAAGCAGGAATCTCATCAAGAGCAATTCTTCCAAACCAGGGTGATGTTAAGTGTTGTGGAAGTTTTCCGTTCAATAAAGCCTGCAGACAAGCGGTGAGTGGTAGCTAACATTCTTTAATAATAACAAGAACAGAAACCAAGCTTGGTGAAGGAATGCATCATCGCGGGGCAGACGATGGGCAGAGTCCCTAACTGAGTCTAGCATGGCCTTCAGTTACATACCTCTTACAGGAACTAAAGGCAGTACACAGCTGTTTTCACACCTTTGGTACCCCCCTCCCCCAAAGAAAGTTACACACTCCCTTGCTACCTCTTACAGTGGAGAAGGAGACAAAAGACTCCTCCCCCCACTCTGGGTCCTTTGTGTGTGAATGCTTCCCTCCAACTTCCTGAGATACCATCTGTTACCAGTATGAGTGTGAGAGACATGCTAAAATCGAGTGGCACCAAGGTATTATACACTAAAATAATGTGATTAATACATGAATAAAAGAAATTCTTTTGCAAAAGTCATTTACCATGTGCAGATGTTTCATATATTTTTATTCACAGTGTCAACACTGACTGGTTAGTGGCTACTCAAGTGTGCTACAAGTCCACCACATTGTAAGGTGTTAGATTGTGTGGTCTTAGGATCTGGGTTAAGACTCCAGGCTCCTCACACATGTGGGTTGAAATCCTATTGCTGCAATAAGAGTTTAACCAGGGCAGGCAGATGCTATTGTATCCAAAAACATTCAGGCAAGTATTAAACATGTTTTTCTAAAACAGCAAGAGCATCACTGAATGTTCTGGGCTTCTATTTTGTGCTGCACTTTTTCAAGTTTTACTGTCTAGATTTTTGAGATGAGGTCCTCGCTCGTAATGGTAGCATGACCGAGCGGTCTAAGGTGCTGGATTAAGGCTCCAGTCTCTTCGGAGGCGTGGGTTCGAATCCCACTGCTGCCATAGTGTTCTAGCGGCAAAGTTTTGTTTCTTCCATGCCTTACCAATAAATTGTAAGGGCTACAGTGGAAATCAAATCTGTTATAGAACGTCTGTCAAGTCCAAACATGCAGGAAAGTCATCAGGAGCAATTCTTCCAAACCACATTAGTCCGGTGCTGTAAAGTCATTTACAACTTGCATGTTTTTCGTGTCTTTTTGTTCATGGTCTCATCACTGACTGGTTAGTGGACTTTCCCGCATGCCACTCAAGTGTGCTTCAAGTCCAGTCCACTCCCTTGTAATGTGCTTTTGAGCAGAACCTGCAACCGCTGGAGAATTGATTAAGGTGCTGCTATGTTGGTCTCACCAAGGCTGCAGAGTGACAAGAGTATCCTTGATTTCATGACAGTGGAGCAGTCCCATATGGTCTAGCGGTTAGAATGCCTGGTTCTCACCCAGGAGCACGAGCACGACAGTGGCGCACTACCTAACCAGTCCCATATGGTCTAGCGGTTAGGATTCTTGGTTCTCACCCAGGAGCACGACAGTGGCGCATTACCTAACCAGTCCCATATGGTCTAGCGGTTAGAATGCCTGGTTCTCACCCAGGAGCACGAGCACGACAGTGGCGCACTACCTAACCGGTCCCATATGGTCTAGCGGTTAGGATTCTTGGTTCTCACCCAGGAGCACGACAGTGGCGCATTACCTAACCAGTCCCATATGGTCTAGCGGTTAGAATGCCTGGTTCTCACCCAGGAGCACGGCTATGACAGTGGCGCCCTACCTAACCAGTCCCATATGGTCTAGCGGTTAGGATTCCTGGTTTTCACCCAGGCAGCCCGGGTTCAACTCCCGGTATGGGAACATGTCTTTAATGTGCCCACAAGCCAATGTGTTCTTTGTGTTAATCCCACGATGGATTAAATGGTGCAAAGTTGTTGGCTGAAGGCAAACATCAGGTAAGGCAACAAACCTCTGGCTAAGCACATGGCATAAAACAGGTGATGGTTCAGATCAGGACTATACAGTTTTCAGTGATGAGGATGTACACAAGCAGGCCTGCTAGTTTGAGCAGCTAGTCAAGGTGGCTGTTTATGTGAAAATCAAATGAGCATCTTTGAAACAAGGCAGGGTGCATTAAGGGTACGTCTTTTGCCATCTTACAATGCTGTTCCTTGACTCTCTGTGAATGGTGCTCCTGCCTGTTCATCGGTGGTTATGACAAGTTGCATATCGACGATGATGAAACTGAGCCAAGAGCCCATTGTCAATCAGGGTTGATGAACAGGTTTTAACCAGGACAGGCAGATGTTTTTGTGTCCAAAAAGTATTAAACATGTTTTTCTACAACAGTAAGAGCATCACTGAATGTTCTGGGCTTCTATTTTGTGCTGCACTTTTTCAAGTTTTACTGTCTAGATTTTTGCGATGAGGTCCTCACTCGCAATGGTAGCATGACCGAGCGGTCTAAGGTGCTGGATTTAGGCTCCAGTCTCTTTGGGGGCGTGGGTTCGAATCCCACTGCTGCCATAGTCTTCGGGTTCTTTTCGTGTTCCTTCCATCCCCTACCAATAAATTGTAAGGGCTGCAGTGGAAATCAAATCTGTTACAGAATGTCTGTCAAGTACAATCAAGCAGGAATCTCATCAAGAGCAATTCTTCCAAACCAGGGTGATGTTAAGTGTTGTGGAAGTTTTCCGTTCAATAAAGCCTGCAGACAAGCGGTGAGTGGTAGCTAACATTCTTTAATAATAACAAGAACAGAAACCAAGCTTGGTGAAGGAATGCATCATCGCGGGGCAGACGATGGGCAGAGTCCCTAACTGAGTCTAGCATGGCCTTCAGTTACATACCTCTTACAGGAACTAAAGGCAGTACACAGCTGTTTTCACACCTTTGGTACCCCCCTCCCCCAAAGAAAGTTACACACTCCCTTGCTACCTCTTACAGTGGAGAAGGAGACAAAAGACTCCTCCCCCCACTCTGGGTCCTTTGTGTGTGAATGCTTCCCTCCAACTTCCTGAGATACCATCTGTTACCAGTATGAGTGTGAGAGACATGCTAAAATCGAGTGGCACCAAGGTATTATACACTAAAATAATGTGATTAATACATGAATAAAAGAAATTCTTTTGCAAAAGTCATTTACCATGTGCAGATGTTTCATATATTTTTATTCACAGTGTCAACACTGACTGGTTAGTGGCTACTCAAGTGTGCTACAAGTCCACCACATTGTAAGGTGTTAGATTGTGTGGTCTTAGGATCTGGGTTAAGACTCCAGGCTCCTCACACATGTGGGTTGAAATCCTATTGCTGCAATAAGAGTTTAACCAGGGCAGGCAGATGCTATTGTATCCAAAAACATTCAGGCAAGTATTAAACATGTTTTTCTAAAACAGCAAGAGCATCACTGAATGTTCTGGGCTTCTATTTTGTGCTGCACTTTTTCAAGTTTTACTGTCTAGATTTTTGAGATGAGGTCCTCACTCGTAATTGTAGCATGACCGAGCGGTCTAAGGTGCTGGATTAAGGCTCCAGTCTCTTCGGAGGCGTGGGTTCGAATCCCACTGCTGCCATAGTGTTCTAGCGGCAAAGTTTTGTTTCTTCCATGCCTTACCAATAAATTGTAAGGGCTACAGTGGAAATCAAATCTGTTATAGAACGTCTGTCAAGTGCATGAAAGTCATCAGGAGCAATTCTTCCAAACCACATTAGTCCGGTGCTGTAAAGTCATTTACAACTTGCATGTTTTTCGTGTCTTTTTGTTCATGGTCTCATCACTGACTGGTTAGTGGACTTTCCCGCATGCCACTCAAGTGTGCTTCAAGTCCAGTCCACTCCCTTGTAATGTGCTTTTGAGCAGAACCTGCAACCGCTGGAGAATTGATTAAGGTGCTGCTATGTTGGTCTCACCAAGGCTGCAGAGTGACAAGAGTATCCTTGATTTCATGACAGTGGAGCAGTCCCATATGGTCTAGCGGTTAGAATGCCTGGTTCTCACCCAGGAGCACGAGCACGACAGTGGCGCACTACCTAACCGGTCCCATATGGTCTAGCGGTTAGGATTCTTGGTTCTCACCCAGGAGCACGACAGTGGCGCATTACCTAACCAGTCCCATATGGTCTAGCGGTTAGAATGCCTGGTTCTCACCCAGGAGCACGGCTATGACAGTGGCGCACTACCTAACCAGTCCCATATGGTCTAGCGGTTAGGATTCCTGGTTTTCACCCAGGCGGCCCGGGTTCAACTCCCGGTATGGGAACATGTCTTTAATGTGCCCACAAGCCAATGTGTTCTTTGTGTTAATCCCACGATGGATTAAATGGTGCAAAGTTGTTGGCTGAAGGCAAACATCAGGTAAGGCAACAAACCTCTGGCTAAGCACATGGCATAAAACAGGTGATGGTTCAGATCAGGACTATACAGTTTTCAGTGATGAGGATGTACACAAGCAGGCCTGCTAGTTTGAGCAGCGAGTCAAGGTGGCTGTTTATGTGAAAATCAAATGAGCATCTTTGAAACAAGGCAGGGTGCATTAAGGGTACGTCTTTTGCCATCTTACAATGCTGTTCCTTGACTCTCTGTGAATGGTGCTCCTGCCTGTTCATCGGTGGTTATGACAAGTTGCATATCGACGATGATGAAACTGAGCCAAGAGCCCATTGTTAATCAGGGTTGATGAACAGGTTTTAACCAGGACAGGCAGATGTTTTTGTGTCCAAAAAGTATTAAACATGTTTTTCTACAACAGTAAGAGCATCACTGAATGTTCTGGGCTTCTATTTTGTGCTGCACTTTTTCAAGTTTTACTGTCTAGATTTTTGCGATGAGGTCTTCACTCGCAATGGTAGCATGACCGAGCAGTCTAAAGTGCTGGATTTAGGCTCCAGTCTCTTTGGGGGCGTGGGTTCGAATCCCACTGCTGCCATAGTCTTCGGGTTCTTTTCGTGTTCCTTCCATCCCCTACCAATAAATTGTAAGGGCTGCAGTGGAAATCAAATCTGTTACAGAATGTCTGTCAAGTACAATCAAGCAGGAATCTCATCAAGAGCAATTCTTCCAAACCAGGGTGATGTTAAGTGTTGTGGAAGTTTTCCGTTCAATAAAGCCTGCAGACAAGCGGTGAGTGGTAGCTAACATTCTTTAATAATAACAAGAACAGAAACCAAGCTTGGTGAAGGAATGCATCATCGCGGGGCAGACGATGGGCAGAGTCCCTAACTGAGTCTAGCATGGCCTTCAGTTACATACCTCTTACAGGAACTAAAGGCAGTACACAGCTGTTTTCACACCTTTGGTACCCCCCTCCCCCAAAGAAAGTTACACACTCCCTTGCTACCTCTTACAGTGGAGAAGGAGACAAAAGACTCCTCCCCCCACTCTGGGTCCTTTGTGTGTGAATGCTTCCCTCCAACTTCCTGAGATACCATCTGTTACCAGTATGAGTGTGAGAGACATGCTAAAATCGAGTGGCACCAAGGTATTATACACTAAAATAATGTGATTAATACATGAATAAAAGAAATTCTTTTGCAAAAGTCATTTACCATGTGCAGATGTTTCATATATTTTTATTCACAGTGTCAACACTGACTGGTTAGTGGCTACTCAAGTGTGCTACAAGTCCACCACATTGTAAGGTGTTAGATTGTGTGGTCTTAGGATCTGGGTTAAGACTCCAGGCTCCTCACACATGTGGGTTGAAATCCTATTGCTGCAATAAGAGTTTAACCAGGGCAGGCAGATGCTATTGTATCCAAAAACATTCAGGCAAGTATTAAACATGTTTTTCTAAAACAGCAAGAGCATCACTGAATGTTCTGGGCTTCTATTTTGTGCTGCACTTTTTCAAGTTTTACTGTCTAGATTTTTGAGATGAGGTCCTCACTCGTAATGGTAGCATGACCGAGCGGTCTAAGGTGCTGGATTAAGGCTCCAGTCTCTTCGGAGGCGTGGGTTCGAATCCCACTGCTGCCATAGTGTTCTAGCGGCAAAGTTTTGTTTCTTCCATGCCTTACCAATAAATTGTAAGGGCTACAGTGGAAATCAAATCTGTTATAGAACGTCTGTCAAGTGCATGAAAGTCATCAGGAGCAATTCTTCCAAACCACATTAGTCCGGTGCTGTAAAGTCATTTACAACTTGCATGTTTTTCGTGTCTTTTTGTTCATGGTCTCATCACTGACTGGTTAGTGGACTTTCCCGCATGCCACTCAAGTGTGCTTCAAGTCCAGTCCACTCCCTTGTAATGTGCTTTTGAGCAGAACCTGCAACCGCTGGAGAATTGATTAAGGTGCTGCTATGTTGGTCTCACCAAGGCTGCAGAGTGACAAGAGTATCCTTGATTTCATGACAGTGGAGCAGTCCCATATGGTCTAGCGGTTAGAATGCCTGGTTCTCACCCAGGAGCACGAGCACGACAGTGGCGCACTACCTAACCGGTCCCATATGGTCTAGCGGTTAGGATTCTTGGTTCTCACCCAGGAGCACGACAGTGGCGCATTACCTAACCAGTCCCATATGGTCTAGCGGTTAGAATGCCTGGTTCTCACCCAGGAGCACGGCTATGACAGTGGCGCCCTACCTAACCAGTCCCATATGGTCTAGCGGTTAGGATTCCTGGTTTTCACCCAGGCAGCCCGGGTTCAACTCCCGGTATAGGAACATGTCTTTAATGTGCCCACAAGCCAATGTGTTCTTTGTGTTAATCCCACGATGGATTAAATGGTGCAAAGTTGTTGGCTGAAGGCAAACATCAGGTAAGGCAACAAACCTCTGGCTAAGCACATGGCATAAAACAGGTGATGGTTCAGATCAGGACTATACAGTTTTCAGTGATGAGGATGTACACAAGCAGGCCTGCTAGTTTGAGCAGCGAGTCAAGGTGGCTGTTTATGTGAAAATCAAATGAGCATCTTTGAAACAAGGCAGGGTGCATTAAGGGTACGTCTTTTGCCATCTTACAATGCTGTTCCTTGACTCTCTGTGAATGGTGCTCCTGCCTGTTCATCGGTGGTTATGACAAGTTGCATATCGACGATGATGAAACTGAGCCAAGAGCCCATTGTTAATCAGGGTTGATGAACAGGTTTTAACCAGGACAGGCAGATGTTTTTGTGTCCAAAAAGTATTAAACATGTTTTTCTACAACAGTAAGAGCATCACTGAATGTTCTGGGCTTCTATTTTGTGCTGCACTTTTTCAAGTTTTACTGTCTAGATTTTTGCGATGAGGTCCTCACTCGCAATGGTAGCATGACCGAGCGGTCTAAGGTGCTGGATTTAGGCTCCAGTCTCTTCGGGGGCGTGGGTTCGAATCCCACTGCTGCCATAGTCTTCGGGTTCTTTTCGTGTTTCTTCCATCCCCTACCAATAAATTGTAAGGGCTGCAGTGGAAATCAAATCTGTTACAGAATGTCTGTCAAGTACAATCAAGCAGGAATCTCATCAAGAGCAATTCTTCCAAACCAGGGTGATGTTAAGTGTTGTGGAAGTTTTCCGTTCAATAAAGCCTGCAGACAAGCGGTGAGTGGTAGCTAACATTCTTTAATAATAACAAGAACAGAAACCAAGCTTGGTGAAGGAATGCATCATCGCGGGGCAGACGATGGGCAGAGTCCCTAACTGAGTCTAGCATGGCCTTCAGTTACATACCTCTTACAGGAACTAAAGGCAGTACACAGCTGTTTTCACACCTTTGGTACCCCCCTCCCCCAAAGAAAGTTACACACTCCCTTGCTACCTCTTACAGTGGAGAAGGAGACAAAAGACTCCTCCCCCCACTCTGGGTCCTTTGTGTGTGAATGCTTCCCTCCAACTTCCTGAGATACCATCTGTTACCAGTATGAGTGTGAGAGACATGCTAAAATCGAGTGGCACCAAGGTATTATACACTAAAATAATGTGATTAATACATGAATAAAAGAAATTCTTTTGCAAAAGTCATTTACCATGTGCAGATGTTTCATATATTTTTATTCACAGTGTCAACACTGACTGGTTAGTGGCTACTCAAGTGTGCTACAAGTCCACCACATTGTAAGGTGTTAGATTGTGTGGTCTTAGGATCTGGGTTAAGACTCCAGGCTCCTCACACATGTGGGTTGAAATCCTATTGCTGCAATAAGAGTTTAACCAGGGCAGGCAGATGCTATTGTATCCAAAAACATTCAGGCAAGTATTAAACATGTTTTTCTAAAACAGCAAGAGCATCACTGAATGTTCTGGGCTTCTATTTTGTGCTGCACTTTTTCAAGTTTTACTGTCTAGATTTTTGAGATGAGGTCCTCGCTCGTAATGGTAGCATGACCGAGCGGTCTAAGGTGCTGGATTAAGGCTCCAGTCTCTTCGGAGGCGTGGGTTCGAATCCCACTGCTGCCATAGTGTTCTAGCGGCAAAGTTTTGTTTCTTCCATGCCTTACCAATAAATTGTAAGGGCTACAGTGGAAATCAAATCTGTTATAGAACGTCTGTCAAGTCCAAACATGCAGGAAAGTCATCAGGAGCAATTCTTCCAAACCACATTAGTCCGGTGCTGTAAAGTCATTTACAACTTGCATGTTTTTCGTGTCTTTTTGTTCATGGTCTCATCACTGACTGGTTAGTGGACTTTCCCGCATGCCACTCAAGTGTGCTTCAAGTCCAGTCCACTCCCTTGTAATGTGCTTTTGAGCAGAACCTGCAACCGCTGGAGAATTGATTAAGGTGCTGCTATGTTGGTCTCACCAAGGCTGCAGAGTGACAAGAGTATCCTTGATTTCATGACAGTGGAGCAGTCCCATATGGTCTAGCGGTTAGAATGCCTGGTTCTCACCCAGGAGCACGAGCACGACAGTGGCGCACTACCTAACCGGTCCCATATGGTCTAGCGGTTAGGATTCTTGGTTCTCACCCAGGAGCACGACAGTGGCGCATTACCTAACCAGTCCCATATGGTCTAGCGGTTAGAATGCCTGGTTCTCACCCAGGAGCACGGCTATGACAGTGGCGCCCTACCTAACCAGTCCCATATGGTCTAGCGGTTAGGATTCCTGGTTTTCACCCAGGCGGCCCGGGTTCAACTCCCGATATAGGAACATGTCTTTAATGTGCCCACAAGCCAATGTGTTCTTTGTGTTAATCCCACGATGGATTAAATGGTGCAAAGTTGTTGGCTGAAGGCAAACATCAGGTAAGGCAACAAACCTCTGGCTAAGCACATGGCATAAAACAGGTGATGGTTCAGATCAGGACTATACAGTTTTCAGTGATGAGGATGTACACAAGCAGGCCTGCTAGTTTGAGCAGCGAGTCAAGGTGGCTGTTTATGTGAAAATCAAATGAGCATCTTTGAAACAAGGCAGGGTGCATTAAGGGTACGTCTTTTGCCATCTTACAATGCTGTTCCTTGACTCTCTGTGAATGGTGCTCCTGCCTGTTCATCGGTGGTTATGACAAGTTGCATATCGACGATGATGAAACTGAGCCAAGAGCCCATTGTTAATCAGGGTTGATGAACAGGTTTTAACCAGGACAGGCAGATGTTTTTGTGTCCAAAAAGTATTAAACATGTTTTTCTACAACAGTAAGAGCATCACTGAATGTTCTGGGCTTCTATTTTGTGCTGCACTTTTTCAAGTTTTACTGTCTAGATTTTTGCGATGAGGTCCTCACTCGCAATGGTAGCATGACCGAGCGGTCTAAGGTGCTGGATTTAGGCTCCAGTCTCTTCGGGGGCGTGGGTTCGAATCCCACTGCTGCCATAGTCTTCGGGTTCTTTTCGTGTTTCTTCCATCCCCTACCAATAAATTGTAAGGGCTGCAGTGGAAATCAAATCTGTTACAGAATGTCTGTCAAGTACAATCAAGCAGGAATCTCATCAAGAGCAATTCTTCCAAACCAGGGTGATGTTAAGTGTTGTGGAAGTTTTCCGTTCAATAAAGCCTGCAGACAAGCGGTGAGTGGTAGCTAACATTCTTTAATAATAACAAGAACAGAAACCAAGCTTGGTGAAGGAATGCATCATCGCGGGGCAGACGATGGGCAGAGTCCCTAACTGAGTCTAGCATGGCCTTCAGTTACATACCTCTTACAGGAACTAAAGGCAGTACACAGCTGTTTTCACACCTTTGGTACCCCCCTCCCCCAAAGAAAGTTACACACTCCCTTGCTACCTCTTACAGTGGAGAAGGAGACAAAAGACTCCTCCCCCCACTCTGGGTCCTTTGTGTGTGAATGCTTCCCTCCAACTTCCTGAGATACCATCTGTTACCAGTATGAGTGTGAGAGACATGCTAAAATCGAGTGGCACCAAGGTATTATACACTAAAATAATGTGATTAATACATGAATAAAAGAAATTCTTTTGCAAAAGTCATTTACCATGTGCAGATGTTTCATATATTTTTATTCACAGTGTCAACACTGACTGGTTAGTGGCTACTCAAGTGTGCTACAAGTCCACCACATTGTAAGGTGTTAGATTGTGTGGTCTTAGGATCTGGGTTAAGACTCCAGGCTCCTCACACATGTGGGTTGAAATCCTATTGCTGCAATAAGAGTTTAACCAGGGCAGGCAGATGCTATTGTATCCAAAAACATTCAGGCAA
This sequence comes from Neolamprologus brichardi, assembly GCF_056152115.1. Classification (NCBI taxonomy): domain Eukaryota; kingdom Metazoa; phylum Chordata; class Actinopteri; order Cichliformes; family Cichlidae; genus Neolamprologus; species Neolamprologus brichardi. The sequence continues at coordinate 25,082,954 of NC_142106.1, read as the reverse complement.
GTATTAAACATGTTTTTCTAAAACAGCAAGAGCATCACTGAATGTTCTGGGCTTCTATTTTGTGCTGCACTTTTTCAAGTTTTACTGTCTAGATTTTTGAGATGAGGTCCTCGCTCGTAATGGTAGCATGACCGAGCGGTCTAAGGTGCTGGATTAAGGCTCCAGTCTCTTCGGAGGCGTGGGTTCGAATCCCACTGCTGCCATAGTGTTCTAGCGGCAAAGTTTTGTTTCTTCCATGCCTTACCAATAAATTGTAAGGGCTACAGTGGAAATCAAATCTGTTATAGAACGTCTGTCAAGTCCAAACATGCAGGAAAGTCATCAGGAGCAATTCTTCCAAACCACATTAGTCCGGTGCTGTAAAGTCATTTACAACTTGCATGTTTTTCGTGTCTTTTTGTTCATGGTCTCATCACTGACTGGTTAGTGGACTTTCCCGCATGCCACTCAAGTGTGCTTCAAGTCCAGTCCACTCCCTTGTAATGTGCTTTTGAGCAGAACCTGCAACCGCTGGAGAATTGATTAAGGTGCTGCTATGTTGGTCTCACCAAGGCTGCAGAGTGACAAGAGTATCCTTGATTTCATGACAGTGGAGCAGTCCCATATGGTCTAGCGGTTAGAATGCCTGGTTCTCACCCAGGAGCACGAGCACGACAGTGGCGCACTACCTAACCGGTCCCATATGGTCTAGCGGTTAGGATTCTTGGTTCTCACCCAGGAGCACGACAGTGGCGCATTACCTAACCAGTCCCATATGGTCTAGCGGTTAGAATGCCTGGTTCTCACCCAGGAGCACGGCTATGACAGTGGCGCCCTACCTAACCAGTCCCATATGGTCTAGCGGTTAGGATTCCTGGTTTTCACCCAGGCGGCCGGGGTTCAACTCCCGATATAGGAACATGTCTTTAATGTGCCCACAAGCCAATGTGTTCTTTGTGTTAATCCCACGATGGATTAAATGGTGCAAAGTTGTTGGCTGAAGGCAAACATCAGGTAAGGCAACAAACCTCTGGCTAAGCACATGGCATAAAACAGGTGATGGTTCAGATCAGGACTATACAGTTTTCAGTGATGAGGATGTACACAAGCAGGCCTGCTAGTTTGAGCAGCGAGTCAAGGTGGCTGTTTATGTGAAAATCAAATGAGCATCTTTGAAACAAGGCAGGGTGCATTAAGGGTACGTCTTTTGCCATCTTACAATGCTGTTCCTTGACTCTCTGTGAATGGTGCTCCTGCCTGTTCATCGGTGGTTATGACAAGTTGCATATCGACGATGATGAAACTGAGCCAAGAGCCCATTGTCAATCAGGGTTGATGAACAGGTTTTAACCAGGACAGGCAGATGTTTTTGTGTCCAAAAAGTATTAAACATGTTTTTCTACAACAGTAAGAGCATCACTGAATGTTCTGGGCTTCTATTTTGTGCTGCACTTTTTCAAGTTTTACTGTCTAGATTTTTGCGATGAGGTCCTCACTCGCAATGGTAGCATGACCGAGCGGTCTAAGGTGCTGGATTTAGGCTCCAGTCTCTTTGGGGGCGTGGGTTCGAATCCCACTGCTGCCATAGTCTTCGGGTTCTTTTCGTGTTCCTTCCATCCCCTACCAATAAATTGTAAGGGCTGCAGTGGAAATCAAATCTGTTACAGAATGTCTGTCAAGTACAATCAAGCAGGAATCTCATCAAGAGCAATTCTTCCAAACCAGGGTGATGTTAAGTGTTGTGGAAGTTTTCCGTTCAATAAAGCCTGCAGACAAGCGGTGAGTGGTAGCTAACATTCTTTAATAATAACAAGAACAGAAACCAAGCTTGGTGAAGGAATGCATCATCGCGGGGCAGACGATGGGCAGAGTCCCTAACTGAGTCTAGCATGGCCTTCAGTTACATACCTCTTACAGGAACTAAAGGCAGTACACAGCTGTTTTCACACCTTTGGTACCCCCCTCCCCCAAAGAAAGTTACACACTCCCTTGCTACCTCTTACAGTGGAGAAGGAGACAAAAGACTCCTCCCCCCACTCTGGGTCCTTTGTGTGTGAATGCTTCCCTCCAACTTCCTGAGATACCATCTGTTACCAGTATGAGTGTGAGAGACATGCTAAAATCGAGTGGCACCAAGGTATTATACACTAAAATAATGTGATTAATACATGAATAAAAGAAATTCTTTTGCAAAAGTCATTTACCATGTGCAGATGTTTCATATATTTTTATTCACAGTGTCAACACTGACTGGTTAGTGGCTACTCAAGTGTGCTACAAGTCCACCACATTGTAAGGTGTTAGATTGTGTGGTCTTAGGATCTGGGTTAAGACTCCAGGCTCCTCACACATGTGGGTTGAAATCCTATTGCTGCAATAAGAGTTTAACCAGGGCAGGCAGATGCTATTGTATCCAAAAACATTCAGGCAAGTATTAAACATGTTTTTCTAAAACAGCAAGAGCATCACTGAATGTTCTGGGCTTCTATTTTGTGCTGCACTTTTTCAAGTTTTACTGTCTAGATTTTTGAGATGAGGTCCTCACTCGTAATTGTAGCATGACCGAGCGGTCTAAGGTGCTGGATTAAGGCTCCAGTCTCTTCGGAGGCGTGGGTTCGAATCCCACTGCTGCCATAGTGTTCTAGCGGCAAAGTTTTGTTTCTTCCATGCCTTACCAATAAATTGTAAGGGCTACAGTGGAAATCAAATCTGTTATAGAACGTCTGTCAAGTGCATGAAAGTCATCAGGAGCAATTCTTCCAAACCACATTAGTCCGGTGCTGTAAAGTCATTTACAACTTGCATGTTTTTCGTGTCTTTTTGTTCATGGTCTCATCACTGACTGGTTAGTGGACTTTCCCGCATGCCACTCAAGTGTGCTTCAAGTCCAGTCCACTCCCTTGTAATGTGCTTTTGAGCAGAACCTGCAACCGCTGGAGAATTGATTAAGGTGCTGCTATGTTGGTCTCACCAAGGCTGCAGAGTGACAAGAGTATCCTTGATTTCATGACAGTGGAGCAGTCCCATATGGTCTAGCGGTTAGAATGCCTGGTTCTCACCCAGGAGCACGAGCACGACAGTGGCGCACTACCTAACCGGTCCCATATGGTCTAGCGGTTAGGATTCTTGGTTCTCACCCAGGAGCACGACAGTGGCGCATTACCTAACCAGTCCCATATGGTCTAGCGGTTAGAATGCCTGGTTCTCACCCAGGAGCACGGCTATGACAGTGGCGCACTACCTAACCAGTCCCATATGGTCTAGCGGTTAGGATTCCTGGTTTTCACCCAGGCGGCCCGGGTTCAACTCCCGGTATGGGAACATGTCTTTAATGTGCCCACAAGCCAATGTGTTCTTTGTGTTAATCCCACGATGGATTAAATGGTGCAAAGTTGTTGGCTGAAGGCAAACATCAGGTAAGGCAACAAACCTCTGGCTAAGCACATGGCATAAAACAGGTGATGGTTCAGATCAGGACTATACAGTTTTCAGTGATGAGGATGTACACAAGCAGGCCTGCTAGTTTGAGCAGCGAGTCAAGGTGGCTGTTTATGTGAAAATCAAATGAGCATCTTTGAAACAAGGCAGGGTGCATTAAGGGTACGTCTTTTGCCATCTTACAATGCTGTTCCTTGACTCTCTGTGAATGGTGCTCCTGCCTGTTCATCGGTGGTTATGACAAGTTGCATATCGACGATGATGAAACTGAGCCAAGAGCCCATTGTTAATCAGGGTTGATGAACAGGTTTTAACCAGGACAGGCAGATGTTTTTGTGTCCAAAAAGTATTAAACATGTTTTTCTACAACAGTAAGAGCATCACTGAATGTTCTGGGCTTCTATTTTGTGCTGCACTTTTTCAAGTTTTACTGTCTAGATTTTTGCGATGAGGTCTTCACTCGCAATGGTAGCATGACCGAGCGGTCTAAGGTGCTGGATTTAGGCTCCAGTCTCTTTGGGGGCGTGGGTTCGAATCCCACTGCTGCCATAGTCTTCGGGTTCTTTTCGTGTTCCTTCCATCCCCTACCAATAAATTGTAAGGGCTGCAGTGGAAATCAAATCTGTTACAGAATGTCTGTCAAGTACAATCAAGCAGGAATCTCATCAAGAGCAATTCTTCCAAACCAGGGTGATGTTAAGTGTTGTGGAAGTTTTCCGTTCAATAAAGCCTGCAGACAAGCGGTGAGTGGTAGCTAACATTCTTTAATAATAACAAGAACAGAAACCAAGCTTGGTGAAGGAATGCATCATCGCGGGGCAGACGATGGGCAGAGTCCCTAACTGAGTCTAGCATGGCCTTCAGTTACATACCTCTTACAGGAACTAAAGGCAGTACACAGCTGTTTTCACACCTTTGGTACCCCCCTCCCCCAAAGAAAGTTACACACTCCCTTGCTACCTCTTACAGTGGAGAAGGAGACAAAAGACTCCTCCCCCCACTCTGGGTCCTTTGTGTGTGAATGCTTCCCTCCAACTTCCTGAGATACCATCTGTTACCAGTATGAGTGTGAGAGACATGCTAAAATCGAGTGGCACCAAGGTATTATACACTAAAATAATGTGATTAATACATGAATAAAAGAAATTCTTTTGCAAAAGTCATTTACCATGTGCAGATGTTTCATATATTTTTATTCACAGTGTCAACACTGACTGGTTAGTGGCTACTCAAGTGTGCTACAAGTCCACCACATTGTAAGGTGTTAGATTGTGTGGTCTTAGGATCTGGGTTAAGACTCCAGGCTCCTCACACATGTGGGTTGAAATCCTATTGCTGCAATAAGAGTTTAACCAGGGCAGGCAGATGCTATTGTATCCAAAAACATTCAGGCAAGTATTAAACATGTTTTTCTAAAACAGCAAGAGCATCACTGAATGTTCTGGGCTTCTATTTTGTGCTGCACTTTTTCAAGTTTTACTGTCTAGATTTTTGAGATGAGGTCCTCACTCGTAATTGTAGCATGACCGAGCGGTCTAAGGTGCTGGATTAAGGCTCCAGTCTCTTCGGAGGCGTGGGTTCGAATCCCACTGCTGCCATAGTGTTCTAGCGGCAAAGTTTTGTTTCTTCCATGCCTTACCAATAAATTGTAAGGGCTACAGTGGAAATCAAATCTGTTATAGAACGTCTGTCAAGTGCATGAAAGTCATCAGGAGCAATTCTTCCAAACCACATTAGTCCGGTGCTGTAAAGTCATTTACAACTTGCATGTTTTTTGTGTCTTTTTGTTCATGGTCTCATCACTGACTGGTTAGTGGACTTTCCCGCATGCCACTCAAGTGTGCTTCAAGTCCAGTCCACTCCCTTGTAATGTGCTTTTGAGCAGAACCTGCAACCGCTGGAGAATTGATTAAGGTGCTGCTATGTTGGTCTCACCAAGGCTGCAGAGTGACAAGAGTATCCTTGATTTCATGACAGTGGAGCAGTCCCATATGGTCTAGCGGTTAGAATGCCTGGTTCTCACCCAGGAGCACGAGCACGACAGTGGCGCACTACCTAACCGGTCCCATATGGTCTAGCGGTTAGGATTCTTGGTTCTCACCCAGGAGCACGACAGTGGCGCATTACCTAACCAGTCCCATATGGTCTAGCGGTTAGAATGCCTGGTTCTCACCCAGGAGCACGGCTATGACAGTGGCGCCCTACCTAACCAGTCCCATATGGTCTAGCGGTTAGGATTCCTGGTTTTCACCCAGGCGGCCCGGGTTCAACTCCCGGTATGGGAACATGTCTTTAATGTGCCCACAAGCCAATGTGTTCTTTGTGTTAATCCCACGATGGATTAAATGGTGCAAAGTTGTTGGCTGAAGGCAAACATCAGGTAAGGCAACAAACCTCTGGCTAAGCACATGGCATAAAACAGGTGATGGTTCAGATCAGGACTATACAGTTTTCAGTGATGAGGATGTACACAAGCAGGCCTGCTAGTTTGAGCAGCGAGTCAAGGTGGCTGTTTATGTGAAAATCAAATGAGCATCTTTGAAACAAGGCAGGGTGCATTAAGGGTACGTCTTTTGCCATCTTACAATGCTGTTCCTTGACTCTCTGTGAATGGTGCTCCTGCCTGTTCATCGGTGGTTATGACAAGTTGCATATCGACGATGATGAAACTGAGCCAAGAGCCCATTGTTAATCAGGGTTGATGAACAGGTTTTAACCAGGACAGGCAGATGTTTTTGTGTCCAAAAAGTATTAAACATGTTTTTCTACAACAGTAAGAGCATCACTGAATGTTCTGGGCTTCTATTTTGTGCTGCACTTTTTCAAGTTTTACTGTCTAGATTTTTGCGATGAGGTCCTCACTCGCAATGGTAGCATGACCGAGCGGTCTAAGGTGCTGGATTTAGGCTCCAGTCTCTTCGGGGGCGTGGGTTCGAATCCCACTGCTGCCATAGTCTTCGGGTTCTTTTCGTGTTTCTTCCATCCCCTACCAATAAATTGTAAGGGCTGCAGTGGAAATCAAATCTGTTACAGAATGTCTGTCAAGTACAATCAAGCAGGAATCTCATCAAGAGCAATTCTTCCAAACCAGGGTGATGTTAAGTGTTGTGGAAGTTTTCCGTTCAATAAAGCCTGCAGACAAGCGGTGAGTGGTAGCTAACATTCTTTAATAATAACAAGAACAGAAACCAAGCTTGGTGAAGGAATGCATCATCGCGGGGCAGACGATGGGCAGAGTCCCTAACTGAGTCTAGCATGGCCTTCAGTTACATACCTCTTACAGGAACTAAAGGCAGTACACAGCTGTTTTCACACCTTTGGTACCCCCCTCCCCCAAAGAAAGTTACACACTCCCTTGCTACCTCTTACAGTGGAGAAGGAGACAAAAGACTCCTCCCCCCACTCTGGGTCCTTTGTGTGTGAATGCTTCCCTCCAACTTCCTGAGATACCATCTGTTACCAGTATGAGTGTGAGAGACATGCTAAAATCGAGTGGCACCAAGGTATTATACACTAAAATAATGTGATTAATACATGACTAAAAGAAATTCTTTTGCAAAAGTCATTTACCATGTGCAGATGTTTCATATATTTTTATTCACAGTGTCAACACTGACTGGTTAGTGGCTACTCAAGTGTGCTACAAGTCCACCACATTGTAAGGTGTTAGATTGTGTGGTCTTAGGATCTGGGTTAAGACTCCAGGCTCCTCACACATGTGGGTTGAAATCCTATTGCTGCAATAAGAGTTTAACCAGGGCAGGCAGATGCTATTGTATCCAAAAACATTCAGGCAAGTATTAAACATGTTTTTCTAAAACAGCAAGAGCATCACTGAATGTTCTGGGCTTCTATTTTGTGCTGCACTTTTTCAAGTTTTACTGTCTAGATTTTTGAGATGAGGTCCTCGCTCGTAATGGTAGCATGACCGAGCGGTCTAAGGTGCTGGATTAAGGCTCCAGTCTCTTCGGAGGCGTGGGTTCGAATCCCACTGCTGCCATAGTGTTCTAGCGGCAAAGTTTTGTTTCTTCCATGCCTTACCAATAAATTGTAAGGGCTACAGTGGAAATCAAATCTGTTATAGAACGTCTGTCAAGTCCAAACATGCAGGAAAGTCATCAGGAGCAATTCTTCCAAACCACATTAGTCCGGTGCTGTAAAGTCATTTACAACTTGCATGTTTTTCGTGTCTTTTTGTTCATGGTCTCATCACTGACTGGTTAGTGGACTTTCCCGCATGCCACTCAAGTGTGCTTCAAGTCCAGTCCACTCCCTTGTAATGTGCTTTTGAGCAGAACCTGCAACCGCTGGAGAATTGATTAAGGTGCTGCTATGTTGGTCTCACCAAGGCTGCAGAGTGACAAGAGTATCCTTGATTTCATGACAGTGGAGCAGTCCCATATGGTCTAGCGGTTAGAATGCCTGGTTCTCACCCAGGAGCACGAGCACGACAGTGGCGCACTACCTAACCAGTCCCATATGGTCTAGCGGTTAGGATTCTTGGTTCTCACCCAGGAGCACGACAGTGGCGCATTACCTAACCAGTCCCATATGGTCTAGCGGTTAGAATGCCTGGTTCTCACCCAGGAGCACGAGCACGACAGTGGCGCACTACCTAACCGGTCCCATATGGTCTAGCGGTTAGGATTCTTGGTTCTCACCCAGGAGCACGACAGTGGCGCATTACCTAACCAGTCCCATATGGTCTAGCGGTTAGAATGCCTGGTTCTCACCCAGGAGCACGGCTATGACAGTGGCGCCCTACCTAACCAGTCCCATATGGTCTAGCGGTTAGGATTCCTGGTTTTCACCCAGGCAGCCCGGGTTCAACTCCCGGTATGGGAACATGTCTTTAATGTGCCCACAAGCCAATGTGTTCTTTGTGTTAATCCCACGATGGATTAAATGGTGCAAAGTTGTTGGCTGAAGGCAAACATCAGGTAAGGCAACAAACCTCTGGCTAAGCACATGGCATAAAACAGGTGATTGTTCAGATCAGGACTATACAGTTTTCAGTGATGAGGATGTACACAAGCAGGCCTGCTAGTTTGAGCAGCTAGTCAAGGTGGCTGTTTATGTGAAAATCAAATGAGCATCTTTGAAACAAGGCAGGGTGCATTAAGGGTACGTCTTTTGCCATCTTACAATGCTGTTCCTTGACTCTCTGTGAATGGTGCTCCTGCCTGTTCATCGGTGGTTATGACAAGTTGCATATCGACGATGATGAAACTGAGCCAAGAGCCCATTGTCAATCAGGGTTGATGAACAGGTTTTAACCAGGACAGGCAGATGTTTTTGTGTCCAAAAAGTATTAAACATGTTTTTCTACAACAGTAAGAGCATCACTGAATGTTCTGGGCTTCTATTTTGTGCTGCACTTTTTCAAGTTTTACTGTCTAGATTTTTGCGATGAGGTCCTCACTCGCAATGGTAGCATGACCGAGCGGTCTAAGGTGCTGGATTTAGGCTCCAGTCTCTTTGGGGGCGTGGGTTCGAATCCCACTGCTGCCATAGTCTTCGGGTTCTTTTCGTGTTCCTTCCATCCCCTACCAATAAATTGTAAGGGCTGCAGTGGAAATCAAATCTGTTACAGAATGTCTGTCAAGTACAATCAAGCAGGAATCTCATCAAGAGCAATTCTTCCAAACCAGGGTGATGTTAAGTGTTGTGGAAGTTTTCCGTTCAATAAAGCCTGCAGACAAGCGGTGAGTGGTAGCTAACATTCTTTAATAATAACAAGAACAGAAACCAAGCTTGGTGAAGGAATGCATCATCGCGGGGCAGACGATGGGCAGAGTCCCTAACTGAGTCTAGCATGGCCTTCAGTTACATACCTCTTACAGGAACTAAAGGCAGTACACAGCTGTTTTCACACCTTTGGTACCCCCCTCCCCCAAAGAAAGTTACACACTCCCTTGCTACCTCTTACAGTGGAGAAGGAGACAAAAGACTCCTCCCCCCACTCTGGGTCCTTTGTGTGTGAATGCTTCCCTCCAACTTCCTGAGATACCATCTGTTACCAGTATGAGTGTGAGAGACATGCTAAAATCGAGTGGCACCAAGGTATTATACACTAAAATAATGTGATTAATACATGAATAAAAGAAATTCTTTTGCAAAAGTCATTTACCATGTGCAGATGTTTCATATATTTTTATTCACAGTGTCAACACTGACTGGTTAGTGGCTACTCAAGTGTGCTACAAGTCCACCACATTGTAAGGTGTTAGATTGTGTGGTCTTAGGATCTGGGTTAAGACTCCAGGCTCCTCACACATGTGGGTTGAAATCCTATTGCTGCAATAAGAGTTTAACCAGGGCAGGCAGATGCTATTGTATCCAAAAACATTCAGGCAAGTATTAAACATGTTTTTCTAAAACAGCAAGAGCATCACTGAATGTTCTGGGCTTCTATTTTGTGCTGCACTTTTTCAAGTTTTACTGTCTAGATTTTTGAGATGAGGTCCTCGCTCGTAATGGTAGCATGACCGAGCGGTCTAAGGTGCTGGATTAAGGCTCCAGTCTCTTCGGAGGCGTGGGTTCGAATCCCACTGCTGCCATAGTGTTCTAGCGGCAAAGTTTTGTTTCTTCCATGCCTTACCAATAAATTGTAAGGGCTACAGTGGAAATCAAATCTGTTATAGAACGTCTGTCAAGTCCAAACATGCAGGAAAGTCATCAGGAGCAATTCTTCCAAACCACATTAGTCCGGTGCTGTAAAGTCATTTACAACTTGCATGTTTTTCGTGTCTTTTTGTTCATGGTCTCATCACTGACTGGTTAGTGGACTTTCCCGCATGCCACTCAAGTGTGCTTCAAGTCCAGTCCACTCCCTTGTAATGTGCTTTTGAGCAGAACCTGCAACCGCTGGAGAATTGATTAAGGTGCTGCTATGTTGGTCTCACCAAGGCTGCAGAGTGACAAGAGTATCCTTGATTTCATGACAGTGGAGCAGTCCCATATGGTCTAGCGGTTAGAATGCCTGGTTCTCACCCAGGAGCACGAGCACGACAGTGGCGCACTACCTAACCAGTCCCATATGGTCTAGCGGTTAGGATTCTTGGTTCTCACCCAGGAGCACGACAGTGGCGCATTACCTAACCAGTCCCATATGGTCTAGCGGTTAGAATGCCTGGTTCTCACCCAGGAGCACGAGCACGACAGTGGCGCACTACCTAACCGGTCCCATATGGTCTAGCGGTTAGGATTCTTGGTTCTCACCCAGGAGCACGACAGTGGCGCATTACCTAACCAGTCCCATATGGTCTAGCGGTTAGAATGCCTGGTTCTCACCCAGGAGCACGGCTATGACAGTGGCGCCCTACCTAACCAGTCCCATATGGTCTAGCGGTTAGGATTCCTGGTTTTCACCCAGGCAGCCCGGGTTCAACTCCCGGTATGGGAACATGTCTTTAATGTGCCCACAAGCCAATGTGTTCTTTGTGTTAATCCCACGATGGATTAAATGGTGCAAAGTTGTTGGCTGAAGGCAAACATCAGGTAAGGCAACAAACCTCTGGCTAAGCACATGGCATAAAACAGGTGATGGTTCAGATCAGGACTATACAGTTTTCAGTGATGAGGATGTACACAAGCAGGCCTGCTAGTTTGAGCAGCGAGTCAAGGTGGCTGTTTATGTGAAAATCAAATGAGCATCTTTGAAACAAGGCAGGGTGCATTAAGGGTACGTCTTTTGCCATCTTACAATGCTGTTCCTTGACTCTCTGTGAATGGTGCTCCTGCCTGTTCATCGGTGGTTATGACAAGTTGCATATCGACGATGATGAAACTGAGCCAAGAGCCCATTGTCAATCAGGGTTGATGAACAGGTTTTAACCAGGACAGGCAGATGTTTTTGTGTCCAAAAAGTATTAAACATGTTTTTCTACAACAGTAAGAGCATCACTGAATGTTCTGGGCTTCTATTTTGTGCTGCACTTTTTCAAGTTTTACTGTCTAGATTTTTGCGATGAGGTCCTCACTCGCAATGGTAGCATGACCGAGCGGTCTAAGGTGCTGGATTTAGGCTCCAGTCTCTTTGGGGGCGTGGGTTCGAATCCCACTGCTGCCATAGTCTTCGGGTTCTTTTCGTGTTCCTTCCATCCCCTACCAATAAATTGTAAGGGCTGCAGTGGAAATCAAATCTGTTACAGAATGTCTGTCAAGTACAATCAAGCAGGAATCTCATCAAGAGCAATTCTTCCAAACCAGGGTGATGTTAAGTGTTGTGGAAGTTTTCCGTTCAATAAAGCCTGCAGACAAGCGGTGAGTGGTAGCTAACATTCTTTAATAATAACAAGAACAGAAACCAAGCTTGGTGAAGGAATGCATCATCGCGGGGCAGACGATGGGCAGAGTCCCTAACTGAGTCTAGCATGGCCTTCAGTTACATACCTCTTACAGGAACTAAAGGCAGTACACAGCTGTTTTCACACCTTTGGTACCCCCCTCCCCCAAAGAAAGTTACACACTCCCTTGCTACCTCTTACAGTGGAGAAGGAGACAAAAGACTCCTCCCCCCACTCTGGGTCCTTTGTGTGTGAATGCTTCCCTCCAACTTCCTGAGATACCATCTGTTACCAGTATGAGTGTGAGAGACATGCTAAAATCGAGTGGCACCAAGGTATTATACACTAAAATAATGTGATTAATACATGAATAAAAGAAATTCTTTTGCAAAAGTCATTTACCATGTGCAGATGTTTCATATATTTTTATTCACAGTGTCAACACTGACTGGTTAGTGGCTACTCAAGTGTGCTACAAGTCCACCACATTGTAAGGTGTTAGATTGTGTGGTCTTAGGATCTGGGTTAAGACTCCAGGCTCCTCACACATGTGGGTTGAAATCCTATTGCTGCAATAAGAGTTTAACCAGGGCAGGCAGATGCTATTGTATCCAAAAACATTCAGGCAAGTATTAAACATGTTTTTCTAAAACAGCAAGAGCATCACTGAATGTTCTGGGCTTCTATTTTGTGCTGCACTTTTTCAAGTTTTACTGTCTAGATTTTTGAGATGAGGTCCTCACTCGTAATTGTAGCATGACCGAGCGGTCTAAGGTGCTGGATTAAGGCTCCAGTCTCTTCGGAGGCGTGGGTTCGAATCCCACTGCTGCCATAGTGTTCTAGCGGCAAAGTTTTGTTTCTTCCATGCCTTACCAATAAATTGTAAGGGCTACAGTGGAAATCAAATCTGTTATAGAACGTCTGTCAAGTGCATGAAAGTCATCAGGAGCAATTCTTCCAAACCACATTAGTCCGGTGCTGTAAAGTCATTTACAACTTGCATGTTTTTCGTGTCTTTTTGTTCATGGTCTCATCACTGACTGGTTAGTGGACTTTCCCGCATGCCACTCAAGTGTGCTTCAAGTCCAGTCCACTCCCTTGTAATGTGCTTTTGAGCAGAACCTGCAACCGCTGGAGAATTGATTAAGGTGCTGCTATGTTGGTCTCACCAAGGCTGCAGAGTGACAAGAGTATCCTTGATTTCATGACAGTGGAGCAGTCCCATATGGTCTAGCGGTTAGAATGCCTGGTTCTCACCCAGGAGCACGAGCACGACAGTGGCGCACTACCTAACCGGTCCCATATGGTCTAGCGGTTAGGATTCTTGGTTCTCACCCAGGAGCACGACAGTGGCGCATTACCTAACCAGTCCCATATGGTCTAGCGGTTAGAATGCCTGGTTCTCACCCAGGAGCATGGCTATGACAGTGGCGCCCTACCTAACCAGTCCCATATGGTCTAGCGGTTAGGATTCCTGGTTTTCACCCAGGCGGCCCGGGTTCAACTCCCGGTATGGGAACATGTCTTTAATGTGCCCACAAGCCAATGTGTTCTTTGTGTTAATCCCACGATGGATTAAATGGTGCAAAGTTGTTGGCTGAAGGCAAACATCAGGTAAGGCAACAAACCTCTGGCTAAGCACATGGCATAAAACAGGTGATGGTTCAGATCAGGACTATACAGTTTTCAGTGATGAGGATGTACACAAGCAGGCCTGCTAGTTTGAGCAGCGAGTCAAGGTGGCTGTTTATGTGAAAATCAAATGAGCATCTTTGAAACAAGGCAGGGTGCATTAAGGGTACGTCTTTTGCCATCTTACAATGCTGTTCCTTGACTCTCTGTGAATGGTGCTCCTGCCTGTTCATCGGTGGTTATGACAAGTTGCATATCGACGATGATGAAACTGAGCCAAGAGCCCATTGTTAATCAGGGTTGATGAACAGGTTTTAACCAGGACAGGCAGATGTTTTTGTGTCCAAAAAGTATTAAACATGTTTTTCTACAACAGTAAGAGCATCACTGAATGTTCTGGGCTTCTATTTTGTGCTGCACTTTTTCAAGTTTTACTGTCTAGATTTTTGCGATGAGGTCCTCACTCGCAATGGTAGCATGACCGAGCGGTCTAAGGTGCTGGATTTAGGCTCCAGTCTCTTCGGGGGCGTGGGTTCGAATCCCACTGCTGCCATAGTCTTCGGGTTCTTTTCGTGTTTCTTCCATCCCCTACTAATAAATTGTAAGGGCTGCAGTGGAAATCAAATCTGTTACAGAATGTCTGTCAAGTACAATCAAGCAGGAATCTCATCAAGAGCAATTCTTCCAAACCAGGGTGATGTTAAGTGTTGTGGAAGTTTTCCGTTCAATAAAGCCTGCAGACAAGCGGTGAGTGGTAGCTAACATTCTTTAATAATAACAAGAACAGAAACCAAGCTTGGTGAAGGAATGCATCATCGCGGGGCAGACGATGGGCAGAGTCCCTAACTGAGTCTAGCATGGCCTTCAGTTACATACCTCTTACAGGAACTAAAGGTAGTACACAGCTGTTTTCACACCTTTGGTACCCCCCTCCCCCAAAGAAAGTTACACACTCCCTTGCTACCTCTTACAGTGGAGAAGGAGACAAAAGACTCCTCCCCCCACTCTGGGTCCTTTGTGTGTGAATGCTTCCCTCCAACTTCCTGAGATACCATCTGTTACCAGTATGAGTGTGAGAGACATGCTAAAATCGAGTGGCACCAAGGTATTATACACTAAAATAATGTGATTAATACATGAATAAAAGAAATTCTTTTGCAAAAGTCATTTACCATGTGCAGATGTTTCATATATTTTTATTCACAGTGTCAACACTGACTGGTTAGTGGCTACTCAAGTGTGCTTCAAGTCCACCACATTGTAAGGTGTTAGATTGTGTGGTCTTAGGATCTGGGTTAAGACTCCAGGCTCCTCACACATGTGGGTTGAAATCCTATTGCTGCAATAAGAGTTTAACCAGGGCAGGCAGATGCTATTGTATCCAAAAACATTCAGGCAAGTATTAAACATGTTTTTCTAAAACAGCAAGAGCATCACTGAATGTTCTGGGCTTCTATTTTGTGCTGCACTTTTTCAAGTTTTACTGTCTAGATTTTTTGAGATGAGGTCCTCACTCGTAATGGTAGCATGACCGAGCGGTCTAAGGTGCTGGATTAAGGCTCCAGTCTCTTCGGAGGCGTGGGTTCGAATCCCACTGCTGCCATAGTGTTCTAGCGGCAAAGTTTTGTTTCTTCCATGCCTTACCAATAAATTGTAAGGGCTACAGTGGAAATCAAATCTGTTATAGAACGTCTGTCAAGTGCATGAAAGTCATCAGGAGCAATTCTTCCAAACCACATTAGTCCGGTGCTGTAAAGTCATTTACAACTTGCATGTTTTTCGTGTCTTTTTGTTCATGGTCTCATCACTGACTGGTTAGTGGACTTTCCCGCATGCCACTCAAGTGTGCTTCAAGTCCAGTCCACTCCCTTGTAATGTGCTTTTGAGCAGAACCTGCAACCGCTGGAGAATTGATTAAGGTGCTGCTATGTTGGTCTCACCAAGGCTGCAGAGTGACAAGAGTATCCTTGATTTCATGACAGTGGAGCAGTCCCATATGGTCTAGCGGTTAGAATGCCTGGTTCTCACCCAGGAGCACGAGCACGACAGTGGCGCACTACCTAACCAGTCCCATATGGTCTAGCGGTTAGGATTCTTGGTTCTCACCCAGGAGCACGACAGTGGCGCATTACCTAACCAGTCCCATATGGTCTAGCGGTTAGAATGCCTGGTTCTCACCCAGGAGCACGAGCACGACAGTGGCGCACTACCTAACCAGTCCCATATGGTCTAGCGGTTAGGATTCTTGGTTCTCACCCAGGAGCACGACAGTGGCGCATTACCTAACCAGTCCCATATGGTCTACCGGTTACAATGCCTGGTTCTCACCCAGGAGCACGGCTATGACAGTGGCGCCCTACCTAACCAGTCCCATATGGTCTAGCGGTTAGGATTCCTGGTTTTCACCCAGGCGGCCCGGGTTCAACTCCCGGTATGGGAACATGTCTTTAATGTGCCCACAAGCCAATGTGTTCTTTGTGTTAATCCCACGATGGATTAAATGGGGCAAAGTTGTTGGCTGAAGGCAAACATCAGGTAAGGCAACAAACCTCTGGCTAAGCACATGGCATAAAACAGGTGATGGTTCAGATCAGGACTATACAGTTTTCAGTGATGAGGATGTACACAAGCAGGCCTGCTAGTTTGAGCAGCGAGTCAAGGTGGCTGTTTATGTGAAAATCAAATGAGCATCTTTGAAACAAGGCAGGGTGCATTAAGGGTACGTCTTTTGCCATCTTACAATGCTGTTCCTTGACTCTCTGTGAATGGTGCTCCTGCCTGTTCATCGGTGGTTATGACAAGTTGCATATCGACGATGATGAAACTGAGCCAAGAGCCCATTGTTAATCAGGGTTGATGAACAGGTTTTAACCAGGACAGGCAGATGTTTTTGTGTCCAAAAAGTATTAAACATGTTTTTCTACAACAGTAAGAGCATCACTGAATGTTCTGGGCTTCTACTTTGTGCTGCACTTTTTCAAGTTTTACTGTCTAGATTTTTGCGATGAGGTCCTCACTCGCAATGGTAGCATGACCGAGCAGTCTAAGGTGCTGGATTTAGGCTCCAGTCTCTTTGGGGGCGTGGGTTCGAATCCCACTGCTGCCATAGTCTTCGGGTTCTTTTCGTGTTCCTTCCATCCCCTACCAATAAATTGTAAGGGCTGCAGTGGAAATCAAATCTGTTACAGAATGTCTGTCAAGTACAATCAAGCAGGAATCTCATCAAGAGCAATTCTTCCAAACCAGGGTGATGTTAAGTGTTGTGGAAGTTTTCCGTTCAATAAAGCCTGCAGACAAGCGGTGAGTGGTAGCTAACATTCTTTAATAATAACAAGAACAGAAACCAAGCTTGGTGAAGGAATGCATCATCGCGGGGCAGACGATGGGCAGAGTCCCTAACTGAGTCTAGCATGGCCTTCAGTTACATACCTCTTACAGGAACTAAAGGCAGTACACAGCTGTTTTCACACCTTTGGTACCCCCCTCCCCCAAAGAAAGTTACACACTCCCTTGCTACCTCTTACAGTGGAGAAGGAGACAAAAGACTCCTCCCCCCACTCTGGGTCCTTTGTGTGTGAATGCTTCCCTCCAACTTCCTGAGATACCATCTGTTACCAGTATGAGTGTGAGAGACATGCTAAAATCGAGTGGCACCAAGGTATTATACACTAAAATAATGTGATTAATACATGAATAAAAGAAATTCTTTTGCAAAAGTCATTTACCATGTGCAGATGTTTCATATATTTTTATTCACAGTGTCAACACTGACTGGTTAGTGGCTACTCAAGTGTGCTACAAGTCCACCACATTGTAAGGTGTTAGATTGTGTGGTCTTAGGATCTGGGTTAAGACTCCAGGCTCCTCACACATGTGGGTTGAAATCCTATTGCTGCAATAAGAGTTTAACCAGGGCAGGCAGATGCTATTGTATCCAAAAACATTCAGGCAAGTATTAAACATGTTTTTCTAAAACAGCAAGAGCATCACTGAATGTTCTGGGCTTCTATTTTGTGCTGCACTTTTTCAAGTTTTACTGTCTAGATTTTTGAGATGAGGTCCTCGCTCGTAATGGTAGCATGACCGAGCGGTCTAAGGTGCTGGATTAAGGCTCCAGTCTCTTCGGGGGCGTGGGTTCGAATCCCACTGCTGCCATAGTGTTCTAGCGGCAAAGTTTTGTTTCTTCCATGCCTTACCAATAAATTGTAAGGGCTACAGTGGAAATCAAATCTGTTATAGAACGTCTGTCAAGTCCAAACATGCAGGAAAGTCATCAGGAGCAATTCTTCCAAACCACATTAGTCCGGTGCTGTAAAGTCATTTACAACTTGCATGTTTTTCGTGTCTTTTTGTTCATGGTCTCATCACTGACTGGTTAGTGGACTTTCCCGCATGCCACTCAAGTGTGCTTCAAGTCCAGTCCACTCCCTTGTAATGTGCTTTTGAGCAGAACCTGCAACCGCTGGAGAATTGATTAAGGTGCTGCTATGTTGGTCTCACCAAGGCTGCAGAGTGACAAGAGTATCCTTGATTTCATGACAGTGGAGCAGTCCCATATGGTCTAGCGGTTAGAATGCCTGGTTCTCACCCAGGAGCACGAGCACGACAGTGGCGCACTACCTAACCAGTCCCATATGGTCTAGCGGTTAGGATTCTTGGTTCTCACCCAGGAGCACGACAGTGGCGCATTACCTAACCAGTCCCATATGGTCTAGCGGTTAGAATGCCTGGTTCTCACCCAGGAGCACGAGCACGACAGTGGCGCACTACCTAACCGGTCCCATATGGTCTAGCGGTTAGGATTCTTGGTTCTCACCCAGGAGCACGACAGTGGCGCATTACCTAACCAGTCCCATATGGTCTAGCGGTTAGAATGCCTGGTTCTCACCCAGGAGCACGGCTATGACAGTGGCGCCCTACCTAACCAGTCCCATATGGTCTAGCGGTTAGGATTCCTGGTTTTCACCCAGGCAGCCCGGGTTCAACTCCCGGTATGGGAACATGTCTTTAATGTGCCCACAAGCCAATGTGTTCTTTGTGTTAATCCCACGATGGATTAAATGGTGCAAAGTTGTTGGCTGAAGGCAAACATCAGGTAAGGCAACAAACCTCTGGCTAAGCACATGGCATAAAACAGGTGATGGTTCAGATCAGGACTATACAGTTTTCAGTGATGAGGATGTACACAAGCAGGCCTGCTAGTTTGAGCAGCTAGTCAAGGTGGCTGTTTATGTGAAAATCAAATGAGCATCTTTGAAACAAGGCAGGGTGCATTAAGGGTACGTCTTTTGCCATCTTACAATGCTGTTCCTTGACTCTCTGTGAATGGTGCTCCTGCCTGTTCATCGGTGGTTATGACAAGTTGCATATCGACGATGATGAAACTGAGCCAAGAGCCCATTGTCAATCAGGGTTGATGAACAGGTTTTAACCAGGACAGGCAGATGTTTTTGTGTCCAAAAAGTATTAAACATGTTTTTCTACAACAGTAAGAGCATCACTGAATGTTCTGGGCTTCTATTTTGTGCTGCACTTTTTCAAGTTTTACTGTCTAGATTTTTGCGATGAGGTCCTCGCTCGTAATGGTAGCATGACCGAGCGGTCTAAGGTGCTGGATTAAGGCTCCAGTCTCTTCGGAGGCGTGGGTTCGAATCCCACTGCTGCCATAGTGTTCTAGCGGCAAAGTTTTGTTTCTTCCATGCCTTACCAATAAATTGTAAGGGCTACAGTGGAAATCAAATCTGTTATAGAACGTCTGTCAAGTCCAAACATGCAGGAAAGTCATCAGGAGCAATTCTTCCAAACCACATTAGTCCGGTGCTGTAAAGTCATTTACAACTTGCATGTTTTTCGTGTCTTTTTGTTCATGGTCTCATCACTGACTGGTTAGTGGACTTTCCCGCATGCCACTCAAGTGTGCTTCAAGTCCAGTCCACTCCCTTGTAATGTGCTTTTGAGCAGAACCTGCAACCGCTGGAGAATTGATTAAGGTGCTGCTATGTTGGTCTCACCAAGGCTGCAGAGTGACAAGAGTATCCTTGATTTCATGACAGTGGAGCAGTCCCATATGGTCTAGCGGTTAGAATGCCTGGTTCTCACCCAGGAGCACGAGCACGACAGTGGCGCACTACCTAACCGGTCCCATATGGTCTAGCGGTTAGGATTCTTGGTTCTCACCCAGGAGCACGACAGTGGCGCATTACCTAACCAGTCCCATATGGTCTAGCGGTTAGAATGCCTGGTTCTCACCCAGGAGCACGGCTATGACAGTGGCGCCCTACCTAACCAGTCCCATATGGTCTAGCGGTTAGGATTCCTGGTTTTCACCCAGGCGGCCCGGGTTCAACTCCCGATATAGGAACATGTCTTTAATGTGCCCACAAGCCAATGTGTTCTTTGTGTTAATCCCACGATGGATTAAATGGTGCAAAGTTGTTGGCTGAAGGCAAACATCAGGTAAGGCAACAAACCTCTGGCTAAGCACATGGCATAAAACAGGTGATGGTTCAGATCAGGACTATACAGTTTTCAGTGATGAGGATGTACACAAGCAGGCCTGCTAGTTTGAGCAGCGAGTCAAGGTGGCTGTTTATGTGAAAATCAAATGAGCATCTTTGAAACAAGGCAGGGTGCATTAAGGGTACGTCTTTTGCCATCTTACAATGCTGTTCCTTGACTCTCTGTGAATGGTGCTCCTGCCTGTTCATCGGTGGTTATGACAAGTTGCATATCGACGATGATGAAACTGAGCCAAGAGCCCATTGTTAATCAGGGTTGATGAACAGGTTTTAACCAGGACAGGCAGATGTTTTTGTGTCCAAAAAGTATTAAACATGTTTTTCTACAACAGTAAGAGCATCACTGAATGTTCTGGGCTTCTATTTTGTGCTGCACTTTTTCAAGTTTTACTGTCTAGATTTTTGCGATGAGGTCCTCACTCGCAATGGTAGCATGACCGAGCGGTCTAAGGTGCTGGATTTAGGCTCCAGTCTCTTCGGGGGCGTGGGTTCGAATCCCACTGCTGCCATAGTCTTCGGGTTCTTTTCGTGTTTCTTCCATCCCCTACCAATAAATTGTAAGGGCTGCAGTGGAAATCAAATCTGTTACAGAATGTCTGTCAAGTACAATCAAGCAGGAATCTCATCAAGAGCAATTCTTCCAAACCAGGGTGATGTTAAGTGTTGTGGAAGTTTTCCGTTCAATAAAGCCTGCAGACAAGCGGTGAGTGGTAGCTAACATTCTTTAATAATAACAAGAACAGAAACCAAGCTTGGTGAAGGAATGCATCATCGCGGGGCAGACGATGGGCAGAGTCCCTAACTGAGTCTAGCATGGCCTTCAGTTACATACCTCTTACAGGAACTAAAGGCAGTACACAGCTGTTTTCACACCTTTGGTACCCCCCTCCCCCAAAGAAAGTTACACACTCCCTTGCTACCTCTTACAGTGGAGAAGGAGACAAAAGACTCCTCCCCCCACTCTGGGTCCTTTGTGTGTGAATGCTTCCCTCCAACTTCCTGAGATACCATCTGTTACCAGTATGAGTGTGAGAGACATGCTAAAATCGAGTGGCACCAAGGTATTATACACTAAAATAATGTGATTAATACATGACTAAAAGAAATTCTTTTGCAAAAGTCATTTACCATGTGCAGATGTTTCATATATTTTTATTCACAGTGTCAACACTGACTGGTTAGTGGCTACTCAAGTGTGCTACAAGTCCACCACATTGTAAGGTGTTAGATTGTGTGGTCTTAGGATCTGGGTTAAGACTCCAGGCTCCTCACACATGTGGGTTGAAATCCTATTGCTGCAATAAGAGTTTAACCAGGGCAGGCAGATGCTATTGTATCCAAAAACATTCAGGCAAGTATTAAACATGTTTTTCTAAAACAGCAAGAGCATCACTGAATGTTCTGGGCTTCTATTTTGTGCTGCACTTTTTCAAGTTTTACTGTCTAGATTTTTGAGATGAGGTCCTCACTCGTAATGGTAGCATGACCGAGCGGTCTAAGGTGCTGGATTAAGGCTCCAGTCTCTTCGGAGGCGTGGGTTCGAATCCCACTGCTGCCATAGTGTTCTAGCGGCAAAGTTTTGTTTCTTCCATGCCTTACCAATAAATTGTAAGGGCTACAGTGGAAATCAAATCTGTTATAGAACGTCTGTCAAGTCCAAACATGCAGGAAAGTCATCAGGAGCAATTCTTCCAAACCACATTAGTCCGGTGCTGTAAAGTCATTTACAACTTGCATGTTTTTCGTGTCTTTTTGTTCATGGTCTCATCACTGACTGGTTAGTGGACTTTCCCGCATGCCACTCAAGTGTGCTTCAAGTCCAGTCCACTCCCTTGTAATGTGCTTTTGAGCAGAACCTGCAACCGCTGGAGAATTGATTAAGGTGCTGCTATGTTGGTCTCACCAAGGCTGCAGAGTGACAAGAGTATCCTTGATTTCATGACAGTGGAGCAGTCCCATATGGTCTAGCGGTTAGAATGCCTGGTTCTCACCCAGGAGCACGAGCACGACAGTGGCGCACTACCTAACCAGTCCCATATGGTCTAGCGGTTAGGATTCTTGGTTCTCACCCAGGAGCACGACAGTGGCGCATTACCTAACCAGTCCCATATGGTCTAGCGGTTAGAATGCCTGGTTCTCACCCAGGAGCACGAGCACGACAGTGGCGCACTACCTAACCGGTCCCATATGGTCTAGCGGTTAGGATTCTTGGTTCTCACCCAGGAGCACGACAGTGGCGCATTACCTAACCAGTCCCATATGGTCTAGCGGTTAGAATGCCTGGTTCTCACCCAGGAGCACGGCTATGACAGTGGCGCCCTACCTAACCAGTCCCATATGGTCTAGCGGTTAGGATTCCTGGTTTTCACCCAGGCAGCCCGGGTTCAACTCCCGGTATGGGAACATGTCTTTAATGTGCCCACAAGCCAATGTGTTCTTTGTGTTAATCCCACGATGGATTAAATGGTGCAAAGTTGTTGGCTGAAGGCAAACATCAGGTAAGGCAACAAACCTCTGGCTAAGCACATGGCATAAAACAGGTGATGGTTCAGATCAGGACTATACAGTTTTCAGTGATGAGGATGTACACAAGCAGGCCTGCTAGTTTGAGCAGCTAGTCAAGGTGGCTGTTTATGTGAAAATCAAATGAGCATCTTTGAAACAAGGCAGGGTGCATTAAGGGTACGTCTTTTGCCATCTTACAATGCTGTTCCTTGACTCTCTGTGAATGGTGCTCCTGCCTGTTCATCGGTGGTTATGACAAGTTGCATATCGACGATGATGAAACTGAGCCAAGAGCCCATTGTCAATCAGGGTTGATGAACAGGTTTTAACCAGGACAGGCAGATGTTTTTGTGTCCAAAAAGTATTAAACATGTTTTTCTACAACAGTAAGAGCATCACTGAATGTTCTGGGCTTCTATTTTGTGCTGCACTTTTTCAAGTTTTACTGTCTAGATTTTTGCGATGAGGTCCTCACTCGCAATGGTAGCATGACCGAGCGGTCTAAGGTGCTGGATTTAGGCTCCAGTCTCTTTGGGGGCGTGGGTTCGAATCCCACTGCTGCCATAGTCTTCGGGTTCTTTTCGTGTTCCTTCCATCCCCTACCAATAAATTGTAAGGGCTGCAGTGGAAATCAAATCTGTTACAGAATGTCTGTCAAGTACAATCAAGCAGGAATCTCATCAAGAGCAATTCTTCCAAACCAGGGTGATGTTAAGTGTTGTGGAAGTTTTCCGTTCAATAAAGCCTGCAGACAAGCGGTGAGTGGTAGCTAACATTCTTTAATAATAACAAGAACAGAAACCAAGCTTGGTGAAGGAATGCATCATCGCGGGGCAGACGATGGGCAGAGTCCCTAACTGAGTCTAGCATGGCCTTCAGTTACATACCTCTTACAGGAACTAAAGGCAGTACACAGCTGTTTTCACACCTTTGGTACCCCCCTCCCCCAAAGAAAGTTACACACTCCCTTGCTACCTCTTACAGTGGAGAAGGAGACAAAAGACTCCTCCCCCCACTCTGGGTCCTTTGTGTGTGAATGCTTCCCTCCAACTTCCTGAGATACCATCTGTTACCAGTATGAGTGTGAGAGACATGCTAAAATCGAGTGGCACCAAGGTATTATACACTAAAATAATGTGATTAATACATGAATAAAAGAAATTCTTTTGCAAAAGTCATTTACCATGTGCAGATGTTTCATATATTTTTATTCACAGTGTCAACACTGACTGGTTAGTGGCTACTCAAGTGTGCTACAAGTCCACCACATTGTAAGGTGTTAGATTGTGTGGTCTTAGGATCTGGGTTAAGACTCCAGGCTCCTCACACATGTGGGTTGAAATCCTATTGCTGCAATAAGAGTTTAACCAGGGCAGGCAGATGCTATTGTATCCAAAAACATTCAGGCAAGTATTAAACATGTTTTTCTAAAACAGCAAGAGCATCACTGAATGTTCTGGGCTTCTATTTTGTGCTGCACTTTTTCAAGTTTTACTGTCTAGATTTTTGAGATGAGGTCCTCACTCGTAATGGTAGCATGACCGAGCGGTCTAAGGTGCTGGATTAAGGCTCCAGTCTCTTCGGAGGCGTGGGTTCGAATCCCACTGCTGCCATAGTGTTCTAGCGGCAAAGTTTTGTTTCTTCCATGCCTTACCAATAAATTGTAAGGGCTACAGTGGAAATCAAATCTGTTATAGAACGTCTGTCAAGTGCATGAAAGTCATCAGGAGCAATTCTTCCAAACCACATTAGTCCGGTGCTGTAAAGTCATTTACAACTTGCATGTTTTTCGTGTCTTTTTGTTCATGGTCTCATCACTGACTGGTTAGTGGACTTTCCCGCATGCCACTCAAGTGTGCTTCAAGTCCAGTCCACTCCCTTGTAATGTGCTTTTGAGCAGAACCTGCAACCGCTGGAGAATTGATTAAGGTGCTGCTATGTTGGTCTCACCAAGGCTGCAGAGTGACAAGAGTATCCTTGATTTCATGACAGTGGAGCAGTCCCATATGGTCTAGCGGTTAGAATGCCTGGTTCTCACCCAGGAGCACGAGCACGACAGTGGCGCACTACCTAACCGGTCCCATATGGTCTAGCGGTTAGGATTCTTGGTTCTCACCCAGGAGCACGACAGTGGCGCATTACCTAACCAGTCCCATATGGTCTAGCGGTTAGAATGCCTGGTTCTCACCCAGGAGCACGGCTATGACAGTGGCGCCCTACCTAACCAGTCCCATATGGTCTAGCGGTTAGGATTCCTGGTTTTCACCCAGGCAGCCCGGGTTCAACTCCCGGTATAGGAACATGTCTTTAATGTGCCCACAAGCCAATGTGTTCTTTGTGTTAATCCCACGATGGATTAAATGGTGCAAAGTTGTTGGCTGAAGGCAAACATCAGGTAAGGCAACAAACCTCTGGCTAAGCACATGGCATAAAACAGGTGATGGTTCAGATCAGGACTATACAGTTTTCAGTGATGAGGATGTACACAAGCAGGCCTGCTAGTTTGAGCAGCGAGTCAAGGTGGCTGTTTATGTGAAAATCAAATGAGCATCTTTGAAACAAGGCAGGGTGCATTAAGGGTACGTCTTTTGCCATCTTACAATGCTGTTCCTTGACTCTCTGTGAATGGTGCTCCTGCCTGTTCATCGGTGGTTATGACAAGTTGCATATCGACGATGATGAAACTGAGCCAAGAGCCCATTGTTAATCAGGGTTGATGAACAGGTTTTAACCAGGACAGGCAGATGTTTTTGTGTCCAAAAAGTATTAAACATGTTTTTCTACAACAGTAAGAGCATCACTGAATGTTCTGGGCTTCTATTTTGTGCTGCACTTTTTCAAGTTTTACTGTCTAGATTTTTGCGATGAGGTCCTCACTCGCAATGGTAGCATGACCGAGCGGTCTAAGGTGCTGGATTTAGGCTCCAGTCTCTTCGGGGGCGTGGGTTCGAATCCCACTGCTGCCATAGTCTTCGGGTTCTTTTCGTGTTTCTTCCATCCCCTACCAATAAATTGTAAGGGCTGCAGTGGAAATCAAATCTGTTACAGAATGTCTGTCAAGTACAATCAAGCAGGAATCTCATCAAGAGCAATTCTTCCAAACCAGGGTGATGTTAAGTGTTGTGGAAGTTTTCCGTTCAATAAAGCCTGCAGACAAGCGGTGAGTGGTAGCTAACATTCTTTAATAATAACAAGAACAGAAACCAAGCTTGGTGAAGGAATGCATCATCGCGGGGCAGACGATGGGCAGAGTCCCTAACTGAGTCTAGCATGGCCTTCAGTTACATACCTCTTACAGGAACTAAAGGCAGTACACAGCTGTTTTCACACCTTTGGTACCCCCCTCCCCCAAAGAAAGTTACACACTCCCTTGCTACCTCTTACAGTGGAGAAGGAGACAAAAGACTCCTCCCCCCACTCTGGGTCCTTTGTGTGTGAATGCTTCCCTCCAACTTCCTGAGATACCATCTGTTACCAGTATGAGTGTGAGAGACATGCTAAAATCGAGTGGCACCAAGGTATTATACACTAAAATAATGTGATTAATACATGACTAAAAGAAATTCTTTTGCAAAAGTCATTTACCATGTGCAGATGTTTCATATATTTTTATTCACAGTGTCAACACTGACTGGTTAGTGGCTACTCAAGTGTGCTACAAGTCCACCACATTGTAAGGTGTTAGATTGTGTGGTCTTAGGATCTGGGTTAAGACTCCAGGCTCCTCACACATGTGGGTTGAAATCCTATTGCTGCAATAAGAGTTTAACCAGGGCAGGCAGATGCTATTGTATCCAAAAACATTCAGGCAAGTATTAAACATGTTTTTCTAAAACAGCAAGAGCATCACTGAATGTTCTGGGCTTCTATTTTGTGCTGCACTTTTTCAAGTTTTACTGTCTAGATTTTTGAGATGAGGTCCTCGCTCGTAATGGTAGCATGACCGAGCGGTCTAAGGTGCTGGATTAAGGCTCCAGTCTCTTCGGGGGCGTGGGTTCGAATCCCACTGCTGCCATAGTCTTCGGGTGCTTTTCGTGTTTCTTCCATCCCCTACCAATAAATTGTAAGGGCTGCAGTGGAAATCAAATCTTTTTTTTTTTTTTTTTTTTTTTTTTTTTCTTTGCCTGTCCCGTTTGGCTCTTTTGCCATCAGAATTATTGTCTAAAGGCGAAGAAAGATGCCCAACGGATTTTCTTTACCAAATTGACCATCCCAGCTTTGCCGTAATGGTCCATTTGATTCACCTTTTATTCTTTATTTTATTTTCACTTGCTGAATACGGGACAGACTTGACTGGGGGAAAGAAAAGGGAGAAAGAAAGAGGGAAAGAAAAACAGTTGAGAAGAGGGATGGGGGAGAAGGGCAAAAAACAAAAACCAACAGAATAAGCAAAAAATAAATAAATAAATAAAAATACATATATCGATCACCTGGATCACCTGTTGAGAAAGAAAAAAGAAAACAAGCAGAAGAAAACGAGAGTAATACAATAAACAACATCACAATGATATATGGGAATATGACAGTAAATACTAAATATTAAACATTGTTGTGCAGCACGTAAGATCGACAGCACAGTGTGCATTGAGGTAGGAGCCAAAAAGGGTGTAGTTTGTGTGTGTGATCACCCGTGTGTACACCTGTGAGCATGGACGCGCTTGTTTTCTTAAAAGGTTCCCTCATGTAATGATCTGCTAGAGGGTGTGGGGGGCCACTGCCCCGTCCTCCAGGGCATGAAGCAGGTATGGAGGAGATCAAAACTCCAGACATCCAGAGGCCCCCAGAACACAAGAGACCAAGGAAGACCAACAGAGGGGCAGCCGTGCCACTGTCCCAGAAAGAGCTGAGGAGAGTCCCAGATGAGGGGTCACCCAGCAGCCACGGAGCAGAAGCCAGGGGGGGTTGCAGCGACGTGCCCGTGAGCTCCGCCGGCAGCCAGCTGTGCCTGAGTGACCGAGCCCCAGGCCGAGAGGCCGGGGGCACCCCACCTCCGAAGTGGCCCAAGCGAGCCCCAGGCTCCAGGCCCCGATAAGCAGCCGCCAAGGAGTGAGCCGGTGTGTACCCGGACGCCCACCCCCGGACACAAAGAACCACCAACGCACCGATGTCTGAGGGAGTCCGCCCCCGGCAGGGGAAGTGGTGGGGGGAGATAGGCCTCCAAACCTTGGAGGGCCTGAGCTGTCCTCAGAGAGGTGGCGTCTGATACCCAACCTGACATACAGTGGGGCAAAAAAGTATTTAGTCAGCCACCGATTGTGCAAGTTCCCCCACTTAAAATGATGACAGAGGTCAGTAATTTGCACCAGAGGTACACTTCAACTGTGAGAGACAGAATGTGAAAAAAAAATCCATGAATTCACATGGTAGGATTTGTAAAGAATTTATTCGTAAATCAGGGTGGAAAATAAGTATTTGGTCACCTCAAACAAGGAAAATCCCTGGCTCTCACAGACCTGTAACGTCTTCTGTAAGAAGCTTTTCTGTCCCCCACTCGTTACCTGTATGAATGGCACCTGTTTGACCTCATCATCTGTATAAAAGACACCTGTCCACAGCCTCAACCAGTCAGACTCCAAACTCCGCCATGGCCAAGACCAAAGAGCTTTCGAAGGACACCAGGAAAAGAATTGTAGACCTGCACCAGACTGGGAAGAGTGAATCTACAATAGGCAAGCAGCTTGGTGTGAAAAAATCAACTGTGGGAGCAATCATCAGAAAATGGAAGACATACAAGACCACTGATAATCTCCCTCGATCTGGGGCTCCACGCAAGATCTCATCCCGTGGGGTCAAAATGATCATGAGAACGGTGAGCAAAGATCCCAGAACCACACGGGGGGACCTGGTGAATGACCTGCAGAGAGCTGGGACCAAAGTAACAAAGGTCACCATCAGTAACACACTACAACGGCAGGGAATCAAATCCCGCAGTGCCAGACGTGTTCCGCTGCTGAAGCCAGTGCATGTCCAGGCCCGTCTGAAGTTTGCCAGAGAGCACATGGATGATACAGCAGAGGATTGGGAGAATGTCATGTGGTCAGATGAAACCAAAGTAGAACTTTTTGGTATAAACTCAACTCGTCGTGTTTGGAGGAAGAAGAATACTGAGTTGCATCCCAAGAACACCATACCTACTGTGAAGCATGGGGGTGGAAACATCATGCTATGGGGCTGTTTTTCTGCCAAGGGGACAGGACGACTGATCCGTGTTAAGGACAGAATGAATGGGGCCAAGTATCGTGAGATTTTGAGCCAAAACCTCCTTCCATCAGTGAGAACTTTGAAGATGAAACGAGGCTGGGTCTTCCAACATGACAATGATCCAAAACACACCGCCCGGGCAACAAAGGAGTGGCTCCGTAAGAAGCATTTGAAAGTCCTGGAGTGGCCTAGCCAGTCTCCAGACCTCAACCCCATAGAAAATCTGTGGCGGGAGTTGAAAGTCCGTGTTGCTCGGCGACAGCCCCAAAACATCACTGCTCTTGAGAAGATCTGCATGGAGGAATGGGCCAAAATACCAGCTACTGTGTGTGCAAACCTGGTAAAGACCTATAGTAAACGTTTGACCTCTGTTATTGCCAACAAAGGTTATGTTACAAAGTATTGAGTTGTATTTTTGTTATTGACCAAATACTTATTTTCCACCCTGATTTACGAATAAATTCTTTACAAATCCTACCATGTGAATTCATGGATTTTTTTTTCACATTCTGTCTCTCACAGTTGAAGTGTACCTCTGGTGCAAATTACTGACCTCTGTCATCATTTTAAGTGGGGGAACTTGCACAATCGGTGGCTGACTAAATACTTTTTTGCCCCACTGTATGGACACAGACATACAGGCACACACAGATACAAACATCCATTCCCACCCTCATGCTCTCATATGCACTTACTCCACACTTGACCAACGTGGAGACAGACATAAAGAGACGCTGTACACACAATCACACTCCCCAAGCGTACTCTACGAACCGGGTCTAGGTACCCTTGCCCCTGGAGGGGGGAACCGCACCCAGACCCAGGTTGTGTTACCCTTTTTCCCTGCGGTGGGGAGAAGCAGACCGCCCCAACTCCGCAGCAGCAGGGAGGCCCCACATTCCGGACCCCAGTCGGACGGCCAACTCCTCCTCCTAGCCCCCCTGCTCCAGCAGACCGCAGAGAACGAGGGTGAGAGAAGACTCCTAACCTCCCTCCACCCGCTCATTGTAGTGTTGATGTATGTGTGTTCTAAGGTGCATTTAAAACCCAGGAGGGCATGGAGCTACCTGCCAGAGAGCAGCAGGTAAGCGCATAGTCCCTCCTGCTAGCCCTCAATGTCTACGTGTATTTAAAATTGAGAGGTGGGCAACGACGCCAGGGGTGAGGTGTACACCCTGATGGTAATTGGGATTCCATGTAGCGTGCCCACCCCCAAGATCCTATATGTATGTGTAATGAGAG
Organism: Neolamprologus brichardi; assembly: GCF_056152115.1. Lineage (NCBI taxonomy): Eukaryota > Metazoa > Chordata > Actinopteri > Cichliformes > Cichlidae > Neolamprologus > Neolamprologus brichardi. Next base: position 25,053,151 of record NC_142106.1, on the reverse strand, counting down.
TGTGAGTAATGTGAATGTCTAAGTTGCGGGATAAAATTGAGGCAGAGGCAGCCAGAAGGGGACAGAGGGGGGGGGGGTTACCTCCTCTGCACCCTGGTGACACACCCCTACTCCAAGGCCCTGCATGTGTGGGTGGTTGTGGTGGAGCGGGAAGAGGGAGGCAGCTGGAGATGGGGAGGGAAGGAAGGGGGGGGCAAGTGACCCCTCCCTGGGGCCAGCTCCCCCGCTGACCCCAGTAGGCACCCCCATACTCTGCGACCCGCCAGGGAAGGGGGGCCCAGGCCCATCCGAACCGGGGCCCAGTGCAGCGGCGCCGCCCGGCCCCACAGAGCCCGGGGCAGTCCACCCAACCCCACCACAGAGAAAACTGCACCCACCCCATCATCCACTCATCTTCCAGACTACATAAGACAATAGACGCCCAGGCTGAGATCTTCCTCCACCTCTCCTGTATCTCCCCCTCTTGCAGAGAGAGTTCCTCAGAGAGGAAAGCTCCTGCAAGATGTGACAACCCCCCCCCCCCCCCCCCCCCCACCAGTTGAAGAGCCCCCCAGGTGGCTCGGCGCACCGGCGGCACCCCGCGCCAGTGGTGGGCCCCCATATACCCACCGGCCCACAACCCCGGCAACACACCAACCAGGACCCAGGCCCCCGAGGCCCGGCCAGGGCCCCAGGCCAGAGCCGGAGCGCCCCCAGAACCTCACGCCCGTCCCGGACCCACCCAGGGGCAGCCAGGCTACCAGGTCAGTAACCCCCGTCCGTCAGCACAGACCCTCCCCTAGCCCCGCTGCACGTAGCCACGAGGAAACCGTCACCTAAGAGCCAACAGAGCCCCTAATTGGCCATGACCGCTACCCCGGGTTGAGCCCCCCAAGGAAGATGCTCCCGGGGGAACCCCCCGACGCCCTAAGCCTGACCCTACCCCCACACCAATCACAACAGTGAAGGCGAGACCAAAATATGACCCCCCACCCCCACTAGGTGATGGAGCTGATCAGAGGAGCCCAGAGCGATTGATCTGATGTGGTGGCAGAGGCTGTATCAAGACTAATGTAATCTAATAGATAATTTCTATATTGGTTAGAATTAAGATTGTTTTTATTTTTCCAGTTCATGAGGACTGTTTTCTTGGCTATGCATAGGGCAGTGAAAACCATATGGGCTATATTCTTTTCTGAAGTGACATTATCTAAGCTGCCCAACAAACACACTAAGGGGGAAGTTGGAATGTTACATTTCAGACACTTTGATAAGTCTTCACATATCTCGCGCCAAAACTTCTGAACTGGTGGACAGAACCAAAGAGCATGGATATAATTGTCCGGTGAATTGGTTTGGCAGTGTGAGCAGTTGTTGGTAGATGCAAAGCCCATCTTGAACATCCGATGACCTGTATAGTGCACTCTATGTAGTATTTTGTATTGAATTAATTGAAGACTGGGATTTTTGATTAGATGAAAGGTTTTTAAGCAAATCTGAGACCAGAAGTTTTGGTCTAAGTTAACTGATAAATCCGCTTCCCATTTTGCAATAGGAAGTGATATTGATTCATCTGTTTTAGAAAGCATTCTGTATATTTTGGATAGTAATTTGGGGGTTTTAAGAGTAAAAAATTGAACCACACTTGGTGGTGTTTGTAGTTCAACTTGACCCGGTTTAAATTTCTTTTTTATTATGGATTTAATTTGTTGATATTCTAAAAATCTTTTCTTGTTGATCCCATATTGTGTAACTAGTCTGTCAAATGAAATAAATTCTGTTCCTTCTAGTATATGTTCTACATATTTGATTCCTTTACCATTCCAATCTGAAAAGTTTATCATATTATTGTTTTGTAATATGTCAGGGTTGTTCCAGATAGGTGTACGTTTGCATGGGATTAATGAAGACTCTGTCAACTTCAGAAACTCCCACCATGCTGTCAGAGAAGAGCTGATGTTGATGCTTTTGAAGCATTCATGTCGTTGGATGTTTGAGCTGATAAATGGTAGATCTGAAATCTCTAGATTATTGCAAAGTGCTTGTTCTACATCTAGCCAAGGTTCATCTAAAAGGGTATGTTTTAGCCATCCTGAGATAAACTGAAGCCTGTTGGCTAAGAAGTAGTGCTGAAAGTTAGGTAGTTCTAATCCTCCTTTATCCTTGGTCTTTTGTAGTGTTTTTAAGCTTATACGTGGGGGCTTATTTTTCCAAAGGAATTTGGACATATATGAATCTAGAGATCTGAACCAATCTTGCGGCGGTTTAGTTGGGATCATTGAGAATAAATAATTTATTTTTGGTAATACCATCATTTTTATAGCAGCAACCCTTCCCATGAGTGATATGGGTAGACATTTCCATCTAGCCAGATCACCTTCTACTTTCTTTAAAAGTGGGGTATGGTTTAATTTAGTTAGATCTGCAAGCTTGGGAGAAATATTAATACCTAAATATTTTATATTTCCCGATTGCAGTGGAGTAGAAGAGGAATTATGGAAGCAGCAATTAATAGCAAGGACTGTAGATTTTGACCAGTTAATTGAGTAATCTGATATTCTTGCAAAAGAGTTTATCAATTCAATCACCCCAGAGATATTGGTTTGTGAATTTTGGAGAAAGAGTAACACATCATCAGCATAAAGGCTGATTTTATGTTCCACGTTCTTGCATTTTATGCCCTTAATTGCTGAATTCTGTCTAATTGCTGCTGCTAGTGGTTCGATAAAAATTGCAAACAGTGAAGGGGAGAGTGGGCATCCCTGCCTGGTGCCCCTCAGGAGACATAAGCTGGAGGATGTCTGGTCATTTGTTCTGACACAAGCTGTTGGGGAATTATATAATATTTTTAACCAGTTGATGAAAGAAGATCCAAAACCAAATTTGTGTAAAGTTGCAAATAGAAATTTCCAGTTAACTCTGTCAAACGCTTTTTCTGCATCTAAGGAAAATATTGTAGTTTCAAGGTTTTTACTGTATGAGTAGTCTATCAAATTAAGTAATCTACGTGTATTTGTTGATGAGTGCCTACCTTTTATGAAACCAGTTTGGTCAGGATGAATTAAGAGGGGGGTTATTTTCTCTAGTCTCTTCGAGAGAGCTTTGCAGATTATTTTGAGGTCTACATTAATAAGGGATATTGGACGATAGCTTGAGGGATATACAGGGTCTTTGCCTGGTTTTAGCAGGAGATTAATGTTTGCAGAATTCATATTTGATGGAAGTCTGCCCTTTTCTTTGATTTCTAACAACGTTCTGTAAAAAACTGGTGCTAGAATCGTCCAGAATTCTCTGTAGAATTCTGCAGGAAAGCCGTCTGGACCTGGAGCCTTATTATTGGACATACTTATCAGGGCTTCCTGGAGTTCACCTGATGTCAGTGGCGAATCCAGTGCCATTGCTTGAGCTTCTAATAATTTTGGGAGAGTTATGTTGTCTAAAAATTGATCAATTTCCTTTTTAGATGGGTTTATTTGTGGTGAATACGTTTTATAGAAATCCCTGAAAATGTTGTTTATTTGTTTCGGTTCATATATTGTGTTCCCAGATGAATCTTGAACAGCACATATAGTTGTTTTTTCTTTATTTATTTTTAGCTGGTTTGCTAGAAATTGACCGGATTTATTACTATGTTCATAATTTTGTAAGCGTAGTCTTTGTACTAAGAATTTTGTTTTTCTATCAATTATCTCATTTAATTCTAGTTTTGTTTTGCGTATTTTGTTCAATGTTTCCTGATCTTGGTGGGACGCGTAGGCTTCTTCTAGTGATTTGATGTTTTTTTCTAATTCCTGAATATTTTTGTTTTCTTTTTTCTTTTTATGTGATGAGAAAGAAATTATTTTACCTCTCATCACAGCTTTCCCTGCTTCCCATAAAACAGAAGCTGATGTTCCGGGAGTGTCATTAAAGTCTAAATATGAAGTCCACTCTTTTTTAAAATATTTAATAAAGTCTTCATCTTTAAGCAGTGATGTATTAAATCTCCAGTTTTTACTTGGCATAGTATTATTCTTGTGCATTAGTGTTAAAGATACAGGAGCATGATCGCTGACAGCTATAGGGTGAATCTCAGTGTCTGAAACGTCACTCAGCAGTGAGCTGCTGACCAAAAAATAATCTAGACGAGAGTAGGAGTGATAAACATGTGAAAAAAAAGTATATTCCTTACTGGTGGGGTGAAGGGAGCGCCATGCATCGCAAAGACCAAAGTCGCTCATATACTGTTTGATTATATTTGTGGACTGCCAATTACGCTGAGTTCCTGCTGTATTGAGCCTATCCATTTCTTCATTCAGTCCAAGGTTGAGGTCGCCTCCAAGCACAAGTGTGCCATCTAAGTGTTCAGAGAGTGCACTGAAAAAACCGTGAAAGAATGAGGGATCATCAACATTTGGACCATATACACTTACAATACATAGCTTTTTATCAAGTATAGATAGTTTAATGATTAAGAATCTGCCCTCTGGATCTATAACTGTATCGAGTACTGTGAAATTAATTTTTTTATGGATTAAAATTGCTACTCCCCTTTGTCTAGAATTATAACAAGCTGAGAACACATTAGGAAACTCAGGTGTTTTAAGTTCATTCGAACCTCTAAGAGGTCTGTGGGTCTCTTGTAAAAGGACAACATCTGCCTGTAGTTTTTTGAGTTGGTTAAATATTTTTAACCTCTTTTCTCTGGAGCCAGCTCCATTTACATTCCACGTAACGAATCTTAGTGCACCCATAGATGTCTGTACATAACTAGGGATGTACTCTGTGTGTGTCGCTTAGACAGGTGGAGAGAATACATCACTTGTTCATAAATAAGGAGAGGGAGAGAGAGAAAAAATGTGTGGCGAGATGCTCCCTGAGTCTGACTATGTGTTTGCATATTTACTAATATGAGTATGCTTGGCTTAAGTGTGTGTATCCTGTAGGTCTGTGTGCGCTGTCTGACTGATGTAAATGTGCTGCCGTTGAGCGCATGACTGTGCGTGATCGTGCAGTGAGTAAGTGTCGAAATAAATGATGTTGTTTGTGGATGAGTGTGGAAGCAGGTGATCGAAGCAGTGAAAGAAATAAAGAAAGAAACCAAGGACGAGGGTGAGCAGCATAAAAACAAGAGGGGGAAAAGAGAGAAGGAAAAAAAAAAAAAAAAAAAAAAAAACGAGAAGAGAGAAAAGAAAACATAAACATTCCAATTAAATCACTGACGGAGAGTGACGGTGTTAATACTGCTATGAAATCACACTTAAGATGCGATTTGATACCGGTAAGTTAAACAGATGTTAATGCAAGTTAGTGTGAGTGGATAGGGAAAGGGTGTAGCGGATTCTTATCTGGTCTGAAGTTAATACAGCCACGGAGTGATGTTGGGGTCGCGGTGGAGCTGTCCGTCCACGTACAGCCGGTCCACAGCGATGACAGCGCGGGAGCCTTTCTGGATGAAGCCGCGTCGAATTGGGAAGAGGACCCTGCGTCGTTCCAGGATCTCTTTGGGGAACTGATCGTTCACGCTGAAGTCCGTTCCTTTTAATTCCCTGCCGCGGCTTTTCACATGTTGCTTTTGTTTGAAGTGGCCGAATTTGGCCACGATAGGACGTGGTCTCCCGGCCGTAGCCCGAATGGGGCCGAGGCGGTGCACCCTATCGAAGACGATGTTCTTCACCGTGTCCTCCGGCAGCTTCAGGTGGGTTTGGATGAAGCTTTTTACCGTGGTCTCCGCGTCCTCTCCAGCGGCTTCTGGAATACCAGAAAATACTAGATTATCACGCATGCTACGAGCTTGTAGATCAATAACCGTTTCTTTTATTTTTTTATTTTCTCTATTGAGCTGGGTAACATTTTCTGTGAGAGATTTCACCGACTCCCTTAGCATGGCATTTTCAGCAGCGAGCGTTTCCACTTGCTGCTGGCTGAACTCCAGGGATTCTCGCAAGCATTTAAATTCCCGGTGAAGAATCTCCACCAGGGACAGCCTTGCGTCGAAACTGGACAATCGCTTGTCGATTGACTCCAGTATGTCGGCAATATCTTTGCCAGCTGGCGATGTTGTGCCGGGGGAATCTGCCGGGCGTTGTCTTTTCGACGACGGCGTCTCAGATTTGGCCGGGGAAGCTGCACTCTGGGCCTTCTTCATCACGAGATCCTGAAAGCACTGATCAATATAATCTTGGAGAGCCTCTAAACTCTCCCCGTTGTTCTCCAGGGTGTTGGAGATTATTTAGACAAATATTGTTAGTTATGAGACAATTGATAAGTGTATTTGGTAATACTGAAGCTTAAAGAAATTTGTTCAAATCTAAACTACCATTTGCTTTAATTTTCCGCCAAAATCTCCGGAGTCTGACGTCAGTTACAACATGAATCGCTTACCTTGACCGTCACTTCCGCTTACCTTCCTACTGAAAACGTCTCCTTTCCTACTCTGGAAATGGAAATCAAATCTGTTACAGAATGTCTGTCAAGTACAATCAAGCAGGAATCTCATCAAGAGCAATTCTTCCAAACCAGGGTGATGTTAAGTGTTGTGGAAGTTTTCCGTTCAATAAAGCCTGCAGACAAGCGGTGAGTGGTAGCTAACATTCTTTAATAATAACAAGAACAGAAACCAAGCTTGGTGAAGGAATGCATCATCGCGGGGCAGACGATGGGCAGAGTCCCTAACTGAGTCTAGCATGGCCTTCAGTTACATACCTCTTACAGGAACTAAAGGTAGTACACAGCTGTTTTCACACCTTTGGTACCCCCCTCCCCCAAAGAAAGTTACACACTCCCTTGCTACCTCTTACAGTGGAGAAGGAGACAAAAGACTCCTCCCCCCACTCTGGGTCCTTTGTGTGTGAATGCTTCCCTCCAACTTCCTGAGATACCATCTGTTACCAGTATGAGTGTGAGAGACATGCTAAAATCGAGTGGCACCAAGGTATTATACACTAAAATAATGTGATTAATACATGAATAAAAGAAATTCTTTTGCAAAAGTCATTTACCATGTGCAGATGTTTCATATATTTTTATTCACAGTGTCAACACTGACTGGTTAGTGGCTACTCAAGTGTGCTTCAAGTCCACCACATTGTAAGGTGTTAGATTGTGTGGTCTTAGGATCTGGGTTAAGACTCCAGGCTCCTCACACATGTGGGTTGAAATCCTATTGCTGCAATAAGAGTTTAACCAGGGCAGGCAGATGCTATTGTATCCAAAAACATTCAGGCAAGTATTAAACATGTTTTTCTAAAACAGCAAGAGCATCACTGAATGTTCTGGGCTTCTATTTTGTGCTGCACTTTTTCAAGTTTTACTGTCTAGATTTTTTGAGATGAGGTCCTCACTCGTAATGGTAGCATGACCGAGCGGTCTAAGGTGCTGGATTAAGGCTCCAGTCTCTTCGGAGGCGTGGGTTCGAATCCCACTGCTGCCATAGTGTTCTAGCGGCAAAGTTTTGTTTCTTCCATGCCTTACCAATAAATTGTAAGGGCTACAGTGGAAATCAAATCTGTTATAGAACGTCTGTCAAGTGCATGAAAGTCATCAGGAGCAATTCTTCCAAACCACATTAGTCCGGTGCTGTAAAGTCATTTACAACTTGCATGTTTTTCGTGTCTTTTTGTTCATGGTCTCATCACTGACTGGTTAGTGGACTTTCCCGCATGCCACTCAAGTGTGCTTCAAGTCCAGTCCACTCCCTTGTAATGTGCTTTTGAGCAGAACCTGCAACCGCTGGAGAATTGATTAAGGTGCTGCTATGTTGGTCTCACCAAGGCTGCAGAGTGACAAGAGTATCCTTGATTTCATGACAGTGGAGCAGTCCCATATGGTCTAGCGGTTAGAATGCCTGGTTCTCACCCAGGAGCACGAGCACGACAGTGGCGCACTACCTAACCAGTCCCATATGGTCTAGCGGTTAGGATTCTTGGTTCTCACCCAGGAGCACGACAGTGGCGCATTACCTAACCAGTCCCATATGGTCTAGCGGTTAGGATTCCTGGTTTTCACCCAGGCGGCCCGGGTTCAACTCCCGGTATGGGAACATGTTTTTAATGTGCCCAAACATCAGGTAAGGCATGGTTAAGCACATGGCATAAAACAGGTGATGGTTCAGATCAGGACTATACAGTTTTCAGTGATGAGGATGTACACAAGCAGGCCTGCTAGTTTGAGCAGCGAGTCAAGGTGGCTGTTTATGTGAAAATCAAATGAGCATCTTTGAAACAAGGCAGGGTGCATTAAGGGTACGTCTTTTACCATCTTACAATGCTGTTCCTTGACTCTCTGTGAATGGTGCTCCTGCCTGTTCATCGGTGGTTATGACAAGTTGCATATCGACGATGATGAAACTGAGCCAAGAGCCCATTGTTAATCAGGGTTGATGAACAGGTTTTAACCAGGACAGGCAGATGTTTTTGTGTCCAAAAAGTATTAAACATGTTTTTCTACAACAGTAAGAGCATCACTGAATGTTCTGGGCTTCTATTTTGTGCTGCACTTTTTCAAGTTTTACTGTCTAGATTTTTGCGATGAGGTCCTCACTCGCAATGGTAGCATGACCGAGCGGTCTAAGGTGCTGGATTTAGGCTCCAGTCTCTTTGGGGGCGTGGGTTCGAATCCTACTGCTGCCATAGTCTTCAGGTTCTTTTCGTGTGTCTTTTTTGAAATTTAAATTTCATGAAATTTTTCTCCATTATTTACCTATTCTGTCACAAAGTACATAACTCAGACTAAACTGTATCATCACAATTTTGAGATGATACATACCAGACATATAGTCTACAATTATGCAGACATACAACTTTTAATACAAAGACTAAAGCTAAAACCATAAACTGCTAGTTTATATCTATTCATTTTCCAGCACAAACTCAGTATTGATATCATTACTTTATTCCAGTCATGCTTTTTCCTTCCTTCACCGAGCATGCTTTAAATCTGTTGCTCTTCTGCCATTCTGCGTTGCAGCCCGCCTCCTCTCCTTTCTCCTCCTCACTGTGGTCACTCAGAACCCTGTCCCAGCCTCCATCTTCATCTTCATTACTATCAGCATGTTGACTCTGGGGTGGTTGTTGTGCAAAATCCTGTCACTGCTGGGATTCTTTCTGCTATGATGGGTCATTGGAGTCTTAACTGCCAAACAGTTAGATTTATTTCTGTGTTTCAATAAATCATGTTCAGTTTTTCCACATGATCTCTCCTTATTGAATTGTTTTTGTAGATAAGCTTCAAGCTAGCAAGCAATACCTAAATCAAAAATATTATCACCAGAAGTGAGAAACTGTCTGCAGCTCCAGCTGTGTGCTGCATGTATTAAAGATGACTTCAGACACTGTCTGGTTGTCATGTCTGAAACAGGCTGTACAGTCACACAGATAAAAGACAGCAGTCATGTTTTTACAGGTGAGATGCTCAGCATTGCGTCCTCCAGGTCTTTATCCTCATCCGTTCCCTGTGATGGAGGCAACCATTAGATAAATATGTACTGAATTTATATTTCACGTCAACAATGTTATTAAAATATTATTAAAACAACTTACCAGGGGGTTGTTTAGTTGTGGCGTTTGTAGTAGCAGGCGCAGACTGCTGCTTCTTCCGCAGGTACTGCTGGAGCTTATGCATCCATGTTCCTTGACTACCAACCAGCTGATCATCCTCAGAGGCTTCTGCTGCAACACTCACTCTGCTGGTCTCGTAGTTCAGAAGAGTCTTTATCTCTGTAAAGCTGAGGGCATACTGTACAAATGAATATAAGCTCTCCTTGCCATGCCCATCTTCCACAGAGGTCCCTGCAGCCTCTTGCTTCTGGAGATCTTTGATCAGGTTCATGGTGTACCCGACATCATTCTCCAGAAGACACCGGAAAGATTTCCCTTTAAATTTTCCAAACTGCAGGATGTACTCTCCCTGCACTTCTTTCATGTCAGAGGCATCCCCTCCTCTCTAATAGATGACAGTCAGAGCATCGTCCTCCCTCACAGGTGCAGACCTGTCCTGAAGCTTGGGGTCATTTTTAATCCGTTGAGCTTCTTTTGACGGGTCCTGGAGAAGGTATCCAAGTGGCCCCTAGCGGAACACCACCGAGATTTTCCCTGGATATGGCGCAACTTTCTTCTGCATCTTGACATGCAGTGAAAAAATAAACAATTATATCAAACAAAATTGATTCCAAACACAAACAAAGACATTTCAGGTTATAATCTTGCTGCACATTGTGGCTGGGTTTAACAGCAGGATGCAGGAGAACAATAAAGACACAATTTGAAAGAACATTGACAACATTTGCAATAAAATAATTTTTTCCTCCAGGTATAACAAACTGTTCTGTCTGTAAATAAAAACCTTTCATGGTTGAATGATTATTGGCATATCACCAAAATTGTTGTAACTGCTTAGTAGTCATGGCACATAAGAATTGCTGGTAGATTATCAACATATCTATTTAAGCTATTGTGTTTATTCATACACGAGTGGGCATTGCTCATGTTAGTGAGATATCAAGACAGACTTTCGCATTGATAAGGTGACTGACCATTACAACATGAAAGCAATACATTTAAAGCAGGTTCAGTCATTTAGCATGTCATCTCATAACAAGCCACTTATCTGTTATTTAATTGTACCACATTATAGTAATGTCAGCGCCACAGCAATCAGAAACCTACAAAGTTTATTTAACAGTAAAACACGTCAATGAAACACGCAATTTATTTAAGGAGCAGGTTCATTCGTGATTTACCGTGCCACTTTACAACAGCGGATAAACCCCCACCGTCTTTAACTAAGCGATACAACTATTTCAATGCAACACGCCTATTACCTGTAATATACACCTGTAAATGTATTCTGTTGGTTTAGTCTTATTTCAAACGACGTTTCTTACCTTTGATCAATGAACGAGGATCGTTGAGATGTGTTGCGAGCGGTGAGTTACTTGTTTTCTCTCCCGAAATGTAAAAGTGGAGATTTTTTAAAAGTGCCGCCGCATCTCAAACTCGCAACAGCGCCGGAAGACCGTAGTGGCCAAAAATATATTACATCCGTAGTGGTTTAGCACTGTCACTACCCGATCCGTACCGGAAACCCGATCGGTACCCCGCATGCGCAAATCTTACGTCACTTCCTCTCTTTGCCAACATTGCGACATTCAATATATTTGAATGATACGGTTAGCGCCCAGTTAGCTCCTAGCATTTCTCAACAGCTCTGCCTCCTTTTCGACTGCCCGGGACATTTAAACAATGGATAATCCGTATACAAACAAAGTCATGCTTTTCTCCTCAACAGAGAGCCTTCCCCGATTGAACAACAGCGCCGTAAAATAAGAAGAATGGCGCCTAATTACAGACTTAATAATATTGATTTAGCAATGTGTCACGTGAAGATTCATCAGCCAGATTAAGTGTTTACTGACAATTGACAGTGATAGCGGACATCATCATCACTATTCCAGTCAATCCTCTCAACACAGACAAGCATAAACACACTCGACTATCACTAAATCAAATTTAACACACGTTTGTAATGACGACAATTCATTTTACAATGGGGTTCATTCGCTCGGTCAGCAGGTGGCAGTATCCTCGTACACTGGGGAGTACACTGCCATTAAACGAACAGAAGAAGAAGAAAACATCTGCACATGCGCGGTACGGATCGGGTAGACCCGATTTGTACGGTCCGACTTTGCACATGCGCAGTAAGGATCGGGGAGTCCCGATCCGTAACTATCTTTTTATTTTTCGTTTTTGTCTACATTGTACTGAAATGCTTCATTATTGCAAACATTTTAAGATATACTTATTATTCTTAACATCTTAACCGATACTCTGACCCATAACTATCGTAAAACGCTACGACCGGAAGTAGACACCTTTCGCGCATGCGGGGTACCGATCGGGTTTCCGGTACGGATCGGGTAGCGACAAGCACTACCATAGAGAATGAATGGGAAACGGTTTAGGCCGTTTAGCTAAACAATCCCAGGCTCCCGCGCGGGAGAGACCCTGTTTTTGTAGTTCAACAACCCATCCCTATTCGAAAAGAGAAAGTTTTTTTTTTTGTCTTTGCCATTAGAACAGTTTGACTACCTGACAGAAAATGACAATGAATCCAGATTTTTGTACAAATTTGTCCTTTTAAAGGCATGTGATCTTAAACTTTTAATCAGCTATATAACAGCCTGTTTCAGTTTAAGCATTGTTTTCAATAAATTGTTTGCTTAGAAAAATGTTTATCGGGACTGTATGACAGGAGCTACCCAATCATTAAACCGTAAATCAATAAACCATTAAACCACCCCATGCATGTGAATGTTGCTGCAGAGCTCCTTCAGTGACAGATTGCTGCATCCTCGATGCATGAAGGAGTGTTTCCGCAGGTCCTTCCTCCCTGCAGCTGTCAGATTGTACAATCAGAACTGCTCCCAACAAACATAGATGTTTACATCAATGCTGTAACTGCAATAAGTTAATCAACCGATTTGCACTACAACCTGGTTTGCCTCTTATCCGTAGTTATTTTTATTTAATTTAATAACTGTACAGTACTCTCTGTATATAGTAACCATTGTCCTTAATGTAAATATGTAAGAAAAATTGTGTCTGTTTCTGTTCTGTGTCCTGTGTACTGTTTGTTTGTATATGTGTCTTTCTGGCTGCTGTTACAACCAAATTTCCCCTTGTGGGACAATTAAAGGATTATTCTATTCTATTCTATTCTATTCTATTCTATTCTATTGATCACAGTACAGTGAGGGAGATTTTATGACACAATGTTGAGTTTGTGTCTGACCTACATTGGAAGATTGTACTTAAATTATCCTAAACGATATCTTTTAAAATTGTTTATTTATGGTGGCAAGTATGAAGGCTATAATAAGGTGTTTGCCATATTAAAAGATTTTCAGTTTATGGAAGATTAAAAATGGGAGAGGCCCTTCTCAGAAAAACTTAATACATATAATGCACTAGGGTGACTACTTATTTTCCCTTTTGAAAATATTGTGGATGTTTTTACCCTGACCGTCTGCATTCCCCAGTTTTTTCCCTTGTTTTTCATCGCAGTTCTGTTTTACTATGTGTACAAAAATGATAATAGTTTAAAAAAAGCCTCAGACAAGAAAAACCTGTCTGTCACGGACCCGGCTCTGGAGGACTCGGGGGTCAGCAGGATGGACCATTATTATTATTATTTTTGTGTGTTTTTCTGCACTATGCTGTGTTCGGTGTTCCACTCATATGTAGAGGCAGGGTGTGTACATGTGTGGCTGGAGGACAGCCACATGCAGGCCTGATGGGTGTGGCACTGCAGGAGGACTGGCCACACCTGAAGTTCCTGCCACACACCTGTTGGTGATCAGGGCTCGTCGGGGGAGCTACTTAGCACGCACAGGGTGTGCAGAAACACAACTGCCGGGAGCACAAGCACGGACGTCGGAGGGGAACACACACATGGGAGTCTAGGGAGCAAAGGGGATTTATTGTGCATCTGTTACCTTCACTGTAAATAAAGTGCACTGTTTGCATCGCAGAACCATGCGTTTTGGGTCCTCATTCCCCCATATCCCCACAGTCTGCCAGCCAGACCGTGACACTGTCACTGTGCGTTTCAGGTTTCATACAAGTGTGTCATACATTTGTTCCATAACCCCATCAACTTTTTTTCTATATATTTCAATTATGCATGTGAAGTGGCTCAGGTCTGTTCCTGGCCTCGTTTTCAGTGTAACATACATTTATAAATAAGATCCCAAGCATGGGAACATCTCAGGATCCCCCAAGAAGATGTGGAGCACATAATTTGGCTTGAGGACTTCTGGAGTTGCTATGCCTTGTTATCTGAGGCATATAATGAGAAGCACCAACTCTACTTTAGAGGAATTTTTTTTTGTTTTGTTTTTTTCTAATTCAGATTTCTTTTGTTTTGCCACATACTTTTTAGTTTTACTTGTCACTTGGTTAGATGTAGGACGAGATCATCATTGGGATTAAAAACATAGTTCATTAACAACACTCAGCATTTCTTTGTGCAACCAGCTCAACAAAAACTAAAAGCCATATTAGAATTAGTATCACAAGTGCAATAACATTTGTTGTGGCCTGGGCTCCTTCATCACAAAAACCACTGACATTGGGGTTTTTTGCCCCAAGCATCAATAAGCATCAATTTCTGCTGAAATGTTTAGAGTATTTGGTGTAAACACCATTAAAGGATGGAACCATCTTGCCTTGGATCAAAAGTTCGTTGTTGTTTATGTAACAGTGTGGGTGATTTTCCTTTTGACACCCTTGGTAGCAATTGAACATCATGTAAAAACATCACAGCCCACCAGATTAACTGGAATGGAAGGATGATACACCATCTCACAAGACTCATCATTTCAAGAGTGATCATTTCAAACTGGTTCCTTCAAGATGAAACCAGAGGATTCACATCATGGAGGTGATTCTGAAGCAACTGTGTGATGGTCTCGTGTCAATATGGATCAAAATCTCTGAGGAATGTTTCCGGCACCTCTGTGAAATTGTACCATGAATAAGGTAGTTATGAAGGCAAAAACAGACTCATTTAAATAGTAGTAAGTCATAAATAAATCCAGTACACCGATAAATAAATGAGTATTAAAATCTATGTTCTCACTTCAGTTATTCAGTTCAGTTCCTATAATGACTGCACACAAATTCTTTAGAATGGCTTTAAAATTGCGCAACTTTATTTATGGTATTAATTCACTTTTTCCACATCACCAAAGCAATCTTTCTATTCTGTTATAGACTTTGTCACATTCCATACAGACTGTAAAATAAGTCATTTTTGAAGACTGTACAAACCATTTTATATTATACACCTTTTTTAGGGTCAAACTCAAACACTTTTTAAGTATTTTCAAAGTCCATTTTAAAGCTTTTTCCAACACATTACCCAAAAAGAATGCATGTTTCACTTCGCATCACCTCAGTAAGACCATGTGAAAATTAAAACAAATCATCCTATGCACCACACAAAAATACTGCAAAAGGAAAAGGTTGCCTATAGTGTATAAACTCAAAACACACATTTCACTTAAAAATTAAGATGTGCAAATGTGAAAAAAACCCAACTTGTTAGAGGTATTCATCTCCTGATGAAAATAAAAAACAACCCCACAAAACAAGAAAACTGCACCAAATACCATAAAACAATACGTGGTAAGTTCAAATTAATACGTCTTCTCATCAGATATTAATGCTTCTTTTCTATATGACACAAAAAATAAGACTAACTGTAAGATATCTGACTACATCGCTGTCTGTATTATTGTTAAAGTCCTAAATTACCACCTTTAAAGTGTTTGTACTAATAACATCATGTACAGTAAGACAGGCATGGAGAACAGCACTGACTGGGAGAGGCTTTAACTTTGTTTTATCGTTCTTTTATTGAGTCTGTTTTATCCTTTTGTTTGGTGGCATGGTTTGGTCAGACCTCTGTCACAGAGAAAAACTCTCTAAATAAGATAGTGAGATGGTCCAGTCATCTGATAGGTGAGCCACAGTCTTGTTTAGCCTCCCTGTCCTCTAAGCAGGTACAGAGGATGGCTTTATCAATCCTTAAATATGGTTCCCATCCTCTAAGGGGTGAATTTCAGCTTCTTCCCTCAGGACGGAGGTTTCTATTTCCGAGATGCAGGACAAAGCGTTATAAAAATAGCTTTGTCTTCGTTGCTGTCACTGAATTAAATAAGAACTGTTTTTGATTCAAAATATTAAATTACTATATATGTGCTACAGGGAGGTTTATATCTTTACTAGGTATGTGTGTTTTTGAAGGGATGCCAAATGCTATCATTTTTTCTGTAAAGCAAATTTACCTTGCCTATGGGTATAAATAAAGTTACCTTGACCTTGACCTTGACATATAAGACTAATCATGCACAAGCATCTATCTAAAACCTGTTTATTTAATCTATCATCTGTGATATTATTATGTAATTGTTTATTATATTGTATTGTTCATTTCCCTTAAATAAACAGGCAGCCTTAAAGTATGAAATATTCATATATGAAAACACATATAAATTTGTATATTGTCTCAGTTGGTAATAGCGTCCCACAGGCCTCAGTGTGAGTTTAAAGCCATTTCTAATGTTTAAGGTGTCTAATGTGTAGGTGCTCACGAGAACAGATTTTGAGTGAAAGTCAGGGAACCTCAGTAGCACAAAAAAGTGGCTGTTCTTTGTGCCCATATGGATCAGTCCCTCATATTAACATTATTATCGCCCTTAAGGTGTTGCCAAATGAGCCAAGATAATATTTGAAAAAGCTGCAGAAATACACAAAAATATAAACTATTATATTTACTTGGTAACAGCTTTGCTTTTAGCCTTTAATCAGAAAGCCTTAAGTTGGGTAGTTATGTATAACAGTAACTCACATTACTGCTATTGCTATGTAATGTTAGTTCACAGCATATTTCAGAAATTACCATACCATAACTAACTGCTTTACAAGCGTTGCTATATTGCATCATGCGCAATGCATTTCAATAGTTTATCATGCGAGTTTGCTAGCTAGCAAGAAAATAGTAATAGTTATAAAAATTAGCATGTTTAACGTACGCATACTTGAAAATTATTTACTAGGACTTAAGCAAACCCCCCCATTCTGAAAAGGTACAAATCATTTTGCAGACCTTTCAGGTGAATTTGGTCGTTGTCTTATCCATGATTTGTATTTGTCCTTTTCCAGCAAACGCTCATTAAAAACTGCAACCTCCAGGCTTGTTATTGCACTCATTCCTGACTGTTCGGGGCGGGTGTCACACACTGAAACAGACATGCAGAGGTGCAAGGCAGCCCAGGTGGAAAAATGTTGTTTTTAGAATTTGCGACTCATTTTATTTCTCTATCTGATAAAAAACAAACAAACAAACAAAAAACTATTCAATCAGACAGTCATTTGTTGTGAATGAAATACAGTTACAGTTTCAAGCAGTTTTAAGCACCACATCTGAAATTCAAGCACTTTTCAAACCATGAAAAGACAATATTAAAATCCAAGCACCCATACAAACCCTTGATATTACATCATAGAAAAAATATAACAAATAAAGGCAAAATCAGTTTAACAGTATTTTACTGTATCTCATTTAATGTAGCAGTGGTTGAATTAAAATACCCTCCCCAAATCCACAGTCCAGCATAGAGCGGCTCAGTGAATGTCGTCTGGACTCTGTGGAGGAGGGCCATGGTGTCAGAGAGGTCGTAGAAGCACAGAATACCTGCTCTGGGATTCAGATAGACTCCAATTTTAGAGGAAGAAGGACCTAAGAGGCGAGTTGTCATGTTGTTGTGTCTGAATTTATAACTGTCCTTGTAACAATCTAATGCCCAAGAATTATTATTGCTTCCAAATGCAGTTTGATCCAGTTTATTCTCATTCTTATATGTTACGGCTACTGAAACTCCTTTCCCTTTCCACTCCACTTCCCAGTAACAAGGTCCAGTCAGACTCTCTTTACTCAGGACCTGCTGCTCAATGGAAAACCTGTCGCTGTTCTTAAGACAGGAATTATCTGGATCTTGAAGCATGTCTGTAACTGTTCTGTTCTGATTAGACAGGAAGAGTTTTCTGTGAACTGTATCTGGATCCAGCGTGAGTTGACATGAATGTTTTAAAAAGTCATCTCTGGTCTTAGGATCACTTTGTGGCAGCAAAACATCCACTGACCTCACTGTCAGAGTGAGCTTCCACAGTTCATCACACAGAAATGCTTTGAGTTTATCTCTAGCTTCTGATATCACCGTTTGAAGACTCTCAAAGTACTTAACCTGACAGATTTTAAAGCTTGGTGAATCTGTAGAGTCAATGAATACGGGCATTGTGGAGTAACTGAGAAGAAATTCGGTGTGGTCCTCTGTGCGTGAAAGCTGCTTCAGCTCCTCTTCTTTCCTCCTCAGCTCAGTGATCTCCTGCTCCAGCTTCTTCTGAAGCTCTTTGACTCGACTCATTTCATCTTTCTGCTGGGATCTGATCTGCTGCTTTAAATTTGAGGCGTTTTCCTTGATGAAACTCACCAGCTCATCAACAGTCATCTCAATGTCCTTCACTGCTGTATCAGCAGACAGTGTGATCCCCTCTATCTCTTTCTCAAGTACTCCTTCTTCCTTCTTTCTGGTCTGGATTCTCCGCTGGACTTCTTTCAGAATTAACTCCAGGTCTTTCTCTTTGTCTGCCCTTTCTTTTTCAACTGGAACTGTTTCATGTCCTCTATGTTTATTTATCCAGCAGAGACAACAGACACACATTTGATCAGTGCGGCAAAACACCTTCATCACCTCATTGTGAACTGAACAGGTGTTCGCTTTCAACACCTTTGAAAAATCTACCAGCTTGTGCTTTTCAAAAGCAGGGGAATCATGGATAGGCTGGAGGTTTTTCATTTTCTCTACTAACTCTGCTAACATGGTGTTTTTCACCAGCATAGGCCTCGGTGTGAAAGCCTGTCTGCACTGAGGACAGCTGTGGATTCCTTTTACGTTCTCTGCTTTCCAGTAGGTTTCAATACAGCTCATACAGTAGTTGTGTCCACAGGGAATAGTCACCGGATCCTTGAGTAGATCCAGACAGACAGCACAGCAGAATTGTCTGTCTTCCATCTTCTTTCCTTGTTGTGCAATTATGTGTGCAGAGGTGAATGCCAAAACTGTTTCACTGTCAGTGAAGAAGTGTGTATCAGGTTAGTCTTCATTTCAGAAAAAGGTGTAGCTTGTGAAACTCGTACCTCCCAGTCTTAATAAATCTTTTTATTGTTGAACAGCAAGAATGTAAAGTGAACTGTGGGAACAGGTAAGCTTTTAATGTAGATTTCTGTATTAAGAACTATTTACAAACATGAAAATAATAGACGCCACAATGAAGAGAGCAACAAGCTGTTACAGTTGCTGCAGGAAATACTAAAAAAAAATCCCAGTCACAAGAGCACCAAGACATATTGTGCAAATTAGAATGAGCAAATGCAACAGAGGTAAAGCTGCAGCTTACTGGAAATCTAAACCCAAAACAGCACAAATATACTTGAGGAACAAGTACAAAGAATATGTCTCCTACTTTACCTTTTTTGGAATTACTTTGGTTGATATATGGTGTCTCCTTTAAAGCAGTGGAGCAAGAGATAGTCAGCTATGCAGTCAGATTCAGACAGAGAGGATGGTTGCTTTTCCTAAAGATGACATACACTGAGTCAGTGACGTGTTTCATTAACACAAAAACAAAGATACAAGTTGAAAAGATCTCGAGTGCACCACAGCACTACAATTAAACAAACTAGACTCCGAAGCCTCTCTTACCTGCAGACATGAGTTCACTCACCGTCTCAGACAAAGAGAACTTGTCCTCACACCTGTTATATAAGGAGGAACAACATTCCTCTGCCCAGATTCCAACCGTCACTTGAAACGTATCATCGTCACCACCATCTTGACAGAAAATGTTGGTGCAGGTGAAATTTAATAGATCCATGGGTACGTCATCTGTACCAACTGCCTTTTCGGTCTTTATGTATTTGGCAGTATTTACATATGGTTACATATTCGCCATGAGGACTAAGGTGGGGGTTGTCCTGTTAATATACACTCATCAGGCACTTTATTAGGCATACCTTGGTAGTACTTGATTTTTACCCCCTTTTGTCTTCAGAGCTGTCTTTATTCTTCATGCCATAGATTCAAGCTGCTTGGAGGTTTTGGTCATATTGACATAATAACATTAGACAGTGGCTGAATATTTGACGCCTGCATCCATGTTGTCAGTCTGCTGTTCTACCACTTCCCAAAGGTGCTCTATTAGATTGAGATCTGGTGACTCTGAAGGCTATTTGAGTACAGTGAACTCATTGTCATGTTCAAGAAACCAGCCCAAAATGTGCCAAGAAAATATCCACCATCCTGAACTGTTGATACAGGGCAGGATGGATCCATGGTTCCATGTGGTTTACACGGGAATTATGACTCTACCATCTGAATTCTACAAGAGGAATTCTCAATGACTAATCAGACCAGGCAACAATTTCCTCCAGTCTTTTTTTGTTTAACCGTGGTGAGTAAAAGCCGTCTTTTTCCAAATGACTGTCAAAGATCAAGCCTCTTCTGTGCAAACACAACCTTAATATAGGCTTTTATTACCTCTTGTCTTGATTACTGCATGATTACTGCAATGCAATGCACTCTTTATCAGAATCAGGCAGGCCTCCATTGCTCGCCTACAGCTGATGCAAAACGTGACTGTCCAATTTTCATCTGGCAAGCAAAAGTACATCACTCCAATTTTAGCTGTCCTTCACTGGCTTCCAGTTCGATTATCAATCCATTTTAAAATCCCTTTATTTGTCCTTAATAATTGTGCCCCATTTTATTTGTCTGAGCTGCTGCACCCATATGTGCCACCTTGTTCTCTCAGTCCAGTGGTATGGTAAATACATATATATATGTACATACAATCCAATTTATTTACTTTACTGTCACTTGGCACTGACATCACAAACAGAAGGAGAAGTGAGGACTTGTAGATTGTAACTGCCAGCCGAGCCCTTATTTTCTTTTACTTTTAAATCTAAATGATCCAAATTGGTGACTTATAAGAAGTCACCCACTGTTCTTTCTTAGTCATAGTCATTTATGAAGGCAACACTTTGGACATAGTATTTATTTCAGTCTTAAAAGTTTATAACAACTTCCGGATAACATAAAATGGAAACAAAACAACAAAAAGAAAAAAAAATGCACATTTTTTTTAATCGCACCCCAGGCTGACACAATTAGAATTCATAAAAGCAGATTTGAAAAAAAAAACACACACACAAAACAAACAAACAATAAAAATCACAGGAAAATATTTCACCCTACCCCAAACAGCTCGCATAGATTTACAGTACATCAGGAATCTGTACGCTCAGACCTGTGTTACCACACCAGGAAGCCTGAACACTTTATCCAATTTGGGATAGAAATTCAAGCCAGTAAAAGTGGATTTGAAAGTGTTGGGAACAAAGGCAGCCCCTTCAAACTACATCAGGATCTTTTTATAGAAAATTCCCAGCACCTGGAAATGTAAGAAACACAAAAAATGTCCCTGTTTTCTAATCAAATAATGAAGAATTTATTTGAACTTTATTTTCTCCGTTTCACGCGTTGATATTCGTAACAATTTCCAATCGTTCAACTAGCTAAAAGCAAATCCCCTTTATTTCAGTGGAACAATACAAACGGTTGAAGCATTGGCATTGTTAATATCACATAAGACTGTTATAGTTTCATGAAAATGGCTGTTTGCGTTCAGTAGTAAGCTTTATTTTTTCATGAAATGTAATGTATGACCGTTTCGTGGTTAAAAACAACAAACAAGCTCTCCACAGCCGAATAAAGTTTATATACTTTTTAATCCTCTTTTTTCAAATATATATTTATTATATATAAAATACTGTTTCATTCATAAAAGCCTTACTTTGTACAATATCTGAGTCAACGTGCGTTAAGTGAATGTGTGAGCTAAGAAGAACCTGGAAAATCGCCGTGCATAACAAACAGCTGGTAGTGATTCAAGCTAATACACTAAAAACAAGTGTTTTACACAATATACACATTGCATTACTTACAAAAACAAAAAAATAAGCAAAAGAAGGCGATATGGTTAGCAAAGAGTGGGAGACAGCAGGGTTATTACTACGAAATGTAACGTAAAACAGAAAAAATAAGAGCGAGAAAGAAAGGGTGTGCGAATGAAAGGTTGGTAAATTTTTTTTAAAAAAAGCAGTCATTCTCACTACAGAAAGCTCATCGTCAGTGCATCTGTCATCATGGATGTTCCGAAGTCAAAGTGCCGATTTGGTAACTGTGAAAATCATCAACTCCTTATCAAAAATAAAATAAAATAAAAAGTTACTCTGTCACATTTTTGCTGCACCAACGTGTCAAACGTAATTTTTGGGGGAAAAAGAGGGAAAGGGAACAAAGATCCTTCTGGGAAAGAAGGGAAAAGAAAGAAAAATGCAGTTTTGTTGTCACACATCCATCGTGGCACCATGAATTGAATATATTCTGCTTTCATTTTGAGGTACTTCTTAAGACAAACAAAGACTAAATGTAAGATTTGTTTACGTCAGTTTTTTTTCTTTTTTTTGTCTTTTTCTTTTTTTTTAAGCTGTGTTGCACAGTAGCACCATTGTTTTAGTTGTAGTTTGTTTTTCCGGAAGACAATGCACCATTGGAATTCCAACTCATCGTGACTGCCCCCACCCGCTGCCACACTTGTCCACTGTACGTCCAATCGTCTCTCGTCATCGATGGGCGTCTCTCCACCTCCTGGCAGTGGTGTGTTTGCTTGGTGGCATGCATGCCGTTACGTGCGCTTCATGCAGACTGCACAGCGGCTCACACGTGTCCGTAGGCTACCTGCCTTATAGGTCTCAGACTGGGGCTTTCTGTAAGAGCCATAAGTATTAAGATGGTTAAGAGAGGGTTGATTTTAACGTGGGTCATGTAAGTACTGCATTATACACATTCATATATACATATGCATTCATTATACACATTATTAGGTGTTCAGCTGCTCATTACTGCAAATATTTATTCAGCAACTCAACAGCAACTAAAATTAGGGAAATAAACATGGCAAAGAAGAGTCGCAAAGAATTTCAAATTGAGCAAAACGGGGAAGAAATGTGATTTAAGCAACTTTGAACATAGCATGGTTGCTGGAGTCAAATGATCTGGTTCAAGAGTTTTAGAGACAGGTGAACTACTGAGATTCATCTGCAAAACTCTAGTTTTTACAGACAATGCTCTGAAAAAGGAAATATCTATTGAGTGTTCCTATCAGCTCAAACCCGTCTGGTTTTAAGCTGATAATAAGGCAAAGTTAACTCAAATAACAACTCATTGCATCCAAAGTTTGCAGAAGAACATCTCTGAATGAGCTCCAACGGCAGAAGACCACACCAGCCAGGTGCCACTCGTGCCAGCTAAGAACAGGAAACTGAAGCTACAATTCACATAAGCTCACCAAATTATTCAACAGAAGACTGGAAAAATTCTGTCTGTTCTAATGAGTCTTAATTTCTGCGTCACTATCCAGATTTTAGGGTCAGAAATTGGTGTAAATAACATAAAACCATGGATATATGGTGTGAGGATATTTTCTCATCAATAAACTTTCCCCTTTACAGACATTTGCACATGTATCCACACCTGAACATCTCAGAAGTTTCCACGGTGGCCAGCCAGAAGCTGTAGGAGTTGGCATAGAAGTTACATGTCCCTCTGCCGTGGCACTCGATGAAAGGGGAGCTGCGGAACTCCTCCAGGCAGGAGCCGGGGGAGGCGAGAGCCTGACCGGAGCCCTCTGCACCCGCACTGGTGTGCTGTGGGGAGAGAAAGAAGAATTAGAATTGTAGAGAATATTTTCGGTGTCTACCACCAACCCAAATCATAGCAGTCGACAGATTTTAGTCCCACAGGCCTAGAGACCTCCTGGCAACCACTGGGTGCTATGGAGGAATGTGTATTGCTTGCTTGGTCTCAAAGAGGTGCACAGTGCTGCACTATAAACTGCATGCAATTGTTTGGGTCGCTACCAGACTGCAGCTGTTGCCTATAATTTGAATAGAAGTTTTTCACTTACTAAAGGTTGTCCTATCATGGCAATCAACTTTACTTCAAAATGTGCAAAAGGGACCATTTGGTAGCAAAATGGTCTCGATTTCAGTTTTATTTCTATAGCGCCAAATCACAACACGACGCTACTACTGCTACCACTCAGCGAGCAGCAGTGATACTTTTGCGACACAAATGGAAACAAACTGAAACTGAGTGTTATTACAGTGTGGCTCTCACTTTGTAAAATATGATTAAAATAGACAATAAGGAGGGTTTGTTATAGGACATGCCAACCATCTGACTGACAAGTCACTGCCATGTGAGTGTACAGCACGCTCAGTTTTTCAGTCTGATCCACCCACCGTTTGTCATGTCCAGTCTCAAAAAAGCACGATTGTTTTCTTGATCTTTTAAACACAGTTGATGAGGAAAACCAATTACTGTAATTAACCGGTACAGGCTCCTGTATTTTGAAAACAGAAATACACACTATGCTACTCAGCTTTTGTGTATCGCCAAAAGAATTTGGGGTTTTGGAAAGCAAGGTGCTGCTGGAAGATCAAGCCAGTGTGAGATTTTAGCCAAGGTGGGGATGGAAGTGTCTGAGTGTGTAAATGGTCTGTATTTGTATAGCGCTTTACACTATACACAATCATCCACCCATTCACACACTGGTCATAGCAAGCTACAGCGAAGCCACAGCCACCCTGGGGCGCACTGACAGAGGCGAAGCTGCCGGACACTGGCGCCACCGGTC
Source organism: Neolamprologus brichardi (assembly GCF_056152115.1). Taxonomy (NCBI): domain Eukaryota; kingdom Metazoa; phylum Chordata; class Actinopteri; order Cichliformes; family Cichlidae; genus Neolamprologus; species Neolamprologus brichardi. Next base: position 25,028,807 of record NC_142106.1, on the reverse strand, counting down.
CCTCTGACCACCACCAGTAGGCAACAGGTGAAGTGTCTTGCCCACGGACACAACGACCGAGACTGTCAGAGCCAGGGCTCGAACCCGCAACCTTCCGATTACAAGACGATCTCCCAACTCTTGAGCCACGATCGCCGAGTGTGTGTTTGTTTTTTTGCGTGTGTTATTTCCTACCATCATAAAGGAGTATCCAATCCACAGTACTTCCCAGTTTTCAGGGCAAGAAGGAATCTGGATAGTCTGACTGTGAATTGCAATCACCATGGCGGGAGCTTCACAGACTCTACATCTGGATGCACAAACACAGGAAAACACAAGATTTACAGACTTTCCTGAATTCGACAGTACTGCCCTTTCCTCCTCCCGTCATACCTGCTGACATGAGGCCTGATATTCTCTCCCACGAAGGGGGCCATGTTTTCAGGCATGGGTCTGTCCGTGGACAGCCAGTAGGAGTAGTCGTTACGGGATGCGAAGTTGCAGACGTTGTTGATATTGCAGAACATGAAGGGCATGGTGCTAAATCTGCGCAGGCAGCTACCGGCTGTGCCTGAAAGAAGACGGTCAGTTATGTGAACTGCTTTCTGACAGCTGTCTGATACAATGCAACTTCTAGGTAAAGCCTACCAAGGTCCTGTCCGTGTGCCCGCTCGTTGCCCTGCACGTACAACAGAGAGTATCCGTTATAGATAAACTTAGTTCCAGTGGGGCACTCTGGGTCATCGGTGGTCTGGCTGTGCCGGGTGATGAGGAAACCGTGAGCAGCAGAAACTGATCCTGGGACACCGGGAGGACCTTGTGGGCCATCTGAACCACGGGGACCAGGGTTGCCAGGCTGACCTGTAATAAGGGGAATGTCTGTATTAGCAATGAGAAGCCTCAGGGCAGCAACAGTGCTAGTATCCACAGAAACATCAAAATCTCAGCTAAAAGCTCACATAACCATTTCTATGACTTCCAAAGCAAAAACAACAAACAATTAAAAGAGCAGCTAAGCAAAAAAGGTGTAAACAAAAAGCAGAGATGCCCCTGTTCACCTGACAGCATGTACATGGACAAACAATGTCTCTGCTGAAAACAGACATCTCTCAGATACCAACACTGCAAACTCTCATCATGTTCCAACCAAAAGTCACTAAACCAGCAGCAAAAGAAGAACACAATTACATTAATGTTTGAAAAACATTACCATGAATTCTGTCTAACCTTTAATCTCTTACAAAACTTAAATCCATCGCGATAACAGCACATTTCCTCAATAACTCCATTTCCAAGTGTGCTTTGAGAGAAGTTTCCCATCAAAAACAACCACGTTCCACCTTATTAGCTTATTTATGCACAAACACATTACATGCAAGTCCACTACTGTGTACAAGTGTAAACTCTAGCAGCTTTATCCTTCCACAGATAACATCCATATGTTGATTCATGGTTTTCTTGAGTTTCTGGTCTACTGCGGCATATTCTCAAAGGCGTAATAGAGAACAAAATAGACCGGATAAAATCCTTTGTATTTTTGTTCCATCCTAATTTCCTTGTTAGCTTGTTTGCTTTATTTTGATACGTAGACTTTTGTCATTTTCAAGCAGGAACATCACAAAGAACCCTGGGTCCTAATAGGTTAAACTTCTTCTTTTTCCAGCTGCTCCTTTTAGGAGTCACCACAGCTGATCATTTGCCTCCAATTCCACCCTATCTCTTGGACGTCCTTTGTCACAACAACCCTCTGTGTATTCTTCTTCACCACATCCATGAAGCTTCTCTGTGGCCCTCCTCTTTTTCTTCAACCTCCATATTCATCCTTTGTCCAGTATATCCTTTTATATCCAGTAAATCTTTGATCAGCAAATAAATAAAACTTTTGGCCATGACAGTACATACACTACTAATAACGTTTACTCTTTGTTCAACCAGGGATAACATATAGAGTAGGTCAGTGATGAGACTCTCTGCCTTACTTACCAGGCTGACCTGCCGGACCAATGTCTCCCTTCCTGCCGGGAGGTCCGTTGAAGCCAGGAGGACCATCGCTCCCAGGTCCACCAGGGTCACCTTTGATACCTGAGACCATGAGGCAGGAGAGGCAATGACTCCATCAGTTTTTTCCACCTTAGATCATTTTACTCATCACATTCACATTATATTAGCCCACATATAAAACTGTCATGGTTTCTATATTGTACAGCACTTGTGTGAGAAGAAGAGCCTGTGAAAAGGGTTGTATACTTTCTGAGTCAAAGATAATTCATGACAAAATGTGTGACTTACAAAGTATTGCTTTTACTTTTAAAATTCACTGTGTAATCTGTCCCCTAGCATTATGGAAAACGTTCAAAATCTTCGGCCATGCTATCAGAAGTAATAATAATACAAAATCTTATTTTAGGATCACAGATGTGGCCAAAATTTATTCTAAGAAATCATATTGTCAGTATTTATGGAAATACAAAATCCCTATTTAATATGTATTAAATGCAAAAATTGAAAACCTCTTTCCTCAAAACTATAAATATCTGTAAAAGTACAGTATAGATAGCTTTGTAGGAAGTGCTTCCCCTTTGAGAAGAGCAGCATAATCATTTGATCCTGATCTGATCAGTCTTTTATGTTATCTTTATCAGTTCCCATCATAGAAACTATATTTACTTACCTGAGCCTCCAGGTTGGCCAGGCAAACCAGGTGGTCCTGGAGAACCAGGTAGGCCCTGAAGACCTGGGGGTCCCCGTTCTCCCTTTAGCACAATGGGAGGCGAACCTTCACCGGGATCACCCGGAGTGCCTATTAACACGAGAAAATTCTCCTGTTAGCGCACTTGTCTGGGGGTGAGTCGGAGGGAGACAAAATAAAGCAGCAGCACAGATTTTTCTTTTGAAGGTAGTCTCACGTCTCTTCACTCTAGAAGAAAAGGATAACATGTTGACCTACCCCGTTCTCCAGGTAATCCACGATCTCCAGGAGGGCCACTGGGGCCAGGATATCCAAGATCACCCTTCAAACCTGATAAAAACAAATCTTTAGGCTCTGTTCACAATAAATGCTGAAGACTAAAATATGTTTTTGTTAAAAAAAAAAGAAGCAAAAATAATGTTATTGTGAACAAACCAGGGAATCCAGGAACACCAGGCTGTCCTGAATCTCCCTTTATTCCAGCGGGGCCAGTAGGACCGGGTATGCCCTGAGAAGAAAGGGTTGTAGAGATATTGTGAGCTCAGCTAATGAAGGACAAAGAAATACAGATGTGCATTCTTTTGGACTCAGAAGATAATGAAGTAAATGTAAAACAGGGTGTTACCGGATTTCCTGGAAAACCAGGATCTCCCTTCTGTCCGGGGATGCCAGGAATTCCAGGCACGCCAAGAGTACCCTTTTCTCCCTTCACGCCACCAGTTCCTGGGAGTCCACGAGGACCTTGTAGGCCGGGAGAACCTTCACACGCAGAGAATGAAAAGTCAGATGTGATAACATAAAAACAACACAACATTGTTGATTATGTGTTTTTTTTTTCCCCACCAGGGTTCTGATCACATTTGGATTTTAATTAAGCAATTAAACAAAACATTTTTGGCTGATTTACTTTTATGCTTTCTTATGGGTCTTATTCTGATGTGAAAAATTATTTGCCCCCTTCCTGATTTCTACGTTTTTTGACACATCAAATTGTAATATCAGACAAAGATAATCTGAATAAATACAAAATGCAGTTTGTAAAGATTCGTTCAATTTCACTAGTCACACCTAGGCTGCTGAAATTACTTAAATAGAACATGTCTGACAAAATGAAGTTAATTAAAAGATCTAAATTAGTAACACATCACTCCACGATCGAAAGAAATAGCTGAGAAACAAAGTCACTGACATCTATCAGTTTGGAAAGGTTTACAAAGGCATTTCAAAGGCTTTGGGACCTCCCAGGGGTGGTCAACCGATCAAAATTAATCCAAGAGCGCATCAATGACTCATCCAGGACGTCACAAAAGAACCCAAACAACATCTAAAGAACTGCAGGCCTCACAGGTAAGAGTTCATGATTCAACAATCCGAAAGAGACTGGGCAAAAATAGCATCCATGGGGGAGTTCAAGGAAAAGACCACTGACCAAGAAGAACAAAAAGGCTCACACATTTACAAAAAAACATCTTGATGGACTTCAGTCAGATTGAGATGCTTTGGCATGAAGTCAAATAAGCTGTTCAAAATTTGTAAACTCTCCAATGTAGCTGAATTAAAACTATACTCCAAAGAAGAGTGGCCCAAAGTTCCTCCACAGTGATGTGAAAGAGTCACTGGCAGATATCACAAATACTTGATTGCAGTTCTTGATACCAAGGATTTGGAATGTTTGGAAAATTAAATCATTATTTAAAAACTGCATTTTGTGTTTATTAAGATTATGGTAAATGGTAAATGGCCTGTATTTGTATAGCGCTTTACTAGTCCCTAAGGACCCCAAAGCACTTTACACATCCAGTCATCCACACATTCATACACTGGTGATGGCAAGCTACGTTGTAGCCACAGCCACCATGGAGCGCACTGACAGAGGCGATCTTTATTTTTATCTTTGAAACATGTAAGTGTGAAAAATGTGAAAAAGTATTTGCGTGGTTCCTTCTTTAAATTCTTGGGGAAACCTTGCAGACACCAAACTGAGGAGTTTTATTTTCAGAGTGAGTGTTACAGGTGTAGTAATGGTGAACCCTGAGACTGATTACTGGTTACTATGATTGCCTCATTTGACAGAACAGGATAAACACACATGTATGTTACTGGTAACTAAAAATCATGGTAGAGAAACATTTTAAGAAGATCTTCCCGAAAAACAGTAAACTTGCAACTTGACTGTGTGTAGGTTTTTATGGTTATAAGTCCTGGGCGAACTGTCCTGTGGGGTAAAGAAAGGATGAACTGAACACTCAATTTATAACATAAACCGTCACACAAATCCAGAGGTTAGGGCCGGGGTTAATTCATCTTCAGATCATTAACAGTTTTGTCATACAGTTCAGTCCCAATGTTTTTGGACTATTACACATTTTTGTACTCTTGCCTCTGCACAACAACACAACTACCGTATTTTCCGCACTATAAGGGGCACTAAAAATCCTTTTATTTTCTCAAAAATCAACAGTGCGCCTTATAATCCGGTGTGCCTTATGTATGTATTCTGGTTGAGCTTACTGACCTCGAACCAATTTTATGTGGTACATGGCGCTCAAAAATCTGTCAAAAAATATTTTAGTACGACTTAAGCTATGAAGCCGCACAGCTTGATGGATTGTCTGAGCATTACAGCTACTGTAGAAGAAATGGACATAAATATAAAATATAAGGACTGTTTTTAATACTTCGATAAAAAACATTTGCAGTAGGTGACTACCTTAAATCTAGAACCCATGGATATCACAAAATGTACTGTATCTCCTGCCTTGACATGCTCTTTCAGGACATTATTACTGCCACCTCCAGTTGCTGCTTATTTATTTCGTTTTCGGTTCGTTAACTGAAAAGCATGCTCTATTAGGCACTGTAGGCTGTAGTCTTGCAGCTTTTGGCTGAATCTGAGCAGAGAGTAGAGCCCTGTACACGAGTCATATTTCTATCAGCAGTTATCAGTAATTGCTAATGATGTGGTTCATGTAGTGTGTCTCAGATCAAGAGCTTTTTCTCTCTTATGTACTTTTCTCTTCCCATTAGGCTGGTACAAGGTTTTTTCCCCTCCAGAGCTGTGCAGACACTTTCAGATGTTTTCTGGCAAACTCTAATCTGGCCTGTTCTTGAGTGTAACCAGTGGTTTGCACTTTGTTGTAAATTCTCTGTATTTACATTCCTTAATGTCTCTTGATGTAGACCATGACACTCCAACCTCCTTAAGAGTATTCTTGACCTGGTTTAATGTTGTAAAGTTGTATTTCTTAACCATGGAAATAATTCTGCGATCATAGTTAGTTGTCTTCTGTGGTGTTCAGTGCATTTATCCTTTTTAAATGAACTAGTGGTGATTTGGCCACATTACTACAAGTCGTTCCTGTCTCTCTAAACGGTTCATTTTTGTTCAGCCTATTCCCTTGCAATCAAATCCAAATCCAGATCTTTCAACTGCTTAATTTGTCACAAAATATGAAGGGAACAGGCCTCATCGTGCAATGGGACTGCTTTTCAGTCAATTGTTCAATTACTTTTGAGCCTCTGAAAAATTTGGGTCTGTGTATAAAAATGACTTCTAAACTTCGATTACATATTGATTATCTGATTCAAAACCCATTGTGGTGGTGCACAGAGGAAAAGTGAAGTGGATTCACACTTTTACATGCTTTGAACTGAGAGAAATTGATGTGAACTAACCCCGACCCAGCATGAAACTCAGTTTATATGGTTACATGTATCAAACCCATCAAACCACTGGAGTCTAACCTGGAGGACCTAGGGTTCCCAGAATTGCCAGGCAAACCGGAGCCGGGATAAAGGAATGGGGCAACAAAGAAGAAGAGCAGGTTTAGACAGAAGTAGGCATCAGTACAGAAACACAGTCATACCTGACAAAGAAAGAGGTATTTCTCCTTTACTGAATAAACCATGGGGGCTATTCGGCTTGACTTAATTCATGCACAATGATGTGGTATGTTAGCGTAAATGCTAGTTAGTTGTCTGCTTTTAAATATGTTGCTGTTAATCTTTTACAAATGACACTGATATGTATTCATATTTGACATAATTTTTATAGTCAATCATTAACATGTGAAACAACAACAAACTAAGATAATGTTAACTGGCACCATTAACCTTGTTTAAGTAACTCTTTGATAAGCGACAGCAGGATTACCATATCCCCTGTTTTTTAACCAGTGAGGTCTTCAACCAGTTATTGGTTTTGGGCTTTTTAACAGGTTTTGCAGGCAATAACAAAACTATAGCTAATAGCCTAACAGCCTTATCTTTCAAAGATACAAACAAAACCCCATTAAACTACAATATATACTCAATACTTAATGCTTAAATATAATTATACACAATGTGAAAATGACTAAGGTGAGTTAGTTATATGATGTGTTTTTGTATTTAAATTTTGTGGTGCTGATACATTCTGAATTTGCTGCAGCACCTACATGTGACCCAGATCATCTACATGCTGATTTGTGTTGCGATTATCACGATCACACTTGAAGAAAAAGAAAATCTTTAATAGTGGCTTACTTGTAAAAAAAGTGCATTATGCTACCATCAGAGTGCGTGGAAAGTGAAAAGAGACAGTTGTTAGGAGGAAATACAGAGGAGATGCAGTGATTTATCATCAATTTGTTCCTAAACTGATCAGAGAGGCGTTAAACTCGGTCAGTGCTGCTGTAAGAGACATGCTGGAGAAGTCTGGATGCTGTTGATCTGACCTGCAGGGCCTGTGGCGCACAGATGCACAAGTTGTCACGCGAAGAGGGCCCGCCACACCAAAGCAGGTGGGACCAAACCACAGGAAACAGGAGTAACATGTAATAACATTGTGTCACCCTGACAACCCCCAAAACATTTTCATGTAGCCTGATGCAGGGCTGGATAACAGTTGGTTCTGACAATTGCTTTCAAAAGATGTGGCTTTTAAATAATGGGTGATTTCCAGTAAATATACACTCACTGCCGCTTATTAGTTACACCTTGCTAGTACTGGGTTGGACCCCTTTGAGCCTTCAGAGCTGCCTGAACTGTTGATAAAGTCAGGATGAATCCATAGTTTCATGTTGCGTACTTTTTAAATCTAACCCTACTACCTGAAGTCTGCAGCAGAAATCAAGAGCCAAGCAGTGTTTTTCTGATCTTCTGTTTTCCAATATTGGTGAATCTATCTGAACTGTAACCTCGGTTTCCTGTTCTTATGTGACAGAAGTCACCCAGTATGGTCTTCTATTGCTGTAGACCATCTGCTTCAAGGTTTTCTCTTTATTGTGTATTTAGTGATGCTCTTCTGCATACCTTGGTTTTAACAAGTGGTCATTTAAGATACTTTTTCCTTCCTATCAACTCAAATCAAACTGACCCTCCTGTGACATCAAACCATTTCCAGTGATATTTTTCTTTTTCAGGAGAAACCGTAAACCCTGGAGATGGCAGTGTGGGAAAACCCCAGAAGTTTATCAGTTTCTTAAATACTTATGTGGCACCAACCACCATGCCACATTTAAAGTCATTTAAATTAAATTTCTTCCACATTCTGATGCATACTTTAAACTTTCAACTATGCCTACATGCTAAACGCATTGAGTTGCCGCCATCGGCTGATTAGTTGAATTGGTGTACCTAATAAAGCGGCTGATAAGTATAAATAAAACCTGCACATCTACTTTTATCTTTTTTTTTACATAAAGAAAGATCACAATGCTACAAATTTGTTTCGGTTGCCTGTTATTACAGATGCTTCCATGAACTTGAGAATCATTTTTAAACCAAAAAGTATCTTTAAAAAATAGAAGAAGAAAAAGTTAAAAACAGGGATGTTTTTCTGAAAGGGTTTGTCAGGAGAGTCCACTCTTTCCAGCACTGTATAAGACTTGTTCTCAGTGTGTATAAACACACACACGCATGTGTGCTTCTGTCGGGATGAACAGTGTCCATGCAGATGGCTGATTGGTGAGACAAAACCAAAATATGGCAGCAAAGCCAGAAACAAACCAACGACAGCTCTTATCCAGAATCAAAGAGTTTTTGCTCTTTATGCTAACAGGGTAAATGAATTACTGCAGCAGCAGTATTTTTGTCGTCATCAAAACATCTTTAATGACAGATTCTTGACTGAATCAGAGATTTTGGTTTGTGTCTGCTATACTTGTTTGAAGTTCTCTTTTCTTCAGAATGGTTCACAAACATACAAAGACACACACTGATCACAATGGTCACATTAGAGGACAAACACACACAAATACACACGATTCAGTGCTGTGGAGAGATGAATGGATTACAGCTTTGCCAATGACCAGACCAAGAGAAGAGGACAAGGGGGTGAGGAGACATGAGGGCGTATTGTTTTGTGAATAAAAACATTTTTGGATGATGATGAAGACACAACACTGTGGCATAAACACATGCACTTTTTGGGACGTAGTCATAACCCCAGAGGCAAACAGTGATTGGTGTGTGATGAGGTGAAGGAGGAGAACACTAACATTTACTCATGAGACCAGGGTGAGGTTGACAATAATCGGACAGGTGTGTTGGTTCTCATACTGGTGGTTTGATTGGTGCAACAATCTCCCATGCAAATCAAGGAGATGGAAGCGTTCACGTTTAAAGTGGAGATTCTGCCATTTGCTGTCTGGTTTTCTGTGGTTCCCTACAGGATTGGGTTAGTGGTTCTGAACTGGGAACCACAGGCTGGTATGTCCAAACCATGTTGTCTAGTTTGTCTACATTGTAGCATTTCACCAGCAATCCACCAGTGGTTGGGTTAGGTTTTAGCAATATCCTATTTAAGCCCATATAAAGAAGTCGAAACACATTCTTCTTTTAATGTACTTGTCCCACAGCTTTTTATTTACAGGAAGTGGCCCATTGGTGTGACAAGACTTGTGGATGGTTGATTGATTTCATAGTAATTTATTCGTCTTACCTTTAAATCAAACATTTTACACTGAAGGGAAGCATTATTCAACAGAGATATCCAAAGAATCAAGTAATCTGTGATGCCTATGGGCCAATTGGTTGTACAGCCATTTTCCTGCAAGTCTTGTGATGCAGTCAAATGCAGTGAGGCTGATTTTTCAAAGTTAACATTATGTTTATGGGTAAGAACGGAAGAATCCTCTCTCTGATCACTGATTACACAGTATAGTTATTATTAATACAATAATCATCTGAAAACCAGGCAGCAAATTCTAATACTATATGTGGTGATAAATACTGTCCAAGTCCCTTACCTGCTCTTCCAGGTAATCCAGGGGGTCCTGTGGCACCTTTAGGGCCTGGCAGAGACAGCCCAGCAGGCCCAGAAAAGCCAGGGGCACCTTGTTCACCAGGGCCACCAGGTGAGCCTGGGTCTCCTTTAGGGCCGGGAAAACCAGGGTTGCCGGTAACACCAGGAGGACCTGGGTCTCCCTTGATACCTTAGCACACAGAGAGACAAATTAGAGAATGCTGAGAAAAAAAATGTAACTAACCTGCAAAACCAGCACAAAATCAATAAAGAATACACAGGTATGGATATATATGTACTACAGGTGGTGGTAATTCACCTGGCAGTCCTGGACTTCCAGCAGGACCTGGACCACCGTAACCTGGAATTCCTGGAGGGAAAAGTAATGAAAATATTTATTTTTGAGTAACACAACGGAAAGTAATTTTGAATGTACAGCAAAATTACAGTTTCTGTAGATGCCCTGTGACTCACCTGCTTCTCCTTTGACTCCAGCTGGTCCTGGAATCCCATCGCGACCTGCCTGACCTTTCTCTCCTGGTGGACCAGACGGTCCTTGTGGACCAGGCTCTCCTGGTCTACCTGGAGCTCCTGAGCTACCTGGGGTACCGGGCACACCGTCAAGACCCTTAGGACCGGGGATACCAGGAGGACCTGACAGGAGAGTAGAAAGAAAAGATCGACCCTTGCTTTGCTTCAATGAAAAGAAGTCCCATTAACACAAAAACTGATCATGATCAACATACGATACTGCCACCTCAAAGGGAATTCCTGGTAAAATAAAGGTAATATTAGTAATAAATTATCAGGATAAAATTCCTTCTTCACTCTGATATAAAATACATGTGACTGACCAAAGTCTCTCATCCAAGGTTTGATTTTTCTAAATGCTTGAAATGGTAACGTGACAGACTCCTTCTCTAATTCCTTGAATTCTCAAAGTCGACTCCTTTTTTTTAAACTTTTTTTGGTCCAGTGAAGGCAAAAACGTGTCACCCTCTCCAGATTTACCAGCCAGAACCATTAATTGTGTTGTATTTTAATGCAGTTTTTTTTTCTTATTGCCTTTAAAAATGTATAATTGTATCTTTAATAGATAAAATACTGCCGGGTTCTCAAACTCCGGTCCTCGAGGGCCGGTGTCCTGAAACTGTGTTCCTGCTGCAACACACCTGAATACAATTAGTAGGTCATTAGCAAGACTCTTATAGAACTTGACTGCATGCTGAGGTGGCAATTCAGCCATTTGATTCATGTTACAGCAGCTCATGAGTGAATGAACATGGTAAATAAAAGTACTTTTAGAAGTACATTTTTCCAAATACTTTTGGAACATTTTACATTTACTTAAAGTAGGGTTAGGGTTTGACACTTCAGCATGCAGTCAAGTTCTATACTCTTGCTAATGCAATGCATTTGCAGTTTAATATCAGCAACTTATTTCAGCTTTTCATTCTTCTTTTCTACATCTGTTATGATCAGACTTACCTTGGAATCCTGGGAGTCCGGGGTCACCTTTATCGCCTGGTCTTCCCGTCCCACCTGTGGGACCTGGTAATCCTGGGTTTCCTTTTAGGCCTGGATTTCCTGGGTACCCTGGCAGGCCTGGATCACCCTACAAAGGATGTAACAAAAACTTTTAATGTGCACCAAAATATTATTTATAATAATAATATTTGTCTTTTTTACCAGGAAATCTGAGTGGTTGGATTATGCACCTTTTGTCCGGTTAGTCCAGGTGGTCCGACGCCAGCAGAACCTGGCTCACCTTTGGGTCCTTGGTTACCAGGTGATCCTGGCTGTCCTGGGGATCCTGGTATACCCGACACTCCTGATACACCTTTCAGCCCTGGTGGTCCTGTGTGTTCATTAAAGGGATAAGTAGCAAATAAAGTTTAACAAATGTTTGAAAAAAAGAATGTCATTAAGATACAGAATCAGGTATTCTCTTCCTTAGTAGCACTAACCAACACACCAGTGCATCATTGGTTTGTGGGCAACCAATATAGGTTTTCAGAACTTTGGGCACCACCATCTTGCTTTGAAAGCCAGAGTATATGAAAGTGGGACTAATAATACAAGGATACTATGTAAACACTATATTTAAAAAAAAACATACCCTGTTTCTTTATTTGTCATTTATGTCCTCTACATGAAATGATAGTTGAAAAATCAAATAAAAATGATCATCATGATTTATTAAATCAAGTGATAAGCGAGCACATTTTATTAAGGCTTCAATTAAATTAAACTTATCTGCCAAACAAGTCACCTCCTGCTGGCAGTTAGAAAGAATGCCGGTTTAAGTCTGTTGCTCTATAGCAAGTTACAACATTTAATAAACAAAGTGTAGACCTGAAGGATATTAATTTGTATAGGCATATTTCGACACACAACCCTGGCCTTTAATTACTAACATGTACAGCAATAAGGACCAAAGTTTTGATAAAAAGCACCTGGGATTCCCATGTCTCCCATTTGGCCTTTAGGTCCTGGAGACCCAGGGATACCTGGACCTCCTGGGCGACCAGAATCTCCTTTAGGACCTGCAAAAAAATGAAATAGCATGTTAAAAATCTGTTTCTGTCTGTATTTATGTATGTACTTAGTATGTATGCATTAGGGGTGAATTCATACCTGGAGGTCCAAGGCGGCCGGGACTGCCATCTGTTCCTGGAAACCCAGGGTCACCAGGGAGACCAGTAGCACCTTTTGGACCCGGAAAACCTGTTCCACCTGTAGAAAACCAATATGTAAGATTTAACTCAAACGTTTTACTCTTTGAGGGCAGTGAAAATGTTTTCATCTCTACCTGAAGGTCCAGGATCTCCTTTTTGTCCCTTTAAGAGCTGCGATGGAACACTGGGTCCTGGCGGTCCCTGGAGGCCCATGTCTCCCCTCTCTCCTTTAGCACCAGGAGAACCAGGTCCGCCGTCTCTACCTGAAAATCCTGGTTCACCTGTGTAGATGCATCAGGCAGACCCTTTCATGAGTAGCTGCATACTTTTAATCCAATTATACCAACAACAGAGGACACAATTTACTTGAAAATGATAAATTACTTCATATTCTTTATATTATTTCAACCAGATTCCAGGTTTTTAATAGATTTTTTGCTGTAGGAAAAATTATCATTCTGCATATGTCAATTTATAACAATAAGTGTTATCATACATGATTTTTGAGGTAAGTATGGAGTGTGTCAGTACCTTTAAATCCAGGAGCACCGGGTCCTCCTGGGGCTCCCGGTCCTCCAGTAGGTCCTGGAGGTCCAGTGGGACCTATGTCTCCTTTCTGACCTGCAGCGAGGCCGGCATTACAGAGGAGAGAAAGTTAGAATAATCAATAAACCAAAAAAGTAAATATTTAATTACATACAAATAACATAAAAATGTCTATTATCATTTAGTCAACTGTTTCTAATTGGTACCTTATTAACTTTTTTGCTGGTCAGATTTAGATTTTCTGATAACTTTTGAGCTAAAAACAATTAGCTAGCCTACAAGCTGCCTTTATACTAAGTCATGCAGACATTCAGCCAGTCTTTTTGTAGTTAGTAAATGCTCTAAATGATCGACTGCATAGTGTCATCATGACAGCTTTTTGTCCTTTGCTTTATCAACTTGTGACATATAATGCTTTTTATTGCTTTTCATGATACCAATATAGCTAATGTTATTCATTTACAGCCATATTTCGATGATTGAAGAGTGACAGCTTACCTGGCAAGCCAGGCAAACCATCGCGACCAGGTCCTCCAGGTGGGCCTGGGGTTCCAATAGGACCTGGAAGACCTTGAAAACCTGGAGCCCCTGGGTCTCCTGGTGGGCCTGGGATGTCTAGACCTGGAGGGCCAGGGTCTCCTTTTGGACCATCTGATCCTGGCAGCCCTGTAAAGATGATTATTATGACTGTCCTCTTTTCCTTTAGGGACAACATTTGAACTGTCAGGTTAACAACAATTTGAAGACAAACATTTTTACTCTCCACTCCCCTGGGCGGTCAAGATTTTGAGGGGTTGTACTGGTTCACACTTCTGCAATATTGGAAACAGTGCTTCTGGATTTGGAAAGTAGGAAGGAGTGGTTCAGCTCCAGGGTTTATATACATAGAGTTTGCTCTATGTGTGCTTTGGGTATATGACCACACCCCTAACCTGTGGGAAGCATTTTGGAAGAATAAAGTATTGGCGCCCAATGTTACAAGCTATTCAGTCCCTTTGTTCTAATAATCAGGGTTTGGGTCATATTGTAAGTTAGACTTACAGTCTCCAGACTGGAGAACATTGGATCCTCTGGGCACAGCTAAGGAGCAGAGTGTTTCTGATCCTATGGCTTCAGAAACACCACCGATCAGTGAACTCCATCTTGCACCAGCGTGATTTGTAATAGTGGCTAGGATGAGAATTATTTCTTTCAAGTCTGAGGCCATGTAGAACCTCAGCTGTACAGTAGATTCCCTACTTCTGGCTGGCAGTGAGTTATTGCTCCAAGTAAAGGGGTTCAAGAATTCTGGGTTACGTTCTAGAGTGGAGGAAACTCTAAGCTAAAGACTGACAGATAGACTAATGTGACGTCTGGTTGTCAGAGCTGAGCCTGAAAGTGAAGTAGTCAAATTATAGAAATAGGGTTGAGCAATGTTCCTGCTCTTGTTATCTGCCTGGGATAACTACTAAAATCCATCTGGATGAGGTGTCTCCTGCATATCCTACTAGCAGGAGAGCCCAGAGACAGAGCCATAGAGATCAGATTATGTCTAACAGCTTAAACTGCTGACGGTAGAATGGATATTCTGTAATGCTGAGTTTTCTCTTTTCAGCCAAACCTTATGTGACTTACCTGGTGGTCCCATTGGGCCCGGAGGTCCCGGGACACCTGGTGGGCCCGTTCCACCAAAAGAGGGGGGTCCAGGGGGGCCACGAGATCCAGGTGTACCAGGTGTACCAGGCTCACCTGCACAGACAGAGGATAAAGTGTCAGCTCAAAGTTCTGGCCTGGTGTCATTTTGTTCTAAAACAATCACACAATCTAAAGAGTACCTTTGAATCCTGGAGCTCCATCAGCTCCAGGCCGTCCTGACAAACCGGGGTTACCAGGGAAACCAGGATCTCCCTTAGGCCCAATGGAACCTTTAGGGCCTGGTGCACCCGTTAAACCAGGAGGACCAGGAAGTCCAAGACCAGGTTCACCCTGTCACACATATAACCAAAAAGAGCGTCGGGCACACAGGGAGGGACGAACAGTACAGTTTAGGACAGAACAAGAGGCATTTAATGAAAGCTACTAATGCATAACAAAAACTATGAGCCATAGTCATCACAAAAATGTGTTCAGTTAAATAAGGTTCGTGGGGACATGTGTTGCTTAGAGAAAATTGCTTAATATAAAAAAAGCTGTCATTTTCAAATTGTAAGGATTATTTTATCCTTGTTATTTTAACCTTCTACAGATAATAATGTTAGTAAAATTGGTATTCACAATTATCCATTAAATATATTAAAACATATATATACACACACCTTTGGTCCAGGAAATCCCAGCTCACCGGGACGTCCATCTATCCCTGGTCTTCCTGATCCTCCAGGGGCTCCTGGCTGCCCGCCAACACCCGGGAATCCTGGAGGAGGAAAGAAGTGAGTGTGAGATGAAGAAGGTAACAATGATACAAAAAGCAGAGAGTATGTAAGGAAGTACTCAGAAGAAGTTGATAAAGAGAAGAAAATGTAAATAGAAGTGGACAAAGGAAGACAAAAAAGCAGAGGTAGAAAGAGCAAAGGAAGACAGATAGAGAACTGTTTATCGCTATCTTTGCCTTTTGGTCCTGGAGGTCCTGGCAGTCCAATGCCTGGGATTCCGGGTTCACCCTTCGCTCCCGATAAACCGGGAAAACCAGGCTGTCCAGGCTGACCTGGTACACCTGACAAAGGGAAATGACCAAATTAGGCAATCAGGCAGCATGTATGTTACTTTAGATACTGTGAATGGAAAGTATATTATTTTACAACAAAATAGTGACTCGTGTACCTGGTGAACCAGGCTGCCCAGGCTCGCCATCCCGACCTCTTTCTCCTTTGCCCCCTTTCTCTGTCATTGTCTGACCAGGTTCACCCTTAGTTCCTTCGTGATGACAAAATGCACAGATAAAAGGTTGGATGCTTTCAGTGAGCAGACAGCAGAACAATTGGACATGAAATGGATGTCAAATAGCCTGTGGGAAAAATCTATGTCCATTCTATTTTGCTATGTTTTCTTTATGGTAACTTAAGTAAAATAATTTTCAAAGTTCAGTATTAAGACCTCTACAGGAGATTTTGGGCAAGATGTGGAAAAAAACCTTTTTGATGCAATGAACAGTATGTTCCAACTCAAGCTATAGCTCGACTTTATTTATAGCTAGAACCTCAGAGATAAATAATGTGAAAATATAAATTAGATCAACATATAATTTACTCTGCTGTGTTGTGAGACACGGCACTGGTCTAATTTGGTAAGGTACAGTGGGGGAGATAAGTATTTGATCCTCCTAGAAGTCAAACAGAATTCTGGCTCCTATGGTTGGGTGTGTGCCCATGTGCACACGGATTACGGTCAATAAATAAGATACAGCTGATCTGAGCTTATTTTGTGTATAAAGCACACCTGTCCACAGAATCTAAATTTTCCATTCCGACCTTTCCATCACCATGGGCAAGACGAAACGACCATCAAAGGACGAATGGGCTAAAGTGTTATATTAATTGTTGGTGATTATTAGGAAATGGAGGAAATCAACCTCAGTCTGGAGCTCAACACAAGGGGCAAGGATGATTATAAGAACGGTGATTGATTACAGGACAGGAGGAGCTTGTTAATGATCTGAAGGCAGTTGGGGCCAAAGTCACCAAACACCACTGGTAACCAGTGTTGGGCAAGTTACTTTGAAAAAGTAATTAATTATAGTTACTAGTTACTTCTTCAAAAAAGTAACTGAGTTAGTAACTGAGTTACAATATTCTAAAAGTAATTAATTACTTGAAAAGTAACTACTGCGTTACGTTTAACCCTCTGGGGTCCAGGGTATAACCGGCCATTTTTAACTACTTTTGATTTTCCCTCCACATTTTACCTTTAAAAACTATTTTAAAAGGTAAAAACTACTATATAATAACTTATGGCAAAGGGGTGGGATTAAATAAGTGTTTACTTCTTCCCACTCCCTTTCAACATGTAAATGAATATGAATGGTAGCAATATTGAAATGTACTGACTTTTGCATAGTATTTTTTCTCTCTTATTTTCTTTTCTAAATGTACCTGTATATTGTTTACATGGTTGAAATAAATTAACTATCAATCAATTTGCTTTGCCTTGTTTGGTATCATCCTTTTCAACACAACCTCACGTGTCTGAATTTACAGTTATGTTTTCATTTTGA
Organism: Neolamprologus brichardi; assembly: GCF_056152115.1. Lineage (NCBI taxonomy): Eukaryota > Metazoa > Chordata > Actinopteri > Cichliformes > Cichlidae > Neolamprologus > Neolamprologus brichardi. Next base: position 25,011,501 of record NC_142106.1, on the reverse strand, counting down.
CATACTGTATTAACACAATTGACCTAAAATCAGGCAAAAAACATAAAATCAGAGTAGAAAAAGTTATATTTTTTACTGTAACAACCACAAACATGTTTAATGAATCATATTTCATAACTTTTAAATGCAAATATAAATGGTCAGTTTTAAAATCCTATGCACAAGTTTTGCAAACAACAAAGTTATTTGCATCCATCTACCTTTTACCTTGATTTTAAAAAAAACATTTCAAACTATTTACAGAACAATCAGCTGTTCTGCATTCAATAAGATGCCACACAAATTATTTGTGCCACTATAAAGGAGAACATCACAACCTGATACCTGCAGGTCTGACAGCAGCAGGTGTATCACTCCTGTTTCTACCTGGAGACAGCAGTCGCCTCATTGCGCAGCTGCTTAAAGCTGTAGCGTCCAGATTACTTACAGCTACTTCCGTGCAACTGATATAAGATGCGGTAAACTGAACACAGTTTCAACCGTCTGTTTGTTGAAAAATAGTAACGGACCGCATTTTCTTGTTAGTAACAGTAACGGCGTTGTAACGATAGGAATAGTAATTAGTTAGATTACTCGTTACTAAAAAAAGTAGCGCCGTTAGTAACGCCGTTACTTGTAACGCCGCTATTCCCATCACTGCTGGTAACACACTATGCTGTAATGGGTTGAAATTCTTGAGCAGGAAGACCCACAAGGGCCTATAATAATCGCTCCCTGGAAATGCTACAGCACAACACATCAGGTAATTTTGTTTATTTTATTATGAATGACTAACTTGTATTTCATCACAGTAGCTCTCATTGAATATCTATCTATCTATCTATATATATTTTTTTTTTACCTGGTGCACCAACAGGTCCTGGTCTTCCTGAGACACCCTGGATACCTCTCTCTCCACGAGGTCCTGGATTTCCAAAGCCAGGAAGACCTGGGGGACCCCTGTCTCCTGGATTACCAGGGAAACCTGGCTCACCGGGGAGGCCTCTTTCTCCTTTCACCAACAATGAGCCCTGTCACAGTTGCAAATACATTAGTTGGGGTTAGAGGGGTTTGGGTTAATTCAGATAAATAATAAACAGACTGAGTGGAAGTCACTCACAGGAGCTCCTTTAGGCCCAGGAGACCCAGGGGCTCCGTCACGACCAGGCGCCCCGTCCAGACCGGGCAGACCAGGTGGTCCAGGGAAGCCAGTGTCACCCTTCTCTCCCCTCAAACCATTAACTCTGATGGGATCCCCTGGATCTCCCTTCTCTCCATTTTGGCCGGGAGGACCTTGAGCACCAGGAGGACCCTGGAAAGGAAACAAGTAAGATGTCTTGATGCTCAATCATCCAGGTAAGGAAATCCCCCAAAATTGATTCAGTTCACCCTGACATAGCCTTTGCAGTCGGAAAAACTTAAAACTCTACGTCCAGATGAACAGAATCAATTTGTATTTTTCTGATGAAAAAAAATCGTGAGCAACACATTAATTATATCAGTTCCACAATGATAATCACCACTTTCAGAAAGGAAAAGTAAGAATACTCACGCTGGGGCCGACAGAGCCAGGTGTTCCTGGAAAACCTGTGTCTCCCTTGAAACCTTGGGTGCCAGGAGGTCCTGATGAAGAAAAAAAGAAGGACCATAAAGACATCTGTCCTGAGGTCTACTAAACTTTGGCGTCTTTATTGTCACATTTAATGTCATTACTGAAGGACCACCAAGCAATTTTAATCTGCTACTGTGGATTCAGGAAAGTTTGTTAATATCACCTGATGGAAACAAAACTTTGGGGGAGGGGTTTTACCAGGAAATCCAGGAGGTCCTGGAGGTCCTTGAGGTCCAGGGATGGGATTGACGCTTCCTATGCAGTTCACACAGGTGTCACCTTTCTCACCTAAAACACAATCAGATCATTAATGTCACTTTTTTCTGCAAAAGGCTGCAGGGGGAGACCGTCTTCTGCACTTTTTGGGGGGATTTGGTGATATTTCAGCAATCTGACAGGAGTTATTTATTTTGATTCTATCTTAGACATTTTCCCACCTCTCTGTCCTATCTCTCCAGGGAAACCTCTTTCTCCTTGTGCACCAGGAATCCCAGGAAGTCCTGGTATGCAGTCTTGACCTGAGGAAGTGCCTGGAAGTCCACGGGGCCCTGGCGGACCAGGGGATCCAGGAGACCCTGCACGACCTGGGGGGCCTGGCAGAAAGTTTCCTGGGGGGCCACTCTCTCCCTTCTGACCTCTCTCTCCTGGGAAACCTTGAGGTCCAGGAAAACCCCCACTACCGGTTCCTGTGAATCCCGGTTCTCCTGGAGGGCCTGTCAAACCTGGAGAAAGGAGGTTGAAGTTTCAGTGTTATTTGGTTTGTTTTTTTGCGAAAGATAATCAAAAAGTAAATCTCGAAAAATGGTCTTATTCAGCCAAAAGCCAAAAGCAAAGAAGAGCCATTAACTAATTTACATAATTAATAATTGTATCCCTTTATTTCCTTTTCAGTAACCCTAAATTATTAAATTTATTCCAACCTTTCCCATAAATGTATTATTGTATTTTTAATCTGTTATTCTAGACCTACACCAGTGCATTTAGGTTGCACCATCTCATCTATAATGTCTGTTTTTGAACTTAAATTGGTACCCGGTATAAACTAGCTTTAAAACTAATGCAAATAATAAGTATGCTTGTTATGTGCCTGTGTGTTTTCAGCTCACCTTGTACTCCTCTGTCTCCTTTGAGTCCAGGTGTTCCAGGTAAGCCAGGTTCACCTTTAGGCCCCACCTGATTCCCTATTGGCCCACCAATCACCTGATGGGATGTTAAAAAGAATTAAGTGATTTCACAAGACTCACATGGACTAAACTATACAAAACTTTGCAAATATCTTTAAATGTTTTTTTGTAATAAAAAATATATTTAAAAATATACAGCAGAATAAATATAAAATACAACAACAGACTATTGGACCTAAATCAAAGACTATGATAAATATTACCTCCTTAAGCTGTGTTTTTAAAAATGTAAAAAAAAAGTCTCATAATTACAGTTTTCTCATGTTTAGCAGGACTAGGGGACTTTGTACACTGAATAGTCATCCTTAATGGTTCATTTTCCATTGGGAGAGGGTAATTCGTATCACACACACACAGTTTAAATGTTTTCTGTATTGAACAGTAGAAATTAGCGTTTCTTTTTGCCAGTTAAAAAAAAAAAAACAGTGGGTGAAAGCACTGTAAACAACAGTAGACTGGTGCATAACAAGCAAGCAAATAATGCAGAAAATAGAGATTTGAGATGGGAAACTATTCTTGATGTACACAAGAAAGCACAAGCACAAGTAAGAGGGAATTCATGATGATGTTTATCAAATGTGAAGCTTATTTTTGATCTTCTTTTGCTGCTGGCTCAGTTAATTTGGGTTGGAGAGTGACAAAACCTACAGCATCAGAATCTGTGAGATGTCGGCTTTTAGCTCCGACGGCGTGTCATTGGGTGAGAAAGGCAACATCTCACTGATTCTGATGCGTCGGGTCCGCGCTTTGTGTTTACGTCTTTGTGGGATCCGTTTACCTGCTGTTTTAGCTGTTTGGTGGTTGTTGAAATGAAAGCGTTAACCTGAGATTCTGAAGTTTCTGGCAAAATACATTTATATTTAAAAATCAATTCAGGATTTAATTAATCGGCATCAACCTAAAATCGATTTTACTTGGAAAATCGATAATCAAAACCCAGCCTTACTGTATAGTAACCATCAAGTATAGGTTGCCATGGAAATATTAAGCTGTCTGCATGTAATTCACTGTGAGTTTTCTTTCTCCCACACGCCACAAATGCATCACTAACCCCGGAGATTCAGACTCGTCAGACCATTGCCCAAAAGGTGGCAGTACTACGAATTTATTCCACCAGCTGAAAAGTCTTAAACTCCATATGCAATCTATATGCAAATGTCTCCTAACACACCAAAGAAAACTTCAAATAAACCAGTGAAATGAGCTACCAGCTATCCGCAAGAGGAACAGAGAAAAATTCCATGTTATTGTTTATCGAACGTGAAGCACATTTTCGGTCTTCTTTTGCGGCTGGTTCAGTGAATTTTGGTCGTGGTTTGGTTACATGAAGCTGAGTGACCTCATGGATTCTTGTTTGTGTTTAGGCACATTTTGCAAAATTATGTATCTGCTCTTTTAATTGTTTTGTCGATTTCATTGTGTTTAGTGGTTGTAGAGATGGTTTATATGAACTTCAGGTGAAATTCAGAGGTCTCATCCCTTTTGCCCCCAATACTGGGAGCGTTGGGGCTCAAGACATATCATGTATAGCGATATAGCCAAAAAATATTGTGATATTAGATTTTTCCTCATATTGTCCATCGTATTTTACATTCCACTCCTGTGTCCTGTGATCATGCGTTTGGGTCCTTATCTTGCCTGCCACGCAGCAGACTCTGACAGCTATGCTTTTACTGCACTGACAGTGTGCTTGGGCTCACTAATAATGAATCAGTGGATCAAAGTCTGGTGGCACTTTTCAAAATGAAATACAAATAAGTGAATAAGCCTCCAATATCCAAGGAAAAATGGTTAATTTCTTTATATTTTTGAAGCAAACTACAAAGAAATGAAGGATGGCTTGGGATATTTGCACAGCATTGTATTTATAAGTAGACAATGAAATGGTGCTAAGAGTGTAAGACAAATATTCCACAAATAATGAAATATAAATTCTCATTCACCTGCCCTGGTGGACCCGGGAATCCACGATCACCTTTTTGTCCCTGAAATGAGAAAGAGGGATATTTACACAGTTCATGGCATTACTGTTTGACTCGTAGAATTCAAAATATTCAGAAGAAACTTACTGTCTCACCATCCCTCCCTGGAAGACCAGGCTGGCCTGTCTCTCCAGAGGGCCCCTGAATGTGACAAAAAGCAATACAAGAATGTTAGGAAAAGGTTATAAGACATTTTAGAAAAGGATTATAAATTGTGCAGTTTGTTGGCAGAACTCACTGGGTATCCTGGAGAACCAGGATCACCATCTTTGCCAGGTTTTCCCTGCAAAAGGGGGGAAAAACATGGTGATCAGGCTTTGCACCAACGGGGACATCTCCAGAGTTGAATATTGAAGCATTACAAAATTGGCAAAAACTGCACATCCTCCAGTGGCCACTAGAGGCTGACTCCCAAAGGGAGTCAACAATTCTGAGATTGACTCCCTTTTTAAAATGTCCAGTTTTACAATAATAAAAATTACATTCATACCTCTGTTAAATATAAATATTTAACTCATTCACTTAATTGAGTTAGGCCTGTGGTCAGGTTGACATCCCAACACATGCAACTGGAGTCAATAGGTGTCTGCAAGGTCTTGTTCATCATTTCAAAACGTTACACCGGACTTCATGACTGTGTGCACAGTAGAATAATGTGTATGTGTTCATAACTACCCTGTATTCACATCTATGAAGAGCTGTTTGAAGGTTTACCCGGAGGTTTGGGCTTATTGATAAGGTTTCAGTATGTCTTTAAAAGGCTTGGAGAACATGTTCTACAAATACATACTGAACATACAATCTGGTAACAGTCAAATGAACCCTGCGTCATAGATCCCCTTTGGTCTCTTCTTACTGCTTCAACCCAGGAATTCAAGCTCTGCTGTGTCTTAGCAGTCTTGAAGGATTGACATGTACAAACTGAAATATTGGCAAATATGTTTGAGAGTTCCCTCTTTGCAGAAAGTTTCACTTGCATGTATACACACAAAAAAGCTGAGAGAAACCCTGTAAAATAGTCAGATTGTTTGAGAAAGTTGGGCCTCTTTGCCTAAACCAAATGTCAGAGATGAGGTTCCAGACACTCTTGCACTTGTACACATGTTGAGGGCTTTAGAATTGAGTTTACCTTTGAGCAACAGACATATTTTAGCAACATTGGGGCGATTACGTAAGTTTAGTGAAAGGATTTGCTTGACATTCCAGAGCTGTACTTACTCGTTTTCCCGGCTCTCCTGGTTCTCCCTTTTCTCCTTTCTGCCCACCATAGGGACCCTACAGTGAGATAAAGAGACATAAATACACCACAGTCACCATCAAGAACACTAGATACTCCACTTCTTCCAACTTGCAACTTAAATGTTTTGTCTGTTTTCTGGAGGGACTTTTAATGTGTGGAGGTAAATTTGGTTCTGTGGACCGGAGATACTTACAGGAGGTCCCGTTAAACCCGGATCACCTTGAGGGCCAGGAGGTCCTTGGTCGCCCTGCAGAATAAAGAGAAAAAATCAGAATCAGTGCAGAACGAGTTTAGAGTTTGAACCAAATCTATTTGGCTGGTTTGGCATAACAAGTCAATTAGGCTACGTTCACACTGCAGGTCTTAATGCTCAATTCCGATTTTTTGATCCAATCCGATTTTTTTGTCTGCTTGTTCACACTACAAATAAAATGTGAAAGCAAACGCGCTCTAGTGTGAACCCTCAAAGCGGCCCGCATGCGCAAAAGAAGACGTCACACACAACGTGCTCTGTTCAGACCCAGAGCAAACAATATTGTTTGACTGATGGGCCTTAATATGAATACTTGTGTCGGACTTTACGTTTCTCAATTTTGCTTTAAGTTATAAAGTTATTTACATATGGCCTAATAATGATCCTTATTGCTGTTTATTGCTGTTTTAGAGAGGAGCGGTGCTTCAAAGGATAGTTGCAGATTTCTGTCAGAATCTGCAGATTACACAAAGCAGGAACTCCAGCAACACTTGAGGGAAGATGAACAACTTTAATAATAGACCAACATGTTTCGGCTTGTGGCCTTCATCAGGGTCAACCTTGGAAGCAGGTGAAGTTGTGCCAGAAATTTTTTTTGCAGAGAATCTGCAGATTATACAGTACAAATAAAATGTTCACGTTTCTCCAACGTTGTCTTCCCAACAGTTTCACTAACATCTACACGGGATGGCCAGGAAGTGTTCGCGATGTCTCTGATAATTGGCGTCTGTCTTGTGTCGGTGACGTAAAAGATGGATTTAATGCGACATGACTGTTCAAACAGCAGTCGTTTTCTAAAACATCGGATATGTATCGGATTCAGTACCACATACGAAAGTGACCCAGATCGGATTTGAAAATATCGGATTTGTGCCGTTCACACTGTCATACCATGATTGGATACGGGTTGCACAGGGTCAAAAAAGTCGGATTTGATGCACTTTTGCCTGCAGTGTGAACGTTAAACATCTGGTACGTTGTTTACGCAATTTATTTACATTTTACACAATGCCCACCTGGTGTTTTTTATTTCTTTACTGAATGAAATGACTAAATGTGATTGGCAGGCATAGATACTCTCTGCTGCCATCATGTGGCTGTGATTTATTACTCTGGCGTAAACAGGTTTTTATATATGTTCACGCACATTTAATACATTTTTATAAGCAATGATTAGGTACTGCCAAGATGAGGCATTTTGATACAATGTAAAATACATGCATTATGGAAAATATGAATGACCTTTTTCATACATATGGAAAATCTGTTAATAAAGCGAGTGACTGCCACCTGTCAGCAAGAGATACTGAGTTTTAAACTTGGTTTAAACAACCTACGTTGTAAAATCTCTCTATTTAAAATCTAATTTTAGTCTTGTCAGTCCTCATTTCTGTGGCAAATGGAATACTTCACCACTTTCATGCCTTTAAAATAGTTATACCTTGTCTCCTCTCTGAATTTCAGTCTCAGCCGGCTTTGTTTGCTCCCCAACCTGTCCTGGAGGACCAGGAGGTCCTTGCAAACCTGGTGCACCCTATGGGCAGGGAAAGAGTGGCAGGTTTAGTAATTCAATAAAAGCTCTGAGAAGACAAGCTTGAGGCAGAGACTGAACATAACTCTAGTAAAAAAGTGACAATTATGGTACCTTTTCTCCTTTGGGTCCTTGGAAATTCAAACCCATATTCCCCTGTTGAGAAAAAACAGAGGGAGGCTGTCACTTCAGGCTCAGTGGAGTATATTTCATGACCAAGAATAGTTCAAAATGTATTATCATTTTGTCTTTATTTACTAAAGATCAGTTACAAAGTGTCTGATCTCACCTTAGGCCCGGGTGGACCGGGAGCACCTGGACGACCCTGAGAAACAAACCGAGAAACAGTTGGCCTTCAATCTGATGCTATTTGTGCAACTTTCTTGAAAAAAGGTTTACGCTGTAGCAGCTTCTCTTTACCTCAAGGCCTCTGGGTCCTGGGGGACCTACCGGACCTTGTATACCTGGAGATCCAGGTCGGCCCTGTGACATAAAAGGAAAAAGATGTACAGACAATTGGTAAAACATACAGTTAAAAAAAACCCAAACATTTTCATCCTTTTGCTTCTGCATATTTCCTTTCATTCAGTTTGAGTCTGTGAGCATTTCTGTGAGCGTGTGAGAAATTACAGTCCTAGCTCTAAAAATGTTTCCATAAGCACAAACAAATAATGTAAATAATTATAAATACAGCAGACACCTTGATATGTGATGGTTTTATGTTTATAATATCAGTATTGGTCATATTTTAGCTTATAAATGATCAAAATTAAACAGATTTTCATTTGTCGCATTATTAAACAGACCGGTTTGACATCTAAAGCTCAAGTTCTGTTCATTCATTCATTTTGTCTTGTTTTTTTTATACACACATCATTCTGACTTACGTATTTGAAATTTTTTTAATCTGCATGTGAATTTAATTAAATGTGTAAATTAGCTTTGGCAGCACAGTGTTTCTAAAAGGAGAATATTTCACTCACAGGACCTCCTGGCAAACCGGGTAAACCCACTGCTCCTTTCTGTCCGAAACGATTGGTGGAGATAACATCACCTGGGTCTCCCTGCAAAGAAAAGAAAAAGAGATGCTCAGATATACATTTGTCTTCATAAAGGGAAAGAACCTGAGGGGAAAAAAGGAAATGTTGCTTCTGAATATCAAACAATGTCAAACAGCACCATCTAGTGGACAAATACAGCAAAAACTCAACTTGACATCAGTAAAAAAAAAAAGTTAGAAAAATGTTAGAATTTGATTTTATAGAAACCTAAAAAAGAGGCAGGAGTAGAGCTTTCACATCTGTGTGTTTCACAGCAAACACTGACAAATAAATTAGTGAAACTCTTATTTGTTTGTTGTCGTGTTGTGTTTTTTGTTTACATGAATAAATAAAAGATACGTGATTTTTTAAAAATTATTTTCCATGGTTTCATTTTCAAAACAGAACTTTTTTTTTTAATGTGTAATGTTTATTTATTTGTAATGGGCTTCCTGGTCCTTTCCTTAAAAACCCCGTCTTTGGCCTTTTAAACCTGGACATGCCCGCTTGTTTGTAAAATCCCACATCCACACATGTATTTTTCCACATTTCCCCAGTTGAGAAGGGAATTTTTATTTACTTCATTAAGTAAGAGTTAAATTAAGGTCTACCAGCCATAACAAGCTCAAAGCACAGTCAAGTCAACATTTCAAATTAGAGCCTTCCTCTGAGTTGTGTGGTGCTTCTAAAGCTGTAGATATATCAGCCTACAGTGAGATAGAAATCTGTATATTAGTGCAGAAATTGCTGACATATCATGTTTTTAATTCAGAACAATGAATGACAAGAATAACAAAGAAGTAGATTTAAAAGGATCTAAGATCTAAAATGATTATTTTACCTAAATGCAACAATTATTTTCATTGATTGTCATACAAATTATATTATAAATATGAGACAATAGGAAAGTAAGTGACAATCTGGTCTTCTTTTGTTTCTAGCTGGTGGAGGACATAACTTAAAAAATTGATTTCAAACCTTGAAAATAAAGTTATATATATATATATTTTTTTATCAATTTTTAACATTAAAAGCATTAGTAACAAAGTTACAAAATGTGTGTGTGCTGATTTTTACCTTTTGTCCTGGCAGACCAGGTGGACCCTGTAAACGAGTAAAATAGAAAAGTTTGAAAAAACAAACCAAAACCAGACAGATCACTGTAATGCAAACTTCATCCTGTAATGACTCACTTGAAGTCCTGGCTGCCCAGGGATTCCTGGACTTCCTGGGAAACCTCTGTCACCCTAAAAAAGGAAAAGGAAAAAAATAGTCAGATACGCTGAGTGTCAACATTCTTTTTTGGCTTTAAGAAATTTCTCTTCTATAACTTGCTTTATTGATCATAGACATTTTTATTAGATACCTTTGTTCCATTGCAACCCGGCACTCCTCTTGGACCTGGAGGACCATCCTGCCCGGGTAGACCCTGATAAACAGGAATTAAAACAGGAAGTTTAACCATAAATGCTGCATGATTTTAAGTTAGCTAGTTAGCTAATTATTTTAGCTCTTTAAATATCTCACTGGAAGTCCGGGTGTTCCTGGAAATCCTGGTGTTCCTGGAGGTCCCTGATAGAGAGGGGAAAAAAGAACATGTCATTTAAAAGTTGAAATGTGAAAAAAAAGAATCCAGTGTTGAGTTTTTTCAGGACCTAGCTGACTGTTATAAATAAGGTAAAATGGGGGCACCTGCTGGCCAAAGTAGAGCATTACAACCCCAAATTATTCAGTGCTGAGAAAGCACTAAAAAGTCATCCTGTTTATTTAAACGGGGAAGAAAAAAACAGGTGAAATTTACCTACTTAAAAAAATGTAACTACCTTTTATGAGTGTGTCTGTGTTTTTAAAAAAGCATAAACATTCATAAACTTCTATAAAGAAATCAATAAAATTATGGAGCCATGTCTTATGTTTCTCACTGTGGCAACGGCTCAAAATCCCTATGAAGTCTTTAGGAAAAATGGGGGAATTACTTACTCTAATTCCTTTTGGACCACCTGGTCCTTGAGGTCCATCACTTCCCTGAGAGAAAGAACAAACAAACAAGAAATCATTAATGATGAGCCTGATCATCTTTGACTCCACACTGTGAGCAGCATCAAAGACCAGTAACAGCCAAGTAATGAATCTACAGAAGTATTACTGTAGAAGTAATGGAAAACTTATTCATGTCCTTTACTTAAGTAAATATCCAAACAGGACTACTGTGAAAAACTAAATGTATAAAAGCTAGTGTTCTCATGAAACTGTGCTTAAAGTTAACCATCAGAACCAGATTATACGCTAAAATCAATTCAACACTGCTCAGGATTTGTGTAAAGCTTTAGAAGTAAAAGCACTCAAATCGAGCCTTTACGGGATTACCGCTGCGTGTGAGCAGCGTCGGCGCCTGAAGGTTCTCATCTACGTCTGATATTATCCTGCCTAGCAACCACCTAACAAAAGCCTAAAACTACCTATTTGTAGTGTTTATGGACCTGCAACACCTGAATGCTTTGTGTTACTTCAAATTTACAGTAACATCATATTCATATTAACCAAGCTGAATTATAGACAAGTATATTATAACATTATCATGTTACATGGCAACCACCTGGCAGTGGCAAGCCATTATTTTAACACTTATGCATGTTAAAAAGCATTATATCACTTTCAACAACACAAAGACGTCGAAGTCTTTGGGATTTTCTGTTGTATTTGATGCTTTGACAAACAAAAATGTATCTTATACTTATCCAGGGGGACGGCCAAACCCTTTTGCAGGAAACATGCTTAATGCAGGAAAACATCATCTATACATGTAATGACATAACTACCTAAATATTTAGCAATTATTCACATTATTGTCCTAATTATTTAGTCAGTTTGTTGACCGACAGTAGTTTCTAAAAAAAAAATCATAAAGGTTACCCAGAGCCTTATGTTGGGGTTTTCCCCCAAAGAGGTCAAAGAAAAATCAGCAGGAGTGGAACTGAAACATCTTTTTTTTAATCTGTTTATTTACTCAATCACTCAAGCAGAACAGGCACAGATTTCAATGAAGTAACAGTGACTCATTGTTTTTCATTTGTATATGCACTGCCACCATCCAAAGTCAGAAAATAACCCACGTCTCAGAAATTGATATATTCAGAGTTTCAGTTCAAATCAGTTCCTTTTCTCTTCTTGTCTCCTTGCCCTACAAACCCACCTTCTCTCCTCTGGGCCCAATTGGTCCTTCTGGTCCAGGGAATCCTGGGACGCCTGGCTGTCCCGTCAAACCTGGGAAACCCCTTTCACCCTGCAAGCAACGACACAGTCAAACAATCATTTGTTTCATATTTAAATGTAATTATCATATTTTCGGTGTCTTTTCCAGCTACACACAGTTCAGACCTTCTGTACCTGGACAGCTGCACATTAACTTTTGCTCAGCAGGCTCTGTGGTTCTGCACATTTAAGTTGGAATAAATAACTGATCCTATTTTAAGAGGTTTAAGACCAGATAAGTTTCAGATTTAATTTCAGTCTGGTCATAATAGAAAGGCAGAGTTATTTATAGCCTGTAGCACATTTAAACAACAGATGGTTTAGAGAGATGCATATTTACATTACACGTCTCCAAAAACCACAAAATGCATCAAAATCTGAAAGGTGTGTTTTGTTGTATTAACTAATTATTATGGACCCAGTGATGTAGTGGTCATTAAAATGTGTTTGATTTTGTTAAATTAATGATTATTCATCTAATAAATCATGACACTGCTCTCCCGTCTACATAAGCTTCCTTTATGCGTTAAAAGTATCTGTATTAGAATCTGCAATACAAGCCTGTGTTTACTTGGTATTGGATCGATACCAAAATCTGCAGTATTGGACTATTATTCAAAGAAATGAGAGGAGAGTAAAATGTACTGAGAAGGACTGAAAACATATTTCACAACATGAAATCTGCTGTCTTGAGTTCTTGAATGCTTTCTCTCGATTATTGAGGAGTCTTTGCACTTTGAGGTGACAGTCGTTTTAATTTGTCTCTATGTGAACAAAACTGAACTGAGTTGAATTAAACGTGTGAGTGTGTTCCCCAACAGCCGAGGTCTTTCTGCGTAAATGAGGTGAAAATTTTGCCCGTCTTGGTATCTTGTCAAACATTAGCTCCTCCCGTCATCCAGCTCGTACAATCACAGGCAACACAACACGATGAAAGCCGGAAATAGAGCCGGGCTGCCTTTTAAAATATGTGTGAGCTTCAACAGCAAAATGTAAGATCCACAGAAACAAAATTAAAAAAAAATCACAATTCATATTTCTGCTACTTTACTACATCTCTGTGTGTTATGATTCTGTGACATTATTTATTATTTAAAGACCCGTGTCCGTTATTTTGGCAATAGTGTTTCAGCCTGTGATTAATCTGACTCAACTTAAATACAGACTTCACTGTAAGAAAATCTATGAGAAATCGGGCCTTTGCTCCCTAACTCTGTGCCCTCAGTCGCAAGTTTCAGGTCAAAGTGAATAACACATATGTTCATTAATTGGACGGGAGTATTCAGGGTACACCCACTGGCTGTGGTGTCCCCACATTCTCAACACGGTGGTTACTAGTAACACCCCACGTGTGATTGTGTGACACTGTGTTTACCTTTTCTCCTTTCACTCCACTGCAGTCACATTTGGATCCTGCACATCCATGGCAAGCCTGTTTAAAAAAAAAACAAGAGAAAGAGAAATGAGCATGTTTGGACTTTTACTTAACCAAAAAAAAATCTGCGACATTTCCAACGATGAATAAAACTAACAATTACATTCCAGTGTTCTGAAAATAGAGGCTCTAAAGTCGCTTTTTCCAATTCCATAACAAGCGAAAGATTCCCAGGAACAGACACAAATACTTTGGAGGTTGCATCAGGAAGGGCATCCAGTGTAAGAGTCCACCAAATCAAACGTGTGGAGGAAGCAGGTAAAAGCTAGAAAGCAGCTTTCTGGGTTCTGACAATGTGTCTGCCATGTCTCCTTTTTGTCCTAATTTCCTGCCAAATCTGCAGCCTAAGCGATGTAAAATCAGTCAGAACTCCTTTCCAGAATTGTAAAACCAAACAGTAAATTTAGTAAACTTCAGCAAGTGCTTCGGCATGCCACCGGGGGGCGCTGCGTAATTACACTTTGCACATGTCTTCCCACAGAGGAACAGCAAGGTCAGCGGATTCACTTGCAGGTTTGTTTGCTGATGAGATCGCAGCTGCAAGGTCGACGAGGCCAAACAGTACTCTAAACTCAAATCAAATAAAGCTTTTATCTCACAGAGAGCACGTTTATCTTCCAAAATACTTCACTTCTTCCCATCCGTTAGACTTTGGATTCACTTTTTGTGAAGGACCAAAGACTGAGAGAGTTAAGAAAAACTAGGAGGGAGGGATGGATGGATGGATGGGTGGAGTGGGAGTGCCAAGCTCCTGATTAACTTTTCCCATGCCTGTTGACACAGTGAATGCCAGACGGGCATCAATTGCACGCATGCCAGGCAGTCAGGCTGTGAGAAAGATGGAGAGGCAGAGAGCGCACGAGAGAGGACAGACAGGCGGACATTCTTCTGTGTCTGCAAAAACGTTTTCGTGTCCATCTTTGAGCTGACGCTTTTCACCGTGTTCTCGTTTTACTGACACAGAGGGGACGCAGCTAACTCTGAGTGCATTTCCTGGTTCATCAGTTTATCATTAAGTCTAAGAAATCAGAAAGATTCTGGAATAAAAGGCAGTAAACATGCAAAAATGTCTTATTGTTATCAGCAAATTCCTCCCTGTAGGTTTTAGTCTTTGCAAGGAACTGAAGTAATGTCTTAAAAATGTACTGACATTTTTGACTCCTGTTAGCTGTTTAATAATGCAGATTTTCTGTCATTGTAAACTGATTTCATTCCTGTGATTTAGATTGTTGGCTTAAGAAAAACAGGCAATATGAGGTTGTTGTGATATTTGTAACATTTTTTACTTTAAACTGATAAGGATCAGCTAATGTGTTGCCAACAAGGAAGTCACAGAATGCTATGCAACTCATATTATACTTGGTAGCTTGTTTAATTATCATTTACTGGCCATTACAAATTCAGATACCAAAAGGTTGACAAATAACTAATGCTGGGCGATAATATCGGCCCTGCCAATATATCGATCTGGCTGCAGTGCGATTGCATGGTCTTCCAAAGAGTATCGTGGGCCATGATGATCAGAAAAGCATCTGCCAATATGTGCAATCAAATACAGCGTGTACTGGAAATACAATATACTAAGATCAAGTACCCACAATTAAGCCAACGTGGAACTGCAGCTCCTCTAGTATCCACTCCATAGAGTGACTCCTCATAGACTCCCATAAAAACTAAACAGGTTTGATTTTTCTTTTTTTTGAACAACTCTTTGATGTATTTTTGTTAAGACTAAAAAACAAGTCTGTTACTGACCCTTTCCCCCCTTTTCTAACTTGACATTTTTCACTTCCACAAAGTGAAAGGGCTTGGGGTCAAAAATCAAGGCTATAAAATTGAATTTCACAATTAATATTTGGCACATTAAACCTCACACTGTTTACCATTTGCAGTTCTGTGTACACATTTAAAAACAGTGCATACATGTTTACATTACATTTGCCACTTTCCAGTGTGTGTGTGTGTGTGTAGATAATATGCCCTTGATTATATAAAAATCAAGACAGTCCTACTATCCTGAGCTGCATGAAGGCCAAAGCAAGGCATTTGCATGATTTTATCTCACAACTGGTGCAAAGTGCTGTCTGGGATCACAGAGGGATCATCAGTAGACACACACACACACATGCCTAAATACATCTGTGTGTGTCTCTGTGTGCGTGGGGGTGTTTTTACAAGCCTTGGATCTCCAAATTAGCCTCTGGTCTGCTTCAGCTCAATGCCGTCTGTTCTCCCACGCCCTTGCCTGCAGCTCAGGCTCCATCCTTCTCTGCATCCATCTGTTTTTCTCCACTCTTTTCTCATTTAACCAAAAAAGCATGACAGAGCTTGCTTGCTCTTAAAATCACTGAAACAGTCAGCTACTCTCGAATAACCTGGAGATGTCCACTTAAACCAGCAACAGCGCTGATTTGGACTTGGTTTGTTCTTATAGTACTAGTGTAAGTGGGACGTGAACTTTCAAACTAAATGTTATTTGACCTGTATGTCATGCCTAATAAAGCCTTTTCTCATGTGCAGACTGAATTTGCAATTAATTATTAATGATTAATCTCTGTATATATATATTTTTTTCTTTTTTTGCAAATAAAAACAAGCCTGGCAATCACTTGTGCAGTGATCCCTAAAAGAGTGGGCCACTTCCCCCAGCAGGGCTGTAAAAGTGCAGCGGGTGGGTCAGGAGCAGTCATTTACAAAAAATAAATAAAAATGCTTTCATTTTAAATTTCATAATTACTTTTGAAATGATCATCTACCATTTATGATTCAGTATTTAACTAAAAACAATATAAAACTAATTAATAAAAAAGCTCTGATATTTATTTCTGATATTTATTTATTGCTCCTCATTTGATCCAAAAAGTATCCAGTGACAAGATCAAAATGAATCAGAGAAAAGACAAAGAAAAGAAGTGCTTTAAATAAGTCTGGTAAGCCTTTCTCAGTGTAAAAGCTGCAAAGGTGGCTGAGATCTTCTTCTACATCCACGATCATGATGTTTGATTTAAAGTAACAGGTGTGTCTGAACACCGTCTGCCACTCTGCTGCCAGAAATCTTCACTTTATCACAAAGAGGATGCAACTTATAAAGGTGTTTACTTTACAGCAAATGTGGCTAAAAATAAAGGGTGAACTGAGAAGAAACAAGGTGGCTTAAAAAAAATCGGACTAAACGCAGCGTTAAAAGATCCTTCTCCCTTTACATGCTGTTCACTCCCTCTCTCTTTGCCCCCACAGCACTGAGGGGGCGTGTAATCCACTTAGAAAGGTCAGTGAACTGCAGATATTTGCTCTACTCTTTCTTTCTTTTAACTCTCTTTTAACCCAGCTTAATTTTCCCCTCACGCCAACCAAGCAACCAGGCCTGAGCAGAGCTAAAGCTACCAGTGATCACCACTGGAGGTCTGTATAGGACCAGAAAACTGCAGCGGTGCAGCTCCGACACTGAGAAGCAGGACTACCAGGAAACAGCACCTGACTGCCGTAAATGTAACTCTGCCTAAACGCAGACATAAAGGTCTATGAACAGTATTTACGACACATATTTTAACTGTGTTACGTATTCATAAATTCAGTATAATGGAATGTGTGCTACTTTAATGCTTAAATTTGCCTATTTTCATGCGAATCTGCACATAAATTTGACACATATATACAAAAATTGAACAATAAATTCAATAATGAGCAGTAAAAGTTCCCAAAAAGTAAAAAAGTGAGTTATAGTAGGTCAAATGTATTTATACAGCACCTTTCAAGATAAACAACACAACGATTCTAAAAGTACATTCACAAAGTGATGGACACACGATCCAGGTGAGATTGGGTGAGTTGACAAGGAGAAAGAGGAGGAGGAGGAAGGAAGGCATGTACCCGAGGATTAGACTGGCGAGACTGGAATTCCCCCCGACACTCATAAAAGAGTGATGATTAGACACGTATAGACGCTGTCCTGCCATGAGCACGCACATATGCATTAATGTAGCAGACAAACAGACACAAACACTCATAAACAGCACGCACAGCTGCGCAGACAGAAAGAGAGCGCGTCCTCGTTTTGAACATCGATAAATGACGCCTGTTTTCTTACACCGATCACGGCACAAAGCGTGTTCGCTCCGGTCCGCTGGAAAGACGTGGGTGTCTAATCTGGTTCAATTGTCGCCATCCGAGCTAAACCAACCATCAAGAGCAACTTACTGTCCGATTATTTTTGATTATCTTGCGTCTTGAAAATTGAACTTTGTAAAAAGTTAGTTTGAATAACGCAACTGCAGCAAAGCGACACAAGATGGTACCTCTTTTCTTTTTAAGAGAACAGAGCTGAGCTGATTTTTGACTGACATTATAGTCGACTCTAGAATGACTGGCATCACAACTCAGACACAATCACCATATCAGAGCTGGTATAGGGGGTAAAAAGGGGGTCCTTCAGAAAATCTCATCTCCTAGTTGCTGCAGCTTCTTCCTCCCAGATAAGATCCATGCCATCCATGTATTGATGTGTCACTGAAATGGCAGTAAAGAAAGACCAGCTTATTTATGCCTGTGAAAACAATAAATGACATCCAAGTATCGGTGTCATTTACAGGCTTCTGTCGTTCAGGAGCTAAAGCAGGTCAACTACCAATCAGAAGGTGTTTTGAGTCCTGGTTCTAACATTCTGCATGTGGAGCGAGATGCTGAACCCTACAAGTGTGTGACAGTTAGGTTAAAAGTGCTTGTGTGAATGGATGAATGAGACTCGTGGTAAGAAACCACATGTGCAGGCAGAAGCACAACAAGACTGAAGTCAATCAATGAAAAATTGGAGCGGCCCTGATAAACGATCCTACAAGATGTCGTCATCTGATCATTTAAGTGTCTCATTCAATGGTTGTTGGAGACGCATGAATACATCATTAGTGTTGCAGAAGCCTTAACATCTTTTCCCTCTTTTCTGTGCACCTTTTGAAGTAGCTGAAGTTGTGTTAGAAACCTCTGCTCATTTGAAAGATTTTGATACATTGCCCACCTTTTATGGTCAATGGATTATAGAGCGAGAGGAAGACAGTGGATGCTTCCGTGTGTTCATTTCAAATAAGCAGTAAATAAATGACCACAAACATTAAAGGTTTTTGCCACATGTGAGCAAATCTGTGGCTTTATAGTTTCCTTATAGTCCAAATATGGAAAAAATAACCACATCCTGTTACGGAGACTGGACAGACCATCTAACATGAAACGGTAGCGCGATATTGTGAAGGTGCTGTTTCGTGTCTGAGCATACATCTGTCCCAGTCCATGTGTTGCGCCGCTGTGTGTGTGTTTACGGTGAATGGCACTCCAGGCTCCAAACCGCTGATCCCTTTCATCACGGTTGGACTTTGACTACTTCAAGATGCCCTAAATGCGACGACCAAACTAAATATTTTGGCTTTGACCAAAAATCCAGACGTGTGTGCTTTGACTCAGTGGCTCTCAGGAGGAGGAAGACCTCCCCAACCGATGAACGCAGCGTGTCAAACTCATTCGCGCACACATTACACGCCATCGTGCCACAGTGCCAGTCCTGGAATTCCATTGATATTCCTGGGAATTCCTCCTTTTTCCACCCCTCATCACAACTTTGGTTCCTTTCTTCTCTTTTCATTTGGCCTAACTAGTGTTGACCCCTGTGACCTCCCACTGAGAGCTCCTTCAGGGCTGCTGACCACCATCCGTCCAGCCCTACCCACGCTGCATGACCCTTTTACTGTGTGTTACATTTAGATACAAATACTCTTTTATTACCTCACCTAAAATCCTGTTTTCCAACTGATCACTCTGCAGCTGAGCAAGTCAGAAATCTGTTTTTTCCTCATTTGAATCCAACGATAAAACATTAAAGATTACAAACGATATCCAGTACAAGAGGATGTTAAATTTTACCTGCATGTGTGCTGTTTCATTACAAACACATTAAAATGTATTAAGGCAATGAATAAATTTGATTTATTTAAAGGCACCTTGAGCAGAACCTTTTCTTTTTCAGAATAGGATCCAACATGAGAACAACAGTGAACTCAGGAGACAAATACACAGCAAATAGTTGTAGTGATGTAGGAGCATTGCTGGGAATAGAAGAGGATGAGGTGCTGAGGGGAGCCCTAAAGGAAGCAGCCAAAAGAACAATATGAAAAAGGAAGAGAAAGAAAATCAAACAACAATATCAACCTGCTTTCCTTTCCCCATAGACTATGTTTTAATAAATAAATAAATAAAATAGAGTTAAAATTTGGACATAAAGTTTATGTCCCAAAAAATGTGTGACTTAAAAGATATTTTAAATCTTAAAAGTTATTTCTAAATAGATTTACTGTAAAAAATAAAATAAAATAAAATAAGAAGAAAAGAAAGAATCTTTAGCACCCTCTGCTGGACAACCTGTGCTAGTCTGTTTCAGTGCTTTTGGCACAGTACACGCTACAAACATTTGGAACTAATAAACCAACATTGGATCAATGTATCAAGCTCTGCTAAGTAACCCTAAACATCTGTTACGCATCATTTGAGAGACGCATTAATTAAAGTATTTTCTACAGAACTGAAGCCTGCTGGGATCACGCATGGAAACAACCCTTTATCCTTTACATCTGTAAAAACACACGTCGCCCTCTGCTCCATTCTTTAATCTAGCAATGGGGTTTTTGTCTTTAACTTGTACTGAACCAAAACAAAAAGACTGTTGTGGTGCTGCAGTGATTAAACAGATGGAGGAGGTGTTTTAGGGGTGTTCATCATAGACGTTCCAGCGAGGCGGGTGGACATTAATACTTAATAATAATACTAAAATTTCCTTATCCTTCACAGTGGGTTTTTCACACAAGGAGAATTTTTTTTTTTAATGTATCAATCAGACAGACTCTACTGAGAAGGACATGAGCGTATTCTCATAGACATCCTGAAATCATGTCTGCTTTGGCCTCTGATATCAGGAAAATCTCAGAGCACATAAGCAGAAATGCTGAATGGACAACAGGTAGTGACGAGAATGAAAAACGACTGAGTCAAAAAGACACTGCCAGTCTTTTTTGATACTATTCATGAGCAGAGATGGGCAGTAACGCGTTACTTGTAACGTGTTACTGTAATCCGATTACTTTTTTCAAGTAACGAGTAAAGTAAGGGATTACTATTGCAAAAACGGTAATTAGATTACTGTTACTTTTCCGTAGGAACGCTGCGTTACTGCGTTACTAAAACCGTGATTCTTTTGCGAGAATGTCTCATGACAGTGACATAAGCGAGTGCGGAGAGAGTATGAGCAGGCAACGTTTAAAGTGTGGAAGTACTGACCTTACTTTAAGTTTGATTCCATAAAAAGTGACAAAAACATTAGCGTCCGTTGTGCGTGGGAAGAAAACTTCTTTTTACAGCGAAAAAAAACCCTAAACTTCCGAGCAAGCACCGAGTGCGCTATGACGTAATGAGAAATTCACAGAGAAATTCGTGGATTCTTCCACTGACTGCTGCGGCACAACTGTACCAGGGTAAACCTCCGCCTACCAAACTCCTGCTGTACAGGTGAAAATAGAGCAAAAGGACCGCTAGTCTTTGACTTTATTTATTTTCTGCTGTGTTTTACTTGCATCTATTTGAAAGAGTGAGTGTAAACACACACAAAAAAAATATATATATTTTATGTGCTGGAATGTGCAGAAAATAGGTTTAAATGTTAAACAAATTTCTTCCAGTCAGTAAATGTTGCATATAATTAAATTTTTGCTTGATGCATAAAGTTAAAAGATTAAAACTAATAAAACACGTTTTAAAAAGGGACTTTTCCATTTGATTACATTTTATATGATGGATTATGTAGAAAAAGTAGAATTGGGCTGAAAGATCTATCGCTTTATCACCTATTCAGGTTGTAAATCGTGTTTTTAAAAAGTAACTAAGTAATTAATTACTTTTGAAAATAAAAATAAGTAATCAGTAAAGTAACGGGATTACTTTTTTGGGGAAGTAATCAGTAATTAGTTACTGATTACTTTTTTCAAGTAACTTGACCAACACTGTTCATGAGTCCAACTGAAATCCAAACTGAGCATAGTTTGAAGTGAGTGGATTGGAGTGAGTGTAATGGACACCACTGGTACTAATTTCAACGAGGAGATGCTATATTGAGGTCATGTATTGTAGTTAACTGTCAGCAGAGGGCAGTATCTACTGGTGAGCTCAGCGAGCTGTGAAATATGGCGACTGAAAGAAGCGTACAAAGTGTTTGGGAGTACTTTAGGTTTAGACCCACAGCCAAAATGAGCCAGAAACTGTGTGGTGTCTGAGCCTTTAACTAAATATGCTAATGCTTCAAAGTGCATTTGCGTCCTCCAGCAATAATTGGCATATCAAGATTGAAAACCCATGTGAGGCCCAGGTAGGCCAAGCCATGTGGAGCCTATAACAATGTTGCCCATTTGGAATGTGGGTACCCCACAGTGGACTGCCAACTGTGGGCCATGTGGTTCTGCCTGTAGTGTATCAAATGTTTTAACATAATACCTGAAGCATCATTACTATTTAATGCAGTATACAAGTGTGGAGTGTGAAATGTTACAAATAACTAACAAAATGTTGTAAATAATGAGAAATCACGAAAGGTACCTAATGCTATCTGTCCATCTTCATGGATTTGTGTGCTCATATAAGCACAGATCATGTAACAGTTGAATTTTAAGCTCTTATTACCGCTACATATTTATCAAAACTGGTGCACATCTACATGGCAAAGGAATATGCACCATTACGAATAAACTGGTAGCTTTTCTCAGTACTTACGCTATCAAATTCTTTCAATTACCTCATGTAAGCAGAAAGATTTGCAGTCTCTCCTCTTGGAGACAACCTGCCATAGTGCAACCAGGCCTGGCTGGGACTGGCCCTTTTATACAACAGGTTCGGACATGCCCGACTCCTCGCTCTACATACATCAACACTTGGCACGTTGTGATGTAGTTAGGGGCAACGAGAAATTAGAGAGGGGCGCGGCGGCTTGCCAGCTGAATACCTGGATATGTGTAGCCCGGGGATAAACTGAGAGCAGGCAGGTAAGAGAGGGTGGAGGAATGGCAGGAGACAGTCTGATGGAAATAAAGTGTTAAGTAAGATTACTGAAAACTGGCAGAGGGAGGGAAGGTTGTGATTTCACTTCACATTTGAATAAAATCAAGCATGGCTGATTATAAACAAACAAAACTGTGTGCTGCGGGCTCCAAGCTGTTAGTCTATAAGTCAAAAATTGCAAATATGTGCAGCCTCAAGGAGCATGTACAACAAAATGGGTCACGTTCCTCCTTGGACTAGTGCAGCTATCACTTGGACCAAAATTTGCAGTAAATGTACAGTATTGTGCAAAAGTCTTGAGCCATTCTTAGTAAAGGGAAACGAGGAGAAACGCTGAGGATGGAGAAATTACACGACAACTGGACTGGAAAACATTGGCAACAGGTTTTATAGAGTGATGAATCCAATTTTTTGGTTTAAATCATCATCAGTATGTCTAAAAAAGATGACGAGAGAGGAACAACTGGGAGTGTCTACAGATATCTGTAAATCATGGTGACTCCAAACACACTGCCGGTGCAGTAAAAGCATACATGGATTGAAAAACGCTTAACGAAACACTAGCAGGCATGGATTGGCCTCCCCAGAGCACAGGCCTCAACATTACTGAAGCAATGTGAGATTATCCAAAGACAGTTAACATCCAAAGAAGAGCTCTGGCTGTCATCAAGAGGTCTGGAGAACTAAAAAGAAATTACAAAAAAGCTGCTAAAGAGAGTTCAGAGCACCGAAGAGTAAATGTGACCTACCCAAAAAAAACTTTACAGAAACACTCATCCAAATGAATCACAAAAAGCTATAATTTACCTCAAAGCTAAGCCAAATTTTACACAAAAGCATGAAAGTGTTCTGCTAAACTGTTCCTGTGTGCCACAGCCGAGAGCTTCATATTTAGCCTGTAACTCCTGTTACAGACAAAACAAGATCATACCGTCTGTTCTAATATCTGCGAGAATGTGAAACAGAGGGAAGGGACACAAACAGCTGTGCTCTGGCACGATACTGTAAAACTTTTTTCCTTTTGGATTTCAGATGATAAGAGTTTATGATGCAAAGATTAGGGATTAGCAGCTGAGCCTTTTGCACTCATTCACCTGCTTCATGCTTCTGCTCTGTAAGGCGCGTCTTTGTGCACCTCTAGGTTTACCATATTTTCTGAACGGCCCATTTTTGGCATTTTAAAGGATTTTATAGGTCTTATAGGCATGCCCCGCTGTGCACTGTGAGGCAGTTGTAACACTTTTTGTTGTAGTATCACTCAAACCGATTATGTGCCACTGCAGTACGATTTCCCCACATAAACACTACATCAAATAATAACAGAAAATGCTCCTTTAATGAGCTAAATTTGGCCCTGTGCTCTAATTCAGACACGCTGCCTGCGATTTAGTGGTGTTTGTGCACGAGTTACGTTTAAACTGTGAGCGCTGAGAGTGGTGCTTAGCAGCGGTTTGGTTCAGATCCCCTAACCTGGCTGAACATGCTCTTGCTTGCTTTTCAGACTTGAGTGAAATGAATTTAAGCAAATGTGCAGGCAGGTCACAGCAGGTTTCTCCTAAATACACCCCACCCCCTTTAAATGGCTTGTAATGAGAGCAGACAGTGAAAAGGTATAAGTGTCACAGCTGTATAGCTACCTGTTGGCATTAAGCCTCATTAAAAAGGAGAAAAAGGGAAAAAAAGATTGTTTAAAAGGAAAAAGCTGAAAATTTAAATAGTTAAAAGTTGAAATATGACTAGTTGGTTTTTGTATTATATGATTTATTTATTACATTTTATGTGGAGTGAATAAATAAAAGTATATTTACGGTGGCCCCTAGAGACAAAGCAGCACGTACAAACTCCAAAACACGTAAAAACTCAGAAGCACATAAAAACTCAGAAGCACGTAAAAAACTCCAAAACACATACAAAAGACAACAGAAGTGCTCCAGGATGCTGGGCGCAGTGTTGAGCTTTTGTTACCTCGTGGCTACACAAGCCAGGAAGTACCAACGACCGGATTTGGTGTGTGGTAATAACAGGTAAATGAACATTTTTTTGAATTATTTGAATATATATGAGTGCTTGTGTATAAATACACAAACAATACACATGTGCTTTCAATTGTGTAATTTAACTGATCTAGGTAGCTCTGTTTTGAAGTTCAGTTAACGCTAGAAATTTGTTTTGGAGTTTGTGCATGCTTTGTCTCTAGGGGTCACCACATATATTTATATAAATAAAACCACTTTATTTTTTTTTACATTAGTAATTCCTTTTGTGCATAATTTTATATTGTTGTTAATAATAAATTAATTAAAGCAACAAAACAACCCAAAGAGCCGGTTCGAAGCCGAAAGAACCGACTCTTTTTAGTGAGCCGAGCCGAAAGAGCCGGTTCTCTAAAAAGAGCCGGAAATCCCATCACTAGTCTGTGCTGTGATAAACATCTGATATCTCAGTTGTTTTGACCTGAGGGGGTCTGTTTGTCCAGATGAGACAAAGAATGCTGCGCATTCAATGTTGATATGCACAAAGACAAATTCGTGCAGACATATGCAGACAGAAAACAAAAATGCTCCCTTCAAATTTCATTCTGTGTTGCAATATATTGGCAATGAAGGTGGAAAAACATCCGTCTCACCACCTTTCACACAATAACACACGTCTGTTACTGTGGACTGTCTGAAACAAGAGCTAAACATTGCCTAAAAGACCAGCCGGAGGAAAAGTCCTCCTACATCAACAGAATAAAAATCCAGATTTAACCTGAAGGGAGGAGGAAAAATAAGTGAGAGAGAGCGAAATCTTAAATTACAGCCTTCTGTTATTACTACTCTACTACATACAGACTGCTAAACAAAATTAGAGGAGTCACCAAAGCTAAAAAACAGTTGAACACCTGGAGATTTGTTGGGCTTCTTGCCACTTTCATCATTATACCAGACGAGGAAGTCCTAAGCGCTCGAGTTAAAGGCAGTTTCTTTAAGAAGTTTCACCTCTCGTGTGAAAGGCTTCTGATGGGACGCCCCAGACATTTAAACTCTAGTGAGGTTATCACCTCAGACATCGCCCTAGGAGTCCTACCCATCTTTTAGTACTGAAGAAGCCTTTTGGATGAGCGGTGAAACATCTTCAGGAGCCTAAAAAAGAAGTCTAGTTAAGACGACCGAGATCTGGAACTGAAAATGCACACAGATACTGCTAGCCTTGAACCTCCCCTAATCTCTTTATCATTTGCTTCTGAGGAGCCAGACTTCCTTGTAGTGGTCTCAAGCAACGGTTCTCCAGGTTGTCTAAAGGTTTTTCGCTCGTTTTCACTTCTGCCTGACATTTTCAGTTTGTTAAGCCATTGAAAACTCAACTATGAATCATTCAAAGATATAAAAGGGACCAACCTTAAGAGATAATTCAGTGTTGTGTTTACACATACCAGACAACTTAGCAAAGAACCAAATTTAAATGTTATCTTTAGGCCCTTTGTTATTAGCAGACTGTCACAAAAATAATTTTTTTTCTTTACTTGAATCTATAAAAAAGGCCAAAGATGACATAAAAATAGCATTTTTGCACCAATTCCACTGATTCCCAAAGAACTATTAGCTGAAAACTTGGCATACTGACCCAGTATGAACCTTCCAGATCCCTCAGGTCATCTGGATCCGGTTTTTTATTAGTTCCCAGAGTCAGAACCAGACATGGAGAAGCTGCATTCAGCTTTTATGCTCCTTATATCTGGAACAAACTCCCAGAAAGCCTCAGATCAGCTGAAACACTCAGTTTATTTAAATCCAGGTTGAAGACTCACCTGTTCTCAGCTGCATTTAAATAAAGCACCAAATCCACACTTTTAAGCTTAAATTTCAAAACTTATATTTTAACTACTGATTTTATCTACTGTTTTTTTTTGTTGTATTTTTTTTAAATCATGCTTTTTATTGTTTTTGTTTTTTAATGTCTCTGTAAAGCACTTTGAATCACCTTGTTGTTGAATTGTCCTATATAAATAAACTTGCCTTGCCTTGCCATATCTCAGCATGGTGTGCACTGTGTCCTTAAAACAGTGAGAGAAAATTGAAGAAGAGGGGTATATGCATAAATGAATAAATGCATTACTAAGCAGTGGATCCTGTGATTTTATGCCCTGCCTCTCTCTGCTATATCACTCAGCGATGTGAAAAATGCTCAGACACAGCAACGTGTTGAACATTATCCTGCGACTGCTTACTAAAGGCTTAGCTGCATACCAGCCGGCACACTGAACTGAGATTAAGGGTTAGGGTTAGACAGGCTGTCCTGAGCCCGCTGCCCTAAACTGAATGATTACAACCAAACATGAACAAGTCCCAACCCGAAGACTATAACAAAGTCTCAACCTTCAAGCAGCTCTTTACAAGGTGTTTCCCCAAACTGTACTAAACTTCTTACAAAGATAAAAGTCCAAACACACGCATACTAAAACACAGCAGCCTACATCTCAGTGTAAAGTACAAACAGTATGTGTTTATCAGGATTTTATATGACTCTAGTGTAATACAGGTTAAAAAACGCAGATATATTGGGGATATCCCCATTCAATGACATCATAAAGAGCCAAAGGCAAAAAAAAACCCTTTTAGCTCAACTAGGATCACTTTCACAAAGACCAGGTGTCGACAACCCTCAACATCAAAAGAGCCATTTTAGCTCCTCCTACTGTAATTTAATTGAGAGAGGTTAAATTAAAACATACAGTATATTCATTAATAGGTTTATGCTCTTTATTTTATGTAATACAGTGGTCCCTCGTTTATCGCGGTAGTTACGTTCTAAAAAATAACCCGCGATAGGTGAAATCCGCGAAGTAGCCAACTTGGTTTTTTTTTAAATTATTATAGACGTTTCATGTCTGTAAAACCCCTCACTACACACTTTATACACTTTTCTCAGACAGGTATGAACATTTCCTCACTTTTCTCTCTTGTTTAAACACTCTAAAAGTTCAAACCTTCGTAGAAAAATATACCGAATAAAACCAAAGGTGCCCGCGGTTGCCTTTGAACTTCAGAGTCACACTGTTAGCGGGTCAATTTGACAAGCTTAACACTTTCTGTACTGTACAGACACGGCACGAGATTGATTGACAATGGTCTACAGCCAATTAGAACGCAGAACACAATGTGTTGTATAAAAAATAAAAAGCTTGCAAAATTGCACAAAAAAAAATCTGCGAAACAGGTGAAAGGTGAACCGCGTTATAGCGAGGGACCACTATATTTAAGTATACCTTACAAACTGTTATGTATATTTAACATGTGAGTCATTATAATTTTCAAATTTCTCTTGATGTTCATACCAGTGCAATGTTACGTTCTCCATCTGCGTTGTGTCACATTGAATAGGAAAGCATCACCAGCCTATATTTTCCTGTTATAAATGACCACCTCTGCAGCTCCGTTATGGTGTCTTTCAGCTAAGTGTTTTAAATTGAAAACTTCCAGCTGTAGTATTTTGACTTTCTTTCTTCTCATCATCCAAATTTCCAGCAGTGAAGACTAGTATACTCATTTCACAAGATAATTCGATGTAATGTTTATAGCTTTCTCCGCTGTTGCCGAGTGGCATAAAATCCAAGCAGAGCATGTATGCATGCAACCACCTCCTAAAAGAAATTAAAGCTGTAATAACATCACAGTACCTCTCACACTGCTCATGAGAGACAAGAGACGTAATTCTCACAGCCACACGAGGTCCTCGTCAGGACTTTCTAAACAAACCGCAATCATTTCATGCGGGGGCTGAAACAGACGAGCGGGTCTCACTCTTAGATTTTGTCCTTTGCCCTGAAACAGCTCCGTCTGGACGAGTTTATAAAAGGTAATAAAGTAACTGTATACTCTGAAATATGTAAAGAAACATACACACAAAGGCTGCTAGCTCCCCTTTTTTCTCTATGTGGTCGTCGGGGAAGCCCTGTTTCCTCCACAGCAGCATGATGAAAGAAACAGGTGCTCATATTTGGGGAGTGTGGGAGAGAGAGAGAGAGAGCACTGGAAATAGTGAGGGAGAGAAAAGTAGAAGAAGAGAGAACCAGACACATCCCACGCTACTATTTTTCTATGCAGGCACAGACTCACTGAGCTGTGTGCTTCTGTTATACTACAGCACTGTGAATATCTGTGTCTTATCACTCCTTGCCTTTGCTTGCTCTCATGCAGTCCTGTTGTTGTGGCAACTCATGTGAGATAAAAAACAAAACGAGTTAATGGTAAAGTGATGAGTCTCTTTGTTAATCAGCGTAACAATATTCTTCTTCTATAGTGAAAATGGCTGTGGATGGCTGCAACCCTTCTTTGTGTGTTATTGTGGCTCTACAAGCAGGACGTGTGCATCAGGTTAGATTAGGAAAAGGCTGTGAAGAGTTCAGTGCTGCTGTGAATCAAAATCAGTGTCCTGTGTATTGGACTATGATGATCACAGTGTGATTGGTAGTGAGAGTAAGGAGAGGTGAAGGTGTGGTCTGGAGAGAAGAGGAGTGGAAGTGAGGAGAGGTGAGACAGAAAGTGTGAATGAGAAGCAGACGGGCGAGGAGCAGAGGCATATACAAGGGTTCACCCAGAGGTGGGCAATATGTGTAACAGCTAATATCACAATATGTTTTTGCTATATCCCAATACAATATATATATATATATATATATATATATATATATATATATATATATCACAATATATTTAAATAACATCTAAAACAAATGTTGTTTTTAACCATTCAGTGCTTAAAATTGCCCTTTTTTATTTTGCTAACTGCTCACTTCTGCAGTAATAGTTTTACAGCATGTTTTGCAAATTACCGTGTTTTGTTCGACATCCTCCTTGTGAAATCCATGCTCAGCGCTGTATGCCAGGTAAAAAGTTTGGGAGGGGGGATTAATGATGCAGAGTGTGGGAGAAAAAAACCCTCACAGTGAACTACATGCAGACAGCTTAATATTGTCATGGCAAACTTATATTCAATGGTACAATAAAGCCATTTTAACCATCGTATGTGGAAAAACTCGCGATACAGCGAGTATATTCGATATATCGCCCACCCCTAGGTTCAACCATCCAAAGCAACACAGTGCAAAAGAGAGGCGAAGAAGAGGGAGCAAGCAGGGTAAGGAAGAGTGTAAGAGAAGGTTTAAAAATGTGATGTATGGCTGGAGACGGGGGCGCTGACAAAAAGACTTGAAGCCGAGCTGAAGGCATTAGGATTTTCATTGGGAGTGACCAGAATGGACAGGATAAGAAATGAGTACATCAGAGGGAAAGCTCAGGTTGATCGTTTTGGAGACAACGTTAGAGAGGCGAGGCTGCAGACCTTACAATTTAAAATGCCTTTTATCTGAAATTGAATTGATTTCAGGAGTTTTTTCAGATGTGCCTAAGGGTCACCCACATTAATCTTCCAACGACCTTCAACTGTTGCCAGACTGTAGGCTATGCTGATATACTTGTCAGTCAGTCTAGTTACAGCCTCTCCTCCTTCCCATTCCACTTTCTGGCCTACCTGGCCTTCCGCCCTCCGAACCGCACTAGCTTTAAAAGACTTCTTTGTCATGACTTGGACACCACCCTGATCCACCAACTTTTCTGGGTCTCCTGACTCCCCTTTTTGCTCAGCCTGGTATAATGACTACCCAAGCACTCATAGGATTAAAGACTTTAAGATACTCCCTAATATCTTTCTTGGTCAATAAAACCGCTTTAGTCATGTCTTCTCTGCATCTGTGTTTAGCCTGTTCTGGACATTCGGTCCCTTCTCTTTGGTAATTTTATGGGTACTGAGCCACTCACCCACGTCTTTGGGCCCTTCGAGCTAAACAAACTAATATCTGGGTGCTAACTGTCACTGCATCATTGTTACTGTCCATACATACAAGCATAAATAGATAAAACCGAGGAACATGTAATAGTTAGGGTTGGTGAAGACTTTAATTTCATTAATTGAGTGCAAAGTTTTACAGCAAAGTTCCTCATCAGAATGACAACAAAGAAACATGAAAAAGAGAAAGCTGACATACCAGCAGAGCTGAAAACAAGCTGAGCACAGTTTAGAGAGGGAAGTTTTTACCTCAGTTTAAAACTTTAAAAGCCCAGTTGACAAAGTAACGATGACAACAAAAGAAACAAGACGTTATAACAGGACGAGAGGGCAGTAAAGAGGTGCTTAGTAATATGAGGCCAGTCTGCTCAAGTTGTTGTGTGCTCAGCTCAGAGCTGAAAGAGTGAAAGGGAAGGGAAAGGTAGAAATCTGATCAAACGAAGCCACTGATCACAGACAGATTAAGCCTCACAAGCTTCTATTCTTCTCACAAACAAAATATGCAAAACAAATGAGTGGAGAAACGTGATGTCTTTAACCATACATCTCTCTTCATTTTTGCCCAGTAACTTCTCTTTATTGGTGCTTTTTAGTTTATTGTTGTTTTGCTTTCCATATGAAACACTTTAACAGATTTTTCTCATGCGTCGTAAAATCGAAATTATTTTTCCCCACTAAGCAGCAGTTCGAGCTTCCTCTGTGCGGCAAAATTCCCTTTTATTCTGAGAAAAGGAGCAACACAGGACAAAGATGATGTCCTTTCAGAAAAGGAGGTCAACAAAACAAGAAGAAAAGATAAGTAGGGGTCTGAGGAGGACAGCATGTCTTGTGACTGTTCTGAGTAGGTGGATTTGTCAGGTAGCCCGCTGAATCACAGCCACACACTCCATTCAGACACAAGGGGGAAAAGAATCCCATAAGATTCCCACATAAACAGTTTCATGGCAAGTTCTGTTACATATATTTGAAATTTCCATCAGTGCAAAACATAACTGGCTGCCAAAAAACTAAAAAATCAATAAAACACAAATCCCAGGTCTGAATCATCACCAAAAGCTCATCACATGATCGAAACCTTAATCTCTCCACCAAACCTTCAATCCTCTTAAAAGCACAACCTCCTTCCATTTAAAGAGAGATCTCCTTCCCACTTTAATGTTTTCAGTGATGTTGCTAGGCTACTGAGAAGTGCGAACAGATCAAAGAACAGGTATGACTAGACTAGAAGTACAAGATGAAATGGATAAGACACCGAAGCCCTTATGATGGCAGCTT
This sequence comes from Neolamprologus brichardi, assembly GCF_056152115.1. Lineage (NCBI taxonomy): Eukaryota > Metazoa > Chordata > Actinopteri > Cichliformes > Cichlidae > Neolamprologus > Neolamprologus brichardi. The sequence continues at coordinate 24,979,810 of NC_142106.1, read as the reverse complement.
ACATCTATAGCAGTAACGTGCGTCTCCACGTAGGTACCCTCAACTTTAACCAGACTGAAATCTTACAGTAGTGAGAACTGGGAATGCAATGACACCAGAAATTTAGTAGTCTGTACCAATACCAGACCTCAATACCAAAACTAAACAACCACCACCCCTGAGTCCTCATAAGGAAAAGAGGAGGAGAATGGATGGATGCTTTAAAACAATGATGTGGTGGCAGATCGTTTATTTAAAATGTTAATTATATACTTAGTACCCTATCATGACTGACAGTATTTCACTGGAAAATAAGGATTTATTTACGTTACACTAACAAATGCAAACTGCAATCATCTGTATTTTTTGTTCAATATAATTTTCGCAAATTTCAGAATCACAATGTAATCTGATCCTGAAATATCGCGATATAATTTTGAGGCTATATCGCCCACACCTGCTCTATAGGTAACATTGCTGGTTTTATCCATATAGTTATATAACTATATAACATTCATAACACATATAGCATTCATTCAGATCTCAGTATTAGCTTGTTGTTGGCTGCATTAGGTTACGTCTACATGCACATGCGTTTTTGGCCATTCGTCCACACGTAAACGACATTTTGGTTCACTGAAAATGGAGCGTTACAGAAACTCTTGCCAGGGTGGAGATTTTGAAACACTCAGCTGTTTGTGAGCTTTTGATTGGCCAACATTTCTTCACGGTTAAGGTTATATCACCACCTGTTGCTTTGGCATGGTATTGACATTGCTTCAGATCGGTTATTTCACATTTTCATGTGGATTAATTTATTTTTTTAAATTCCCATTTTGAAAAGTACTTGTGTACATTAGGCTGCAGCCTTCATGATTACTTGCTGATTTCAGGGTTAGGGTTAGATTCTACTACTACTAACCCTGCTGTTGCAAAAATGACAAAAAGCATTTAAATATCACTTTTATTTCAACATCATGTGTCCTTCTACTATTGTTGCTCATGCGAGAGCTGCTACTACTGCTACACCTACTGTAATGTAAGTTCAGGTACATCTTCTCCTTCTAAAACTACAACTACTACTGTTCTGGTTGATCTTTTACTGCCAATATAATCAAACCCGCTACTACTGCCACTACAGTCCCTACAAGCCATCAGTTGATGGTGCACTTCAAGTAGACACTGATATCATCCCCCTGTAACTCCCTGATCAGCCATCCTTTGGGGTAAAGTCCTTATTTGTGACTTTATCAGCTCTACTATCACCTATCTCTAGTTTGGTTGCTCAGTGAAGTGAGATTTTCTGCTTATAGCTATTTGAACCCAACAAGAAAACCATCCTCACGTCCTTCCAGTGGCTTCCTGTTAATTTCTGTATGACCTTCAAAAACCTTTTAAATATCCAAGTCTATCCAAAGTCTGATCCCTGCACACAGAACTCCTCACCTCTTAAAGCACCACCAGAAAAAGCTGGTATGATTATTTGGCTTTATTTAAATTCTGTTTACTAGAGTCATTTACCTTTTGTCAGTTTCCCTGGTTTTGCTCCTAGTATACACTAGGGACGGCTTTTAATACGTATCATACGTACTTTTTTTATTCTCTGGATTTTAATTTTTTCAAAATGTCAAATAAATGAATACACCTGGTAACACAACATACATCACTGTGGTCTCTACTTCTACTGCTTCTACTACACCACTGTGAGTACACCAATCCATGTAAATCTGGTGTCCACACTAGCCTGACATTTAAAGACCCATGAAGAGGAGGCAACAGGGAACTGACTGGATGCTGTTTCAGTCTGAATTAGCAGAAAAAGAAACTCATGGAAAATCGTGATGCAGACACCCACGTCTGCGACCTGTTTGGGTCTTATTAGTCACAACATATTGCTCTTATCACGTAACAATTTATTTACCAGATGGAAATAAAAACGCAAGCCTTGACTAGCAAATTGTTGAGGAGGTGTTTGAATTCCACAACAAGGAGAATGAAACTGAAAATTGTGGGTTTAGCTGAAGCTTTGCAATTGATGCAAGTGCTCTGCTATTACTACTGCAGATATATTAGAACAGTGTTTCCCAACCATTATGTGCCGCGGGAAATGATCAGGTGTGCTGTGGAAGATTATCTGGTTCCACCTGATTGGTACTCTTAAGCGATCGGCATGAGTCGCGGGCAGAACAATTGCATTCTCTTCCACTAGAGGGCAGTACAACTACCTGCTCTAATTAAATAGGTTGCAAACTGTCAGTAAAACAGAAGAAGATGAAGAAGAAACGCTATTATGCTGTGAGAGGACACAGCGTGTGATAGCAATAGAAACAAATATTTTAAAAGAAAAAGTAGTAAATCTAGCCCTAGCATCAGTAGTGTTCAGAAGAAAGCAAAAAAGGTATACTGGAGACAAACTGAGCCAATTCCGGTCTACCAGGTGAACAAAATGCTTTTTGTGTCATTTTTGTTTGGTGGTGTGCCATGTAATTTTTCTAACGTGCAATATGTGCCGTGGCTCCAAAAGATTGGGAAACACTGTATTAGAGTACTACTATTACTATACTATACTACTGGTATCCATTTCTCCAGGGCTACAGCTAAATCTGTCATTGTTGCATCTTTGGCTATTTTCACTTTGGCTTCTACATCAGGTCTGCTTCTTCATGCAAAGAGAATAAATGACAAAGCAGCAAAGGACGGGGGAAGAGAAATGTCTGTACTCAATCATATAGCTAATTAATAATTAGCTTTTTAGCTTTTGGTTTTGCTCCCATTGACCACCTGTTAATCCTAACGGCATCCGAAGGTCATTGACACCACTGTGTAAGTTCTGCAACAAACACACAGGGACTCTGAAGGATGAGCAGGTTAGCAACAAATTAGAATAATGGAGGTTTGTCAAAGTATGTTTAGGTGACATTAAGGTGCCTCGAATAGATTCATAAGCGTGTAAGAGAAATATTAATGTTAGATAGAAGTACTCTATAAAAGTATTGAACACGTAGCATTATATAAGTACCACACCATTTACACTATCTTGATACTAGAATTTCATATTGAATACCATTTTTAATACTACGGGAGTGGAGGGGTAAGGTTGGGGTGGGGTATGACAACAATTTTAAAATTTTTAGGTAGTGCCAAAAAACCAAAACGATAAGTATGTGAGGTAGCAAACAGAGTTGATGAAGTTGGCGGCTGCCATTTTTGCCTGGTTGCTGGTAGAATTTTCTTAGCTTCAGAGTTGGAGTTTGACACAAATAATTGTGTTATGCTTTTAAATTAGTCTATTATAATGTTACAGAAAGTTTTATTATTAGGCATGACCACTAGCTGCTACCTTAATGATAACTAAACAGAAGCTATCTGATAAAGGAGGGGGGGGACACACATGAGAAACTGGGGCTGTTGTGGATGGCCACAACAATAAGCTGAACTCAGTTCTGCTCAGTATTAATTTTATCTCTTTATGAGATTATTGGTGTTGCAATCCAAAACAATCCCAGCTTCTCATGTGCCCCTTGAGTAAATACCCACCACTTTGATAAATCTACTTCCAACTGGGGTTGCAGCTGTGGATGGATCAAGATTTTTGATTGGCCAAAGATATTATACAAGATGCACATTATGACACAACATCACAACCCCAAACATACAGCCAAAGTCATTAAGAACTATTGTCAGCATAAAGAAGAACAAGAAGTACTGGAAGTGACGTTATGGCCCCCACAGAGCCCTGATCTCAACATCACGGAGTGTGTCTGGGATTACATGAAGAGACAGAAGGATATGAGGAAGCTTACATCCACAGAAGATCTGTGGTTAGTTCTCCAAGATGTTTGAAGCAACCTGGCGAGATCCTTTAAAAACTGTGTTCAAGTGTTCCTGGAAGAATTTATGCTGCCTTAAAGGCAAAGGGTGGTCACACCAAATATTGATTTGATTTAGATTTCTCTTTTTGTTCATTCACTGCATTTTGTTGATTGATGAAAATAAATTATTAACACTTCCAAAAAAGCATTCTTTGTTTACAGCATTTTTCTCACCTGCCTAAAACTTTTGGACAGTACTGTGTCCACGCCCACAAGCTTTACAATACTCCAGCATTGTTGAAACCTGACTTCCTGAAATTCTCCAAACTGTTGAGGGTTGTGAACATCATCTGCTTGAGCTGCTAATGAGGGGGAAGGGCTTTCTGACTGCATCACTGCTGTGTAAAGCTGTTTATTGACTGGACGAGGCAAAGACGGAACTGTTGATGCTGTTGAGTATTAATTCAAATGGTAATTGGATAATAAAATGAATCTTTCGACAAACCTGCAGGGTACACGTATAGTTGATTCTAATATTCAAATATATATCCATCCATGGAAGTCTTTGGGGAGTTGCTCCCTCCACTGCTGCTTGCTTATGGAGCCTTAAACTAGATAAAAATGGAATTTGCATTCAAGGACAGACACAAAGGTGGAGCAGTGGGAGGCAGATACAGAAGGTGAAAGGGGAAGGAGAAGGTAAACAGGTGAAACTTTTCCACTAATGTGGTGCTGACACACTCAAGAACTGAAGAGTGCCGGTGCCAGAAGCCTAGTACCAAAAAAGGGCTTGATGAAAGTCAGAGCTAGGGGAATTTTGGCAAGAAATTTACCAGGTTCTGTCCATGTTTGTTGCTGTGATTTTTTTCTGAACGTTACCACTTCTGCAAATGAGAAGGAGTTCCAAGAGCAAATTTGTTTTGTTGAACTTACATGATGTGCAGGCTGATTTATGGTGGTTATAAATGTGATTATTATTAGACATGCAGAGGATTGATTGAATGATCAGTACATCTTGCATCTGGAAAATTCCTGCCAAGACTGATTATTGTCATCGTCATCATCATCATCATGGCGCTACATGAGGGAATGAGACCGAGTGCAGTGGATGGGGGAAGACCGATTAAAGAAGAGTTGACAAAAGACAGAAGATCCAAGGAAACAAATCGGGGGACAAAAATGAGACCAAACACCAAAGAAGAAGACATCCTGGAAGCTGCAGCTCTGATGTGTTAGCTGATACTCCTCTGCCGATCTCCAAATCTCCACAACGTGAGGATGTTTTGACTATAACTCTCACCACAAACACACACACACATACATGATGTAGAGCAGACAGATGCGCCCCTGCACAGACTCCACCTGAGATGTGGGTCACGTGAAGGGCGAGCGGGTGTATATAGGTGTGCGCCTCCCTTGCTGCTCAAAAAGCATGCATCAAATTAAGTGTGTGTTTGTGGTTTGCACTGCATGACGGGTTCAAAGGAAAACCTCCAGGTATACATTACCGCTGAACCCTCTCACCTGGCTGAATGGAGATTGATATCTGTGAGGATTAATACACACACACACACAGAGAGAGAGAGCAATAAAAATGACTTATGACGCTCTCTCCTTCAAATTTAATGAGAAACTCTCTGCACATACACCAGTCTGTTTGTTTTAAACCTGAAAACAATGTCAGCTTAAGTTACAGGAACATAGCTGCTTTGTCTTTGATTTTAGGGGTTTTTTTTATCCCGCAAGTTTGGAAATTTGGAAAGACATGCAACAAAAGATCATTTCTTTCAATCTCTTGTGCAAGCAGTGACATCAGGGCAGACTGCCTCCACTAGGGGGACTCAATGAGCGCTTTAATGGAGAAAGGGGAACTTTGATTCCCTAAAGAGTGTTCTTTCACACTAAATTAAAGGAACGCTCCAAAACACACAGCTAATTTACTATTATCTATTGAGACATTAATGACCATTTGTGAAAGTTCAGTGACTTTTTTGTGTATCATTCCGCTCAAATGTCATAAAACCGTTAATATAGCAAGTAACTATGTTAATTAAAGTTTTTTAGTTCATTTTCTCTTTTTTCCACCCTTTTAACAGTTTACTTCAAGGTCCTTGATAAACCTTCATGGCCTTGGTGAAATATTGCAGTAAACTTAATCTCTGTCATACCGAGACAACTTCCAAGCAAAGCAGGGAAGAGGTCAAACCATAGTTTTGATATATTACAGCTGAAGGAGAGGAAAGAGCTTCTATCTGCTGATTTATTCTTCATCTCTAATCACTTTATAAACTCTGATTTTTTAGTCTTAGACCTCATCCTGTGCTGTTTTTGTTATTTCACAGGATGCTCATACTCTGTTCAGTGTTCCAGTTGCCATCAAAACACTGAATCTAATCCATAAAATCTTCAAAAACACAAATGTCTCCTGCATAATTTGAAAAACATGAAAAACCCCACTCATACCACGCATAGCTGTGTTAGAGGACTTGACACAGCGGGCAGACCTGATTGGACACGCCTGGTGTGTGGTGGGCGTGCAGTCACGCCTCATTAATAATTAATGAGGAGGGAATATTCATGGAATATTACATGAGGAGCCAGAGTGAGAGACACTTGCACTGATTTGGTGATGCATCGGCATCCAGACATGTTAGAGATCTACAGCTGAGGATGAGGAGGCGCTAGTTTAAACAGATGTGGAGGGCGAAGAGAGGAAAAGTGCGAGCGCGCTCATACACTTCCCCACCTGTGTTGCTGTTTCTGAATCATCTCTCAAATGCAAAGACTAATCAGCTGCACTAAATATGGGTTTCATTTCTCTACACTTCAGTGTGAGTCTGAAAGCAGCTGCTGTCAACTTAAAGCACACCTGCACACACCTGGAGAGAAAAACGCACAGTTCCCTCTTTCAGGACACCCAAACAAAATTACGCACAAAAGACTGAACAGCAGCCCCGCTGTTCGTGGTTCAATCCGAACACAAGCGGGCTCTTAATTAGGGGGAAGCATCGGCGCGCCGCTTTCCCTCCACACGCCGTCTGAGTTCTTGACGCGAGAATAGAAATAAAATACAAACACAGGGCGGAAAAAAATAACCGCAGGTAAGCGAAACGCGAAGATGCGCACGAAGGGGGGCAGGACAGAAACTCCGTCCGATTTCCCACCAAGAAAATCTGCAGGTCCTGCGAAGGTGATCCTAGCAGTCAAAAAGCCATGAAAGCTGAGCGCGGAGGTGTATCATTGGTGTAATTACATGGTTTTTATTTGTAAGTAAAACGGAAACGGCAACCGGGATCATTATTATTAGAGCAGAAGCACTTGTTATAAAGCAGACTCTCTATTTTAGAAACTTTACTCGCTCGCTGAGGAAGCCGGTGGGTCTCTGCAGGTTCTCCTGCAGCGGGGAAAAAATCAGTACAAGGAACTGGAAGCTTACTTACCGCAGAGTCGGATCGCTGCACCTCGGCGCACAGGACTAGGAAGAGCAGAGTCGCACCGAGCTGTCGCAGGCACTTTGAGTCTTTACTCATCTTTTGGGGGGAATAAAACAAAGATCCGCCTGCGTTAGCACTGTACTTTGGGGCTCTTTATACGCGTGTCATAGCCCTGCTCCCCCCCACGCACACTGTGGAAAAAAAATAAAGAAACTCGTTCTTCTTCTCGGCGTGTCGGCGGTTGTTGTGCTTGCAGAGACTCCCAGTGGTCCTGGCTCTGGCACCGTGCGCCTCTGCAGTTCCCTCTCTCTCACTGAACTCGTAAACCTGCCCACCGGATCTACTTTCCACAAGCGGTGCGCAGTGATATCAGGGATGTGCACCTTCCCCAAGACAGATAATTAATTAAAAATAAATTTGGGGTGATTTGCGAAACAAGATCTGGTCGTAAGTGTGAGCCACGAAGGTCCAAATGCCCAAAAATGTTTCGCGTGTTAAAGTATGCTGTAAATAATCATTATGTTTGAGCCTCGCGGATGGATATTCTTTCTCCTGCCTATCAACTCCAGACCACCGCTCGAGGCTGTGAGTTTGACATTAAACCTTTTCTTTTCTTTTCCTTAGGCCCCGGCACGTTACATTCCTGCCACTTTATTACAGGTCACTTTCTCCCGACGAAGGAAAGCTGCTAGTAGAATAGTACAGAATAAAACCTCGGTCCTATAAAAACGTACCTGTTGTCTCGCATAAAGACTGTTGCATGAACTTATATGAACACATGCTGCTGAAGTTACTGTGTGATCAAACTGTATGTGCACACACTGGGACTGATAAGCACACATAATCACAGTAAGCAACCATCTCAGCATCCAACCTTTGCAATATTACACTATCTGTATTACAATCACTGGAGTGAAAGAAACCAGAATCAAGACCTGCAGTGGAATAATTTAAAGGTGCACTTTTTGGGAGGATTTTATCGTGAATTTTTAAAGCATCACAGTTTAAGTGATTCTTGCATTTTTGTATTATTTAAAAGTCATCTAATTACAAGTTGGACTTAACATTTTCTCATCTTAAAACATGAAATACGTTGTGTAACTTTCTAAAAACTTTGAAAGCTCTACTGGGTTTATGGTTAGGATTGAAATTGGGACTGTAGAAAATAAACATATGAATAAAAACTATGTAGCAAGTCCAAAACTGAAGAGGACCTAGTTAGGATCCCTGTGGTGCTCCACAGCTAAACAACCTGCAGAAAAGTCTATGCCAGAAACACAAGACACAAAAATTTAAGATAATACACTGTAATAAAGGATTTTATAGCCCCCCTAGGGAGAACACGGTGTTGCAAAGCTAAAAGGGTATTCTGCTTAATTCAAGAAGTTTTATGCATTAGCAGAGATCAGGGCAAATACATGTGATCCCTAACACTGATCTGCGGTTAAAGTTTTTAAATGTATCATAAGGAGGATGTTTGGGTGAATGGTATGAAAACACATTTATGAATTTTAAGATCTATCATGTTGATTCTTTGGGGACTAATTTTGCATCAAGTGTCCTAAGGTCATTGTAAACTTCAGTAACCACCTGAGCGCTAACAATGGTGGGGTTTTGTTTTTATGTGGAATAAAAGTCTTTGTAGTCTCTGAAAGAACTTCTGTATGTTGTTGCTTTTTCACTGATTAAAACCTGGACTGCAGACTTGCTTTACACCGCTGTGCCTCCTTTGCTGGTCCGAACCGTACTAGGTATGTGGGGGTACCTCGGTGGCAGTCAGAGGCATGGAGGCATGTGCTGGCCCCTCCTCTTCGCTGAGGCTGCTGAGTTGAAGCGCACCAGTACGAAGTGCGCAGCAGCGACTGCACCGCTGAAACTTGGGTGAGTTGGACAAGCTCTGATTTTTATGAAAGAAATCGCCAACAAAACGTGTGATTTCAACGCTGGCTGGCTGTTAATGCTTGGAGCTTTATGTGTTAAAATTGGGGCGTTTGTCAGTGGGACTACTTCTCTCCCTCTCTCTCTCTCTGTCTTCGGGTAGATGACAGGGGTTTTTTTGGAGCCGTCGATGAGCGCGTTTGAAGCGGTGCCTTTCTGGTGAAGATAAGGGGATCGAGCTCTACCTGTGGTCCCCGCCTTCCGCCAGTCGGATCAATATGAAAGTCCTGTAAGGGTTTATTTTTTGATTTCTTTTTAAAACGGCTCTGTAAACTTATTTCTGCAAAGTTAGTTTTCGGCTTTGCAGGCTGCCTCTGTCGCTGCTGTACCTGTCGACTAATAAGTTCGGAGAAATAACTAAAAGACTTATTTTTGTTTCGCAGGATTTGTGTGATCGCGTTGACCTTCGCGGCGAGGTCTGCACTCGGAGTAAGTCCCTTTCGTTTACTGTGACACTGCTTCAGGTGGAGAGGATCCCCGCTTGGTTTATTTAGCGCAGATGAAACTCTTAAACAACCGATTTAGATGGAGCTGTGTTTCGTGAAAGAGCAGCTGAGCTGTGACCAAAATGGGGAGCTTGGTGTCTCGTTAAAAACAAGTGCGATAGCTGCATGACTTACGGTGTTACAAAGTTACTGTCATACATCGCCGACACACAGGTCACCCATGCTGTGCATGGCCTCTGCCTGAAGCATATGGTGATACTTTTATACATTTCTATTATATTTTCTCTAAAAAATTGTATTTATTAAATAGAGTCAGTTTTTCAGTGCTATTTGTTATTGTCATTTAAAGTAAATAACATTTGCAGACGAGCTCGTTGCACCGTTTGTGCCAGACACTGCACGGTATGTGGGTCCCTTTTTTAAGCTTTGAGCTGGAGTCCACATTTTTGCATCGAAAAAAAAACCCCATTTCATATTTGAGTGGGCCCGCTCGCAGTTATTTGCAATTCAAAGCCCGCCCCGCTGATGAATATTAAGAATTAGGAGGATGCCTTTCCAAGCCACACCTTTTTTGCTGACTTGATGAGGTTCTGCAGAGGGGATTGAAAATAGTGGAGGGCTTTGCTAGTTGCTAGTTCAGACCCACTTTGTTTCCGTTTATTGATCATTTCAGTTGCACTTTATAATAAGGTTCGCAAAATAGGGTGCAATTCCTCTAGAGGAGAATGGAATATTAGATTCAAGATTCAAAGATTCAAAGTATTTATTGTCATGTGTCACAAGAGAAAAGGCATTTCTTTGTGCAATGAAATTCTTTCTTTGCTGTCCACCAACAGATGCCGATTAATGTATACAATAGAAATAGGACATATAAAAACAAATAGTACAAATAAATAGCTGCAGTGCATTTTATCTGAAACTGCAGTGTGTGTGTGTGTGTGTGTGGGGGGGGGGGGGGGGGGGGGACTATTTTCTAATCTTTTAACCTTGCCTTTTTACATTCACTTATGCATTATATTTCTGTGCATCATTAATGCTTTACTATTCAGTTGTCCTCTTATATTACATATAAAAATGTGATGAGGACAGCTCTCTCTCTCTCTTTTCTGCTTACAAGAAAAATTAAACAGCAAAAGCTGCAGGCTTTGGACCCAAGTGATCTTATAACACATCGTTCCACGCCCTGTCAAACATCCATGATGCACACCTATTTAATGCATAATAAAAGTGTAAAAATAACCCCAAGGTTAATCCACTACATGATATGGCCCGCACCCCTAAAACTACAGCATACCTACAATGATGCCTACCTACCTATGTATGATGTAAAGGTTTTTTTGTTACTCTTACTAAGTTATGCACTATTTAAAATTTGATTTGTATCTCCTGTAAAATACCTAAAGTTACAAACTTCTTAAAAATACTTCTAGTATAATAATTTTTCCTAAAGTGTTCAGTATTGTGCAGTATTTGTTAGGAATGCATCTCTACTGTGCTTGTTTACTGTTTTAAAATTAGATTATGGTGTGCACTTATCCATACAGTGATGTTTATCTGGTGTGTGGTGGAAATGTTGTGCGGGCTAAAAGTTCAAAGACAGGTGAAGAGCTTATAGACGTCCAAATATCTGTTTCGTTGTTGTCTTGCTACAGAAAGGAACACATACTGTAACAAACAAGATTAACAGCAAAATAAAACAACACAATGCTGCTTTAAATATAAAGATATGTAAACATTTAATCATCAGTGTATCTCTATGATTTATCAGCAGTTTTACAGATGTGTTTTGCATTTTTGTAACACATGAAGTGGTATCAACAGAGATATAACAATAAAAGCCATAATAACCTTCCAGTTGCATCATATTGCTTAAAAAACTAGATATTAATCACTTAGAACTGCTTATAAATGGAGGAAATGTGGGAAGAAGTGGTATCCTTCATAAGGTGAGATAATTTTCTTATCTCACAGCTGTTAAAAACTAGTTGGAAATCCTTAGAAATTCATTGGTATAAAGCTGGATACAGGGCTGTATGTCCTACATGAGTAAATGAGAAGTTGGGGTCTTGCATTGCTTAATTCCATCTTCTTGACATTGCTGGAAAAGCAAACAATCAAATGAACAGAAGTGGAAATGACAGTTTACTCAGGTTCACACCAGTCATCTGTAAAGAAGCTGATTAAGCTGTGAATGAAAGGAGCGCCGAAACCATTACAATAAAAATTAGAATAAGAAAGAGCAGCGGCGCTGTTTGATGATGTCAGAGGTCAAAATTGGTCTTTTCTCTGGGGAAGCCATTGAAAATACAGCACATAGTCTCCACAACTGACAAAATATCAAATCATTGTGTAGATATCGCTGGGCATGAGCATTTAAAATGTGTTTGACTTTGTCATGCTGGAGAGGATCAGGCTGGCCTCTAAAGGTTTGCTCACTGTCTTTAGTAGAAGGACGAAAGAAAAAATTAAAAAAGTGCTATAATGCAGTAATTACATGCAGTTCGATTTTGAGCTCTCCCAGCTGAGGGAGTCGCAGGAAATGCTGCTCAGGTTGTGCTTCAGCAAAGACCGACTGACATTAAAGTGATTCAGCGGCAGAAAGCCTCCTGTGTCCCAACAGGAATCAGCTGATGGAGCTGCACTGACTTTGAATTGACTCCTCCACCCACTTCCCGCCTCCCTGTTGTTTTGTGTTGTGTATGTGTGTGCGTGTGTGTGTGTGTGAGTTGGTGACTGAGTGCGTGACAGATGACTTCATTGGGTGGTCTTGCCTTTCATAACCATAGTAGCTAAGTCTTTGGGTACCGCTGCGGTAGTGCGTGCTAAAGTTTGTTTTGGGATGAATTAAAATATGAAGTTCATTCCTGTCTCTGCACCACTGAGTGCAGGAAGGGGTTTGTCAGGTAATGTCAGCGTCATCAGATAAAAGCAAACACTTGTTTATCTCTCGATGGCACAGAGCGAGAAGATAGCCCAAGTTTAGGGTGAATACATTACTTGCAGAAGCCCAACTCTTAGTCATTTGGAATCTTATCTGGGCATATGTAGTGCTAGTATAAGTTAGCATTTTGTAGTTGTATAATAGTAGCGGTAGGCATTCTGAAAGGAAAAATAACAAGTGCAAAGGATTTGATGCAACACAAGATTCGCATCAAGGTAGAATATAAACAAGGCTACAGCTTCTGTGTGATCCTGTCCTGTCAGTGTGCAACAAAGGAGAGTTTCAAGCACTGTGGTGAATCAATTAGGGCAGTTTCAATGGAAAAAAGTGCATCCACCTGCAAGGAGTAACTGCCAGAGTACATGATAGTTGCGAAAATCCTGTACTATTCACCATATAGTGAGTTGGCCATTTTGAAGTGCTGTCCAAACTTTTAGCAAGTGTTGCTATACCCTATAGTGCACTTAAAGGTGTCGCGTAGTGTTTCCTAACATAGTGAACAATAAATGGGTACCACCTAAGAATCATATCCCATCATGCACTGGAGTAAAAAAAAAGGTAGATGGACAAAAAAAGTTCCACAAAATCTTTGTACATATTAATTTAACTTCGTACAGTATTTATGACAAAAGTTCATGTCGGTATTAATTTACTTATCTGACTTATCACTGTGTGTCTGCAATGATACAACCAACATTGCCAAGAAAATGAATACTGTCTGAAATTTTAAATATTTTGCAAATGAAGTCATGAGTGAATTATTTCAGGCACAGCTGATGTTAACCATAATTATGCTTTAGCCGCCTAAAGTTAAAGTTAAGGGGGATTTTAGCTGATGTCACACATTCTGACATGTTTTTGAAGCACACTCAGCTCAAGGCTTCAAAAGGACACTTCACTAACCAATGGATGATTGGTCACGGTGTCTACACCTGTCCGTTATGCTGTCAGTCAAAAGAAGTACGTCTGGTAGCGGCTTGAGTTGTAACATTGGTTTTGGTTTGCTAGCTTATGTAGTTTAAGTAGACTGGTTGGTGTATTTATAAATTATTTTACCACTTAGTGAACACATAGAGAGAGAAGGACCTTCTGTTGGAGCTTCTGCATGGTTTCTGGTTTGTAAGAACTGACGCTACTGTTGGCCCAAGGGAAACATCCCACAGGAGTGAGGAAGAATGGTGAGGAGAGGGGAGGCGTTGTGATGGGACTGAAAGCAGGGAGTCCAGAAAAACTAGAGCAAGTGATTTGGAAATTATTGAGAAATCAACTCTTTAGATTTGTTTTGACCCAGCTGAGCACATTTGTATGGACCACTGAGTCTCAGCCTGCTGACAGATGAGATGATGAAACTCTTAGGTGTTGTTAAATTTAGAATTTAATGTATTTATTCTGGTATAAAGAACATTTTTGACTTTGGTGATCTGAGTCATGCTTGAAAAAAAACATTTTACTTACTGAAGAATTCTGAGTAAAAGCAGTAAAAGTGAAGTTTTTTTTTTCTGAATTTTGAGAAAAGTCAGAAATCTGACTCCTCATTGTTCTTACTGTCCTCCAGAAATTTTATTTAAATTTCAGAATTCTGGACGAAAACTTTAAAATTACAGTGTTTTCTCTCAGAATTACGACTTTTGTTTCAAATTTTTTAACTTAAATCATATTCCGATTTAAACTCAGAATTCAGATTTTTTTCTTCTCCGAAAAAAGCTCATCATTTTCAAACAAAAACCCAACGCCCACACCCACACACGAAAAATAAAACAACGTTTTTGTCATTTGGTCTAATCCGGTTCCATATGTTCCAATTTATAATGTCGATAAGTTAGGATTTGTTAATAACCTTTGTGAGTTCTGGTTGCAGTTGCAGAAGTATAAGGTTTGTGCTCATGAAATGATCTGGAATAACAGGAAAATTCACTGACTTCTGTCAAATAAACCCAAAGAATCTTTGCCTGTATTGCCACTCGACCACTCATTCCTACATCTACAAGTGTCAGCGTATTATTCAGGCTACGTCCACACGTACCCGGGTATATTTGAAAACGCAGATTTTTCTATGCGTTGGCACCTTTCGTCCACACGTAAACGGCGTTTTCGGTCACTGAAAACTGAGATTTCTAAAAACGCCTGCCAGGGTGGATATTTTCGAAAACTCAGTTTTTGCATTTACGTGTGGACGAGAAAACGGACGGAGAAAATGCAGCGTCAAAGGTGTGCGCCTTTTTTGACGTCACACTGTGCGCCACGTTATTGTTTCGGTGAAATGAATTTCTACAATACTATTACTGTTACTTGTACTCTCTGCAGTGTTTAAATGCTATTGCTAATGCTATGCTACATTTCTACACGATTAGGAATATATCGCCACCTGTGGCTTTGGCATGTTCCTAGCAGCATTTTCCTTCATTTCTGCCTTTACGTGTGGACGGGATTATTTTTTAAAACGAAAACGGAAAATCTCTGTTTTCAAAAATACCCGTGTACGTGTGGACGTAGCCTTAGTCTAATCAGATAGTTTGCCCTATTTTAGCAGATATTTACTTTCCATATTTAATAATTAATTTTAAACTGATTACCAGCTGATGTAGAAAAAAGCCACCTCCTCTACCCTCCCTCCCTCCCCCCTTGAATTCCTCCAGTGCTCGGCAGGACTTGTCTCCCGCTCCCTGCAGGTGCTATAGACTGGAACATTCCAGAAACGCTGAGTGAAGAGACCAATCACTGCTTGATTTGTGGGTTCTAGACCCTACACAACACAACAGTCCTCCCCCCCCACCTCCTTCTTTCTTTCCCTCCTGCCCTCCTCCTCGCCTTTCTTCACCCAATCATTACCCTCCCCACCCCCCCACCCCCACCCAGTTTTCCTATCACTTTTTGCCCTCTCTGTTTCCATAAGTCAAGCAATCCATTACCAGTTGATTTGTGGTTTGAATAGTTGTTCCCCACAACCTTTGCCTTTTTTCATTCTTTGTGTGATTGATTACTAAAGTAGTGCTCTCCAGTTTAATCATTATTTAGATGCATTTAGGTTGTTCAGTTTATCAAAACAGTTATTATGATGATTGGCGGATAAATTTCGAGTTCAATGTCACGGTGAGGTCATACTGTGTAATTCTCACTTTTCAAGGACCTGTTGTATAACCTGTGTGAATTATGTAAGAAAGAGGAAAGGGTGCAGATTATGACAGATTTTCCTCATACAGTAAATTCCTAAATCAGCCTTATGTCGACAAATCATAATTAAGGGGAACCTATTAAAAACTTTGCTGTATTTAAGACAGAAAACAAAGATGGTGGCATATAGCAATACTGGGAAAATGTGGTGAAATAAAAGCTGTTCGATCTAATTAAAATGATTTAGGACTTTTCCTCAGTTTAAAATACTTCAGGGGTTGCATATGGGTTTTAGTTTATACGTGCCACAAGTGGCAGTGGGAACGATTGAGACCGTAGTGTAGTTTCCCCATGGGAAGAAGGCTTGTGACAGGATGAGATTAGTCAAGTTTATGAAAAAGTTCTGTTGTTGTTTTGAAATGTGATAAAGAGCCACCTGGTCAATCTGGAGTGTGACGTTTGATGTGACTGGGTCGTGCTGCGCTCTCTCAGTTCTCACAGTTCTCTCAGGCAGACGCCTCTTCTGTCTCTGCTATTTTAACTCTCTCATTTTCTTCATGACCGCCTTCCATTCCTTTTTTTGTTAAATAACTTTTTACTCACTTGTGCCATTTTTCTGGTTTCTGCTTATGACTTCAAAGCTGGAATCCCCCCCCCCCCCCCCCCCCCCCCCCACACACACACACACACTCTTCAGGTCTACTTAAAATAGGTAACTAAGTACCTCAGGGACACTAAACCAAACATAGCAGCTTTAATATGTTGTTGAAAAGCCTAGACCATTCCTCTCCCACACCCACTGATAAGACTCTACTACCTGTGTGGTGCTTGCAAGCACTGGTGCATGTTTCCCCATAAAATCGTACACATCCGCTTAGGTCCAGTGCAGGTGGGATGAAAGACACCCTGAGCCTTTTTTTTTTTTTTTTTTGTTACCGGGAAATACCCTCATCTAATTATGTAAAAGGAAATGCTGGCTTCTCATGATGTTACAGGTACCATGTACACACATTTCTAATCTCATGTGATGGGAGAGCCAAGAGCCAAAAACCAGACAGAGAAGGTCTGAATGAAACATCACATAAAATAATTGCGCTGAGTGGTAGCACAGCACAGTGATAACGTATATGCTGAGAAACTGTCCATTGCATTCTCTACGTCTAAGTTGGTTTACCTTCAGATTACCTTCAGTTATATTGGCCTGATCAAATCAATCAGATGAAAAGCTGTATAATTTATATTTTCAGGTTTGATTGATTCATTTGCTTCTCTCATCGCCTTCGCCGTATTCTGTAATAATTCAGAAACACTGAACTGGAAAGTTACTGCCAGGAACTGGTTATGTTGATTCCTAATAATGGCACATAATGAAACAAGAAGCATGTTTCATCTTTGGGGAACTATGTTTGTGTTATTCCTGTACAGAAAATATTATGGAATAGTAAATGATCACGAGACAGTCTATATACAGCCAAATCTCTTGATTTAACTTGTAGATTTTAAGGTTATAATACGTTCTGTTTTGGCTTCAGTAGTGGTGGTTATGGGCAAATATGCTGTAGACGTTAACACTGTTCAAACTTCAGGATCTGAACCTATCATTGCTCTGGTTTCTGTAGGTGCAAAAGACCAAGTAATTACCAAAAACAGGCAAGCGTGAAGACATCTGCACTAACCGTCTGATGATGGACTTTAAATCAAAGCGGACTTGCTGAGGCAAAAAGTATAATCCAAACATAATGACATAGTATAATGAGTAAAATGTACTTATACATAAGTGTATAGTCATGTCATTGGAAGTTCAAGATTGAAGGTACAAACCACAATGGACTACAAAGAAGTAATACCTCTCAAGGGTGCAGTAACATTACCCTTGAGTGTACAGGCCCGCTGACAAACTGTTGTTTCCCTAAAGGTACAATAAGATACTTTATTTTACTTGGAAGTCTACAGTGAGGGACCCAGCATAGATCCACTTGCATCTGTGCAGAAAAATAAATGGTTCAGTTGGATGGATTAATTGAAAATTAATAGAAACTTGAGTTGGAAGAATTTTTTTTTTTTGCTGGAAATAATGTCAACACTGTCAGACACCAGGTCTTTTTCTTCTTTGAATCCTTATTTAACAGAGAGTAACACTGTTTCTGTTATGCAATCCAGCTAAAAGCCCTGATTGTCATGTTTTTGCATTGATCCATGTTTGATTTCACTGCTGTGAAAGTGAACATTGTGAATATTATGTTTTCTTAAAACAGTTTAAAAGCTATGGTTAGAAGCCATGAAACATCTTTTATTGGGTGCGGATCGTGTTCAGGACAGTTGATAAAGATGATTGAAAGTTTGTCTTTTATGTGTTACAGAAGGTGTGAAGATCGTTATCAGACCTGCAGTTGGGATTTGCCAATATTGAACCCGTTCACCACTGGCGCGAACCACTGTGTTTTTGTCTGTCAACTGTTGGTTTTAGCGTCACGGTTGAACTTATGTTATGGCAGTTATGGCAACATTCCCCTCCATTTGCCAATTCTTGGCACAGCTACTTTCACATATCAGGTCTGCCTCATTTTCTTTTGATCAAGCACATGCTGTCAGGTTGTCCCACGATTGGCCGCGGTAAACTCAGAGGTCAGAGTTCGTCTGAGCACAACAAAGGCAGCGGGGGTTTGTGGCTGCAGCGACAGCTTAACATTCCTCCGCCCGCTCTCTCCAGATTTGTTTATTGCACTTTGTCCTTTGGTTTTTTGCCTTTCATGAAAAGAAGATGAGCAAATTCACTGCAGATACAGCTAGAGCATATAGTGATATAAAGAAGAGAAAGGAGTGGGGAAGGAAAGGGGTGTGTGATGATGTCTTAGCTTGTTTGAGCTTCTTTTATCCTGAAACAACATATTCCCCCACCTATGTTAGTTTGTGGTATTTCATTATTTGTATTAAATTGTGGTTCTCTGGCAGAAATTGGCTGAGTGCCCTCTCCAGTTGATGCGTGACAAGTTGATGTCCCAAGTGGAGGAGTTTAAGTATCTGAAGTCTTGTTCATGATTGTGGGTAGATTGGCAAACGGATTGGTGCGACTACGACAGTGACGCACCAATCCTCATCTACGGCCACAAGCTCTGGTGACCAAAAGAACGAGGCTGCAGATAGAAGTGTCTTAAATTAGCTTAATTTGAAGGGTTGCTTCAAACAGGAACACAGGGTAAAGAACCTGGCCATTTGGGAAAGTCTCAGAGTAGAGCTGCTACTTGTCCACATGGAAAAGAGCCAGTTCAGGTAGTTTGGGTCCTACCAGTAGGAAACCCGGAGGCAGAATGTCTCTTACCTTGGGCTTGGGAAAACCTCAGTATCCTGATGAATGAGCTGGAGGAGGTGGCTGGGAAGAGGGAGAACTGGACCTCTATTCTTGGAACCCCGACGCGGAATAGAGGCAACAACAAAAAAAACCCCCAAAAATCCCAAAAAACGATGGATGGATGGATAAAGTGATGGAGGAAAACTAAGAGCTTCATCACCTCGCTTTGTATATCTGAGCCTTTTACTGTCTTAATCTTGTAGTTTCCTCACACCAGTCTTGTCAGCCCTCTTCAAGCTAGCATTAGCTTTAAGATTAGCTTGGCAAAACATTTAGCATAAAAAGATAACAGCTAACAGGTAAAATGAATGATTTAGCAGGTAAATGAACCACACATTACTTTAAGGACTCGGAGGAGTCTCCGAGCTAAAAGAGGAGTAAATACTTGATATATCTATTGCAAATAAATGCTAATAATACTCCAAGAATTCAGGATGTGTAAATAGAGGCGACATTGTTAGCATTTTAGCCGTAAGAAGCTTAAATTCCAATTAAAAAAACTTAGTATAGCATTTCTTTTTCTAATCTACAACTGCTGTCAGGCTATTTAACGAATGCTACTCTGTTGACAGCTGTAATATTTAAAGAGCTAAGAGTGAACTAAAATGCATCACAATAATCGTTTATTTTTTAAATTATGATCTAATTGTGACCAAATGTTCACCCCGTTGTTAAAAAGAATGACCAATATTAAGACATAATGATCTCATAATGATCTATGGGGTACAATTTAAAGTACAAGCCAAACTATAAGCAACTTTCTATATAAAATCATCCTATTAGTGAAGGAAACCCTTAAACCTTGCATGTTGTACTGGCTGACATTTCGCCTCTTTATTGTGGACTATACCACATTTGTATCATAGACATAGCTAAAACTGTGGCCGATACGATAAGCAGAAACTATAGCAATTTAACCTCCCATCCTCTGTAGACTTTCAGTTTCCTTAGCCTTGATGCTCAGTTTTTCCCCCCACGACACCTTTACTTTGGCATACTTATGCATGCCTGTGCAGGAGAAACACATCTTCTTTTGTTTGTCAGTTTACCGTGGTGGTGGTCTGGAAAACGCCCCTGTGGAGACAAGGTGTGTATGTGTGTGTGTGTGTGAAGAGAGGCTTTGTCATTACTGCTAATGTTCTTTAATCGACTCATTATTTACCCACTGGAGTCCACAGTAATGCTGCTGTTGTGAGTAGTAATGGCGCAGGTTGCTGGTTTTGTTTAGGGTGATGTATCTGGCTGGCAGCTAATGTAAACTGAACCAAAACAAATGTGTGCACAACTCTAATATCCTGTTTAACTTTACCTTTAGCAGGTTGGTGTTAACTGCTGGTTTAAAGAGGGAAAGCTTGGCTGAAGCAGTTCTGTTTGTCTTTCTTTGCTTTAAGTTAATTTGCCAGCTCAAATGAAGTTTATCAAATCGCTAAAAGGAGGAATTATAAATGCAGACAGCATTTTCAGTCATTGTTTTCTTGTTGTTTTGCAGCTTTTGAAGCATTTTTATGACAGATGGAGAAAGCAACCCCTTAAAGCAACAAATGTTCATTTGTGAAGCTGAAATAAATTCTTTATTATAGGAACACAAACATTATGGTAAATAAAAGACACATTTACACTATAACCAGGAAGTTTTCCCCTATAAAATACTCTATTTGTATTATAAACTTTAGTGTCATATCTCATAAATTCTTCATATTTTTTAATTTATTGTGAAGATGCATGAAGTTCATGAATGAAAACAACGTTTTTTCCTTCCAGAATCAATTCCAGAATTTTTCCCTTCCTATCCCTTGTATACTCCTTGGTTACTGTAACTGCGGCGAGGTAAACCTGGCGACAGCCCCACTATGACAGGAACACTATCATTGGCACGTCAGATGTGTCACGCATTGTGTGCTATTACCGCCTCAGACTCAGGCTGTCCCTGTAATTACAAATACTTCCGCTCTTGTTTTTCCACCTCTTTGTCTCACACTCATCCTTCACTCCCTCCTTTGTGCCAGCCAGGTAATCCAGGCATCCAGGTAACCACCTCAGCCCCACCCGCTTCTACTCCCGCCTTCCTTCTTTTCCTCTCCTTCCTATGAATGTCACAACTTTGGTGGACTGCCCCGACCTTTGTCTTTCTTCTTTCTTTTTTTTTATTTCACCCGTTACGCTTCCCCGTCTCCCTTTCTCTTGGTTCCCTCTTTTGTTATGACTTCACTGGAGGCAGCTGCCAAAGTTAATGATGCCACTGCTTTGCTTTGAGGAAAACACCGCCTGCAGGCAGGGAAGTGCCACAGCTTATTGCTCTATGTCAGTCAGACACTTTAATGAAGGCAATAACTTGCAGATATAATACTTGTTTTATGGAGCTGACTTCATGTCTGACCACAGTTCATGCTCTGTCATGTTGCCTGCAGAATAAATCGACTAGTGAACTCACTTTTAGAGATCATGCATTGCTCTCTTTCCCTAGATATGATTTGCTCTCACAGTTCCCTACATTTGTAACTCTGCTAAAACGCTATTTGTGCTTTTCTCTTTGAACTTGCTACATAACCAACATTACTCCCATTTTTGTTTGACGTAGGCCAGGAAAACAAAAGTAAGTGGTTTAATTATAGGATAGATTAACAGTTTATTACCCAGGTCACATGCTTAACTCAAACACTGAAATTCCTGTAAAAATACAGTAATATACTGGCTTTATGAATACATTTAATGATACAACAGCTGATGCATTTGACAAAAACTGTACATGTCTGTGGTAGCAATTATAATAGGGAGAAAACCCCCAGCAATCCAACGACAACAAGCAAAGTTGCTAAATGTTGACTTTTTCTGTTCTGTGAATGTAGCTTAAGGAATAGGGACGGGAAACAGAGGCTTGAAATCACACTTAAGAGTAAGATGCAGAAATTTCAAAATAAAACAGGAAATGACTACATGGAGCATCAACATTATGACAGTTACACTAAGCACACCTTAAAATCACAGCTTAAAGCTGTCAGCCACTGCTTTACTGCAATCAAACAGTGAAATGTCTTGTAATTCTTACTTAACTGCATCTGTAATTAATTTTTATGTGTTTTTTTCTATTAAATGTCACATCAATCGGTACTTTGTGGGGTTTAAGGTCCTAGCGTGGTGGTGAAAAGAAGTGAAGGATGGGCTCACTCAGTAACCTTTGTCAACCAGCGGTGTTTTGTGAGCCACCATAAATTAGAAAGACTTCCCAATTTGTCTCTTAGGGCTATCCAGAGGGGGAAATACCACACGACTCAGGTGTAATTTACTGTGCTTTGTAGATGAAAATGAAGTTATCATCCATACCCGGCAGTTGAACCCAATCAGCACTGTTCATCATCTGTGCAGCAGCCACTCTTTACTTTTTTGCAGCTAAGTGTGGTTTTCTTGAAATATGAGCTATATCAAGTAACTTGTCTTGTAAATTCTTTAAGTTTATCAGTCTTCACCTACTGTCAGCCTTTAATGTTTTCTAGCAATGCATGAAAATTCAGAGACCTCATCATGGTTCAAGTTTTTCATGAGCGTATCTTCTAGAGTTGTTTACAAGCCAGTCGCTGCTGCGGTTGAAGTCCTTGTGGA
The DNA here is from genome assembly GCF_056152115.1 of Neolamprologus brichardi. Lineage (NCBI taxonomy): Eukaryota > Metazoa > Chordata > Actinopteri > Cichliformes > Cichlidae > Neolamprologus > Neolamprologus brichardi. The sequence continues at coordinate 24,957,203 of NC_142106.1, read as the reverse complement.
GAGGATATTTTCAGGGACTGGGTCACTGCGTTCTCTGGCACGCGCCCCAAAACCCGACCTACTGTTGGCAAGGACTCCGTCTACACTTGCAAACCCCGACCCAGTTTCTCATGTGCTTACTCATACCTGACTGCATGACTGTGAGGGAGTGTAAGACAGCTTTTGGCAGGTGTAAAGCTGAAAGTCGCATGCAACAAAGGACCTAATTTCTGTTTCTAGTTCAAAGAATCTCTACTGACAACATAAACAAAAAATTTTAGTGTACTATTGTGACAACATGACTAATAAAATACATTTTATTGGAGTAATAAATAGCCTTAAACCAAACCTAGTTTTGCACAACTGCTCCTCGTGTGTCTTTCTTAACAAAAACATCAGTTTATCCATTTAATGAAGATTTTCAGGACTTTCACACAAGTGGGCGCTGACTGGCACTGTTGGCTTCTTCTTCAACCCTGAGTTTTAAACTATTAGCTTTAACTGCACTTATTATGGGGTGATGGGCCTCCGCTAGTCCTCTGGCTCAGTTCCCTGTTACCCACTATGGCCCCAAACAGTCACTAATGAGGGGAGGCAAGGGGTCGGGGGGAGACAACAGCTGATAACTGTGATCATTTATGATCTCAATTTACATTTGAACATTTTAAAATATCCCTCGTCTGCGGTGCTGCGGTGGTCGTAAGCTTCCTAAAGCTGGGGTGTGTTTGTCAACATGGCGCAGTTGCCACTCATATTTATTTGTTTGTTCCTAAAATAGCAACTCACTCACTGGCCTAGCTTCATCTGCGTGTCCGTGTGTGTGCCAAGTGAAAGGGCGTGAGCGAGGAGTTCATTATTTCTGAGCGGTGAGTGAGAAAGTGAGTGGGCGCATGTGACAGAGGGGACACAAAGACACTATTAACTCGTACAAGTTCTGTTTCTGTTATAAAGGTGTTGCACGTTGGTCTACAAATATGAAACAAATGGCTAAAAATCTGTCGACCATGACTTCATCAGACAGAGAATTAATTTGACTTAAATCAGTCATGATTGACTCTATTAAAGCAACAACAGTTTCCGACTCATGCTCTGTTTTTGTCCAAAATATAGCAAAGTCGACAAAAAATCTGGTGTAAAACAGCCATCAGGTCACTTTGGTTAATAAGTTACAAATGTTTGGGCCGTGTTGGGCGTGTTGTCCAAGTACCGGTCCATTTACTCAACTTTAACACTGTAAATATATCTGATAAAGCCACCTGCGCTAACATCCTCTGTGGTTATATTCTGTGAGCCAACAGTAACGTGCTGCACAGCATGCTGTGTGGATGTACACTTCAAACAGCAACAACATGTAATAATTTGCTTCAGCATATTTCCATGAACGTATGATTGATATTTGTTGATTTGGACAGTTCACAAAGCTTTATCTACTCCCTATATATGACCATGATCAAAGATTATAGCGGGGAAGGAAGATAACATCACTTCCACTCAGTAGCACACCATACATGCTTCATCTATTAGTTAACACACTTTCTGCCTTCCATGATCTCATCGACTCTCCAAGCAGAGCCTGTTTTAAATCTTTCCAGCCAAATTAGCTGTTTGACATCGCTTAAAGGTTTATGACTTGCAGCCTGCCGTTTGAACATAAAGGTCTTAAAGTGATATTGAGGTCGACACACCAGTTCGATAAGCCATACCTGAACCTGCAGGTGCAAACACACTTAAAAGAAATGGTGCCTTTCTTTGTTTCCGTAGGGCAGAAGATGAAGTGATACAAAATTTGACTGACATAAGTCTTCTGATAATTTTACAGGCCTGTAGCAACATGAGTGTGAGGAGTGAGGTTAACATGGGAAAAAAAAAAGCCTGTAAGGACCCAGATTTTACAGCCCAGGCTCGAAAAAACCTTATCGGGTGTAAATTTCAGTCCTTTTGTATACTTGAGGTGAACTGGAGGTTTGCAGATTCCTGTTTCCGTTCATGTCTTTGTCTTCATATTTGTCTTATTCACGACAGCAGCTCTTTCAAACAGTGGAACCAATAATGTACATAGAGTAACCTTCCAGCCGGTGCAAGTGGAATGACGAGGTATTTGAAATATTTTGTACACAGTATAAGCTTATTAGCTGTGTACTTCAAAACAACCTCTGCCTAAGCTAAAAAAGCTCCTCGTGTACACACTGACCTTGTGAAAGTGTCCTTGCTCAGCTTGGTTAAGAATGAACTGACTCTTTAAAAAAAAACCTCAACAATTTATTCATTTAGATCATTTAGTAATGTTGTTTGAATCACTGGCTCTCTTCCACAGTGTTTCTTCCTGTTAACAGGGAGTTTTTCCTTCCCACTGTCGCTTTTTCAACGAGGGTTATTAAAATAGTTTTATAGACCAAGCTGTGCATCGATTAATTATTGCAGCTCTTGTCTTTTTGAAATTATGACAAACACTTATTTTTCTAAAATAATTGAGGGTGATGAAATGTAACTGAATGAAGAGAGTTTTCATTCATCAGTGCATCTCACCAGATAACTTTTAGTCCATTGTGACACACAGCGGGAACAGGTCTGGGCTTGGGACTCATCAGTCTGTGAGACCTAATAGCTAATGAACCATTGCCATGGGCAACATGCACATTCCATGTCATCGCCATAGCTACTACCACCCCTCACCCCTCCGTTTCAGCCTATACCTCCCACTCCTGCTGCCCTACAGCCCCTCAAAGAGGTCACACACCTGTCTGCACCTCGTCTTTCTTCTACTTCAACTTCTTCTTCTCTTCTCCCCTCATCTCACATTCTCTCTCCTATATTTTATTCTTTTTTCCCCATACTTTGGACAGTTTAACCTGAATAAGAGCGACCAACCAAGGGCTGAATGATGGAACAATAAAAGTAATCCTGTAACTTTTGGAGAGCAGAAGGTTAGAATAAATATTTTTGCCACAATCACCCGTTTTATACTAGAACATATACATATCCTTGCAACTCTCAGTTGAAATACTACTGCTACTATTATTTCCTAAATCTAGCCAAGTAATTTTTGAACAGAATCATCCAGTGAATGAAACTCCCTAACACTACAGTCAGACACGGTAAAAGATTGATTGGATACTGCTTCAAAACCAAAATTATTGTGACAGGATAGTAACCAGGTCTGTCACCACTCGCAGTTACCATCTTCAAAGCAACTTTGGTGCGTCAAGATGGCAATAAGGCGGAGTCAGTCTTCTATTAGTTTGTGACTGAATGGACTCAAGTTGGCAATGAGATGCAATGTGTTTATGATGATATGGCAAACTTTGTCAAAAATACCAAATATTTTTTTCAGCAGCAAAAAAATTGAATGCAGTCAGTGGGCAACCACCAGTTTTACCTAGTTGCAAGAAGTTTGTCGTCGATATCATAAAACAAGTATATTATAAAATGTGTTAAGGATGTTAATACAACATGCTTAAAATTCAGTCAGCTCTCATCTTCAAAGCAACTTTGGTGTATTGTGCCAAAAATGTACTTAAAAAGAGAGGATTACACGTTCACTTTGAGCCTGCTTGGCTTATGGAGTTTCTTCTAGAAGACCAGTAACTCATAGCTATCATTTAAAATGGGACCCCATATATGTAGTCATAGTTAGTGGGAATCATCCATCTTTTAAAGCTGTCGTGTGCCAGAGGTCTCTCTGTTTGTTTAGTCTGAAAGTTGTTTTGTCTCACGAGGATCTCCTTTAAACAAAAAAACACTTGTAAAATCACACGTGAGTCACAAAACCTTTAAGTCACATTCCAGCTGTGTTTGACAGTTTAAGCAAAATAATAAATGCAGACTGTCGCGTGACAACAGTTAAAGCTTAAGCCACAGTCCACAGTTAGAGCTTTCATTTTGCATTATTCTCTGCACAGCACGAAAAGGTTTCTGCTGCCACTTAAATAGACTTTATATTTTGCTTGTTGAACTTCCATCTAGTCTGTTTATGTTTTTCCCCGATGTGAGGTGTTGTTGATGTAGATGTAGGTGATAGCAGAATGGAACCACCATTTTGGTTTCATGACCAAAGATATCACCACGATTCCATCAAGTTGGTCGTCTTTTGCCTGGGACAGCCCAAAGTTTGTTCATCAGGGTTTAGATGTTCTTTATTTCTATCCTTTTCCATGTAGTCTGCTTCACCATCTATAACTCTGAGCAGATTGTTGTTTCCACGCTACTTCCTCTCCTGTGATGAGCCTGATGCAAACAAGCTTCTGCTACTTCATCTTGATTAGATATTTGGTTGTTTGTTGAAATACTAAAAGTCTTGTTTTGTTTGGCATGGTTTATCTCCATGTGTTTGGCTTTGGTTAGTTTGTTTTTTGGTTGATTTTGCCATGATCATTCATCATGTTGCGTCTGGGATAGTCGAGTGTTTCATTAGGCTTTGTGTATTTTTTTCCTGTGAGAAGGTGGTCACATATTCCTCAGGTTAATTCTTTCCAAAAGACTACAATACCTATAAATCAGTCCATTGGAGAAACCTAATTCTTGGATCACTCTGAAAAGCTGTGAGAGGTCATAGGTGCTGCTGGAGGCAAGAGGTGACTGAGTGGCAGTAGGCACACTGTGTGGTAATACTGCACAAGGGTCACTGTTAAAAGGGCAGAAGTCATAATGTTACGTTGAGGGATTAGCTAGCAGGAGAGGAGAGTCAAGAGCACAAGTGGGATCATCATCATCACGCTATGTGATAAAGATAAACAGCCTCTTTTGGTGACCTTCAGTGACCTTAAAGTTTAATCTGTTTACTGACTTGGAAGTGTGGTTTCTCTGGGTTGTAGCTGATAAGAGGAGAGATGACTGATGGATTTGCAGGTTAGTCAGCTCAGTGCAGCAGGATGTCACCACAGATTCAACTGCTGACCGGACAGGTGAGAGACAAACTAGAGATTTTCTAGCTGAATCCAGGAGGCGAAGGCATTTGGATTTATCAGTCCAGCAGTCCAGCAGTTGGAAGTTTCACCATAAACTATGGTTATTTAGCATGTAGCTATAATGTATCCTAACTGTAATGCTAGCTGGTGATTATGAAGGTCCATTTGAGCATCCACCATTGTGATGGTATCTACACGAGAGAATAGAAGAGAAAAGACAAAGCAGGTCCCCCTCATTATTTTTATACTATGGTTGAACTTTAACTTTCGAATGGGATAATTCTTGCCCAGCCTCTTTTGCTCAAGCCATGGCCTGAGAAAGATTACACCAAAAATAAAAGTAAAGATAATGCAAGATAATAAATGCCTCAAATGACTGAAGAAAAATTGGATCACCTCAAAACAGAGGGAAAAATGAGGCCAAGACATGTCACTACTAAGAGGGTCTTTTTAATGCCTGGAGGAAACCTGACCTCTCCTACATACTGATGGACTGATGTAGACCTCAGCTGGTGATATGGAGATAATGTCAGTCAATCATAAGAGTAATGAGTCTTTGGAATTGATGAGGTCAGTCAACGCTCTCAAAGTAGAATCATCTTTCTGGGCAGCTGACTCACAATCTAAGAAGAAATGGCTTTGGGGGTGAAACTGTTGGTCTTTTAATGGTATTGGTCTGAAAATACCTTTTAAATCAGCCTTATTCTGATGAGCCACCAAATTGCTGTTTAAGATGAACTTTGTCTGATCTTTCTGTGTTAACTGGAATCCATTCCAGCTTACATCCATCTTAGATTTTGCCCAAAAGCTAAGATTTTATGTGACAAAGATGGATTGTCAAAAACACAGGAGGTATGTAAAAAGGTGAAGTCAGTTGGTACAACTTCAAGAGATGAAGGAAAATAAAAGGCAAAAAAATACTTGCTTGAGTTACTTTCTAACTCAAAGTAAACCAATGCTACGTCTTCCCTTACCTTAACAAGCCTTTCCATCGCTCTTTTTCTTACCATGTAGGTCATTGTTTATGCGTCAGCAATAACTTTAGCTGTGCACTCTCAGTGTTTAACCATTAGTATGGGCATTTGGTTTCCCTGTTTATGTTGAATCTGCTATCATTCGAGGACTTAAAATATTGATTGTTTGGATCACAAGATTCTCTTATTTGTAACTATATGAAAAAGTTTACATAGTTTAGTTTAGTTTAGTTTAAAACTGGGCTCAAATATACATGTAAGACCAGGTCAGAGCTGAAATTGACACCGTTGTGGAGCATCTCTCCAATAAGCTGAACTAAGTTGTGCTCAATATTAGTCTTTTCGACTAGACAATTCGCCTATACTAAACAGCAGTCGCAGTTTCTCATGTGGTCCCTTGGGATAATTAATTGATTACCCCTGTTATAGAAGGACATTGGTTAATGGTAACAGGACAACCCTATATCATGGCAAAACATGAAACAGACACACCACGTGTCCATCTCACATTTTGGAGAGGCAAACCGTAAAAATGGAAAAATCTTTGCACAGGGAAAGAGTTTGGTTTTCTTTGAAGCAGATAAAAGGTGGTTAAGAGAGTTGTCATGTTATGTTTTTGGTTTTGATGCTGAACTGTCTGTCCCTTATATGGAACCTCTTACTGGTACATCCATGTTAGATATCAATCCAAAACTGGATATATGTTTGTTGGGAAAATGCCCCCTCTAGTGTTGATTCTTTCTTTGATAAATAACATGTTAAACACGCAAAGCAATTTGATACACAGTAGTTTGAATTCAGCGGTATTGGAAGCATTAACTTTGACCAGAGTTTATCCTTCGGCGGAGCAGATTGGTATGCGAGATGCACAGAGCCGTAGTTGTACATTTACTTGGCCGGACTATTCCTCCCTTTATTGAGCTGATGTCAAACGGACACCGAGAATTCCATTCCCTCCACTCGTCTCAGCCACTCCACAGATAAGGTCAGAGGTCAAGCAGAAGAAGAGAGGGGAGGGGAGGGGTGTTGGTGGTTTGCAATGAGTGTCCTTTATTATCCCTGACTGTTGTGTTAGTCGGCAGGTTCCTCTGTATGTCGCTGGGTAAGGGCGAGGGAGGCAAAAAGAAAATAAAAAAACTGCAGAGAGATAGAAAGGGGGAGGAGGAGGGAAGGATGTTTTTCTTTTTGGGAATTCCTCAGGGATTGCTTAATTGGCCGTTAAGCCAAACAGGTTGATGCCTTAGTGACTGCATCATGATCATGATTTCCGTCTGATTGGCACAGACTGTATTCCAGAAACACATTTATGTCGGCTCAGGCTTCACAATATCGCAAAGTCTTGTCTTTTTGTGACTTACAGACATATCAGACTGTGTGCTGCCTTCCAAATCATTCATATTTGTGACCCTTTTTTTATAATGGCGAGCACAAAACACTTCCAATTGTAAAGATTTTTTTATAGGAAAATGTTCTGTTTTTCTGGATCTGTTTCTTTTATCTTTGACCAAATAAACACTTTCTTGGTGATGCTATGAGGTAATCTTTAAATTATGTCTCTATTAGTGACCAGAGAGACTGCAATGTAGGGCATGTGTGATTGCTAAGTTACTAACCAGCAAGTTTCCAATCCCCCTTGATTTCCTAGTTGGATCCATGCCTTGTGGGCGATCGTGGCTCAAGAGTTGGTAGTTTGCCTTGTAATCGGAAGGTTGCCGGTTCGAGCCCCGGCTTGGACAGTCTCGGTCGTTGTGTCCTTGGGCAACGACCGGCAACGACACTTCACCCGTTGCCTACTGGTGGTGGTCAGAGGGCCCAGTGGTGCCAGTGTCCGGCAGCCTCACCTCTGTCAGTGCGCCCCAGGGTGCATGGTTACAATGTAGCTTGCCATCACCAGTGTGTGAGTGTGAGTGTGTGTGTGAATGGGTGGATGACTGGTTGTGTGAAGCGCTTTGCGGTCCTTAGGGACAAGTAAAGCGCTATTCAAATACAGGCCATTTGCTTGTCACATCTCACGTCTCCAAACAGCAAGATGGCAACAGTGAAAGTGCTTCATTCGAAGCCTCACAGCAAGAATTAGCTAACCAGTAGGTGTACAGCCTATGCACTCTGTGACTGTACGCAGGTGAGTGGGGGGTTTTCACAGTCATCAGTTTTATCCATTATGACAAAAGATTTGCACAACACGGCTACAGACTGGGTTTTCATGCCCAAACTCTAGCTAGGTTTCTCAATTGGGCCATAATTGCTTTGATATCATGTAGTCTGTAACCAAACCTGTAAAAAAGTTTTTGTCTTCACTTTCTATACTCAGCAGGATCAAACAGCTTCTTATACATCCACCTTGATCATCAGCCTATACTTTTTATTTAAGTATGGCTAACTTTCTTACATCATTTCTTATATCAATGATTATATCATTTTAGCGTGGTTTGATCCAAAATTACGCTTTCTGTTGCCTTTGTTGTTTTTGACTCTTCCTCAATCCCCTTGTATTCATTAGAAGAGTGGTGTGTTACTTGTGTAAAAATGAAGTAGAGAGGCTGACAGCAGGCAGCTTGTTCAGGCAGGACTTCTGTAGTGTGCGAACCTGTGATGCCAGCCAGCTGTGTAAAGCTCAGCTAAGTCCCTGCACTGCTTTTAAAGAATGGCTTTCATTTCACAAAGCAAACAGTGTCCATCATTCACCCATTTTTTTTAGTGTTCACTGCAGTGTCACTTGTTTCAAGAACGTTCTTAAAGAAAGTGATGATTTCTTGTTTTTGAAGCACATCACTCCACCCAGCTCCTGGTGCTGAATCTATGTAATAATGTACTTTTCAGGAGATTGTTTAAACAAGTGGGTTTGCAGGAAGTTGGATACAGTTGTATATACAGTGGTCTTCCAATTAAATTATAGATAAAGAGCATTTCCAAACACCTGAGGTACTATAGCAACGGTTGGGTGCCCTTCAATGCAGGGAGGTGATCCAATATTTATAGTATGTGCAATGTGTGCATATACACAGGCACAAAACAATCAAAAAGATATAAAGGAAAAAGAAAGGTTTCGAGGAGTTTAGGAGTACTAAGATTTTACAGTATTAGAGCAGCACTCACTGTTTATATCTTAAACATACTGTATTTTGCATTAGTGACTAATCGCATTAAAAAAATTTATTCACACTTACAATGGAAAGAAGCTGGCTACTGTTACACATAAACTCCCATGTTAAAATCCCTAATTTAAAAACAACTATACAAAGTGTGAACGTTTTTATAACTCACCTATTTCAGTTGTGCTTAAGTTTGCTTTCCTAAGGGGGCTGTTGCTGACTAGCATATGTTGCCGCAAGTAGCGGGTACCTGTAAGCTAGATTTCCTGCCAGCCTTACAGCTCTGTGCTGCATTTTTTAATGAATGAAAATCTAGTATTTTATTTGTATTTTTAACACTAAAGCTGGTATCTTTGTCTTTAGAATGCACCCACACAGTTTGAATATGCAGCTTGCTAACCAAACTTGCTACTGTTAGCAAAAAACTTAGCATCCCGCTGTCTAAACATGGTCACTTCTGTCTTCAAAAATGAGGCTCTATAACTAAAACGGTGGCTGTAAAGCCCAATGTGTGATGTAACTTTTTCTGTTTCACCAGGAAACAGAAAGCATTTTTAGCAGAAGCTCCACACCATGTGTTTGTACCTGCTACACTGACATGTGCGTCTTTTGTTTTGGCTCTTCTGTTCCCTCTTATTTTCTAGTTGTACTCTTTACTCTGCCATATGTTTACCATCCTCATACCGTACATTCTGCCCCTGATATTTCCATTACAACTATCTGTTTACATACAAACCATTAAGCTGGCGCTGTAAGTCTGTAAAGTCTGTACTGTCACTTCCTGCCTTTCAGAAACTGCTTTAAACTTTTAGCATTTCACTAAACTCTGCTGCAGTGTGAGAATGCACATGTTTATTAAAGACCACCAAAAGTATTGCAGCTCACATGCACTTCATTCCTACTTTAGCATGTCTGCGCGAGCAGAAGCTGAGTGCTCAGGTAGCTCAGTGTCCTTAAGGAATGTGTAGTGTGTTCTAGGAGTTCGTCTGCTATGCTTTGTTTGACTCTGGCCTCTGATTTTCCTTTGAGAGAAGACAAATTAATGCACTTTGAAGCAGAACTTAATCAGTGTTGCTTAATGGAGGGTTGTGCAAAACGCTGCAGCTAGGCTGTTGACAAAATCCTCCAAGTATTCACATGTGACACCATTGCTTTTTCAGCTACACTGGCTTCCTGTTGAATTTAGAGTACACTTTAAGATCCTGGTCTTGACATTTAGAGCCCTGCATGGACTGGCACCAGCCTACATCTTTGATCTGCTACAGCCCTATGTCCCTAGCAGGTCCCTGAGGTCGTCTGATCAGGGCTTACTTGCTATAAAACAGACTAAGATTAGAACTAAGTGTGACAGAGCTTTTGCCACTGTGGCCCCGAGACTGTGGTGCTCTCTCCCTCATACATTAAGAACTGTGGACTCTGTAGTTGTCTTTAAAAGACAACTCATTGTTTTTGGTTAAATTTCTGCCTGTTTTATATTGTCTGTTTTACCCTTTTATTATTTGTTATCTTATGTGCAGCACTTTGTGATTCTGTCTAGAAAGGTGCTAAATAAAATTTTATTTTTTAAATTAATTTATTTTTTGATGATGCTTTTTAAATATCTCTTGTTTTGTCTTAGAGACAAAGGCAGGCAATCTCTAAATCCCTGTCATTTTTGACTTGCCTTACTTTTAAAGCACTCTAACTTAAGTTGTTCTCTTTGTGAGCTCTCAATCATCATTATGTTATGTTGATTTTCACTGGAAGTGAAAGTTGAGAGCAATGGTAGTAAACTATCAGTTGTTATTTATATATATAGTTTTTTCAATCTCTGTTTCAGTTCATTGTTAGATCTGGATGACAGCCATATCAGCATATTTACAACAGTTTCTTCCGTGGATGTTATATTTGATTGTGTAAGATAAAATCTTCACTTCGTCAGACATCTCTTAAAGATAGTGGCTCATCTTCTGTGGTTGAGTGACTCGTCATTATACTCCACGTCACTTTCTTCTCCATATTGATACTGATGTTTTCCCTGACTTTCATCATCAAGCGCAATCACATTTTTTAAAAACTATTATTATATTTATGTGGTTTTATCATACAGTTCTTTACATGGGACATCGCAGTTATGAAAAGCAACATGTACAGTCATGTTGAAATAGCAGGTTTTCACATCCATACCTGGGAATATTACAGACTGGAAAATGTCCAACACTTGCGCTTTTATACAGGTGTTCACACTCATTGCTGATCAGTGCAGTCGATTTGCAGCACCTGCCTGTGACTTACCCTCTTAATTCTTATGAAGCCAGTAAGGATATATGTAGTTTTTCAGAAGATTGGACAGAGTCCTGTGGATGGTATGTCAGTCTTTAGACATAATACAGTGGACTGGTTAAAGTGTAACCTTCCTATAACCCAACAGCATGACCACAACCATAATGTTTTTTGATTAATCATTAATAGATTGTGTAAAGTTTAAAAAATGTTGGAAGCTCCGTGGATGAATGGAAGTTATATATTGTTGTGTTATCCTGTGGGTTGAACAGTTGATACCATTATCTAAAATTAACCTTTTGATATCACAGCCATGAGGATGTGGATTTAGAAAATCCACCAACTATGCATATTTTACCACAATAACCTATTAACTTGTTTTTGTCAAACATACAGTTTGGTTGGTATATTTCACTGAGAAGTCAAAGGGACGCTATTATGGTGATTTCTAGAATTACATTCTTGTTGTTAGACTTTACTATGATACTTGTAAAGTTATACTGGCCATTCATGGTCTTTGACTGCACGTGCAGGCGACTGTATAAACAGCATATTTAGAGGGGTGAAATTCATTAAATGTTTTGTTGACAGAAAAAAGGCATGGCTATGGTCTAGAAAAAATAGCTTAAGGCATAGAGAAACGGGTATGTGTGTGTGTTTGAAAAGCTGAAGAATACAACCAGTGTGTTTGCAGTATATTGAGCAGATCAATTCGCAACTTGTCCCTTGGTTCAAAAGCACTGGGATAGATGGAGGGGGCAATGTAGTGAAAGCAGGGGTGACAAGGAATCAAGGGAGAAAAAAGGGAGCACGTCCATACTTAAAACTTGAGTAATTACTACATATTGCTAAGTAATATACTAAGATACTAAACCTGAAAATAACCATTGATGCATGAGTGTGTCCAGTGTAGACAAAAGTAAGCCCACAGAATAAGGAGTTTAGCATAAATGTGTGAATGTGGTTTGTAATTGTTCTTTGTGTACTCAATATTCTGTAAAAATAGATATCTAATAAAGACATAGCTAGACAGATATATAGAGGAGCTGCTGAGTCCAAAGTTGATGAGATTCTCCCTGAGATGCTAAAGGCTCTGCAGTGTTGGGCTGTCTCAGTTGACATTTCAACATGTCCATTGAAGGGCAGTGCCTGTGAACTGGCAGACCTGGGTAGTAGTTCTCATTTTTACAAAGAGGGACATGGTAATTCTGTGCTTGGTAAATGTTCAGGTATGGATGGATTTGTTTGACTGGTACATCTTTAAGGGGCATCCACTTCCACACAGGAAGTGATTTGTCACAAAGTGGTGACAAGAAACCGTAGAAAATCAATGACAACTGGCAATGCGAAGTTGATGGGTCCAGAGTCCAGGTCTGATTACTAATAAGCGTGAAGAGTATCGTTGACTGACATGTGACTGGGTGGCAAATACATTAATAGAGTTACCTAGGCAACTGGACCAACTGAATGTCCAATAGGGACTTACTATTAGTGACAAAGTGATGCTTGAGGTGCAAGTCACTTCCTGTGTTTACACACCTGAAGTGTTAAAAAACGTTTGCAATGCCAGACTTAATTACCAGATCCAGATACAGAGACCTGCTTTTACATTTCCAGCAGTCCATTAATGAAGTCATCAGAATAAACGTTCTTGTTCATGCCAATGTCACACCTGTGAGGGGTTGTTTTCGCTTTCTAGCAACATATTTTTGCTCTGTTTAATGGAAAGAAAATTGTTTTTTCTTCATGCTGCAGCAGCCTCCTCATGTCATGGATTATTTGGTGGTCTATGTCTAACTCAGTGAGACAAATGAGAAATATCTCTGTGGATTAAATGGATCACAACACAGGGGTACTCCGTAGCCGATCTGTTAGTTGTGTGTGTTTGAGTGTGTGTGCTGTGTATCATCTGTCTGATTTGCTCCTGTTTTAATACTTTTGGCCCAGGAATTAGGCCTGTAGTGCATACCTGTCTGATGGCTTCTTGGCACAGCATGTGCTTGTGTGAGGGCATCCACAGCACTGAAAAAAAGGAGTGTCTGTATTGTGTGTTTGGGGACAGATCTGAACAAAAAGGGCTCTGTTTGTTGAATTATGAGGACGGGGGAACAAGTTTGCAACAACTGGTGAAATCAGAGCTTATGCGACAAAAACAATAAATATTCACAGTGTCAAAGTTTAAGCTACCGAAGAATAGCGACACTTTTTTTTGCCAGCTTTAAGCAAATCTTAAACGGACATTTTCAGTTCGGTGATTCTTCCGCGCAGTCACCCAGGGAACTTGTGGTCTCCGTTTCACTTTCAGTAAATCTGACCTCTCTGCGAGGTTTTGTTAGCCAAACGTCACCCTAGCTTTATCTATGCGGTTGTTATGAGTGCCCAGCTCAAGGTGAAAAAGCAGAGCTGAAGTTTGATAGAGAGATTCCCAGCAGCTGCCTGACGTGCACACTCACACGCTGCAATGCATGCATTCATTCAGTGAAGGACACCTACTGCCTTCTCCGCCAGTGTCTCCGTGTCACTCGGCCTCTTCCTTGACAAGCTGCTGTGACATTGCTGTGGCTTTTCATGTCCCGCCTTCGCACTCTGCGGCCAGCTTCCACAGCACATAGCTCAGTGACTGTGCCACAGAGTAAGATGAACAAGAATCCACTGAGTTCGCTGAAACAAAATCTGGGAAGAAGCATCAAGAATGCTAAAAAGTTGACAAACAAAAAACTATGGCACAGATATTTTATATGATTACGAGAATATCCTCCCAAACACTGTAACAAAATGCAGTAAACATAATTTTTGGCCAGTTATCTTTTCTTTGTGAATGCAAATGAGTGTGTCGCATGCTGTAAATGCAGTGATTGTTGTGGACAAAAACAATTTATATGTATTGATCAATACTTGGACTTTTAGTGATTAATCACATCTGCCCGTGATTATCAGTGTTAAGGGGCGTCCACACTTTGAAGCTGAGGGTGATGGCAGACATTCCAGGTTGCCTAGGTAACTCAGTGATTTATTTATCACCCTGTCATATGTCAAACAGCAGTATCCTTTGTCCTGGGGTCTACATGGGGGACTCCTCCTGTTAGGACATGCCTGGAACACCTCATCCAGGAGGCATCTTAGTCTTTGTCCTGAACCACCTCAGCTGGCTGCTCTAGAGGTGCAAGATGCGGCCAATCAGAAAAAAAGCTGAATAGCACTAATGGTATTCAGTCAGAGGATGAACTGCACAGAAGCTCATTTTAAGATAAATACAGATTATTTTGAGCTGTAAACCATGTAAACCTGTAGAAGTGGACATAATAATAAATAAAGTCAAATACATCTATCATCATCTCTGCAACCTGTTCTAGTTGGGAAGCTTTTATTCCCTAGGATATGTTGGTTTTACAAGATTTGTGTGTGTCAATTTCAAAATGTATATAGAAATAAGTGCTGACTGAGCTCATCACACTCTTGCGTTACTTACCTGTTTTGAAAAAGCACATGTACATTAAATTAAATCTAAGCACGCCGCTCAGAGTACATGTCAGAGACGTATAAACACAGGTGTTTATGGCTCATGTCAACTGATGTTGGTGGTCCAGTCTTCCTCACAGACATATTTGCTTTATGTTGATATGGAGGCTCTACGTGAAAAAGACTGCAGTGGTCACACAGAGTTGTTTAAAGATTATACAAACCCGCGAGAGAGGCAAATGGATGGAATGAGTTGTAATATGGGGATAGTTTACCGGAGATTTGTAGTGCTGTGAAGTTTTGTGTCTGTGGAATGCCTTTATGTATGTGCTGATGGATGGCTTGTAAACAGAAGTGTACCAACATAGCTGCACTGAAGCCATCTGGAGGACTGAGGGAGGCCATTTTTCTTCAACCAGGTGTTTTGCAGCAGTGTTTATTTTCATGCTCGAGGATGTCAGTTTCTGAACACAAATAGTTACATTTCTTAAGTTTGTGTCAATTTCTCCTTGGATTTGTGCAACTGCCTTTTTCTGCACTTACACGTTTGTGGTCATGTAGTTGATGCTTTTCTTCTCTTTCAATTACAACGTACTTGTTTTCTCCGAATCCTCTCAGTCGTGCACCTCTCTTCATTCTCCGTTTTTCACAGTAGCACAGAGTGTGGGTTTTCATCCTTGTCCTCACCTGGGGCTGCAAATTGACAGCTGTACTGACTTGCGATTGGAGGAATGTGCAGAGGACAAAAGTAAAGAGGATGGGGAGGTAGGGAAGGGGGTTGTGTAGAAAGTAGAGCAATGTGCATTTGGGATGTGCTCCCTCTTTTCTCCCACAATTCCTTGTCATACCTCCTTTCACTTCCACCCCCACCCACCCCACCCCACCCCACTCCTCTCTATGCATCCCAATCATTTTGAACCACAAGACAAGTTGTGGATTGATATGGCCTGTACACTGCAAACACACTGGTTGCATTCCTTAGCTTTCAAACACACATGCCTGTTCATCCATGCCCTAACCTGGTGATTGTCCTGAAGTTTAGCCATGCTTTTTTCCTGACAACAAAAGATGTTAGATGAATTTCACCCCTTCTTTTCAGAGGTAAACACGCTGTTTTTACAGTTCTCTGTGATGCTAGTCAAAGGCTGCCATCCGAGACGGGAATTTCTGGGAAGAATGAACAAGTAGAAGAGTGGTGGAAGGTACAGACAAAAAATTGAATGAGGTAGTTCAAGCAAACAACGAGATAACAGAGGTTAAAACTGATCATCTGTGATGGTGATGGAGATATAAGAGAAGCTAAAACAGCTTGTTTTAGACAGAGCTTGAGAGCTTGCATGAAGGGCCAGTAGAAGATAAAGACCGAAACATCTGGCTTGTGGATGTAAAGCAATTCGAGTAAAGCCTAAGAATGAAAATGTGAATCTAGAAATGATCGTAATGGCTGCCTTTTATCTTATCAGTAAAATGTACCAAAACAAATAGGATATCTGACCGATGGTCCTTACTTTACATTATAAAGCACCTTGAGGCAACTGTCGTGATTTGGCTCTATGTAAATAAAACTGAGTTGACTTGAACTAAATTGAAGCCAACCAACCAAAGCTCCAGTGTAAGCTGAAGGCCTCCGCATCATCTGTAAATAGCAGAGATGAGATCTGGAGTTTACTTGGTTTCCTCCTAGAAAGTCTCCAGAAATTCCAATTTTGTCCATCTTTTTCCACATATCCAAATCACAGTGACTGTGGTGAGTGGTGGGATGCACCCTGGACAGGTTGCCAGCTTCTTGCAAATAAAATTGAGAGTTCTGAAAACATTAAGCATCAGCACCAAGCTTGTCTGGTGTGAGGGTTTGTAGAGTTCCTGTCTTTAAAATCAATAAAGATGAATCCGCCTTTTTAAGTTTGAAGTTAAAGAAAATTAAATCCCAATGTGATGTATTCAGATGTAACATCTGTTTAACATCCGTACATATTTATGCCCATAGTTCATTAGACCTTTGTCGAACAAACACAGTCATAGGACATATTTTGCTCATCCTGTCATGCAGGAGCAGAGGCAGAAGGAGCCTCATGACTCTGGTGAGCCAAACTGTAGTTTAAGTAACAGACAGCTCTATTAAATAGGGATGTGTATTTAAAAGCACACTATATTTAATGTATTAGTGTGTATCATTGTGTAAGCTTTGCAAACAGATCATTTGCAATTGCTTGCATTTCTGTCTCTGATTGTTGCACCACACTGCCTCCCGTGAACAGAAGTACCTGAATATTTTTGGCACCCCCACCCCGTCTGTGCTGCGCCCCTGACTCTGGGTGACTCAGACAGATAGGTTGATAATCTGACACTCCTCTCTCTCTGGAGCCGACCGTCATTCTGTCTTGGTTATTTTGAACTGAGAGCAGCAATTACACAAAGGGGGGTCTTGGTAACCATTAAAATTGTACTTCCTTAAGTTCGTGTGTTTATTGGATCTAAATAATCTACATGCCTGATCCTTTCAGCGCCTGTCACTTGTTGTCTCCTGGATGGATGCTATTTCAGTGCATCACCTGGACCCTGTTCTGTGAATATGGTGTCAATAATCCAAACTAATGTACTGTTTTTGTTTGCTTTGGGTTGATTTTTTGCGTCACATGTTTTAGCTCATTTTTCAATTCTATTTGGGGTTTTGAGATGACCTGGAAGCAGAAACTGGGCTTGTTCTGAACAAGTATACGCTTGTGATTAGGAATCCAAACAGATTGTAATACGGCTGCACAGTACTTAGTTTAAGCCTGATAATTCACCTTAAACCTTCTTCGATCAAGAGAATACCAAAAAGACACCATGACAGACGAGTGTCTTCAACGAATCAGGGATCTTTGACTGAAGCTTTGAAGCTTGAAGTTTTTTTTAATCCAGACACTACAGATTTAATCTCAGTCTGGCTGTGTGTGACACTGAAATAACTTCTATTTAAATATAAAAAAAAGACTGGAATTTGCTCAATAAAATGGCAATAGCACCAAACTCAATGAGGTAGGTGGATAAGGATGTGGGTACTCATTTCCAATCTTGACTATTCTGGATAACCCTGACAAAAATCTTTGCATCATTAACTCTGCCACCTCCATCTCAGCCTCCTGTCTGTGTCAATGCCACTGCTATGACGTAAATCACAGCAACTATCACTAACATCTTGCAAGCCTTCCTTTTCACTGTTTCCCCTAAACTGATAAATATTGACATGATAGCATGAAATTCTAGTTTTGTGTAGTGTTAGTGAGGGCCAGCCAATCAGAATGACGTTTTCTTGTTAATCTGGAAGACTTCTCTCTGTCTGTGATGAGGTTTCAAGTCCTTTTTAATGTTTGAAAGAATCCAAATGAAGTAAGACAGATAAAAAAGGGCAGCTAAATAATGTGAGCTCCTGCGGGGATCCATAGAAATATGATGTTGCTGAAAGGGCAGTTACATTAAACGGGACACACATTCACACACCCTATATATGCACATTATGCCTGTAGATGAGTATTTAGACCAGGAAGCTAAGCTGATAATTGTCTGCACAGCATGCCAGTACAATGTGTCGCATACCTCTCTGTTGGTGTGCAGGAACAAACACACCAGTGCTAAAAAACATTTATTGCACCCGTCTCTCTGGACACCTATTGATGTCTATCCATGGAGGGTTGCAAACGTCATACTTTGATATTACAACACTATGGGTTTTGCTAAAGCATAAACCCTTAGAACTCAAGAACAAAGAGATAAACAACCAAAATGTTGGTTTTTTGTCGCTATTGGCCACAGTGTAACAGTGACACAGTGTCCATGTTTCGCTGTGTGGCAGGCAGGATGAGGACCCAAACACAGGGCTTGGAACACGGAAAATTAAACTTAAAATGGCAGCTTTTTTTCTGGGAAAACTCAACACTGAATACAGGAAAAAACTAAACTAGAAAATTAGGGAACCAAGAAAAAACTGGGAAAGAGGAAAGGGGTGATTTGCTCACAAAAAGTGTTACCGTAAAAGCAAACCTCTCTCACAGAAGGCTTGTTTCTGAAGTTTCTGAAGTTGTGTCTAATCTTAAATCACATGATTCCTCATGGTCATGGCCTTCAAAGTTGTTTTTACAGTTATATCCTTTTGTCACCCACATGTACTGAAGGAACCTTGGATTTAAATGTGGTATTTACATTCTTAGCCTGTCTTTTATCTTCCTTTTGAACTTGACATAGAACCAAAGCAGCTATGTATGATTGAGACTCATGATTTGTCTCAGCCAGCTGTAGAGGCTAGATTGGGGTCATGTATGGAAAAGCACCAAAGGGTATGTTGCACAATAACAAAAAAAAAAGTTGTTTTTTTTAACCTTTGCAATAGAAGATTCATTTTTGAGTCATTGGTTTTTCTCTTTGCTCTCTCTCTTAGTGAAGAGCAGGGTGAACATGAGAAAAGTCATGTTTAATACAGAATCCAGAAATGAGAGTACTAAGGCATTCATCTCAAATGTGACATGTTTATTGAGGGTCACAAATTTAACCTCACCTAGCTAATCTCATTAGTTTAACTAATGCTCTTCTGATGCAGATTGTATATTTAAGCTGTTGTAGGCTGTTCACAGTCCCATTTCAACCCCAGTATATTGAAAGGCATAGAGGCACAGAACTGAGCCATACCACTGAACGTGATTACCACTCCAGATGGAAAATATTTTGTTTTTGACTAATTCGATTTTTTTTCCTTCTGTATGTTAAATAAAATTAGAGAATTATTTTCTTTGATAAAGCATCGGTCCAACTCAGTCACTGTGCTAATGCTCTTTAATTCCCTTTTAGCCTCAAGCTGCTTCTCAGAGGATTCCTTGTTAGTTGTCATAGATGATAATCTAATGTTCATTCAGAGCTGCCACTTGTCTGCCAGTGTTTGTTTGAATACCCGCATCCCTCTGGGATGCAGTCTAACACTTCCAAGTCAGTGTGATAGATTGCAATTGACAGGTTGAATGCTTTGCAAACTGCCTGTCAGCCAACATGCAGCGGAGTGATAGATCGTGATCAGGCAGCGGGGATTGTTGAATTCCCGTCAGGAAGGTGTGCCTGTTTGACCAGTGGTGCAAGAAGAGCTGGAAGTGATGGAGGGTTTGGGAAGGTGGAGCAACTGCCTCCACTGTTTTGTCACTGTCTAGATGTCTGTTCTTCTTTCCCTAACTTTATACATGCTGTAAGCTTTTGCTTTTACTTGGTGTACACCACAGTAAACTAATTTAACTAGCTTGGACTCGTCAAATACACAGCTTTGACTTTATGTGCTGCCAGGCCCATTGCCACAGGTGCATACAATCAAGTTCCTATCCATGCAATCAACCGTTACAAACATTTGCAAAAGAGATTAAATGTGGACCTGAAATAGGATGCCACCATTACACCAAGTAAGCTTTCTGCCAAGTCAAATTTCTTCCTTCCTAAATATCGAACTACTAACTGTAAGTGGGATTATTGCAACGAGGAATCGTTTAGAAACCATAGCAACTTAGCCATGAAGTACACAGTGGTGCATGCCAACACTCTGCTGACGTATTAAAGTCCCAAACTTCCTCTGGCATTAGCGTCAACACAACAGCTGTGTGCCGGAGTCTTCATGGATAAGCAGCTCTTAGGTGTAGGTAGGTGTAATATAGGTGACCCAGTGCCTTTATACATACTGTGTAGCTTGGTTGCCCAGAGAGATACTTGTGAATTTGTGGTAAAACTTTTTTTTTTTTAAAGTAAATGAACTGGTTCTTATATAACACTTTTCTACTCTACCTGAGCACTCTATACAACATGCTCTATTCACTCTTTCACACCAGCACTTTTTTCTTTGCTTTTCTTTGCTTAAGTGCTTTCAATCTAAAATTCGTACATCAGGATAGTATGCCCATCTTATTTGGCATGGAGGCTGGAGCAGCAAGGGACTGAGCCATTTTCCACTAGTACCTACTCGGCTGGACTTTGCTTTGGTTGTTTTCCATTACAATTGAGTACCGCCTGATGTGCACAGGGTCGTCATAGCAATGTGGCAATATAAATGCCACAGCAAAGGAGGATGTCGAGGTGATGGGATACCTGCTCTTCGTTTTATGGCTTTTTGTCAGATTCGGGCACCGTGGTGTTGTTTTTTGTTGTGTGTGGCCATTTCCCTCATTGTCGGGTTTCAAAAATGGCTCATCAAGTGACACCACTAACTAAGTCAGTTGAAGCCTCTGATTGCCTCAGATCACTTGGATCCCTGAGCGAAAAAGCATCTGGTACCAGGTATTACTGTACCACCAAATGGAAGACTTGTAAATCCAAGTTGAGGGTGCTGGTTTGTGAGCACCCTTGGCTTTGTGTGTGAGCAGGCAATTTCCTGTCCAAAACCTCCAAAATAATATATAAAAAAAAAATTGAGTCGAGCCCTGCCAAGTCGACCAGAGTAGGTACTGGTGGAAAGAGCGGACAGAGGACTTGCCTTACCCCTTAGCCAACGTGAGAAAAAAGTTCTTGTCTGTTGCGACCAAAGATCCAGTTCATTTACTTTAAACTATCTGAAGGGAAGCCTAGCCATTTTAGTTTCTCCCACACGTCCTACTCCCAAAGTAATAATGCACAACTTCATGATTAACTTTACTATTAACTAACTTTAATATTAAATTGGAAGTTGTGTGTTATGTAAAAATATTTAAACCACTTCTTATCAGGCTGGAAAGATGTTTATTTTTATTTGCGGATTGCATTATTTTCTTTTCGGTCCCAGCTGTTTCCACTTGGCAAAACCACAAGTCAGAATCTTGGCCTGTCAGAAACCCCAGAGATGAATGTCACTTGGCAATAATAGTATTAAAGATGGTGTTAAAGATGGACAGCAATTAAATCAGTAACGAAAAACACACATTTTTCAAATATTTCTCTAAATTAATCTTCTCTCCCACCCAAACCTTTCCTCTCTCTCTCCTTGCTTCCTTCTGCTGCATGTTCCCTTCATTCCTAGAAACCTCTGATTTGTGATTAAAATTCTGTACAGGATTAGCCTCCAGATACATAAAGACAGGCTTCTACAGGAATTTCTATACATTGTGTTGCCTATAGCTACACTTTGACATGTGTAACACACAATCTCATACAAACAAATAGAAGTTTTTACTTGTCAATACCTTTCACTCGGCACTGTCACCCACAGGTTTATACAAGTCCTACAACACCACAAAGAGAGATTGCAATCACCTTGCAATCTACCTTTTCCTCACATACTCTTTTTTTCTCCACCTTTCCTTCCATTTGCTTCTATTTTGTTGTATATTAAGGTTATGATTTCGAAAACTGCCATGTTTTATTGCTAGGTTTGACTACAGATGTACTGATTTATGCTCAGGTGTACAACAGAGCGAGCACGAGCAGCAGAGTTTCATTATGTACGATTTATGATTTAGGAACATGTCAGTAACAGGTTGAGTGGGTAGCATGCTCCTGCTTGGTCACCGTGTGCATGTGTGGCTGCACGTCTGAGTTCTGCAGTCATCTATGAACACCCTTAAAATGTGCCATCTCGTGCAAGTGCAGATACTAAATATTATAGTTTAAGGGTGCACGTTTAGTGCCAGTTTAAAAATTTCACTTAATTTAATTTAATTTAATTTCATCTGCTCAAGAAAAAGTGGAAGAGAGGTTCTTTCTTTAAAGGGACACATAGTCCTTATTTCAGTTCTAATTTGCATTATGAAGCAAAATCAAAATATTTTGTGACTCTAACCTTTATATCCAACTGCCCCTTCATTTTCTTCAGGGTCAGGGGGCTGTCAGAGAGCAAGATACATGCATGTCTCCCCATGACAGCTCCCCTATGAGATGCATGCATGTCTTTGGACTGTGGGAGGAAACTTGACTACCAGAGAAAATATTTTATCATCAGATTTGGCTCCTTGTCAGATTTAGCAAACTGTGGTTCTTTTAGGAGTCAAGTGGGAGAATGGGAGAAACAGAAAAAGACAAGAAGTAGTTGAAATCACTTTATTCAATCAGGAAACTATTTAAATGACCTATGGCAAGCACTGGTAACTAAAGTGAGAAAGCATAGCCATGAACCTGGAAGAAACGGCAAATCTGCAGTACAGGAGAAGGTGGTTAGACAGGGCAGAGTCTCCAGAGAAAGTGCGTCCACAGTAGCGTGCATCCGATGATGCAATCCACTTCTTACTTTGTTGTATATTCATTTTATCTTAATGTGCTTTTGTTAAAGGTTTTCAATACAGTATTTATTGCAGCAAACATTTGAAAACATTTAATGTGCAAAATTAATAAAATCACTTAAATTAATAATAATAAGTGCAATAAAAAGGTTCTGAAGAACGAAGAGTGACTGGACCTTCATGTCTCATGCTTCTTTTAAACTTTAAGGTTTTAGTTGTTTCTTTTTTTTTGGCCCATCATTTTTAACCTCCCAGGACCTGGCATCCACATATGTGGACGTCACATTTTGGGTTGTGTAGAGCAAAATTTAGCGTTTTGGTCTACACAACCCAAAATGTGTCCTTTTTTATTGGAGAATGTATCAGAATGTATCAGAAATTAAAGAGCGGGACCACAGCTCCAATCATGCTCCTTACGGCTATCATCCCCCAGTTCTGCAAGCTGATCATTATCGTTTACGTGCCCCACCCTACCTCCCTCCTTTTTCTCCATTCTTCAACTTCTTCACTTGCATTTAGTACATGGGGATCTGCAAAGAAGAAACAACTTCCAGCTCCACCCCAATGGATGAGCATCCATACTGCTTGCAAACATGCAACCAACAGGCCTTACATAGAGCAGTTAAGCATGTTTTTAGCTTTTTTTATAGGTGGACTCACAAAACCATTCAATTGCACTCATTATATTCAAATCAGTTTTATTCATATAGTAACAATTCATAAGAAAAGGCCCCTAAGCAACTTTATGGCAGGTAATTGAGAGAAAACTCCAACAAGCCAATGACCCTCTGAGAGAAAGTAACTCGGCAACAGTGGGAAGGAAAAACTCCCTTCCCAAAAGGCAGAACCAGGCTCGGAGAGGGCCGGTCATCTGCCGATACCAGTAAGGGGGTAAGGGGAAGAAGACAGGACAAAGACATGCTGTGGAAGAGAGCCAGAGATGAATAATAACTAATAATTAAATGCAGAGAGGTGTATAAACACATACTGATGTAAAAAGGGGACTGAAGAAGAAACACTCACACAAAGACCGTCCAGGTCGTTATGTGTTCTGTATACCTACAGTTTAATTGCAGGTATGTCCTAAAGCCGTGACATGTACAATGTGACAACAAAGGTAATTCAGTGTATAAAAGGAGTAGTGAGATGTGTGTCTGTCCGTGTGTCTGTGTGCAAGCATGTATTTCACAAGCTTTTGAGGATTATGCCAACAGATGGAAAGCTTTATTAAGACACCAAATTTTATAAATCTTTTATTTCTTTCTGCATTTATTTCTGTAGGAGCCGATTAGTCACATAACAAAAACCTCTCTCCAGCTAGACTGTGACATCTGTCTTTGGTGAATTTTTGTAGGAAGCCAAGTGATATTTCGCTGCAGTGTTAAGGTGTGTCCGATTTACACAAGCAGCTCACAATCTCTTTTGGATGACCTGTTTTGTGTGGGTGGCACTTCTCACACATTGTTGAGGAAACCTGTGAGAATGCAGTTAATGCGTTTTGTGGACTCTCCTGAAATCTATTCATGTCCAAACGGACAAAAATATTCACAGCTACATGGAACCCAAGTGTTCATGGCAAGCCTCGCTTTTTTGCTAACATGCCAACCCAACACATTTTTGCTTTGCGAGAGAGACTCATCTGTCTCCAAAGCTAAACACACACCCACCCATTTTGCTGGTGGTCTTTGTAACTCCATCATTTTGAGCTTCAGCCACACTCTTAAGAGGAAGCTGCACCTACCTACAGGGAGTTTTAAAATGTTGCCAGTAGTAGTTAATCTCCATCTTTTCTTAAGTGTTAACATAGCGAAGTCAGGGTCATGTTTAACTTCTGTATGGATTACAATCCATTCCTAATGAAGGCACATCTTAAAAGCTAGAGAGAGAAATTTCTGCAGAAATTTGCTGACAGATAGTTCTCATCTGTGCTCAATCAAAAGAGCACCACAAGATTGGATGTTTTCCAAAAGGTGTCCAAATACTAGGAGATGACTCATTTGACTCCATTACAGCAGCCTGTGTGCATGCCTTTCCCTTATGTGCTGCTGTCTCTTTCTGTTCTGGCTTGTTGGATGTAGAGACAGTGTACAGAAAACCAAACAAGATGAACAGATAAACTAAAAGTTTCAAACTGCATTTAAGGCTGATGGTTGATTTTGAACGAAGGGAAGAAATTGAATCGCAACCCATCAAACAGTATTCAGCACAAATATCAGCTTGATGCTAGTAAAGGAAAAACCACAGGGTCTCGAGAACTTGAAAGAAGGCGACTTGACTTCTTTACATTTTTGAAGATTTTTCACCTTTCATGCAAGAGGTTTCTTCAGAAAAAACAGGGGATATCAAGGGGGAAAAACGGGGGAAAACTCTCCTATGTAACTCTTACCTGGAATCATTATTTCGTCAACTGGAAATATTGGAAATACTACAGCCAAGGAGCTGGCTGGGTAGATCATGCAGGAGTGAGCACCCACAACATCACTTTCTTTAAATTTGCCCCTAACCTAATTGAACAACACCGACTTGTGTAATGCCTGGAAAGGTTTAGGGGGAAGTTAAATGTGATTCAAATCTGATAAAAGTGTCTACTGCAGTCCAGCTTGTGTATAAATACATATTAGAGATGGTGGTACTGCTAGATCAACCCATCCAATAGCTGTGGAGACATTTTCCTAAAAGATAAAAATGTCAGATTTATGGTGGTCATTGAAGAAAAGGGGAGAAAGCCAGGAGGGTTCAGCCTTGGTGCACATTGACTGATTGCACCCTTCTAATATTTGTTAGGCTATTTGACAGATGGTACAGAAGTTTGCGGTTCTCAAGAGGGAAGCTCTTCCTTTTACTGATAACTGATGGAAACATGCACTGTAGCGCTGTGGAGTCCTTTCTCTGGCCTTGAAGAACAAGATGATCAGTCGCATGAACATTTGATGGTTAACTGCACATTACTATTACCCCATTTGTAGATGTATGTGCATACAAATATTCAAACACACATGCAAGCCTTTCTTTTTCACATACACCTCTGTAACTGGTTTTACTATGGGCCCACAGGATTACAAGTCGGATGACCAAACCTTTGGTCTGTCACTCAGACTCGAGCAGCAGATCCTAACCTTTGTGGCTTGTAACCCCTTCTAATGAAGAAACTGCCAGCTCTTATCACTGATTATGGCCTCCTGAGAACATGCCTAAGAGCTGTTGTTCAGTCTCCAGCTGGATCATATGACTATATTTTAGAGGCACGGCTGTTCAATGCTTGCATTTGCACATACAGCCAAATTGATAATCACCGCTTAACTTACCATTCATATCTGGGGGAGGAAGTTGGGATGCTCAGGACTCCATGCGGTAATTAGAAACATGGTGATAAGAAATTGTTAGAATATCAGTACAAACTATAAAAACATGTTTTTCTTTCAAGCTATCTTCTCATTAGTTTGACATAAAACTTGACATGAACTTGAAGTGTAGCCAGGTTAGAGACAGCTGCCAGGACTTTAAAACTGCAGTTGACCCTTAGTTTTAAAGTCCTGGCAGCTGCGTCTAACCTGGCTGTACAAATCTCAATCTGTGTTGATCTGCAGAAGATAATGGATGTGGTTTGTGTTTACATTTCTGCCAGAGTGACATTTTTATTGGAATACACATATTCATAGTTTAACCTAAATTTAACGGTTGAATTCAGACATTGATTCTTCATCCCTAATAATTTTTTCACCCTAGGTTAATATTGAGCTAATTCTGAAATCACGACTTAATATTCCATTATTTGTGAATGTTTGTATTGTGGGGCTTGCACATGTTTGGGCATGAGTTAAATGAATGGAAATTATTGATGAGATAACAAAAAACATGCTGTGTAATTGCAATGATGGGTTTCCCACCAGCAAGATTAATGATTTATAGATAACACACACTAACTAACAAACACACACATACATGCACACCCATTTTCTTTTCCTTGTGGGTGGCCTTGGTGTATTCACCTCAGGAGCCTAGCTGTTAAGAGATCAAATATACACGCACATTCACACTCTCAGATACACACCTTTACTCGTACATGTTTGTAAATCACTCAAATGCTTGCTTTATTTTGTCCCTGCATGTGAGTCGGGCAACCTCAACCTTAAACAAAAAAGCAAATTCATCTGGAAAATAGCTTGTAGTTACATTTGAGGTTTAGTTGGGGTTTAGTTTAGTTTAGTTAGGGTGCTACATTTGGTCCATGCTTTGGATTGGTATACAAATTTGAACCATGACCTACTTACGGGGGTGTTTCAGATTTATGAAGCAAGGCCTACAAGCCTCTTTAGAAGGGGGTGGGTTTAAAAAATGCAAAGATTTAAAGCAACGTGACACCTAACAAGTCACAGGTTCTCATCTATGTCTACAATGCCACAAGCTGCAACCCAAAGTTAAGCTAACGTATACGTGAAACCCAACCTGTCTTGCTAATGCATTTACTGATGTGTTAAGCTAATGTTGAAGCAAAGCTAATAAACATGTGCAATTTGAGCTTCTTGTGTCCGTTTAGAAGATTTGGAGTACAAAAAAGAGATGAGAGGAATACCTGAAAGACTAGAGTCTCTGTTTTCCTTAGACTTTGGGTTACACAAAGCCAGTCTTTTTTTTAATTAGGTACCCTTAATATTGAATTTCAATAAATCCATCTTTGATGAAGATGATAAGATGCAGTTGGGGGAGAGTACAGTTTATAATGCTGTTGAACTTTATTGCATAAAATCTTTTGTTTTAAAATTTAAAACATTACATTTAGGTGTCTAAAAATCAGAATGCATTATTTTACGTCATAGATTAGACAAACACAAATGTATCAATAAAAGTTTACAGGGGATACATTTCTAGAGAATATATGACATACAGCCACAAATTTATCTGCATGCTTGTTCTGATTCTAACATTAAAACCACTGTCAGGTGGCCGCATTCAGATCAAGAGCACTCCCCGATGGCAGCAGCCTCCTCCAACAGGACAGTGCAACCTGCCACAATAGCTTAATAAACATGATAATGAGTCATTGATCATTGACAAGTTATTGATCCATCTTTCAAACCATCCATGTCCAAAAGCTGACTTAATAACCTAAATTTATGTTTTTTTGCAACTAGAAGTAAATACAAAATTTTCTAAAAGATGATTAATGAACATCATTGGGATTGCTAGGTCTGGATTGTTCCTTCCACTGGGCCCTACATTTTTACTTGTAACTCTCCCCTCCCACACAAACGAATGAAAAGAAGGTTGAAAATTCATAGTCATCCCCATCTTTTTAACGCTTGTTTGTGTCGTAGCCTTCTTAATGTCCTGTGATGAAAGAGAGAGGTGTATTAGAAATGTCATGCTCCTATCAAACTAAATCTATCACCTCTCAGCTTTAAACACCTGCCCCGCCCTGATCTCATTTACCTCTGTTTTTTTTAAAAAGGACTATTTAAGTGGAGCAGTGTCCTCCCTCTTGAGCCAGAAGTATGCCTCTGACCTACAAAGTCACCAGGTTTTTAATTGTCTCCACAGGGGCCCCTTAAGCCCTTCACATGAAGCAGAGTGGTGCCTGGGGCCCATTCTGTTTAAAACCTCAAAGGGTACCACCTTAACTGTATGTGTGTGCGTGCATGGGCATGAAAAACAATGTGTTGGATGTGTGTGTGTGGTCTGCTATCAAATAGAAATCAGCAACAGGTTAAAGTCTGCTAAAGAGGTAGCTAGAAACTCATCGGTCCCATACATGAGTGTGTGTCTGTGGGTGGGTTAAGACCCCCTGCAGAGTAGACCGGTGGAGAAGATGAGCAGTGCATTGTGATGTGCTGTTTTTACCGTAGCTAAGGAGAGAATAGCATTACCATTCAAAAGGCCTTCTGTTGCGCTTGGAGAAGCTTTAAGTGCTGCTCTGTTTCGAGCTACTTTTAGTGTGTGTGTGTGTGTGTGTGTGTGTGTGTGTGTGTGTGTGTGTGTGTGTGTGTGTGTGTGTGTGTCTGTCTGTGTGTGTGTGTGTTTGTGCGTTACCTAATTTTTCTTTAGATCATTGAAAGTTGTCTAAAACATAAAAAGGTTGTTTATTAATTCAACTTAAACTCAGTTTTTAGGTCATTAGTGTGTTTTAGTCTTTACAAGTATACATATATAGCTTGTATGGGAGAATCACAGTGGTCCAGTGGTTAGCACTGTTCCCTCATAGGAAGAGAGTCCTGGGTTTAAATCCACTGCCCAACTTCCTGTGTGGAGTTTGCATGATCTCCCTGTGCAGTTAGGCACGCAGTTATGGAGTTGGGCTAATTGGCGATTAGCATAAAAAGTGCATTGTTTTTTTTTTTAAATGGATAGTTTATATGAAGCAGCAGTTGCAGGTGTAAGTAAGAAGTTTTTAATCCTTAAACCTAACCAAAGGAAGGAAAAAGTGAAGCGCATATATAACCACGCATGCACCTTATGCTGCTGCCACCCTGCAGGCATCCATGTTTGGGACTTGGTCCAAAAACAGAGTGGGTATCTTTCTGCCCCAATTGATGCATGAATAGACTGGTGCCAAAAGAGAGATAAGGATGAGACGCAGACAGCACCTGATAAAACAGAGAACACACTGTTGGGAACACAACTATCAAAGGCAGTAGGAGCGGACGTTTCGTGGACTTTAACCATCCAGCTCTCCACCACATACACCTGTGTGACTTCTAAACACTTTGTGAGTGTTAAACCTACCTGGGCATGCTCTACCCTATAGTGAGAACATGTATCATATAGACCAGTAGAGTCACTGTAGTTGATTATCGTAGAGTAAGTTTGGTGATGTCAGAAGCACAGCTGGCAACTGGTTTAAGGAGTCTCCATTGAGCAGATTGTTTTGGTCTGAGCAGTGTGTTTTTTAAAGAAAAAAGCAAGTAAGGGGCAGTAGGTGAGAGAGATGATAGATAAAGTAGAGCAGGAGAAAGAGGAAATAGACTCAAATAATGGAAGAGGCAGGAAAAGACAGGTTTGCAGAAGGGCAGACGGTTACGGTGGGTGAAGAGACAAAAAAACATATAAAATGAGCTGTAGATCAACATTGTGTCAGGGCTGCTCGCTGTCTTTATTCTGCAAAGGTCATGGACTGATTCACAGACACATACTTGCAGAACTAATAAAAAAGGTACATTGCTTGTGTGTGTGTGTGTGTGTGTGTGTGTGTGTGTGTGTGTGTGTGTGTGTGTGTGTGTTTGCATTCATTGGCGAGCGGGTCAATAGCTTCACATCAGCACAATTTATTGACTCTTTTGCATCACTATGAAAGCCATAAATTACCGGAGTGATGCTGATCAGCTTCCCAGCCTCCTTTATTTCCCCCTCTGTCCGTCACTCTTTCCTCCCCCGCTGTCCGTCTGTAACCCCCCAGCCCCGCCTCTATCTTTCTTTCTTCATGCGTCTGTGTGGAGGCTCATTCAGAGGGCACTGGGGCAGAAGGCTCTGACAGGAGGATGAAAGAGACAAAATTAAAGTGACCAGCAAGCAACGGGGAGGAGGCAGCAGAGGAATTTCACATCAGAGAGTAATAATGTTGTGTTGTAGCTGTGGATAACGCTCGCAGCAAATATCTGGGTTTTTTTTTATGAATAAGTTACTTTAAATAAAAACCAAAAAAACTCTCACAGCTAATTTTACATTGTCACTGTATTCATTCCTAAAGCAGCTCCAAACATGATCTGTTGGCGAGTGCTTAAATGAAAACACACTATTGAATTCTTTGTTCTTGCAGTGAAAAAAGCCATGTAGTGACAAGTTTAAATTCCCGTTTCTCACAGCCCAAAGAGATGAGAAACTTTGTCCACCCCCAGGTGTTCAGTTCACAGTGACATATATGAAGAAAAGCAAAAATTCGCCTCCTTGCCAACAGTTTTTTTTTCAGTTCCCCAGGCAAAGATATCCAATAATGCCCAACCGCCGTTCCTTTATCCTTCATTCCTCACTACATTCCTCTCCACAACTATGTCTTCTAACTTTTAGGCCTGCAGGCCGTGCAGATGTACCGATGTGCCGAACACATATACCATTTAAAAACACGAAACTGACCTGGTCACAGAGCTTCCAGGATGTGTGTGTGTGCATGTGTGGTGGTGTGTGTGTGTGTGTGTTCACAGACCTGCACATGTCCTATCACCTGTTCCAGGTAATTAAGATAATTTCAGCAGATGTCTCCAATTGGAGTGTAATTACAGAGGTATTTCTAGATAAAGACAGACTTTGTGTGTGAGTGTGTTCATGTGTTGCCGAGGTGCTGTTTATCCCATATGTGTTCATGAACACATGAAAGTGATGTGTTAGCTGTGGGCTAAAATACCAGCATGCACACATTAGGTTCAGTAATACTTTATGAATGCTATATTTAGTTTAATGCATGATTGATATGAATGATATTCTTAAAGATACACACATAAAATCATCAGATTTTCTTGCTGACAGAGAACTTATTGGAGTTTTTAATATGTATTTCTTTGCTGTTGAAGCTCAGGAGTTTTTTTTTTTTTCACATTTTCTTCAAAATGTTGAATGTG
Source organism: Neolamprologus brichardi (assembly GCF_056152115.1). NCBI lineage: Eukaryota > Metazoa > Chordata > Actinopteri > Cichliformes > Cichlidae > Neolamprologus > Neolamprologus brichardi. Next base: position 24,925,795 of record NC_142106.1, on the reverse strand, counting down.
TTGCATTACGTATGTATATATAAATATGTCCATGGCAAGACCTGTGATATTGGGACTCATTTTTAATGTCAAGCTACAGCCATTTAATGTTGCTAAATCTGGGTTGTTACAATGTTAAAGAGCTGTCTGTCACTTTCAGATGAAATTCATCCTAAAAAAAAAACTGCCTCCTCTTCTTTTAGCTCTTCTCAGTTTAGTTCATGGTGTCAGTTGCTAGTTTCAAGTTTTCTTCAACAGTGTTTATTTTGTATATTAAACCTCCTGTTATTGTAAAATAAGCAGTGATTTCACAGAATTTCACCAATGTGTGAGCATACAGTGTTCTCAGTTTCCCGGTCAGCTCAACCGTTTGCTCGTGTCATATGGGTTCAGTTAGCCAACGCAGCCCAAATCATCAAGCGGAGACCTCACAACAGCAGTCCACAAACCAGTGGGTGGACTTTAAGCCATCTTTTATATACTGAATGATTTCAAAAGAATAAAAAAAATCCTCATAAGCAGGAAATAACTGCACCAATTTGTCCCCCAAAAAGCAGAACTCTTTGGTCCTGGGTCAGTTTTGTTGTCAGACTTTCTTCCTTTCAGGAGCTTGTTTTGAAAGTACAAGCTGCTCCATAAAACATGACCAAAACGACATTTAGAGCATGTTCTGAATATCTAATGGGCTTGGAAAGAAAAGCAACAGGACTTTTTTCAGTTGTCTAGTTGCTTAAAGAAGTCATGGCCTGGTTGACCAAGAACCTACACGGACATTTTTTGACACATGATACCCGAACACTGAAAAAATGATGCCTACCCACTGCGCTTAAACTTGTTCTTCATGAGCATCCTTGTGTGGGAGAAAGAATTTTGTACCACTCCTGTCATAATACAGCAGTGTTTTGTGACCCGGACATGAGAGCAGGACAGCTTGACATATTACGGCACGCAGAGAAAAAATGTAAATAAAAGCAGAGTCCGTAATAAATGCAAGAAATTAGCTGGTGACTCCAAAGTGCTTCTGCATAAGTGTTTATTTCTCTGTGCACATGCATTGCGTGCATGCATGGCAGCACATGGTTAAAGAACCTTAACATACTGGGACAATAAACTGATAAGGACAAGCTCATACATTTCCAACCTAAAATATGCACGCACATTTACACACTTTGGTGACATTGTTGAGTTGCAATGGTGTAGAACTGTACATAGGGGCATTGGGGGCAAACAGAGTCAGGCAGCTTCTCTGTCAAATGCGGGCATGTCCATTCAGCGCTCCCATCTGTGATGATTTGGAATGAACTGCACTGAGAAGAGTGCCTGCAAATATCACCTTGTGTTTGTTTTAAGGGCCCGTCTGCATTTCCAAGATCGGGCCAGCTGGGTTTTCAGTAATCCAAAACCTTGCCATGTGGACAAGTTGTTTTAGCCGGTATTTGTCATTTCTTGGTGTGATTTATTTCTCCTATTAGTATTATCATTATTATTATTTTTTGTTATTAATGGTTTTGTATTATTATTTTGTTCTTAATGTTAAGTACTTTGGCCAGTCAGCAGGTGCTATTTTATAAATGAAGTTGGCTCGACTTGATTTGAGTTGCCAAGATGAAAGCCAAGGAGAGGTGTTCTGCAGACGTTGCCTGACCCAAGGTTAGCACACATGCACGTAAGCCGTCACAGAACGATGCCTATGAGTGGATACAAAGAGCCAACTGGGTGAAAGGTTTGAACAGGCAGGAAATTTTAAAGACGTGTGCTTTACATTCCTACTTTGATAGACAAACATATGAATTACAGGCAGTTGCAGACGGGAAATTTACTGTAAATATTTCTTAAGTCCCCTTTTTTATACCAGTGTATGTCTAAAACAAACACACAATACATCTGCACAAAAACCTAGTCCAGGTGAGCATCCAGACAGGATGTGACCCTCCTCGTCTGTCCACGCTCCCTCTTGACCCCTGCGGTGTTTGGCTTCGAATCAGGATGCTAGCGTGCATGAAAAATTCAAACGAGCAACTCATTCAGAGGAACCCCTCCCGCTAATAATATCTTGTCAATTTCTGTTCACTCAGATTCTCAGTCTTCCGGGAACAAGAAAACACCCACTGTAGCGGAGATCAAAAACAAGACTTTTAGTGCCAAAGTAGACTTTCTCAAGAACTGTTGGCAGGACAAAAGGTCGCACGGTGCTTGTATGGTCTTGTGTCGAGTCATTTTCTTAACTGTTATTCTGGGTTGTTGTTTGTGACTGATAAAGCATAGTCAGGCAGCCTGTTTTTACTTCAGCTGCACTTAAGGCCTCAGTCATCAACTGTGTAATTGAGGGAATGTTTGAAAATACTACAAAATAGACAGGTGCTATTAACATTTCCAAAGCCCAAGGCGATGCATCCAACATACTTTCTACAGAGCATGAAATTCTCACAGTTGACCGGTTGTTTGTGTTGGGCACATCGACATGTTATTTACAACTAAAGATGCTCCAAGGAGTTCATTCCTTTTTGGGAAACATTTGCTTGTTTAATACATTTAAACTGAGAACGTATTGGAAAATGTTGAGAAATGTGACATCTCTCCAAACTATTAAGCCCACTGATCATACCACCCGCCATTGCAGTTGAGAACACATCATTCCTGACCTCTCCAATTCACGTCACTGGAAACCCACTTCTGCCCTTGTTCCCCGTTCCTCCTGAGGTCCTTCCTCTACTTCATGGTCAGGGAGTTGGAAGAAAGGATGAACTATAAACTCAAAGGAGGGATTCAGTTTGTCTGGTGATAACTGAGTTTTTGAATTTTAACTGGTTTTCTAAAATAATGTAACGGCTAACGCAAGGGTCATCATAACGTTAGTGCAGGTGGGGAAGAGACTGTCTGGTTGTCTGTTCATAATCATAGTCATCCTTATTTAAAGAAAAGAAAAACAAAGACAGATGCATTTAATCCTTCATTTCAATAACCGGATCTCTAGTTCTCACTTTGTAAGGCCTGACTAGACGTCTCTTACACGGAAACAACATCGGCATCTGCGCGTCTAGGATTCCCTCTTTGTCGTCTTGACCTGGGGGAGATAACGCCAGAGTTTCAGCCATGTTTGCCGGCAATCTGTGAGAGACCTTTTGCTACATACCTGATACAAGCCCCCCCCCACCACCACCATCACACACACTCGACTGCACACACCCTTTCTGCACACTCGTATGGTGATGATGGACAGCTATGTCTGTCTCTTGTCACATCCTGTCGCTCTTGAGAAGATAAAGAAGACATGCAAAGTACACACAGACAGACACACACTCAGTCTGTACTTGGCAGCCAGTGAGGTGAGATTGACATCTTGACTTTGGTGTCATGGATGGCTGGTTTTATGTACGACATAGCTCTATATAATAGACATTGTAACACAGTAATTGAACAGTTTATTAATTCTCATTTCAAGCTGACAGCTATAAACTTATTTTGAGGTTTCCAACAATGTTGTAGTGCAATAATTCATCAGCACCGTCCTCTGTTTTTTTCCTCCCTAACTCCCCCAGCAGTGTTTATGGGCTGCTTTATGGTCCCAATAGTTTCTCGACTGGTTGAAGTGCCTCCCTTATACACCATATTTGCCTGAATCATCACACCCCCAACATAACTTTGGTTCTGTCCATGTCCAGACAGGATAATATCGAGCTGAGGCAATACAGTAGTTGATAAAAAAGCAGAAAGATTAATGTGTCTGGGCCCTTGACGATCACGTAGATCATTTATTTAAACACAGTGTAGGAGTGGAGTACCTGAGGGGTGCAGACTGACACACCTGGTTTGGAGTTGCTCTTCACTTCCTGGGTCACATCAGCCGTCACCTTGAAGTGCTTCAGGGGAAGAAACATCTGGTGGAGAGTCTGATGATCAATTCAATGGTTTTGGGCTTGGGATTTAGAAAAGAAGCTAGCACAAGCACAAACATCAAACTTATTTAAATCTATGAGAACCTGGACGTATGGAGATTTGCGGGTTGGAAATGAGGTTAAAGGGAAACCACTAGTCTAGGAAATTTGCATAACACTGACACTTTTATGAGTCTTTTGTGGATTGTCAGGGTGAACAAGTCCAAGCATTGTGGTTTCTAGTATTGCTGTACTTGCTAGTTTCCTAAAGTTTTTTGAGCTTTTGTAAAGTCTATTCGAAGTCTATTAGAACCAAGATTACAGACCTTCAAACGAAAACATCAGTTCTGTTGTTGCTTCTTTTCATGCACAGTTATTTGCCATTAGTTTGCCAATGCCTTTATACATTGGAACTAATTAATTTGCCTCTGATTACAAGTCCACCCAATTCCTTCTACATATAATTGTACCCGTTGATATTTCTGCTAAATTGAGAAGTTGTTGACTTATTTGCATTTGTACATAACAGCAATGCTAGGCTAATAGCCTACACCCTTTTCTTTCTTTTTTTCTTCAGTGTAGACTTGCAGTGCAAAAGTAAGACAGGTGCTTTGCAACAGCTGGATTTCATGCTGTATCGGCTTGTGTGTATATCCAAATATGCTCTGAATGCTTGCAAAACCAATGTCACTAATATTACTCACAATATGTAAAATATCATGATATAATTTAGCTGTTAAAAAAAGGACATGAAAAGGCTGGCAGATATTTGCTGTTTGATGCACACTGACAGTGAAATCAGATATCATATCGCTCATCAGATAGAGGGATTCCTTGAGTGCTGTGTCTTGATCTAAGGCACGTAAACAACAAAAACAAATGAAGGACCTGTGTTAGACTTTGGTGTTAAAAGACTTTCTAAGCAGGAGAATTTGTGTGATTATTAGACTGCTGTTGGATATGTGTCAGGCTCAGAAACTCATCTATATTTAGATGTAAGATGTTTGCTCAATAATCTCTGAATACTCTGGCACAGTTTCCGCTGTAACAACACAATGTTGTTCTTGAGTTTGATGTTTTGCAAAGAATGAAAATGGCTTTCTAAGAGTAAGGAAATGAGGCTTTGAAAGGGAAGAATTCACTTTTAGATTTCTGTAGGAACCACACCAAAAAACCTTCAAAGTTCATACCTGGCAGGCCTATAACTGCGTCTCTGATCTTTTTAGATCCCTCGTGATCGTTATCTCAGATCCAGACTGACTCCTAATCTACAGTGAACAGTTGAAGTGGGACGTGTGAAGGTCAAAATAAAGCGGGATTTTCCCAAAGTAGCGTTTATCAGCATCTTAAAAAGACATTGCCATACAGTGTCTGACACCTGCTGCTGGGTTAGATGTACTTTGTTGGTCTGGTAGTTGGGGCAACATGTCACGTTGCCAGGCTTGTGTGGTGTCGTCCTCCTGCTGCTTGTCTTCATATCATTTTGGACCAAGTTGGCTGTGGTTGGTATCAGTTGTGGGATGTGATTTCATTAGAAGGTAAAGACCCTCACAGCGACACAGATGTGATCTGTAGTAAGCATAAGCATTGTGTAAGGTCAGTTCATCATCCCGTGAATGGACTTGTTCTCCTCTGTGGCCTCGGTGTGGGTAGAGCACCAACATCATTCAGCTCTCCACCATCACCAGCTGTGGTTCAAGACTCAAGACAGCCGAATGACCCTACAATCAAGTTACCCAATACAATGTTGTTGCGAATGACTTAACTACCTGCAAGTCTACCTCGACACAGATAGCTTCAGTGGTGCAGACACTGCTGTATTAGCTGAACATGCCCAGCTATTGCAGGACAGTCTCCATAAAAAATAGCAGCCTTCTTTTGCAGTGTGGCATACAGCAGCTGCAAGCTTCTGTGTGTGTCAATCTCCGATCTACCTTGGTTACTGGATGTACAACTGGTGTACCAACTGCTCCAAACTGGCACGGCTTTCCGAAACACTTTGGCCTACTTCAAGAGCTGGTATTATGCTGTGTTATTAAAATGAATGCTTTTAGGAGATAGCTACTACAGATAGATACTCCATACTGCCTGAATAGACACCTGACCAGACTGCCCATAAATTAAACACTAGAGGGGAAAGGTCAAACATAACTGGTTAGCAGCGACTGAACTCTTAAAATAAGAGCCAAGGGATTTTCTAATAGCACTCTTGGTTAAATGATAAGATAAAAAAACTCAACTTGAAAAATAGATCTGGGTGACCATCCCACCCAGTTGCAGTCTCTTTGTGGCTCTTTTTGAACCTGCTTCTGTCTGAGGTTTCTTCCTGTTAAAAGTGGGTTTTTTCTTCCCACTGTCACCAAGTACTTCCTCATAGGGGGAAGTCTGATTGTTGAGGTAACAAGTGGGAAATGATCTGGAAATTAGCTTATTTTCTTACACTTCTTGGATTATTCTGATAACAAATATGCTCCGACCGTCACAGCAGAACATGGCAGTGAGTCTACAAAAACATAAGTGATTCTCCCCCAAACCCGAAGACACTGACCTGGAATAATGAAGGCATTCTGTTTCTTTTCTGGTCCTTTTTCTTCACCGTCATCTTTCATCAGTAATGCCACAGAGCAAGGAACCTGTCTCTGTAATTATAACAGTTGCATTTGTAAATCTGTTAACAACAGCTAATTACAGATTCAGGAAGAATTGAACTTTTAAAACAATGTTCGGTGGGTCACATTTGTATGCTGAGCTTATCATGTAGACATTAAAAATCTGGCTTCAATTCTTTGTAGTGATAGAGCTTCCCACTGACCCCACACATATAATGCATTAGGAGCTGATTTGGTCCCAACAGCACATGCTCCTCACATGGATACTGCAGCATGAGTCTTGGTATGTGGCTCGATGTTTAGTGCGACATTTGGGCTCTGCTTGCATTGCTGTGCACCTAGATACAAAACTAGGAGGCATGGTAAATCTTGGGCATGTAAAGGAAAACCAGATGGCTGGAGTACATTTATTCTTGCATTCAAACATGCATTCTTTAACCCTCAACATGGCCTTACCGGCTTTAAGAATCCATGTATTTATTTTCACAGACAGCAAGTCTTATTGAAGGAAATTGCTTTAGTTCTGTCATTTGCCTTTTGTTGCGTGCAGGACGTCGTTGCTCGCATAAGAAAGTATCAAACACTTGTTTTGCTTCAACATGCCAAACCTATCAACCCGTCGGTAAAAAAAAAATTCTGCCCCCAGGTCTAAACTAGGCTAGGATTATTATTATCATCTCTGTCTACGGTATCCAGATTTAGGTTATTTTTTTAATAATAAAAATATGTCAACACTGCCTTGCCTTCAGCAATCACTGACATTTCTCTGTTGTCTCCATCTTCTCGCTGTGCACAATGCTGCTGGTTTTACTCCAGCCGTGCAAGCTAAAACATGCATGCAAAAATCAGTGTCTGCATTTCTTTCTTTTTTCATGTTGCTGAGATTAAACAGACACATGACCTGACTTTGTTTTATCTTGTACAAAGTCACTTCGAAGTGGCAGTGCTTCCTGTGAGCATAATCCACTGATGTGTAAAGAATCTTTAACAATCAAAACATCAAATAATATTACCAATTTGAGTTTGTTTTAGGATGCTGACATGTATTCGTGGGTGAGATGTTTGTGCTTTGCAAGAGTTTGGATGAATTTGGAAGTTTAATACAGAAATCAGAAAAGCAAAGAAGAGTTTTGCAGAAATTTAAAACGTTTTTTGTGCCAACATTAGGGACGATAAAGAGTTTATTTCAATGTAAGACACTGTAGAACACGGGTGGACAAAACCTTTTTGATGTGGCTCGCGACAGCTGTTTTATGATGAATATCTTAAGAGTTTATTTTAAAAACATATGTACAGAAAGCTGATCGGATGCATAGAGTTGTTTCACTTTGAACTGAGACATGCAAAGAAGTTTGTTGCAGCTTCATTTCAAAATATGATGTGTGAAAAACCTTTTAGAAAGGAATGATTTTGCTCTTGAATCAGGAACACAAAGAAATGTTACCTTTGGGCAAAAGATGGAAAGTCGTCCAGTTTGGAGAAGTTTGTTTCCAAAATACAATGTGCAAGTAGAGTTTTGTCCTGAAACAGGACAGGTGAAGGGAAAGCTTTGAGTGAGTCATGAGTGTCTCAGTTCCCAACCAGAAACTTCTCACCTATGAGGGGTGAGCGCAGCAGTGACAGATGTTTGTTTAAGCCGGCCTTTCTTTGCGTTAGTGAGCTGGTCCATCACTTCCTCTTCCCTCTTATCAGTCTCACCACAGGAAGGAGCTGTTAATACCACCTTGCACCGTGTCACCTATGCTTCTTTACTTTCATCATTGTTAACCACAACCGCAGCTTCCGATGAGATTTACCTGTAGAGCTGCTTCCCGCCCAGAAGCACACATAAATACATACATCGCCCGAGGACCCCCAGCACTAAAGACAGGCATTTTAACTCTCTTTCTCATTACTTTGAGGCTTCTCGTGTGTGCGTATGTGTGGGTGTCTACAACTTTGTGATTGTGTCGAGTGGAAAGTAGAGAAAAAAAAGCTAATTTCAGCTCCTCCTCTAACTGTCCATCATGTGAAACCTGCTGCTTTCTACTTTCTAGTTTTCGTGCCTCACATGTGCAGGGCAATTTAACATTGTCAAAACAATTCAATTAGAAAAAATTGATCTAAAGTGGAGAAAATGTGAAATTGGCAATACACTGGGCGGAATTCAGTATCAACTTAAAAGACTTGTGATTTTGAGTGGCTTTGTTAGGTAGATAGTAAAAGGAAGACATGTTGAGGGAACAGCTAATTTTCCAACCTTAAGACAAAGAAGCAATGTAAAAAAAAGAAAAGAAAAGAAAAGCCAAACAAATACAGGGTGGGCCATTTATATGGATACACCGTAATAACATGGGAATGGTTGGTGATATTAAAGTCCTGTTTGTGGCACATTAGTATATGTGAGGGGGCAAACTCCTCAAGATGGGTGGTGACCATGGTGACCATTTAGAAGTTGGCCATCTTTGATACAACTTTTGTTTTTTCAATGGGAAGAGGGCCATGTGACACATCAAACTTATTGGTAATGTCACAAGAAAAACAATGGTGTGCTTGGTTTCAACGTAACTTTATTCTTTCATGAGTTATTTACAAGTTTCTGACCACTTATAAAATATGTTCAATGTGCTGCCCATTGTGTTGGATTGTCAATGCAACCCTCTTCTCCCACTCTTCACACACTGATAGCAACACCGCAGGAGAAATGCCAGCACAGGCATCCAGTATCTGTAGTTTCAGGTGCTGCACATCTTGTATCTTCACACCATAGACAATTGCCTTCAGATGACCCCAAAGATAAAAGTCTAAGGGGGTCAGATCGGGAGACCTTGGGGGCCATTCAACTGGCCCACAACGACCAATCCACTTTCCAGGAAACTGTTCATCTAGGAATGCTCGGACCTGGCACCCATAATGTGGTGGTGCACCATCTTGCTGGAAAAACTCAGGGAACGTGCCAGCTTCAGTGCATAAAGAGGGAAACACATCATCATGTAGCAATTTCAAATATCCAGTGGCCTTGAGGTTTCCATTGATGAAGAATGGACCCACTATCGTTGTACCCCATATACCACACCAAACCATCACACCAACCATTTGTTGTTCCAACAGTCTTGGAGGGATCCATCCAATGTGGGATAGTGTCAGACCAATAGCGGTGGTTTTGTTTGTTAACTTCACCATCACATAAAAGTTTGCCTCATCACTGAACAAAATCTTCTGCGTGAACTGAGGGTCCTGTTCCAATTTTTGTTTTGCCCATTCTGCAAATTCTGTGCCGATCTGGGTCATCCTCGTTGAGATGCTGCAGTAGCTGGAGTTTGTAAGGGTGCCATTTGTGAGTAGCTAATTTCTGCCGAAGGGATGTTAGACTAATGCCACTCTCCAGTGACATGCGGCGAGTGCTACGCTGTAGGCTCTTGCTGAATGAAGCTAGGACAGCCACTGATGTTTCTTCATTAGTCACAGTTTTCTTGCATCCACATTTTGGCAAATCCAACACTGAACCAGTTTAACGAAACTTAGCAAGCAGTTTGCTAACTGTAGCATGGGAGATGGGTTGTCTGGTAGGGTGTCTTGCATTGAAATCTGCTGCAATGACCCGGTTACTGCATTCACCAGATATCAACACAATTTCCATCCGCTCCTCATGTGTTAACCTCTTCAACATGTCAATGGCTGTGAACAAAGAGAAACTTATAAATAACTCATGAAATAATAAAGTTACGTTGAAACCAAGCACACCATTGTTTTTCTTGTGACATTACCAATAAGTTTGATGTGTCACATGGCCCTCTCCCTATTGAAAAAACAAAAGTTGTATCCCAGATGGCCAACTTCTAAATGGCCACCATGGTCACCACCCATCTTGAGGAGTTTGCCCCCTCACATATACTAATGTGCCACAAACAGGACTTTAATATCACCAACCATTCCCATGTTATTACGGTGTATCCATATAAATGGCCCTCCCTGTATATGCAGTCCTGTGAAAAATTACAGTACACCACCAGTTTAACAGGTTGTAGAACTGCCTCCTGAACCAATAACTTACCAATCTCTTTCATATTGTTGTGGAGCAGTTTTGGTCCACCCTTCTTTACAGCATTGCTTCAGTTCATTGAGGTTTGCCGGCGCTATACTCCGCTCTCTTTCAATCATATTGAGGTCTAGACTTTGACTGGGCCAGTGTGACACCTCGATTCTTTTCTATTTAAGCCCTTCTGTTGTAGATTTGTTGGATCATTGTGCTGTTGCATGTTTGGTCTTTAGCTGTCAGACAGCCTCAAATTAAGCTCTAGAATAATTTGGCATACAGAGGAGTTTGTGGTCAACTTGATGGCTACAAGGTGCTCAGGTCCTGTGGCTGCACGACAAGCCTAGGTCATCATGCCTCCACCACCGTGCTTGACAGTTGCTGTGAGGTGTTTGTGCTGATGTGCTGTGTTTGGTTTTCTCCAAAGGTGGTGCTGTGCATTACGACCAGACATCTCCACTTTGTTCTCTGTCTGAAGTTCATTGATCCAGAAGTCTTGTTTTTTGTTCGGATGCAGCTTTGCAAACCTAAACCATGTTTCCTGAAAACTCTTCAAACAAGCCAAAATGAGCCATACTCATTCAGTCGTTTTGTACCATCATGAACTTTAACATTTATACCATGCTAAATGAGTCCTGAGATGCAGCTCTTGGGTTTTTAGATGGATATCTAAATAGATGTATATGCCATATGGTTGGTGGTCATATAAAACCAAGCTTAAATTCACCAAATGTTGAGCAGGCATGTAAATATAATATGTTATTATCAAAAACTGTTTGTATCTTTCTGGTTTGTCCTTGGGCTACACAAGTACAGTTCCCTCCTCCTGCCTCCTCTCCATCTGTCCCATTCATGCTTCAGGCTGCATTTTACTGCTTTCCATCAAAGTCTAATGGGCTGTAGGTAACTTTTGTTTTCCCACCAACCCTGGCCTCTCCTCTTTCTCCTTGTTTTACACACACACACACACACACACACACACACACACACACACACACACACACACACACACACACACACACACACACACACACACACACACATTCACAGCTATAGGGTGAAGGAGAAACAAGGAGTGTCAGAGTGATATTTTAACCCTGCCATCTCACTTCAGGATTAGCTGATGGAGGAGGTGGTATGGGTGTGTATACCATAGCTTCATTCTTCCTGTAGGCAAAATGTGCCCGCATTTATTTTAATGTTTTTTAAAGAGTCCCACACAGACCTTCCCGTGTGTCCATTCTTTCTTATTTTCAGCCTTTAACAGTGAGTTTTCTTTTTCATTTAAGAACCCCACTGTATCTCTTTATATCCACCTGAAATACAGTATGTTGAGCTTCGTTTACACACAATATCATGTATCATGTTTCGTCCTTTTAAAGACATAAATGGAAATGATTTTGTAATTATATATGCTTTCTTTCTGACAATAACATCAGAAGGTCATTTCAAGCTACATAGGTAAAACTGGTATGCTACTAGCTTAGCTGGGCATAAAAGTCTAAAATCTGATGCTAACAGACATTTGGTTTGCTTTTGGTTGTAGAAGGAGTAAAGCTTCACGCTATTTAGTGAAGTTTAAAGATTTGGATGTGGGGTTTTTGTTTAGAAATGAGCCATGCTTATTATTTTGCTCATCTTCCAGGTTTTATGCTAGGCTAGGCTAACCACTTAGTGGTTACAGATGCAATTCATTTACATAATCTCTGATTTGGTGACATTTATAGTTTTATCATTATTATTATTAGAACAGGTTACTCTAATTGAAATCAAAAGGAACACAAATTACTATTGGATGTCTATTTAGGCACTGAACCCTTAAAGAAGAGACATTTTCTAGGCGAAGCGTAAGAATGTCAGATGGAGAGGAATATCAAGGACAAGGGTTTCTTTTTTTCTTTTAGAGCATCGGTCAAATTAAAATGCTGAATGAAACCAGCTTGATTCTCTCTACAGCATTTTTATCAAGTCCTGACCCTGACTCCCAGGAACGCTGTACCATTTATGGACATTTCTCCAAATCAGCCATGAAACTTTGTTTTGTATAATTGCTGGCGAAGGGATATGTACAAAGTAGAAACCTCAAAAAGTTTGTACACAGTGTGCCACATTCACTTTCCCATTTAAGGGCATTTTCACAGTGCTTTAGGCATGTTAACCCTACACCTCTCATCACATCAGGGGATTCACTGGAGCCTTGATAGGAGAGCTCATGGGACAGAAGTTTGTAGAAATGGATATACAGCAGCTATGCAAAATCATATTCTTATTAAAAGGCAGCTTTAAATACATTTAATTGTCTGTTCTGAATTATTTTAGATTGAAAGCGCCAAATGTGAGACGGATTTATTGAGAGACAGTAACCTAAGCCACTAAAACATGATCATCTGGGCAGTAGAAAATGCAGACATGCTTCATTATTACAGCTTTTTTAATGCAAGTGAGAAATCACACTGTAAGATATCACACAGACCTAGAGACTGGTTGGTAACTCACTGCAACCACTGGTATCTATGGAAAAATATGTAATGCTTGAATGGTGATTACATATTTTTGGCATTTTTGTTATTTTAGGCTGCTACACTAAAAACCTCCCTACGATTACTTTGGCTGCTAGCAGATTGCGGCAGTCATCTGGAGTTTGCATGCAAGACACTGACTTTGCAGAGTAGTAGTGAAAATGAGTAAATGAGACTAAAAACAGAAATGGTAAACCTTCGCCTTAAAAGTAAAAGTTGTTACTGTAACCAACGCTATTTAAAAAGTCACAGCTTTAACTTTTTATGGTGAATGGTCTCTGGTTCTGGTTTGTGCCTCACTTTTTCACAAGTTTTACAGTTTCACTACTGCATGCAATCGAGATCCAATATTTTTATCTTTTAGTTTTTTTAGATTGTGTCCTATCAATTAAAGTTAAATCCTTGACCCTGACTTTTTGAAGGTAGCGAGTGGAAGTCAAAGGTAAAGACCTTCCATTCTGAAATCATATAATATGAACATCATTACTCAGCACCTTAAACTGTCTCCACCCATGTATTCAGGTTATAACAGTACCTACACCTTGCACCCTGCAGCCAAGTGAGTTAGTCACTAGTTTAACTGACTAAAGCTGCTGGTGTTGGTTAGCCAGAAGGATAAAAGTGAAATCCAAAGTGACTGAAGTATTCATGTGGTGTTGCTGCAGGCTCTCCAGGTGTTTGTTTGGGGGTCAGTGAGTTGGATTTCCCCCCTTTTGATGCACTTGTCTGACTTATCTCTCGTCACATCGCCCCCTTTGGACAAAATAGGAATTTATACTGTCAGCTGGTCATTTTGGTAAACAGTGAAGCTGGCAGAGATTCAGTGTTTGGCCTGATAACGTTCAACACAAACCCCTTTTTCCTTTCTGGTGCTCACACGAATGATGAAGGATGATGGATGATGAATCTGAGTGTATTTTTTTCCTAATGTAGCTTTTGTGGTTCATTTGTGTCTGACTGCACAGTAGACAGACTGCGGTGACTGTGAAATGCCTGCTTTCATTCATGTGGATAAAAGTGTTTGCACAGTCAGTCATCTTCAATCAGCAAAAGCCAGACTACATGACAAGTATACACAGCTGATGGACGAACTGGCTGAATGAGTCAGCAGAGGGAATTTTTGTCTGCGGGCTTCGCCGTCTCGTACATCCCAAATTTGAACTGATTAAATAGTTTCAAAGGCAAAGAAAGAATCCTTAATGATAGCTTGGGACGTGCCTGGTGGGATAGGTGGACTTCAGTCACAACTAAAAGTTAATCAGGCTTGTGGTTGCCTTTGTTTTGCCAACAAGACTTGACTCACTAAAGAATGAAATAAAGTGAGATCAGAGGAAATTAAGGGATAGATGGAGCAGTTGGAAGACGGAGGAGAAACATTAGATATGTTTTAGAAGAATTTAGGTGAAGGAGGTTCTATTTTATGCTGCTTTAAAGTCTGTTTTTGGAATTATGCTTCTCAAATTTAATAGACCGATATAAGAGGGGAACCAATCCTCCGGCTAGACAAGAATCTAGACACTGCCTCAAGTAATTTACAATGTGTACAACATGAAACTCAAAGTTATGAAATCCACCACCCCCTCTGGCACTTCGACATTACATAAAAAATAACAATACTTTTGATTTCGGCAACTTAGCCTCACCGAAGATGGTCTGAAAAGAATAAGTTGGCAAAGAATGAGTTATGAACATGAAACACGGCATTTCGAAGTTTCAATATTAGCATTTTGGCCTCCATCATGTTGGTTTTACTGAGCCAGAAATGACTATATTTGGTAGAGAGTGTGAAGTTTGAAGTTATCAGGTGAGAGCTCGCTTATACACAGACAGGAATAGTTGGCAATCCAATGAGTCTGCTTGAAGTCAGCCAGTTGGAAATAAAATTCTCCACAGACAAGTCTTCATGGTCACAAAAAACTGGATATGGTGGACATTTGTATGGATCATCATCAGACATCAGATGACTAAAGATAGTTAACACAGCCATGTGCAGAATCACGAAGAGGGAGAGTCTAATAATGGCCTAAGATCTTAGTCACACCACATCAACAACCGGTCACTGGGGAAAACTGCTTTATTGTACAGGTTGGTGGGTGGTTGCTGGATAGGAAATTGATTGCTACAGACCCAAGCATGGCCTAGTATACGTCAACTATAGGTCACTAAAAAAGTGTGTATATCTTGGTGACTGGTTGCCCGAGGTTGCTGGCAGTTGCTAGGTGAAACTTGTATAAAGGGTATGCAGGGATGCATATGCTTTGTAATTGGTTTGGTTACAAGCAGGCACCCAAAATTTGCATGGAAGATCGCTGCAAACACTTGCCAACTGCTCCACTGAGCAGCAGTGAAACTGCAAATGTTGGCAAATTCCATGCAAACTATGGGTGATCTGAGCAATCTGCTAGCAGCTGAAGCAATTGCAAGCGTTTTGCTGAAGCGCCCTCCTTGTGGTCGATTTCACCTAATGATGATCAGAAACCTCTAGCAACCACTTGCCAGCTGGTTGGGGAATACATATTTTCCTCTGGTAACTCTACATTACCAAGGCAGCGAGGAAACAGACTGATAAAAATCCTAGAATTTAACCGTCTCTGTACCTCACTGCGATTATTAATCGTCAGAAGGCACTAAATGCATAAACATGTCAGAGAGGAGTTCAGTGATGGTTTGTCACTTTTCTGTTCTGGAGGTTATTACAAATTGTTTAGAAAATACAGACAGTAGCTACGTAGTAGTGACGTATGGCCTACTTTGATGGATAAAAGAGAGGCAGAGCATGTTCTGTGGCTCCAGTGCCAGAGCTGTGTTTACTTGCAGCCTGCACTTGTGGAATTCAACAGTACACACACACACAAAGAGAGAGAGATTAGTGTAAGTATAGATCCATGTTCATTACATGAATACACACCCTGAAATACATCAGTCCATGCAGCGATACATACCTGCTAGCTGTCATGCTTTTGATTACACACTCAAAAAAACACACTGATGAAAAATGAGGGCCTGAATTACAACCAGCCGTCTATTCACACCTCCCTGACAAGAAGGGCGGGTAGAACTCACATATCTCTCCAAACATCCGCTGCTAAAAATAGGTCCATTTGTCAGCGTTTTATATATAGTGGGAAAATACAGTGAGGTGATTTTACCGCAGTCATATCAACCCGCTGAAGGTTATCATCATATAATTCCAAAAATCAATGTCAGATTTGCAGAAGTAAATGAAATTATAAATGAACTAATGTTTATTAAACATAAAATACATGCTTTGGTCATTTTGGTGTCATCTTTGTTTCATCTGTTGCTCTCTGAGGTGCTATTTTGTTGAGTTGTATTAAATAGTTCAACAAGATGTTAACCCTCTCAGGCTCAAATTAAGTTTTTGTTGCTAATGCACAAAAGAATACCTGCAGTGGTACTTCTGAGTAAAAATAACTCATAAAATATGTATGTGGGGTAATCAGGTTGTTAGCTTTTAACTGTTGCAAATCTGCAACCCCTGCCTTGAGAGGGGTAAGCTGCCCTGTGGGCCAAAAATGCCACTATGAAGCGACTGTGGTGGACATGAGGATCATCCTGAGTGATCTGTCCAAGACCTTCATCCTGTCACAGCCTCTGCCTTACAAAGACACATACTCACACCTTTCTTTCTTTCTTTCTTTTGCCGGCATGCATTCTTTTACAATCCATAGGGACCAACTGATCGGTTTACACACATTGTTTAGTTGTAACCCTAAACTATACAGATGAAGCCCTTTCTGTGTCTGTGTGTGTGTTCATTTTACACACAGTAGAGCTGTGTGACAAGTTTTGTGCCCCTTTGCGGCACATTCGGTGTACATCTCAGATTTCTAACATATATGAGCTGTAATTGCTGTGCTATTGTGATGTACAGACAACACACACACATGCACATGCTCTCATACTTAATCCTTCCCCTGCTTGGTTTTGCTTCAGGGTGAAAAGCAAAAGATCCCACTGGTGAAACCAGACCTTGTTCAGGAGTACTTTTGCCTGTCCCCCCACCTTCAGTGGGGGTTCCACCTTTCTCTGTAGATTATTTTCACCCCACCGGTCTCACCTGCCCGCCATTACAGTCGGTTTTATCACCAGCTGCTTGCATGTTTGCCTGCTGGAAGCCATTACAACATTAACGCTCTCTCCTCCATTGTTTATCATCATTATCTACCCCTCTCCATTCGCTTCGCCTCCTCCAGGCATGGAGTGTTTAGTGTACTTCAAAGTGGGTGATTATCAGTTTTTTTCAAGGTGGGTGATTCTTTTGCAGAGTCAGTGAGAACGTGTACAGATGCATGTTTGGGTATGTTAGATTTAAAAATTGTTTGCTTAACGTTGACCAGGTAGTTTAAAAAAATGTTGCAAAAGTCTACATTAAACAGTGCAGCTTTGGGAACAGTTCCAGTCTCAAGCCCTAAAAGTGGCACCCCCCACCACCCAGAAAAAAAAGGAGCGTTACGATTAAAGACATCGCCTTTTAAGATTACATCAAAGTAGCTCAGGAATTTTGGGTGTGTATAACACAGTGAGCCAGTTTTATGGGACCGATGAGGCAGGTAGACAAAGCAGTACAAACCATGTGGGATGAATGCGTGTATGTTAAGCTAATGTTTACTGCAATGATATGAGGATCGATTTAACCACATTTGTCTGTGACACACTCCGCTGCAGTCCTTCATGCTCATCAGCCTTTGTTAACATTACGGTATCTTCTGATATTTTAATCTGGATATGTGTAGTAAACATCATGTTTTATTGACACTCTTTAGAGTCTAATATGAGACCACAGCTTCCAGTCTGTAACTATTTGGTTTGACAAACTGTGTAAGCATGTTCTGGTGAACTCTCTTGTATAAAACACTTGAAAAGAGGAGGTGATCTGTCAATGAAAGATCCCCTTCAGCTGAGCAAACACGTGTTGTATGAGGGGAAGAGCAGCAGGATGTAACCAAAGCCAAATGCAGAACAGAAATCTAGTTCACAAATCCAGCTGCTTACAAAAATACACCACCTTTTGTTCTAATAGTTTAACATATTTATTAAAACTGTAAACTAGCCATACTCAACTGCTACTTCAGCATAATGAGGAGAGATAGTTCAAGGAGACAGAACACAAAAGTGTCAAAAACTGCAGTTCCACAACCGGCCACTTGAGGCTGTCTCCAAAAATCAGAATGGTGTGTTAAAACACATATTTTTTAGAACCGTTATAAAGCAAGTTTGGATATTGATATGAATACTTTCCCGCTTTCAAGGCAGGTATAGATTGGGTGACTGGATATAGGGATGTGGTTAGTTTGACTGGAAAGTGTAAATAACGTACCCTGAGCTTGAAGCTCAGTGGATGGATGGATGGATGGAACAATGGATGGATGGATCAATCAATGGATGGATGGATGGACCAATGGATTCAACAATGGATGGATGGATCAATAAATAGATGGATCAATGGATAGATGGACCAATGGATGGATAGATGGATGGATCAATGGATTCTAGAGTCATCTTGCTAAGCTAATTTGCTAACCTTCATTGATAACACTCTATCATCTCTTGATGAAATGTGCACACTTCGAGCTCCAAGCAAACTAAGAAATTAAAGGCTAAAAAATGATAACATTGAGTCCAAAACCAGTGGGAGACCATGTCCATCTTTTATGTAGAATCCAGACTTGCATGGTCTTCCTTTAGGCTGGACTAGGCAGCTAAGCAGGATTTCCAGATACTGTAGAGCCTGCATTAAGTCTCATCACCTACCTGTTAATCATCACACTAAAAGCACAAGTTCAGGTGTTCAGGAACTAAATCAGAGCTCCTTTGTTTTCACTATGATCTTATCTGCCTTGACCAGTCACGTCTCACAAATCAAAACACGACAAGTCACCAAAATCTGAGTAAAACCCTCTTCGCCTACTTCATCGATCACAACGTGTCCAGCATCCCTCTTTGTCTGCACTATTGTCCGGACACCATCTCGCAGATTGAGTCTCTTCTTGTGACATCCCACTGAAGCTGGCGAGAAGCAGCCCATATCTGCTTGTTTGTGTTGGCTTTGCATGCGGGGTGCCTATTGTCGCTGAGGCGAGAGTTCAAGTAGTTCAAAGTGTGTCTGCAAGAATGCAGATGTAAATCAGACTCACTATCAGTATTTCTACATGACTGCTCATAAAAAATGATGACTAATCATTTCCTTGAGCCAAGATGGAAAAAACTTTGCAGGCTCGGGGAATCCCAAATTGACTTTTGTGATCGACAGCAGCGGTGACCTCATGTCTCCGTGCTTGAGTTATTTCTGTTTTTTTCCTTTTTTGTTTCTAAATGTATTTAAAAAGTAAATTCACACATGTGATCACTTTGAAAGATTTGCTTCTAGTACTAAACAGGCCTCTTAAATGATTGTTGACCATGGATGCACTTTAAAAGAGGCGAAGCAGCGCTACGGGAGGAAACTAGAGTCACAACTCCAACAGAGTGACTGTAGGAGCCTGTGGCGGGGACTAAGGACAATAACAGATTATCAAGCACCAACAACCGGTATGACGAACGCAGACGTGACTCTGGCAGACGAGCTGAACACCTTCTATGCTCGATTCGAGGCTGCAGCTAAGGACTCCAACGATGCTAGTGCTAGCGGCGCTAACGGCTGCAGACAGGAAGATACTGCCAGCACCGGAAACGTGCTCATCATCTCTGAGCATGACATGAGGAGAGCCTTCAAGAGAGTGAACACCAGGAAAGCAGCAGGACCAGACGGCATCTCAGGTCGTATCCACAGAGACTGCGCATACCAGCTAGCACCTGTGTTCACTGAGATATTCACCATCTCTTTATCTCAGTCGGTGATCCCCACATGCTTCAAGGAGTCCATCATTGTTCCTGTCCCGAAGAAACCCCACCCTGCTTCTCTCAATGACTATCGCCCTGTAGCCCTCACCTCAGTAGTGATGATGTGCTTTGAACGCCTGGTCAGAGACTTCATCATTTCTTCACTACCAGACACACTGGACCCACTACAGTTCGCTTACCGTCCAAATCGTTCCACAGACGATGCCATCTCTCATCTCCTCCACACATCACTTACTCACTTGGACACTAGAAGGGGGAATTATGTGAAAATGCTCTTCATCGACTACAGCTCTGCATTTAATACCATAATTCCCTCCACACTCACCACCAAACTGGAGCACCTTGGACTCAGCTCATCTATGTGTCAGTGGATCTCCAACTTCCTAACTGGCAGACCACAGGCAGTAAGGATGGGCGGACATGTCTCAGCCTCCACCACTCTCAGCACTGGAGCCCCCCAGGGGTGTGTTCTGAGCCCCCTGCTGTACTCTTTGTACACATATGACTGTGTGGCCACTACCAGCTCCACCA
This sequence comes from Neolamprologus brichardi, assembly GCF_056152115.1. NCBI lineage: Eukaryota > Metazoa > Chordata > Actinopteri > Cichliformes > Cichlidae > Neolamprologus > Neolamprologus brichardi. The sequence goes on along the minus strand of NC_142106.1, from coordinate 24,905,403 downwards.
CCATCAAGTTTGCTGACGACACCGTCATGGTGGGCCTGATCTCTGACAACAACGAGACGGCCTACCTGAAGGAGATTAGGAATCTGGAGAACTGGCGCCAGAGGAACAACCTCCTTCTAAACGTCAGTAAGACAAAGGAGTTGATAGTGGACTTCAGCACTAAGCAGGAGAGGAACTACCGGACCCCTGTCATCAACGAGTGCCCAGTGGAGAGAGTGGACAGCTTCAAATACCTCGGAGTTCACATCACGCAGGACTTGTCATGGTCCTGTCACATCAACACGGTGGTGAAAAAGGCCCGACAGCGTCTCTACCACCTCAGACGCTTGAGAGACTTCCGACTGCCCTCCAAGGTGCTCAGGAACTTTTACTCCTGCACCATAGAGAGCATTCTGACGGGAAACATCTTAACCTGGTTCGGGAACAGCACCATGCAGGACAGACGAGCTCTACAGAGGGTTGTGCAATCAGCTGAGCGCACCATCTGCTCTGAGCTCCCTGACCTGCGCTCAGTCTACAGCAGGCGGTGCTGGACCAAGGCCAGGAAGATCGTGAAGGACCTCAGCCATCCGAACAATGGGCTGTTTTCTCTGTTGAGGTCAGGAAAGCGATTCCGCTCCCTGAAGACCAACACAGAGAGACTGAGGAGGAGCTTCTTCCCGCAGGCGATACGGTCTCTCAATCACACCACCACATAGTACTGACCCACACATATAGTTCTTACACACACTGGACATTCTGGACTTTGTTTACACTAATTCGATTAGATGCGTGGTCATCTAATCGAATTACTTCATCACTAAATCACTTTAAGCATATTTGCACTGCACAAGACACTTACACACGTGGATTGCACAACACTGGACATTATATTTCTTCATTTCCATTTAATACTTATACAGCTGCTGTTATTGTATATATATATTTGTATTTCTTCATACATTCTTATATATTTCTATACTGTGTATTGTGTATTTTGTTGTACAGTTATTTTATTTTCAACTTTAACTTATATATTTTATCTTATTCTTTCCCAGTTAAATTTACCCTTCATTCTAATTTGTTGTTGTACAGTTATTTCATTTTTAACTTTAATTTTTATATTTTATTTTATTCCTTCCTAGTTAAATTTACCCTTTTTAATTTTCATATTTATTTCCTATCTTATTCATAGCCTTTTTTTTTCTTTAGGTCACGAGCATTTGTGTAAGCATTTCACTGCATATCGTGCTGTGTATGACTGTGTATGTGACAAATAAAATTTGAATTTGAATTTGAAAAGTGACTCTACACTTAGTTGGTTTGGGTCTATTTTTATGCACAGTCTTGCTATCAGAGTGGATTTAAGGCTGGGCCGTGGAGCAGGTGAGAGAGAAAGCAGACCTGGACCGGAAGCTCATATTCTGACCATGTAGACAGTGTCTTGGACATGGGGTCTGAAATACCAGTGGGGAGGGGGCGGTCAGGATGGGTGTCTAAACTTGAAGCATAAATAGCAGGAGGGAGGAGATCATGTGACCTCAAAATCCCCCTCCTCTGAGGTCACACTGGTGTCGGTATCAGCACAGCAGTATTTCTATCCACGTGGGAAATGCAGTAATTGGATTTGGTGTTTGTGCTCCATGTTGTGAGAACGGGCTCTTAGTTTCTGGAGATGAAGGGCTAAACTCTACTAATGTGTGACACCTACTAAATGATCTTACAAGATCGTGGCAGATTATATTCCCTGCTGTCACACTATGACCGGCTACACCCCTGATTTTGTGATGGTCTGATAAGAGAAAAATACTTAATAACCCAGCACAGCGCCCGAGGATCCACAGCCCACATCCCAGTGAGTGGTGTTGGAGGGACACATTGTTTAGCTCCTGTCTGCATGTCCATTCTCGCCCCAGTTAATTTTGTTCTTAAAAAAACATCCTGCTTTAATTGTGCTTATAGAGGGAGGGGAAAAAAGATAAAAGAAAACAGCAGGGCAGCACGTGAGACAGAGAGCCAGCAAGGCCATACAGGTAGAATGCTAATCCTGTCTAATAGCAACGCTTCTACTCATCATGACAGTAACAGAGTTGTTTACTTTACTGCTGGTGTGCACTTCTCAATAAAAAGCTTTACACGAGTCTAAATGCCTCTCCTAAAATGAACTATCCAGCAGTTATAGCATTATATGCTAATGCAAAATTATATGCTCCGATAAGATATATAATACTCAAGCCCCGTTTGCACAACCACGGGAAACACCGAGGCATTCCCAAGGTGGTTGAGAGACATAATCTTTCCATCATGTCCTGGATCTACCTTGGGGCACCCTCATTTAGTTAATTTATGCTACAGTACTGCAGGCATCTGCCTACAGAGAGCCTACGGAGAGGTGGCTTAACCCACTGCAAATGTGCTCCCTTGCAGTCCTGCAAACCTTCAAGTGGACGATGCTCGATGCGGATGACCATTGCATTGTTTAAGTGCTGAATAGTTTACGAGTTGACAAGAACAGGGAAGGGAGTGACAGTTGTCACCACTGGCCGGCTGATTGACTGACCAACAACAGCACGAGCAAGAATGCCCCACACACCGATTACTCCACACTTCTTTTGGATGCTGTCCCCATCTGACAACAGAAGCTGTCTGTAGGTAGACTGACAGCTTGATGCTGCCCACAAACTGCCTGTCCTCCATCCCGGAGGAGTCCTAGTCAGATACCTCAACTGGCTCTGATCACCTGCCGAAGGATGAAGCTGTATTGTCTGGTGCATTTTCAGATACATAAATAACAATAAAATAAATATCAAATTGCATGCACTGTATTTGAGCTGGCAGTGAGCCAGACGTTTTTTGTTTTTTTTTTGCTTCATGCTGGTATCTGAGGTGTTTCAGTTTATACCTGACGCTCGTCTTCATGATGCAGATGTCAGGAGTGAATGCTCACCTGCGTGCAGGGTTTCATATTTGGAAAGTTTCCAAACTCAATGCAACATGATTGATGATGTGGACATCATAGAGATTTAAATGTCAAATGTTTCCGTGACAGTGGAAGAGTTGTCTCCACCCTACCCCACCACTCCTCCTCCACAGTTCTATGAAAATATTTTCTCCCTGCAAGCTTCATATTTTTATGGCTCAGTTGCTCACGTTAAATGTTGCTGCCTGTTTTTTCTCTATTATGTCATTAAGGTGACTGGTAGGCAGGGTGGCACAGCACATATTTTTCAGGACATTTGTCAGATTAAATGTCCCACCCAGTTTCTCGTTGAATTGATTTTTTTGGAGGACTTTCGGTCGGTCATCCTCAAGGAAATGGAGAGATGTTGCAGTTTGTAGGAAGTTTACTTTTGACTGAATCAAGCAAACCACAGCTGCATTCAGGGGTTAACGTTAAATTGTTTCACAACATTAACACAGTCCTAACAGGATTACTGATTGAGAAAGAAAAGGGGGGCGTATCCCCATTATGATGATTATGTTGTTTAGATGAAATCAGTAAAGGAAAAGCTCCTGATTATACTAAAAGTCAACTGTTTGTTAAAGAACCATATCTGTGGGATTTCTGTAGGTTTTAACCCTTTAGCACCAAACTGCGTCTGCTCTGCTTTTTTCTTTGTTGTTTTCTGTTAATTTCATGGTAGCAAAGACCAGCAAATTTAAAAAATGGTGCAAAAAGCACACAAAACATAAAAGTTGTTGGAAAACTAAAGCTGACAAAACACAATGGCGGTGATTTGGGGGAGACAATAATGTGTAGAGCTGAAAAATCTACAGTCTGCAGAAGCTGCACGTGAAGAATCTATCAACATATTTTTGAGTTAAAATGTTAAAAACAGTGCAGAAAAATAGATAATTTAGGTAAATAGATGGATTCATAAATGCATGATTAGGATAACTTTTTCATTCTCCTATAATTTTGCATATTAGATGAAAATGAATAATTACACGTTTGCTTTCGTGGTTTGGAAAAATCTGGCACTTTTAAAACATCCTGAATCGGTGAGCGTGCTGTCAGAGTGAAACGTCTTCTCCCTCTTTGGAGGTTAAGCGGTTTACTTTATTTGCAGCAGATGTCCGGCTTCGATCCGTCACAGTGTCACAAATTTCCGCTGGTTGTTATCGGTGACCTGTCTCGAACTGGGTGGCCCAGTTGAGGGGAACACACACATACAGTAATACACGTGAGCTTGTGGACAAGTACACAAAGCTTTAAACACGTTTAACCACACAAATACATCCATAGATCTGAGATCACACCAAACGCGCATGCAGAGCACATACGCACGGTTACATGCGTATTTGCCTTCTGTACATATATCCTCATGCTCGAGTGCTTATATACAGTCTGTCACGCTTAGACATGACACGAACGCACACACCATGACACATGCAGCGTGGAAATAAACAGTTGCAAACAGGGAACGCTGGAGGCCCAAACACAGCTGGCCGGTCTCCTGTGGTGCATGTCAGGGTCACAGATGGCGATGGAAAGAGACAACGGGAGGATGAGATGATGAAGGGAGAGGTGGAGTAAAACCTGAGAGATGTGCTGATAAAGAGAGAAAAGAAAAAGTTTATCCTCCTCCCTCTGCCTTTTCTTTTCTTTCTTTTTTTTTACCCCTTTGTCTTTCTTTGTTTTTGGAGTAGCTTCTGATTCTTTCTGTTTTTCCAGTGAAATCATTCCTCAGCTTTCCACGCCGCTCATCATTTTAACTTCTTTAAGCTGTACACAGGCTGTATATAAAAGATGGGCATAGATGGGCTCTGACATCAGCAAGTGGTTCATTATAGGGACTGGATTTTAACATTTTGGCATAATCATCTTTGGCAGAGGTGATTTATTTCTGTCTTTCTAAAAAAAATATTAAGTATGACGTTATCAGCTAATGCTAGCTAGCTTGGTTAGCACATTGCATGCATAAACTGGATAGTTGCAACATAAAGAAAGAGATCACTGCCAATTAAAATTGTATTCATGTAAAGTGTTGTAAAGGCTTCTTTCACACTAGATATAAAAAAAACTGCACAGGTCACCTTGACTTGTAATTTCAACATCACACATGTTTGGTTGCTCTTTGGTTAAACAGCAATCAAAAATTGTTCAGCTTGTTAAGTTTGAAGAAGGTCACTGGGCTCCATGCTGCTTTCTTCTGTTTAATAGCATTGTTTTCTGGTGATTTCACTGTGGTACATATAACCACAAGGGGTCCTTTGGTGTTGGTGCCTTGGCGCACAGGCTGTGGAAATTCTGAACATTAAGAAATGATGTTGCTCATGCCTACCAGCATGCCTGGGAACGCCTTGGTGTTCCTCTGGCTGAGATGGAGTAGATGGATGGTCAGGTCTAGGCTTGCTGCTGTTGGCCCCATACCCACATACCAGACAGGTCTGGCCGGATCTGGTGTCAAGCTGGCACTGCTGCCTGACTTCTGGCATGGTAAGTGGTGTGTCATCCGGATACGGGCCACGCCTGGCATATATGGCACTGTTTATGTGATGGCATGCCACATCTGGCCTGATTTTGGTTTGGGTTATATGGCCCAGGCTCATAGAAAACAGGTCTTGCCCAGATCTGGCATCAAGCTGGCACTTCTGACTGACTGGTGTCATGGTAGGGTGTATGTCAACCAGATGTGGGTCAGGTCTGGCAATGATGTCACTATTTATGTTCCTATTTTCCTATTTTAGTTAGAAGACCCAAATGCCATGTTGCAATACTATACTGCTATGGTAGCCAATGTTTCAAATGCAGGTTTCACAGGTTTGTGAGTTTACACTTTACCCAAAACCTAGTGACAGTTTGCTCATCTTTGCCAGTGGGTGGCTGTAGCTCAGGAGGTAGAACAGATCGAACCACTAACCTTCCGATCAGTGGTTCGATCCCTGGCTCCTCCAGTCTGCATGTCAAGAGTGTCAATGTCTATAAATGCAGTTAGGAAGCACTCAGTTTAGAGAAAGTGTGTGATTGGGTGAATGTGGCATGTTGTGTAGAGCACTTTGAGTAATCCGGGAGAGTAGAAAAGTACTGTATAAGAATCAGTCCATTCACTGTCTGAACAGAGTTACTTTTGCACTATTATGTTCCGGCACATGTTGTTATTACATGGCTTGATTAAGGTACACATTAGGCTGACATCTGGGGCCAAAGCTGAAATTGTTCTGGGCCAGCACAGGGCCAGCAGTGTGTCTGCAACTGGCCCATGGCTGCACACAACTTACACATTGCACACATACCACAAAGAATGACGACCCTTTGGTGGCCCAGATCAGGTTTGCCAGAGGTAATCCACACATGGGCCAGCACAGGACTACCAGTGTGTCTGCAACTGGCCTTGTGCTGGCCCATGTGTGCGCCACCTTTGGCAAACCACATCTGGCCCACCAAAGGGTCGTCACTCTTTGTGGTATGAGGGCCATGTGTAAGCATACCAATTTTGCTATGTGGGTATAAGTTGTAGAAAATGGATGGATGGATGTTTTATTATGGCACCAAAAACCACTTGATTAGCATTTGAAAAAAACAAAACTGTGGTTTGGTTTGAAATATGGCTTACAAAATTGACCAAATATATTAAAAAAATGGAACTAACCAAATATGCTTTAAAGTAACAACACGGGGGCCTGTACAGGCCACAAGTCACTAGGTCCATCATTGCACAGAGACCAATATATACCTTGTGCCTCTGACATACCTGTGAAACTGCCAATGGTTCAAATGGTGAAACACTTTCAGTTTTATAGTGTTTTAGAAGGTTATCATTTTCCTTTTTTTTTTCGCTCATATGCAGACTATTACCTTAATATGAACTTTTTAAGTGCTCACACATTCCAGTTGACAATCAAACCACCCCATCATGTTAGAAGGAAGGAATTCTATAACATACAAAGCAAACAAAGGTCTATCTCCCCCTTTTTTAAAAAAAACAAAAAATCCAAAACAGCTACCTTGTTTTATCATGCATTCTTGTCTTAGCTTTAGAAGAGGCAATGTATATAATCTTAAGGGTAACCCTAGACTCAACTTTCTTCTGGATAACATCAGCAGATTTTATAAGAATGAAAAGGCAAGTCCAGACATCAGCTGCTACCCATGAGATGTGTCTCTCAGGTTCATGAAGAGCATGAAAGTAAAGACCCCCTGTCAGACATACACATGCATTAAAAGTGTTTGGAAAGTATACTGTGGGTAAACGCTCAAGATTATTAAGTGAATATAAGTCAGAGTAGAAGTAAACACACAGTGTTGGATCCACGAAGATGATCATGAATAAACATGTTTAACAGTCTTTTGCGAGTAAACATTTGCAAATTGAAAGTTTCAGGCTTTTGTCTGGAGGGGCCTTGTTGTGTATCGTGACAGTCGTTGGATCTGACACTCGACCGTTGGAGGGGTTCACACTTGACCACTAGTAAGCCTACTTTCAAGGATGCACTTCTGCTGCACCTGGGTCAGCAAAATGAAGGCAGCCATGTATTTAATTGGGCGCATTGCATGCCAAACAACTTAAACTTTGTTTAATATACAGTGAGCACATGTTGCACATTTACTTGATGCTGAAAATAATTTCGAGAGCTCATATACTGTATATGATTACAATGAAACCTGATTACTGGGAGTAGATGTTTTCCACTAATGGACGATTCAAGCAAGTCCAGCACAAAGTCACAGACCATGTAATGTCCAAATCTCCCCTGGGATTAACAGTAGCACAAAAACCGCCCTCTGGGAGATTCAGGGACTGAGTTTTCATGGCCAGGCAGCTCCTGTAGGAGGACTGTGTAGGTGGGCCAGTAGTTTTTAAACACACCGGCTTCTCATGTTATGTTTCCCTTCTGTCTTGCCTAACTGCCTTTGTATCAGTGTCCTTGTTACCAATTTGTTTCCCCCTGGATGTAGTCTACGTTTACCTTCCTGGACTGAAGTTTTTCTACTGTCCCGGAGATTTTTGAGTTAAGAAGTTGTTCTTACCAGGAACTGCAACATATGGAGGACTGGTTGTTAGACCAGTCTTAGCTGGACTGCATAGCTGAACAAAGACTAAAACCTGCAGACCAAGATGCTGAAGTTAGAGTTCATTCTCTAGAGACTCACTGCCGAGGCAGCTGACCTTATTGTCCAGTGAAACATGCTCTCATTTGTCGAAAAGTCTAAGTCTGTGAGAAATGTTTGAGTTACTTGAGAGTTAATTTTAACCCTGTAACACAAGACAGCTTGCTTCTGTCTTCACTCCAGCAATGAACTATATTTTGCTTTTATGTTATCCAGCAGCAGAAAGTGTTCAGCATGCCTTAAACACACGACAGAACACAAGAGATGATCAAGTAGCATTCACGTTGTGAATTTAGGTTTCAGCTCATTGTCCTGATATCTTTACCTTTTCTATGAGATAATCTTAGCTGTCTGTAGCTCTGTAAGTGTGTGTGTGCTGTTCTGAGTTTCATAGTGAGGAAAATCTGACTGTTCTGTCATGTTTAAAGGTCTCCTTTGACATTTATGTTTGAGCTTTAGGGTGTTGGGATTAGCAGTACAGTGTAATACCTGTGTCTGCTTGTCCAAATGTACTCACGTGTTCCTGTTAACAGTAGTTCTTCGCCGCGTGCACGTGACTATGTTTTGTCTCTCCACGTTCACCGTTACATCACTCGGCTTCTACTCTGAGTTTTTCCCCCGCTGATCTGCAGCTTAGCATCTGTTTGCACATATCATCCCTCATCTTTAAAGTCTGGGTGTGGACAGAGGGAAGTGAACAAGCACCAGTGCCCGAGCACATCTCCGCCCTGCTCAGGTGGAACCTGGATTAGAGCCCAGAAGTGAGGATCCCGGGGGCAAAAAGAATCTGAATCAGTGCTCTCTCATTGGACAATACACCAGGAAGAATTTGTGGTTTAACAAAAGAAGGATAACAGACCCAAATCAAAAGTTGAAATCTGAGAACTGAGATGCACAGACTACTAATCAGCATCAAATCTGAAGTCTCTCCTTTGCTTTTCTTTCTTTTGCTATTATTTTCTAATTCCATAGATTTCCCATCATGCTTGCCTCTTTTCCTTTAAAAAATCTTTTAAAGATTTCACTGTGAGTAGGAAAAATGCTCCAAATCACTTGCTGTGCTTCTATTTTTAGCTTCTTGTCTCTTTAGCCTCTTTAGCCTTTAACCTGAGCACCCTCCCTATTTTTTATGGCTCTCCCCCCATTTCTATCCCACTCTTTCTCCCTTTTTTCTCCCTCTCTTGTTTCCCTCTCTGTTGCCCTCCTTCTGTCATTGTGATTAGACCAATAGAGGAGATCAGAGGGAATAAAAGCATGACCAGCACCAATGACCTTTCCCCTTCTTCTCTCTTTCTCTCTCCCTACTCTGTGCCAAGCTCACTTTCTCATTGTTGTGAATTTTCCTCCACTTTTCTTTCTCTACAATCACACAATGCAGCAGCAGCAGTTGTAGTACTTGTAGCAGGTGAAGTTGGCAATAGTATTCTTTGGTCTGTCCTTCTCTATTAATATTCTTCGCTAAAAATATTTATAAACTTTATCTTCTAGAAAAAAATGCCTAATTCCAGGAATCTCTCTAGTTTTATACTCAAAGAAATTTTAAAGGCATTTGGATTGGAGCTTTTGAGCGAACGTCAACCTTGATTATTGCTCTCACAGTCTGGGGTCATATGATCTAATACAGAACACACTTAAGCTCCACCCTGCAAACTTTCAAACCTCATCACAACATATCCTCATCCACATCTGTCCTCTTAGTCTCCATCAGATCTCAACTGATTTCTTTCTATCCCTCTCTCCAGTTCATGAGCAGTCAGTGAAATGTCAGCCAAGACCCTCGAGTTTGACCCTGGAGAGAGGTTCAAACAGCTGTTTCATATAGAGCATTTTTCTTGGGTTCACACAGAAACAATCAAGACTGCAACACTTTATTTGAGCAGGTAACAAAATTTCAGGCATCATCAATAAATTCAGAGATCCATACGAGCACTCGCAGATTTCGTCTGTCTCATCATTGGACCCATAAGCACGGATGGATGTGTTTGGGTTTCTTGACGTTTACAGAGCCTTGTGTAGTTTAAGAATCATGGGTCAGCTTATAAAGGTTCTCTCTCTCTCGCTGTCTCTCTCTGGGTGGCCTATAAACTCCAAAAGAGCCGTGTGATGTTCCATAGATATCTCCAAAAGGTTAATCTGCAGTTCACTTGGAGTTTATAAGCTGCAAAATAGACATGTTCAGGTCTGTGATGACCGGGGAGTCTCTATCATCTGATGCATTGTTGTTCAGTGCCAACAAACTGACATGAAGTGAAGATTTTTTTTAGTTTTTGGCCCTCTGAATAAAAATAAACTCGCCTCTGAGGTCCACATCATTACAACTGAAAACCCTAACCCCAACCCTTTATTTTGGAGAAAGGCAAACTGGACTTTTTTGGGAAAACTAAACAGTTTTTCATGAGCAAAAGTTATCTTTGTTCCTTGACAATGCAATCTAACAGAAATAGAAAGTGACATATTCTTATTGGATGGGATTAGAGTAAGGGTTAAGGTTGGTGTCTTGACTGATGATGACCCAAAAAGTCAGACAGTTAAGGTCAAGAATCAAACTTTATGAGCTTTTCTGCAAATTTCTGCAGATACTACAACATATAAACCAAATTCATTTTTTTTTTACCATTAATATGTAACAGATATAATAAAATCCAAGTGTATGACTGAAGAGTTGAAGTTGCGCCTTTCTAGAAGGTAAATCTGCATCTGAACGTCTTTTCCTTCAGTATTCATAAGCAGTAAAAGATGTTTATCAGCGTTTTGTATTGCATGATCTTTGTTTCAGTTTTTGTAAGTTCATAGGATTCATATTCTTGAACTTGAAATCCGTTCCAGTAGTGGATGTTCATATTACATATTAAAAGTAATCCCTTTGACCTGAAAGGCTTTAGACTGCTCTGAATGATCAGTTTCAGACAGCTTTTAGACATCTTAGGCACACCAGCTACACCATCAGCCAATCAGAGGAAAGTTGTCTCAGGAGACAGGAGCTAAAACAGCTTGTTTCAGAGAGAGAATGGACTGCATCGAGGCACCGAGATAAGATAAAGAGGGATCAGTTTGAACTGTGAATCATGCAAAGCTACTCTAGGGCACTCCAAGAATAAATATATGTCATTTAGAAATTTACACAAAAGGGTCACTTTAAAGTGAGATTGCTTGTTAGTGAGATTAAAATGAAACTTTATCTATTATAATTTAATTTTTTTTCCATGAAGACCGAATCTCATATAGAAAAGCTCCCGTAAATGCAGATCACCAGAGGAGTGTTTTAGAGCTTTAATAGCCGAACGTCACGCACACTGAACCTGTGTTGAGTGCAGATAAATGAGCAAACAGAAAACTCATTTGGAAGAAGTCAATGCACACATCAGACATCATTACTGTATGGACTCTGTGTGAGCATGCTGCTTCTCTTACTGGCTGAGTTATGCTGACATGTGCTTCTCTCTGCTGCTGTTTCAGAACCATGAACAGCACTTTTAGTTGCATGCCCGATAGTTCTTCTCCTTAACCTGACCATGTGAGCTCTCAACTGATACCATCCCTACCTAATACACATGATAAAAATAATCATAATAATAATGAAAAATACCCAACAAATGTTATAAAAAATCGGCAAACTCCTCCCATCCTCAATCCCGAGAATCAGCACAACCCTAGCGTGCCGTCACATGGCGCAATAATAGTAATAATAACTGTTGAATCGGAAGTTTCTCTCACTGAAAGTGTTTCAGGCTTATTTGTACGCTGACATTAGAGCAGATCTCAGATTGTAACTTGAACGCTGGTTTAACCTCTTAACCCCCAACGCCCCCAGATACGGGGGCAAAAGGCAGGAGATCGGTTAGGCGTTGGGGCTTAAGAGGTTAAAGCTGGTTTGTATTACAGTTGCGGTCACGTTGGGTTACTTTCAGGTTTGAGGTCACAGAGAGTTCAGTCTGGCCTTCTTTAATGCTCGGTGGCCATCAAAAAAAGGTTGTGTGAAGCACAACCACACAGCGTCCTGGAAGCCTTGTCATGCTTTGAAAAAGCAGTCCACTCTGATTATGATGGGCTGTTAGTTATGGAGTATAATTAGTCATGCAAAACTGATAAATGCAGAGCCGCGCTTCTTTAAAAACACTGACAACACTTTGGATTTCATGTTGTGAGAACCTTTGAATCCTCCCAATTCAGCGTAAATTCAGGAGGCTTTACGAGCCAAGCCTTTAACATGCCAATTGGTACGTTTTGTTATTTAAGCGAATAACACAGTTGGATTACAATTAGATTATTTCCATCCATAAAGCTTTCATTTATTCACTAATACAGACTCTCTTATTTGCCAAATATGAAGCCTCGCCTCTGGCTGAGAAAGCAAACAGGTCACAATGACATTATGATGGCGCCCTGCAGAGTGAAGGGTTTCCCCATCACTGGTTCTGCAGTCTTGGTTCAGTTTTGGACTTGTCACAAGTGCAACAGTGCAACTGGATAATAAACACCATACAGAATGTGATGGCACACATCATGTTTGGAGAATACATCGAAAAATTCCTGCACTTCATCAATAAGCACATCTGACTTCTCTAAATCCACCTTAACAACTTTTGACCTCTTTAAAATTACATCAAATTTGTCAGTGTCTGGCAGCTGCTGCAGCAGCAAATGTCTTGCTGATTGTTGCCATATTTTTATCAAGGTGTTTGAAGTGGTGCTCTTGCAGCAGCGTGTTCAGTGTCATACTTTTATACCCCACAGTTCCACTAAAATTAGGGAGAGGATGTCTCGCCCACTTTGGATAAACACCTGAAAGTTTGATCTGGAACAGCTATCGCATATCTCATGCATTTCCCAGAATTTCTTTCTAATTTGTCACCTTCTTATTTCTTCAGGGTGGAAAGTTTGATGAGCCATGTGACGGCTTGGACTGCAGCAGAGGGTGCAGGTGCTTTCCAGAGAAAGGAAGCAGGGTGAGTCTTTCACAAGTTTTCAACTGTGTACTCTCCTCTGGAGTTCGGGGGAAATGCTTTCCATTTCATGTCCTCTTCACTTGTTTAAGTCCAATAACAACACCTGAGAAACGTATCGCTTGGTTTTTAGGGATGTTTGAAAGACTTCTACTTGGTAGCAAAGTCTGTGTTGAACACAGTTTCTCAGATAGTTGATGGATCTGAGAAGTTCCTAGTTCAGCTAAACTCTTATTAGTAGATATTTAAAATTTATTGTTAAAATCCTGCAACAAAGTAGTTTTAAAGTTACTCGTGTACATGTACATTTCTCTGTACTTTGCTTCTAGAGAAAGATGTATGTCTAAAATCAGTGGAATACGAACACATCAAAGTATCATCAGAAATTATAAGTTGCCTAAGACAGCTCAACTGTGTTAAACAATAAAGGTGGTCACACCAAATATTGTCTTTCAAGCTTGTTGATATTGTAGAGCCTGTATCTTTTCCCTTTTCCCTACTGCATTTCTATATGTTTATGCATCCAAAATGAGGGCTGGCTGAAGACTCTGGCACAGTTTTGCAAAAAGAAAAAAACAACTTCAAGTTTCACAGTTGTTCACTCGATGTTAGGAACTATTAAACACTCCTTTATTCATCTAGAGTCATCGTCGTTATCTTACTTAATCTTAATTTTGTTATCTGGCAGCTTTACAGTCACACAGAGGAGAGTTTATTGTACTGATAACTGCACTGATCCTCTTTGAGGTTTCAGTTAATTATGGTTTTTACTCTGAGGAAACAAGTACATTACTTTAATTTAATTAAGGAATAATTACCTCGAGGCTTCAGTTCCAGGCCTTATCTCTCTCCATCGTACAGCTACATACATTAGTGCCCAGAAACATTATCGCTATTTGACACGTATCAAAGCGACGCCTGTATCAGACTGTGTAATGCAAGCTCCGACAGTCCTCATCAATAGCTGTAAATGTGGTTTCTCCAGAAGACGAATCAACGAGTAAACATAAAACAGCATGTGGCTCCGGGCGAGGAACTTATTTTCTCATCATCGCTACCATGAAATTAACAAGAACATCCAAACAAAGGCTGGCAGAATATGATGGAATCAGCTCACTGATTAGTGGTGATGACACATACGCACAGTATATATCACCCGTCATCTGTTTGCACTTCAGTATTGAGCAAAAGAGCAGCTGACTGATTTATGGCTGGAATTTAAGAGGAAAGTTTTAAATGTCAGTGTGATCCTGCTGGTCTCTAATAAATTACTGTACGAGGCTTTAAAAAAGCTTCAGCATCATCGGGCCAGACGGGCGAGTGCTGTAAACAAACACAAACTCTCTAAAACAACAGAAGGTGGCGATATTAATGCTTCCAATACAAACCGCTGCTTTATTGGCAAGATTTAAAAATGAGTAAATCACAGTTGCTACAGCAATAAAACATCAGCCGTAATTTTAAATGTTGCTTTTGAGTCAGAATCGACCGAGTGCCGGCGTTAAAAAAAAAAAAAAACAGTACACAACGAGTGCAGTGATAAGATTGACATTTAATCTTATCTAACTAAGATGAGTGTGTCGTAGATGCTAACAGTTGGTAAAGACGAAATGTTTCAGTGTTTTTTGCTTTGACATTTTTTTCCCATTTAAGAAATGGGAACCTGTTACATATATATTTCTGAGAGTTCTCATTTTATGAAACAGGGAATATTTAAATGAAGAGCACAAACTGATTTACTCATGTTTGCAACAGTTTTCTGCCAATTGTTTCTTCATTTTTTTTGTGGTTAACATTGAAATGAACTGCTTAGAAAACAGCACAACCACACCTATGAGCACTGTTTGAGGATTACACACTATTTTACCCTGCTTTTTAAATCTTAGACTCTTGTCACTGCTCTTTGAGCTCTACTTTATTCCAAATCAGTAACTGAAAGTGCACTAGAAGAAAGGGAAAGTGTCATTTTTTAAACTTTTTTTTATTCCTCAGAAAAATCCTAGTTATCCTTGGATTTTTCCCTCTCAGGCTACAAACTGGGTTGTTGATGGGTGAGGCCACCGGTATTACCCTTTAAATGAAGCATGAAAAAAACAGTCGATCTATCCATCCAAAAATCCATAAATCCATCCGTCCTCTTCTGCAGAGGTCGTCTCCAGGTACTCTTGCTTCCTCCCACAGCCCAAAGACATAGATGTAGTCGGGTTGGGTTAATTGGTGAGTCTAAATTGTCCACAGGTGTGAGTGTGAGTGCAAATCAGTGAGCATAATCCAAATATTAAATAGTGAAACGCAGCAAAAATCCTTTTAGTATAAATAAATAGGATTTGGTTATTGCTGCTTATGTAAAATAACCCTGTTTTTCTTATGTTAATCAGTGAATCGTGCTCTTCAATAAAACAGCAAATTATTATTAGATCATTTCCAAAATAAAATCCCTGCTTAGACGTCCTGACTAAAGCCAGACTAACTGTAAGCTCGGTCTCTTTCAGCCTTTATCCAAACAGCAATTACTGTCTGACACAGCAGCCCTACACTTACTGCCTGTTAACTGTGCACCACTTTAGGTAAATAACATAGTGACGAGTGTCGCCTTACCCATAGGTAAATGTAGGTAAATGATACAGCTCAGGTAATGCCACCTACCTCTGCGCAGCCCCTCTGATAAGCCTAAATGACACAGCCGCTGTGTCTTTAACTGTTACTGTTGGGAGCCGTTTGAGCGGGAAGGTGCTCATTTGTCTCTTTTCAGTTTTACTTTTGTAGTTAGAGCTCAGAGAGCTCAGGCATGCTCCCGATAACGGCCATAAACGGACGCCCGACTGCGTTCTGTCAGCTGAAGCGTTGAACACAAAGTGAGGTATATAGGAGACTCGAGTTATGTCACAAAGGAAAGTTTTTAAATCTCTGTTTCTAAACTTAAAGCAAACCAGTGCTCATAGACTTAAACATTAGCTGTTTGCTTTCAAGGTTGTTAATCTATAAAGGAATTAAGGGAGCATATTTATGTTTTTGCCTTCAGTAAATGTTATTTATGTATGTACATGTATACAGTATCTAACAAATGATTAGACCACTAACTAAACCCAATGTTTATGTGACAGCTGCCCTAAATTAACTGTACTAGTAATCGATTTTGAATGTTTCTGTAATGGTTAATCCAGGAATAAGTGCAACATCCGCAATTAAAATTGTGTTTTTAATGTAAAATATAATTATTATTATTGTAGCCATGAATTGTTTAAATTCAATTAAAGCGCAAAACGTTTGGGAGCCGTTGGGTTAGAAATGACAGATGAATTCCTTCAGGTTTCATTAATGGTCCAGAAAAATAAAAACAACAAAAAAATACTGTTGAATGTTGAAAGTCAAGTACAACAGAAAAATAGATAAACTGGATTAGTTAATTATTGGTGGTCAGTAAGTTGTTTTTAAAGTTCACATTAGACCAATAAAATATAAAGAAATGTGGGCTGGCTCAAGACTTTTGCACAGAACTGTGACTCAGTTTTGAGTGTAAGTACACTCCCACCTCAGTGGGACTCTAAAAACAGTATCCCAGCATCGATCATCGTCAAGCTCATACATGTAAACATTCAGACAAGTAAAGAGATATTAAATATTTCACAGATCATTATCTTTAATTGGGTTTTAAGATCTTTCCCAATATTAAGTGGAAGTTCTGCTTTCTTGCATCTGCAGCCTCGCAGGCCCCCCTAAATCCTCCTGAAGACATCTCTAATGCTCTTTACCTTGTAAATCCCACTTTAATGGCTTCTCTCCAAGTCCCTGTCACAGCAGTGAGATGTTTCTACAGTCTGTCAAATATCTTCCTCTGATTTCCTCTTGATAAGTTTGCTTTGAACGAGAAACAGTCAGCCGGCGCTGTCAGGATTTCAGCCGGACGTGGATTGAGTTTATCATCCCGGAGCTGTTTCTACCCCAAACTTTGTCAGCTTTTATTAACATAGTAAAAAATGGATGTGCTGATATGAATCAAAGATAGCTGAGGGTAACTGACAACGTTTAAATGTTGTCACGTATGTTTTGTGCAGATGTGCTCTTGAACCCTTAAGGGGAACTTTTATGTTTTTCTTAAATTTCTTATCTGCACACAAGGACGTCTAAGAACCGGAACAAATGAGGGGGTTTATCAGGAGTTCATCTCACAAAGAAAAAGCAGCACTCTCTATTTACCAGATACTTTGATAGTGGAGAAAAAGCACAACATACCACGAACCATCACTCTTCCATGCATCAATCTCTTATCAGTTGCTCTTTAAGCTGCCTTAGTTTGCCCACAGCTGCTGCACATCAGCACGCTGCATCTTATGTAGTGTTAGCTTATAGCACCTCATTGAATTCACATAAATTCCACCTACACCATAGCGGCATAGTGATGTCCACATTTGCAATGTTACTGCTGGTGTCGCTACATTGATCCGCCTTCACGAGCAGAGCTGAGCTGTTTATGTTGACTGGAGTTAATAACTCTTGGTCAGTTACTTGAAAAACAAAAAGATTTCGGAAGAGACTAGACGTGCGGTAATAGACACCGATCGACCACCAGAGGAAGATATTTTATTTGAAGCCAACATGAGAAGAATCATGGGAAAACATTTAAAGAGACATCAAAAACACATTTACATGTAAATACAAATCCGTCACCAAGCTTAATTGTTTCCAGTGTAGAAGGAGCCTGGGAGGTACTTCATACCTTCCTTGTATTACCTCCCCCTGCTGATACTGTAACGTGAGCATGCATGTCCGTTTCACGCTTTGGAGAGGCAAAGCTTGACATCTACACGGTTGTGGACCAGCGTCTATTACACGCTGTGCCGTGATACTGGGTTGGACTGAGTCTGCACACGTACTGTCGCAGCCCTGAAAAGCAGAAAAAACTGCACCTTTACACAACCTGTTGCATTTGTGCAAACTAGATACAATTCATTACAATACAGCTATACTTGTGCTAATGAATGGACTGTAAACGTACCGTACTGTGTTTATATTACTAACAAGCAGAAACGTGACCTCGGTTAAATTACACCCTCTATCCCATTGTATTTTAAAGTGTGACATATGTGACACAGCATATGAAAACCAGGCCAAAAGGACAAGTTTTCAGTTTCATTACATTTTTTTATGATTCCTAAAACTTTACAATTAACATGAGAAGATGGAAAAGTTGCCAGCATCACCTTATAACTGAGAGGTTTGCAAGACGAGGTTTTATTTGCATTTTATCCATGAGAAACTATTCAAAAAACTACAGTTTGAACACAGATATGCAGACAGCAATAAGAAACACCAGAGCGCAGCACTGCTGCAATTCTTTGGTGGGTTTTTTCTGTGCTGTGGCGCATGTTGGGAGTTGAATATAGAGACCAGTAGAATCTCTTATAATATATGTGAAGCTACAGCTAAGAAGAGCTGGTGGAAATGAGGGAAATGCATAGGTTTAGCGTAGCTCTGTTCAGTAGTAGCATAAGTGCTCAAAGTGGTGAAACAGATGAAGTAGAGCAATCTTTTTTTAAATTTTCCTTAGCTTGTTATTGTTGAGTTTCTTTTATATTTTCACCTGTTGTTCAGTTGAGGTGAAACTGCTTATTTTTGATTAAGTGTAACTATCTTCTTGACTAAGTAAGCCCCACTTAAATGTAGTCTGCAGTGTGGGAAGTTCCAGATTTGCAGGAGCAAATTATTATTAAAACGCCGACTGTTATTATATTTGGGATTCAGTCACCCAAGTGCTAATCATGTTACCTAGCTACATGTAAGTTTGGCCAAGTTTTGATGGCTTTAGAGCGCATCTAAACTATGACAACATAAATGGCTTCTTATTTTACACAAAAGATGAAGACTAAATGATCGAACTGCTTTAATAGGAGGTTATTATTCCTGCACTTTCCCCAATTTCTCCCTCCAAACATCCAGAAAGACAAAAACTTTACACTGACTTTATTAATAAAATTAGTTTGGTTATCCCTTTTTTCTTTCTGTAAGTCTTTGGAAGTTCCCCTCATTCAGTAAATCACTCGTTTTAGAACGTGTGATGTACAGAGTCTCATTTAAAAAAATGTGTTGGGTGCAAGTCAGTCGTTGACCTTTTAAATATTTGTGATACTTGCATTTGTTGTTCGTGTTTTCCCATGGCCAATTTTTTTGGCTCATACTTACCCACATCTGTGCTAACAGCACTTGAGGGCACTGCATTTACCTGGAACAGTGGGCCGAGCCAGCATGCCTGGGCGTAAAAATATCAATAGAATAATCTTCAGCAAATAAATGTGGCATGTAGCAGACATCTGGTAATAAAGAAAAACAAGTACAAAAAAAACAACCTAATATATCTTCCCTGTCAGCTTTGCAAACTTAGAAAGGATAAAGAGGCTTTTATCAGTGGCATTACGTAACACACCAATGTTTTAGTTTTTAGTTTCATTAGATTTGCCCAAAGGCTTCAGCTTTTCTTCCACTTAAAAAGTCCTGAAGCTCTGAGAGGATACAGAGCAAAAGTGTGTTCACATGCTTCCGTGATGTTTTTTGTTCGGTGGATTTAACATGTGTCAGGTTGGATCTATTAAGTCCAAAAACATCCTCTCCAACTGGGTGAACCTCGAGGGTCAAAGGGCAGCCCTGGGGACGACAGGATGGTTTGGTTGGGCTTTTCAAATTAAAGAAAGATCAGGAAGCATGTGTTTTATTTAATTTTGTCAAGCCTTCATCTGTGCTGATCAGAAACAGAGACAGAGGGAAAAAGACTTCCTGATTTTGCTGAGGGTCCAGAGGGGTCAGCTCAACATTTTCTGTGTCGTGCTGGAGTGAAGCTCTCCACACTGTCAGCTGCAATATGTGACTTAACACTGGGAGTGAGGGGCTCACTCAAGAGAAAGACTGCAAAGGCTGATGCTATTAAAAGAGTCTCATTGGTGCTACAGTCAGGTCCAGCCACCTCCTATCTGCAGCCGGGTGATTGGGTTATTTAGCTTAAATGAGGAATCTTTGAAGCTCAGAAGTGATGCAGCACAAGCTGAGATGTTCATTTTTGCATCAGCATGAGATGGGGTGACTTTACTAACACCCCCCCCCCCCCCCCCAAAAAAAAAAAAAAAAAGAAGTAGTGACTAAAACTGTTAAGATAAACAAACTTATCATTCTTTGAGGTTTCATACACACAACAGGGAATCAATAAATAAAAAGACATAAATATTTAAAATGACAGAGAAGGTTCTGGTAGCTCATTGCCCAGACTGTTCAGTTTGTTAACTGTAACTGCTAAATAAAACGACATTTCTATAGTAGAAAGAGAAAACCATGAAAAACATTTCAGTTTAATTGTTTATTGCTTAATTGCTCTGTGTAGTACGAATGGTTTCAAGCAAGAAGCTTGAAGACACTTTGTATATAGTTTATTTTATGTAATTTTTTACTACGATTTACTACGACTAGTGAGAACACACATGAGGTTTAAGGCCTGGACAAGTTTGAGAAGATTTGACTCCCTTGATAAGCCCTTCAATTGATGGCCTAGAAAAGGTTGGCAGATACGGTATCATTTCTCAATCGTTATCCTTTTATCTGCGGTTATTAACAGCTGATTCCAGTTATCAGTTTTAAGGATGGGCATGGTGCAACTTTAAATGATGGATGTATTTGTTTTTTTATGCTGTTGGCTTGCCCAGGCTGTCAGAGGTGCTTATTTGAAGCCTCTAACATGCACATTTTTTTTGCTTCAAGTTGGTTCAAATGAATATGTCTTTCAGTGTCTGTCAGTCCTGACAGACTGCGCCAAATTTGAAACTCTGTTCAGGAGAAAAGAAACAGACACACTCTCTGTCTCGCATGGAGACAGACAACAAAAAGGGTGCAGGGATAAAGGATGAATGTAGAGGAAGGTAGAGCGTCTACCTCGGCTAAAGTGAGATGAAGGCAGAGGGATGTGTGTCACGGTAGGATGAATCCCCTATGAGGCCGCTCGATGAAAGGCTCCCTGAGGCCTTTACCTTCAGAAAAGATAAGGACACACTGGTCAGACTGTTTGTTCGTAATCCCTAAACAAAGGAGGAGGAATTGGCAGAGAAATAACAGTTTCAAAATGGATTAAGTTTTCTATCACTGCCACAGAGAGATGGTGTCATCAGAGGTTAAAAAAGAAAGGGTAACGACAGTGGTGTTGATTTTGTTTCAAACCACTGGAAAAGGAAAGAGAAGTAAAATACTTGAGAGAGAGTGTGCACGGAAGTTCACTGTTTGATAAAGAGAGGATACAAAGATCTCAGCAACTTGAGATTTTTGTTTTCTTTCACTGTAGCCTGATCTGTGGTAATACAAAGAGAAAAATACTATCAGCAAACTAAAACTTTGGATGCAGAGAAGTCTGTTGTCAGGTGGCAGGAACGTCAAAAACATGTGATACAGCCGCTGTGTCGACTACTTTTGCATGTGCACTTGTTGGTTCATCAGCTAGCTATAGAGAGCACAGCAAATGTGCTCCAGTGCAGTCCTCCAGAGTCCCGACAGTGTTGCTCGACGTCTATGATCGCTGAGCGTCTGTTGAATGCTGATTGGTTGACAAGCAGACAGTGACAGCAGAACTCCCCGAGAATGGCAGAAGTGTGAAAAAACATCCAAAACATCCAAAAATGCAGCTTGAAAAGTACAGATTGTGGCCCACAGACTGCGAATAAAATGTAAAACATGCTACCGCTCCTGAACCATGATTTCCCCATAACTCAGACTGATCGTGGTAGCTGCGGCTGAATTATTTGTCATTGCCGATATTATAAAGAGAAAAGCCTTGAAAAAATGTTCTATATGAAAAGACCGAAGAGAGGGGAAACACACACAGAGATAATCAGTGTTTGCAACAGAATGAGAAAAGCATGAATGATAACTTTGATCTCTCGCTTTTCTGTTCCTTATCGTTCAATCTGAAGATTATTAAGTTTGCGTGCACGTCCCTGACTGAGGGCTTGTGCACAAGTGTAGCTAATAGTGGTGCACGCGTGCCTAAATCTCAGGTATTGCTATGTGTGTGTGCGACATATATGGTGATGTTCAGGACCAACTTATCAGCAGTGGCCTGTCATACAAACATCTTCCCACACACACAGGTTTCTGGGCCCCAGTGTGATATTTTATCAGGTTCCCCCTTCAGGAAGTCCACCAGTTAAAGTATGCTGGTGGGTTTTGTTTAGGCTTCATCTTACACACACACACACACACACACACACACTTGTAAAATAGTGGTAGAGGGGCCATTTTGGCTCCCATTGTCCAGAATATCTCAACATACAAAACCCCGCCTTACTCATCTGTCAGTCGGAGTTGAAATGAGAGCTTTGAACCTGCGTCTCGCCTTGAATCGCTTTATTCAAACACACGAACACCTGACACTCATAGCCCCTCCACTCCCCAAGAAGAGGCAGCCTTTACTCTAAAAAAGGTCAAAGGTCATAGCCACCACAAAGACTAGAAAAGAGCAGAAGGTCAGGGGCACCAGGATCACAGACTCACAGACACACAGAGACAAGTGTGCGTGCGTGTTTTCATGTGCGTGTTCAGAAAAGCTACTTCCCTGACCTCTGCAGCCTGTTTTCTGTCACTCCTTCGTTTCCTCATCTTCTTCAGACTTTGAATATTTTATTTTTGTTGTTTCGTGTTAAATCTTAAAGACAGAGACTTGGACACAAGGTTTAAAGACCTTCTTTATCAAAGTGCATTATCTCAGTGCACTCTACTGCCCTCATATGGCATGTTCAGGAACTGAAATTTACAACAAGTCTACATTTAGTGTGTGGGGGATTTTCCTCGGAAAAGGGAGTTTGTTTAGTTCAGAATGGCTCATCTGATAACATGTGGTGATACAGTTTTGGCGTTTTCTACTAAACACACGATAACTGATGCTTTTTTTTAACATTGTTTTATATCATTTTATCTAAGACTTATTTTTGTGTGTATGTGTATTTAATTCTGCTTCCTGTTAAAGCCGAGTTATGACAGGATGTGGCCCCAGTGTAAGAGTGGGTATACTGAAGTGTTCTTGTGCAAGTCGGTGCACCTGTCACTGGTCCCGATAGCTGAATGTGTATACAGCTAAAGTAATAAAGAAGCAGCAAAGCAAAGTATTTTTAACCAAAACTTTGTTTGATTGTTACACTTGCTAGTTCTGCAAAATATACAGCCTTCCAGATGGAAAACGTTCATGTGTTCCAGTATCGTATGAAGTTTAACGGCATTCACGTTAGTGTTGATTAGAAAATCAAGTGCAGCAGAGTTATATTGTGTGTACATAAGTTGTGTTTGGTCGAGCTTAAAGTTACAGAAGCTGGTTTTAAATGAAGTAATGCCGAATGAAGAGTTGAGTTTTATTAAGTTGCTTATTTAATGTGTACAAAAAAGATAAAAG
Source organism: Neolamprologus brichardi (assembly GCF_056152115.1). Classification (NCBI taxonomy): domain Eukaryota; kingdom Metazoa; phylum Chordata; class Actinopteri; order Cichliformes; family Cichlidae; genus Neolamprologus; species Neolamprologus brichardi. Next base: position 24,882,017 of record NC_142106.1, on the reverse strand, counting down.
AGAAGAACCCAGTGTAGTATATCAAAGTCATGTCAAAGTCATTTTTAATACATTTTACACCAACTTAATACAACTTTATTTTATCAAAATGTATTACAAAGACAAAAATGTAAGACTGCCCTGAGTGTTAACAACACTTCTACTCAATATTAACATTATTTATTAGACAAAGACAAAGAGCTCAGTTTGTGTTGTGTTTTTGTGCCCCATACGTCACACAGTCACAGGAGTGTGTGGATAAATGAACCTGAACACTGACTGAAGCTTCAGTGAATGACTACAGGAGTCTCAGTTGCAGTCTGCTATAACGCAAATCTTTACCCAAACACTGGAAACCACGTTACTTATATGGACGAATCACAGTCTAAACAGCAAACCTGAAATAATCATCACAACACGACTAAAGTGCAAAATTATCCGTACATTACTTCTAATGTGTCTCATTGGATATATATACTTCTTAGTCCCAAAAAGTTAAATTTTTTCTAGTTTTTAGACATTAAACTTTCATTTTTATATGTCTAATACTAGCTGCAATCCTTTTTATGTATCTCAAACAAAATTAAAGAATTAAACTGAATAAAAAAAATAAGTGTTGAGCAAAGTATCCAGAGACCAGATCTCTGTAGTTTATCCTCACTGCTCCCTTTTCTGTACAAAGTAGGAATTAAATACCTGGGCGATCTAAGTCTAAGCACACAAACACACTCAAACAAAGGTCAACACGTGCAGGAATGTGCAAACCTGATTATTACTGATTTTATAGGCTCTTGTGATTTAAAGTGATGACAGCGAAGTTGTTTTATGACAATTCCACATAAATGGAAACCGTCATTTATGACTTTTTATTCTCAGAGCTGCCGTGCCCTTCTTGTTAAGCATAAACTCAGTGAGACCCTGTTAAACATGCAGAAGCTCATCACCTTAAAGGGCAAGACGAAATATGTCACCCAGAAATACAGAACATGCAATTATGTCTGAGCATGTGTGTGGTATTTCTTAATCCGCTCGCACTGCGTGTCTCATACATTGTGCTGCTTTAAAATAAGCACGATTAAAAGCAAATATGTTGCTCTTGCTGCTTTGATTTAGACCTTGCTGACTCCTCGCTGCACTTTGGGTGGGCGTCAGATGGTATCGCATGGGAGTAGAGGGGCCTCTGCTGTTGTTTCTCCTCTTAGGGCTCTTGTTTTGAAGGAGCAGATAGGAGATACGTGGAGGAGATATGTCCCACGCTGCTGATGGAGACACACACAGATACGCTCTGATATAGAAAATATGCACATTAGCAGAAAGCTCTGCAGGAATCTCAATCCCAGCCTAACTAAACACAGCTGGATGGAGCTCGTCTTCGCACAAGGATACACCTCAGCTTTTTGTCATGCACACTTTTAATCTGAGGCAAGCCGAACAATTCAAAAGCTTAACCAAACAAAAAACAGCAAACGGCCTATGGACGAACACGCTCGACCACCTACGCATCACACCTACTAGAGCTGCCCCGCCAGTGGAAACCCACGTCACGAAAACTATGATGAAATGTACTGACACTAGTCAACTATTTAAAACGAGATGAAAATGTGACATTTAATTAGAACTAATGAATTAATTGTACAGAAAGGCAGTTTGGAACTGATCCAATCAGAAGTGATCTCTTTGTGCAGTAAGGGTAGATGCTGCTGAGAAACAGGGAGGGAGGGGAGGAAGCTCCTGCGCTCGCTGGAAGAGCAGCGTAGACATATGGACATATTATGCGTTTGAAGTTAAGGAAAATAAGGTGCTTTATAATCCATGTGGAGACGTGTGACAGGCTTGACTGGATTTGAGTTGTTTGCTGTAGATTTCCTTTCAATGGAGCCTTAGCTTGACGCTCCGCTTAGCCCCTCTTTCCATGTTCAAAAAACAAAACAACAGTCCTTGATAGTTTCTCAATATTTACTTCAAAAGTCCAAACAGGTACACAGCAACAGAATTCCAAATTATAAAAACTTATAAAGCTCAATTCAAAATGGATGAAGAGAGATTGCGAGGTCAAAAAACCATGTGGCTCCACTCTCCTCTCGCCCAACTTCCTGTTTTTTCTGCACTATCAAAATAAAAGCGTACATTTCAAATTAAACTGCATGTAGGCTTCTACATTACCGGCTCCTAATTGTTATCAATGTCTTTGAAACAATTACTCCAAAATCTTTAACTTAAATGAAAAGATCTATGGCTACATTACTTAACTGAACTTCAACTATCTTAAAGAAATCTTCTTTCATTTTCCTCCCCTCAGAGGAAACTAGTTCTTGACTTTCGAAGAGTGCATCAGTTATCTTCGGCTTCTTGCAAAAGGCACAGCTTTGTAACTGGTCGACAAAGCTCATTGGTCTTGGTCTTTACTTTCACCTGACGCACCAGACCTTTCTGGTCTGGAAAGATCTCTACGATTCTTCCTAGTGGCCATGAATTTCTGGGTGCTGTGTCATCTACGATCAGCACAACATCACCAACATGGAAATTTCTCTTAGGTGTAGTCCATCGTTGACGCTCTTGGAGTTGCATGAGGTATTCCTTGCACCAGCGTTTCCAAAAAATGTCTGCAAGATATTGGATTTGTCTCCACCTGCGATTTACATACTGGGCATCCTTGTTGAAGATTCCTGGGGGTAATTCTGGCTTAACCTTCAGCAACAGGAGATGGTTGGGTGTTAAAGCCTCCAGGTCATTGGGATCTGAAGATTCCTTTGTAATAGGCCTGCTGTTTATGATAGCCTCAGCTTCACACAGCAAGGTGTGGAGACCTTCTTCATCCAACAGTTGTTCTTTTACTGTGACGTTCAAAATTTTTCTCACTGAGCGGATGAGTCTCTCCCAGCTTCCTCCATGGTGAGATCCTGCTGGTGGATTAAAATGCCATTGGATCCCCCTTTGCTGCAATGATTTTATGATCATACTGGAATTCCATTCTTTAATTGCTTTCTTTAACTCACTGTTAGCTGATCGGAAGTTGGTTCCATTATCCGAGTACATCTCTTTAACTTGTCCTCTTCTGGCAAGGAATCTTCTGATGGCGTTGAGACACGCATCAGTGTCAAGTGAAGATGCAACCTCCAGATGTACAGCTCGTGTGGTAAGACATGTGAAAATGACACCATATCTCTTTACTTGACTTCTTCCCCTTTTTACCAGGAATGGACCAAAGTAGTCAACGCCTACTTTGGTGAACGGAGGGTCATCAGGCAGGATCCTGCATTTTGGTAAATCTGCCATTATTTGTTTGCCAGTACTTCCATGTAGCCTTTTACAGGTGACACATTTTGACAAGAACCTTCTAATGGCTCCATTTGCTCCAGGGATCCAAAATTTTTGACGCAGATGAGCCAACATGTGATTCCGTCCGGCGTGAGCTGTAACATCATGGGTATGTCTTAACACAAGCTGTGTGATATGTGACTCCTTTGGCAAGATAACTTGCTGCTTAGCATCATCTGGCATCGCTGCTCGACTTAACCTTCCTCCAACTCTTATGACTCCATCTTGCAGTATTGGAGTCAACTTGTAGAGAGAGCTATTTTTCTTCACCCTTTGATGTTCTTTCAGCAAAAATACTTCACAATTTCCATTTCTGCTTCAGACAAATCATCACAGGTTAGATTTTTTCCCTTGAAAGCTTTCTTGAATTGGCTCATCCTGATTTCCTCACTTATTGTGCTTGCTTCCTTTCTCTTTGCTATTAATTCCTTAAGCAAACTCTTCAGCTTCATGAACCAGGCTACAGCACGCTTTAGCTTTGTCCAGGATGAGTAGTGATTCATCAGCTGGTCTACTGAGTCTTTGAGCCCTTGCATCTGAATGACATGTGTCTGAGCTTCTCTTTTGACCTCTAAGTCATCAAAATCCAGCATTCTGGGATCTGGGTTCTTGGGCCACTGATCTTCTGAGCAGAATAGGAAACTTGGTCCCGAAAGCCAATCACCACATTTTAAGAATGCTGCAACAGTCTGTCCTCTAGAGACATGATCTGCTGGATTCAAAGTGGTATTGACATATCTCCACTGCCGAATGTGAGAATGGCTCAAGATTACTGAGATCCTATTAGAAACAAAGGTCTTGAATCTTGTGCCTTCACTATTCAAGTACTTTAGCACAGCCGTGCTATCTGTCCAAAAAACAGATTCATGCAGTTCTACTTCTAGTTCCTTCTTTAGAAGTTTATCCATCTTCACTGCAACTGTTGCGGCAATCAATTCCATTCGTGGGATGGTTGGACACTTCAAAGGTGCAACCCTTGCCTTTGCCATTACCAAGGTGGACTGAGTCTCGCCACTTGCATTGCGCAGCAACAGGTAGCTTGCTGTTCCATAAGCGTCTTCGCTTGCGTCAGCAAAATGATGCAGCTGCGCAAAGACTGATGCACCAAAATGCTTTGACTTGATGCTCCTGTCAACTCCAAAGTTGTCAAGCCTTTGCAAATCTGCAACCCACTTATTCCAGCTCTTAATGACATCCTCTGGTAGGGATTCATCCCAGCCGTATTTCCTCCGACATAAATCGTGCAAGATTTTTTTTGCACACAGAATCACCGGAGCAACAAATCCCAGTGGATCAAAGATGGAGCTGAGAAGGGAAAGCAGTCCTCTTCTAGTGTTCGGTCTGTTTTTAAGGTTGATCTTGAACTTGAACTGATCTGATTCAGCACACCACTGAATTCCCAATGCTCTTTCCATCGGCAAATTACTCTCGTCCAGATTCAGAACTTTAAATCCTTGTGCTCTTTCTTCATCAGGAATTGAGTTGAGCAACTTTCTGCTGTTGCTTGACCATTTTGTTAGTCGAAATCCGCCTTTTGCCAACATGTTCCTCAAGTCAGAACACAGGTTGATTGCTGCGTCTTCCTCTGCAATTGACTTAAGACAGTCGTCCACATAAAAGTTTTTCTTGACTGTCCTTGCAGCTTCTTGACCAAATTCCCTTTCGAAATCAGTAGCACATTTCTGAAGTGCAAAAGATGCAACACTTGGCGAAGAGGTGGCACCAAAGATGTGGACCAACATTTTGTGTTCTGCAAGCTTCTCCTTGTAATTCCCATCAGACCACCAAAGAAACCTGAGGAGATCTGTATCTTCCTTGCTGACTCTGACTTGGTGGAACATGGCCTCCACGTCAGCCATTACTGCCACAGTCTCCTGTCGAAACCTCAGGAGGACTCCCACCAGTGAGCTTGTCAAATCCGGTCCCTGCAAAAGATGCTGGTTCAGCGATGTTCCTTGAAAGCTTGCCCCGCAGTCGAAGACAACACGTAACTTTCGCTTGACTGGATGTCTCACTCCATGATGAGGCAAATACCATGTTCGTCCCTCCAGTGACTTACATTCAGCATTGTTCAGTTTGATTGCGTAACCCTTTTTTAGGATATCATCCATATATGCAACATATTCCTCGTAAAACTTGACATCTCTGGTGAATCTTTTCTGTAAGTTCAGCGCATGTTGCACTGCGACTTCTCTGTTGCTTGGCAAGCACAGCGCCTTGCTTCTCACTGGAAGACAAATACTATAATGGCCATCCTCCAGTTTTGCAGACTGAGACACCATGTTCAGAAACTGACGATCTTCCTTGGACATTTCAAGATTTTCGTCTTGTCCCGCATCAGGAAAGTCCTGCTTAAACTGTAGCTGCCAGAGCTCTTCCAACCTGGCTACTGATATCCTATTCACAGTCACTTGTGCCAACCTGTTTCTCCCACTCATGTCGCCTCCACTCCTAAGTGGTCCATTTACTGTCCAACCTAATATTGTTCTCACTGCGTAGGGTCCATTGTCCACGCTGTTTACCACCTTAAGCGGTTCCATGGCTTTGGGAACATTCACTCCTATGAGTAATCCAACATCCGCTTGGATTGTGGGAAGTTTCACTTCCGTCAGGTGAGACCACCTGTCAACATCCTCCTGGCATGGGATATTGTTTTTACTTACAGGAATGTGGTTTTGTGCATACACCTCTGAAAGTTTAATAAACTGGCTACCATCCAGACTACTGACTTCCAGTCCAGTCACAATGCAGGTGTTCACAACAGATTCATTTCCCATCGTTCGGAGTGAGATTTTCGTAATTCGTCCGTTCAGGTTCAGTTGTTTTATCAGTGACTCTGTCACAAAGGTGGCTGAGCTGCCTTGATCCAAGAATGCATATGTTGTTACTGTCTTGGTTCCTGACTGGGCCTTGACACGTACTGGAACGATTGGAAGAATACAATCTTCCTTACCGGCCCCAGTCATGCTGAAAGTTGCTGTTGTTTGTACAAGAGCACTTGATACGAACTGTTGAGTAGCCTCCCTTGCTGTTTCTTCTTGTGAGTCCCTATTGGTGATGTGCAGCAGGGTAGGATGCAGTCGAGAGCATTCTTGACAATGGAGCTTGTCTTTGCAGCTGCTACTCATGTGACCATGTTTCAAACAGGCAAAACACAGTCCTATGCTCCTTAAAAACTCAATCTTCTCCTTATGAGGCTTGTCCTTGAGCTTTCTGCAGATTTGGAGGTTGTGTTGCTCTCCCTTGCAATAAACACAAGGTTTGCTGCTTGAATCCACTGGGACAGTCCGTGTTTTTGATGCCACTTGTTTGGCACTTTCTGTCTTGTTTTCCATTTGAGGGTCAGTGATTGCTGTTGTAAACACTTTCTTTGGTTTGAATGTCTCTGCGTATTGTGGCTTTGCTCTTTGTCTGAATGAGTCCTTCACACCTATTGTAGTTTCCCTTATATTTCCATAAAGTGGGTGTAGCACGTACCTAACTTGCTGATTGATAAAGTTGACAAAATCCTTGAACTTGACTCTTTTCTTCGTTTTGTCTTGCAGGTCACAAGCATGCTTTCGCCACGATTCTTTAAGTTTGTAAGGAAGCTTGTTAGCTAATGCCCTTAGGTTAGACGTATTATCCAAGTCTTCCATGTAGTTAACATCTGTCATTGCATTGTAGCAGCCGGTGAGAAACAATGCAAAGGACTGTAGTGCAGTGCCGTCTTCTGGCTTAATTGTCTGCCAATCCAGGGCCACCTTTGTGTAGGCTTCAGCTATCTTAAAGTCATCTCCAAAAAACTCTTTGAGCATTTGTTTCGCCTTTGTATAACCCACTGAAGGTTCCATATGGATGCAACTTTTAACCAACTGATGGGGTTGTCCACTCGTGTACTGCAGCAAATACTGTAGACGATCACGATTATTATCAGTACGCTTTTCAATTCCATGTTCAATGGAACCGATAAAAGAGTTGTATTCAAGTGGATCTCCGTTGAAAGTTGGAATGGAGATGTCAGGTAATAGAGATGCTTTGTGATTCTTTACCAGGTACTCAGTGACATTAACTTGCTGAGAAATGGCTTGACACAAATTATCGAGCACGGGTTCACCAGCCCTTTCAATGCTTGGCGCAGGCACTGTCCTTTCTTGCATTGGTGTCTGCACCTCGTCGTTGTCGTAGGGTGCAGATGAGACGTATTGCGATGTTGGGTGGAATGTTGTTTTAATCTCAGTTTTGCCATTCTGATCATCATCTGCAAAAATGCTCATGTCTGGCTGTGTATCTTCATATTTTTGCAAAACTTCCAGTTTTGCATCTGACTCAGCAAGGGCAGTCTGCATAGCATGCATTTCCCTTTTAGCCTTTATTGCAGCCTCTCTTTGTTTTTCTTCTGCCTGCAATTGAGCCTCCTTTCCTTTCATTTCTGCATACCAATCCGCTTCTTCCTTTTCTATTGCCAAACTCTTCTCCAGAGCTGCAGCCTTTGCCTTTAATGCAGCACGCTCCATTTCTACCTTTAATCTAATAGAGGAAGATGTAGAGGAAATGCTTCCACGTTGTGATCCAGATCTACTTGAGCGTTTGCTTGCCGACTTTGACGATATGGACCTATTATCAGCCTGCTTTCCTATGTTGTCCTCTCTGTTCTGTTCAGAGCGTTTCATGACTTCATTCATCCACCCTTCACATTTCCAAAAGAAATCATTCAGGGACTTGTTCTTTGGATCAAACCAACTATTTTGATCTTCCAAAAATTCATCTTCACTCATAAGTTGTTGCAGTTCAGAATTTAGGCTAGCAAAGTCTTGCTGCAAAGAGCTAAAGTCAACTCGTAATTTATTTTTAACGAGGTCAACATTTGCATCATCTTCCATTAATTGCTCAATTTCTTTTTTCATGCCTGTTAATTGAGAGAGCTTATGTCTACGTGTGTTGACATTTCTAGTCTTGCAGTCTTCCATAGCCTTCTCAGTCATTTTTACAATCCTTTTTCCACTGTTTTGTTCATCCATGGGTAGCAAAATTCCAAACTCAATCAATACACATGCACCTCAGCAAATTGAAAAAGGGCAAGGCAATTTAAAACTTACAGTTTTCCATCTTCAGTTTTTCCTTGGTTCGGTATTTCCTTCTTTCTTTATAGTCAGGCGTTTTCAAACTCCATTAATCCGTGAAGAGCAGGTTTTTTGACTAATGTAGATTTCCTTTCAATGGAGCCTTAGCTTGACGCTCCGCTTAGCCCCTCTTTCCATGTTCAAAAAACAAAACAACAGTCCTTGATAGTTTCTCAATATTTACTTCAAAAGTCCAAACAGGTACACAGCAACAGAATTCCAAATTATAAAAACTTATAAAGCTCAATTCAAAATGGATGAAGAGAGATTGCGAGGTCAAAAAACCATGTGGCTCCACTCTCCTCTCGCCCAACTTCCTGTTTTTTCTGCACTATCAAAATAAAAGCGTACATTTCAAATTAAACTGCATGTAGGCTTCTACATTTGCTTTTATCTCCAAGTGTAAAACATTCTCGTTCCCTTCTTCTGCAACTTTCTGGTATGTTGTAAGGACAAGAAGGAATCTAAACCATGAGGACTCACTTAATTCCTCAACTCCTAATTCACATAATTAAGAGCCTCTGTAAAGGGGAATTGAAAATTCCTTCAAAGTAAAAGTCTGGCTGTTTCTAGCGTGTTGGATCATTCGATATGACCAAGTGGACAGCACTGAGGCCAGATTTGGAGTGATGTCTTGTTTTGATCAAGCTTTAGACTTGTTTGGCATCCCACAGCCATCAAAGAGAGCGGAAAAAAGTGTATTCTTGGATATCTCAGCCGTCATTACAGCAGATATGATTTGGATGAGGTGGTTGGTCCTTTAGGTTGGTCTGCAATCCAGAGTTTTGTTGAGACTTTCAGAAGCTTTAGTGACAGTTTCTATGACACAATTCAGTAAAAATGTTATGAAACCAGATTCAAAGAACAGAAGTGAATACTAGATTACTTCTATAGGCCCAATGTTTGCATCTGAAGTCAGCACGTTTAAATAAATCTCACTTATCCTACTTTAAGGGACATCTCAGCTCAAATTTTTTTGCCTTCTCTTAAATTCAGTTCAATTCAATTAAAGTTCATTTATGTAGCACCACATCACAACAACAGTCACCTCAAGGCACTTCATATTGTAAGGTAAAAAGCCTACAGTAATAGAGAGAAAATCCCAACATTCAGACAACTCCCTTTGAGCAAGAGCACTTGGTGACAGTGGGAAGGAAAAACTCCCTTTAAACAGGAAGAAACCTCCAACAGAACCAGGCTCAGGGAGGGGCGGCCATCTGCCGCGACGCGACAGCATTTACTTTGTGATGCCAACAATGAGATTAGGAAAAAAATCAACATTCATTTGTTTGAACTGATACTCAGTATTAACGCTGTTAGGTGTTTGCAACCTAAACTCCTCATGTTCACTTAACATGGCAGTGTGGAAAACACATTTATTACTAAAAAAAAAAAAAAAAAATCTGAGAATTTACTTATAATTTAAACATTTAAACTTGCTTAAATGGTCAAATTCATGAAACATTCTCCTAAATAAAACAGGAAAGCTGACATTTTTTCCACTCATAGCTAATCCACCTTTAGTTTTGGGATATTTGACTGGTATAACCTATCTTGTTTTTGCTGATACAACAGGATTCATTTGTTGCTTACAGTTTGTATGATTTTCACCCATGTTTTTTATCTTTGCAGGATGCTTTTTAACCTTTCCTTTGAACTCTTTTTTAACCCTTTCAAGCCTGAATCATGAAATAATTGCCAGAAAATGTGTTTTTATTTACTTTATTTTTTTATTGTTTAAAAATAAATCACATTTCAATTTGCATATATGACATTCAATTTGTATTATATTTGCTATATTTCTATATTAGTTTTTTTCAATTGCTTAAAAATCTATTGTGCAATTTATTTAGGTTTTTCAGGGGGAAAAATTCACACCGATGATGTCAAAGTCCCAAAAACTGGCAAAAAACCTGAATGTATTAAATATGACACACTAGTCGTTAAGGGATTAACTGATGCCGACACGCCACTGTGATGGTTTATCTTTAAAATGTAATGTAGCACGAAGGTCAAATTAAGATGGTATCATGAGAAAGGGGTGTAGTTGAGACTATTTTCTCAGAACAGGATTACTGTTATCCACTTTAGCTTATTGCAACTGCAATACTGTAGTGAACTGAAGTATTTAAGCACAAAATTCCTCTTCTTTAATTTTCCATTTGTCTCGACCTACCAGATAATTCAACACTGATTACTGTAATTAGTTTTTAAGCCAAACCTGATTATCTACAATACTTGAGCAGTGGTTTAGAGGTTTTAAAGGCTTAGATGAGTTGTGCATGCCAATTACATGTGCTGTTTGCTCTGAGCAGTTGGCATCATTGTGGGCTAACTTTCAGGGTGGACGCATGGGAGTGTAATGTTGCTTTAGCTCCAGTTATACCACTTACTTAAAGTTTCTAAGACCAGGGGATAAAAGGCTGTATATCATGTATACAGCTGTAAAAACCTATTCTGAAACTTTTACCTCATGTTTTAGTCTTTCTTGTAGAGATTCATAGTAGTTGCATTTAAATAACAAATAGGAAGTTGCTCACTTCCTGGACAACAGCTGAGGAAACTCCTCAAATTTATGGCATCGTCCGCTGACCAGTAATAGGGTATTTACTGGTGGGGTAAGCACCTGGGTGAAAACAGAGAACAGGTTGTGTGTAATGGCAGCCATCACCAAAACCAGAGGAGTCGATTGTAGAGCGGAGGTGTAGGAATCTGTCTTATGGAGTATGAAAACCATACAGTGTGTTGAAAACTAACAATCCAGCTCCACCAGGAAATATTAGAAAGTTTGATGCAGCGAGCTTCACTGCAAACCAGAATCAGTAACCTTTGGCTACCATTTAATTAACTTACATTCAATGATAGTTTGGTTGTAATATTTTATACCTAAAATATGAATAGTGAAAGAAGCTATTTTATGTTTATATCACAAGGGAAACTGATAAAATATATGAAAACACTTTGTTTCTTTACCCAAAATAAAAATGTAAGTTTGCAAAGAAACTTGTTTCAGGTATAAAAACCAAAAGAAACAAAGATGCACTGAAAACAAAGAAAGAAATGCAAGTCTGTAAATCGAAGTGGCATGAAATAGAAAAATAGAAAACAGGTTCAGTTTGTTTATTGAAGTGAAGTGAAATTACATGATATGCCCATACATGTGCATCAAATGCTAATACACAGGTCTTATCATGAGAGCATTAGGATTTAGTTAATCAAGCTACTGTTGTTTTTTCAAGCATTAGTAAACCATCGCTAGATGATGTGAGCTACAGTCATATAGGCTTACACACTGGTGCTTGTTCTATATTAGTGACTGATTTTAAGAGCTTGCTAACAATAAGAATGGTCACAAAGAGGGATACAGTACTGCACCAAAAGCTTCCTGCATATACTTTGGCTAGCTACAGTCACCCATAGTTTGCATGCAAGTTGCCAACCTGTTTCCAAACACTTGCCAACTACTTGCTAAGCAGCAGTAAAACAAACAGAAGGGGAGTGGAAACTGAAAGCAATGTACAACCTTTGAACCAAGTTGGTTACAGCAGTAAGGTACTACTTTTACACTGAAGGCATCGGCTGTTTCTGCAGAAATTTTTCATGTTACAGTACCACTCGGAGAGTAGTTGGCAAGTGTTTGCAGGCAGCCGAGTTTTCCATGCAAATTTTGGGAAACTGCAGGAGCCTGTCAGCAACCAATACAATCAAAAGGAGGTTGTTTGTAGAACACCATCTATCTGTAGTTGTGAAGTGTATCTCTTTGCAACCAGTTATACCCAGTGACAGCCAGCAATCAACCAATTAGGAAATACACATCTTTTCCAAGTGATCGGAAGTTGTTGGGCTCACTGACCAGCCTCTCGGCTGTGCTGTTTTCACTTGTGAACTAAAAATCTTCAGGGTTTTGGAAAGTAGGGCAAACTGACAAAACAGTAAATTATTTCAGCCAGACAGTTAATGAAGGAGAATTTAAAGAAATATCTCACAATTTTTAAGCTTTGTTGCTTTATTTATGTCAGCAATAGAAAGAAATGTATCATGAGCTTATATGCTGTTTAGATTGATTTGAAATGAAACACTTGAATGTTTGGTCCGATATCGCCCAAAGAAAAAACTCTGGAAGCCGCGTAGAGGCTTGGAGCTACTCGGGATGAGTTGTGGAGCAGCTGAAAATGTTTGGATGTTTTTCAGCAGTTAATTCAAAGTGTTAAAAGTTTTCAAGTGCTTGCCCAGGTCAGCTGAGTCATTTTTTTTATGTTTATGGAGTGACAACTTTCACAGCTAGACATACATAAATACCAGGCCACTGAACTGTTTTTTGGGAAAAAGTGCAAAAAGGTCAAGTTGCTGGAGGAGCAACTTAGAAACCATGTGTTTAGTTAATTTGCTTAAAAAAATCAAGGCTTTACTTTCACTTTCTGTGGTTGTTTTATCCTCAGTCATCTGGAGCAGGACAAACATGCCTGGGAGAAACGAGGTGTTTAGGTTTGCAGTCGGACCATTAGTGAATAGAGGAGACCTAACCCAAACATTCCCATCTAAGGAGGATTTCCCTCTTTCTCTTTTCTCTGTAATTTTAAATGGACGGAGTGTGGGAGCTGAAGACTTGCACCTTGTTTCACCTTTAACGGCATCAAAAGTCCCGTCCTTTCAGCCCGTATTTTCACTCTGCCTTTTTGGCAAAGGCGTTTGAGGTTCTGCCGATTCATTTGGCTTCAACCATAATTGGGTTATCAGACTGGTTTGCTGATTAAACTTGCACCCAAAGACCTATCATTTGCCCACCCCTTGCCTCATCTTCAGCCCATCATCAAACCCAAGTGAGCATGCGGTGTGACAGCTAAAATCTTCCCCATAGCACAACCGGCTCACAGAACAATGTGTGCGGATAAACCCTCCAAGGGCCCGAGGGCATGTGTTCGCGTTTGCATGCGCGTGTGTTCATAAACAGCACACATACACACACTGGTTATCACACGAATGTTAGCTAGAATCTGTCTGTCCAAGCACTCTCCTCTATCAGGAAGTGAGGTAGGCTTGATGGGAGCAGCAAGTCCAGAGAGCTTAGTGGGCCAGAATAGGGTCCATTGTGCCCATTATGCTGGTAGGGATTTGGGCCTACAAACTGACTAGTCTGCTGGAAGGTGATGAGGATGGAAGGTCTGGAAGAGCCGGGCAGAGACCCGACAGGATGGCATGAAAACAAACAGGGATGCCAACTGGCGAATGAGACGGTGTCGGGAGTCAGGGAGATGATGGCAGGGGGAAAGATCAACGATAAAATTTGTCTCCATGTCTACAAAAAGCAGAGCTAGACATATACTTAATTAAAGGCCATTTAACTACTTAATTCAATCTTACCTATATAGCTCCATCTAGTGAGGTCTATTCTTCTTCACTTGGACCCACTGTACAGTCTAGCACCAAAGTCCTTGTAGAAGCAAGACCGGACAGTTATTTGAACAGTCATTGATTGGGAGAGTAGATTTCTTCCATATTGGCTTTTCCCCTCATTGGTTCTTTTTTGAATGCAGAATTGAATTTCCTGCTCCTCACATACAAGGTCTTGAATAATCAGGCCCCATTTTATATTAAAGACTCATACTTGACCACATGAGCACTTTGGTCTCAGACTGGAGGCTTATTTGTGGCTCCTGGGATATTTAAAAGTAGAATGGGAGGCAGAGCCTTCAACTTTCAGGCCCCTCTTCTATGGAACCAGCTCCCAGTTTGGATTCAGGAGATGGACACCCACTCTACTTTTAAATTAGAGTGTCTATTTTCCTGTCTTCGTCCCCTCACCCCTAACCAGTGACGGCAGATGGATGCCCCTCCCTGAGCCTAGGTCTGTCAGAGGTTTCTTCCTGTTGAAAGGACGTTTTTCCTTCCAACCGTCACCAACTGCTGGCTCATAGGGGGTTTTCTAATTGTTGTGGTTTTCCCTCTATTATTGTAGGATTTTTACCTTACAATATAAATAAAGTTGAGTTGAAAAGACTCTTTCTAATCCCCCTGGTCAATTTTAGAGCAGCTTTAAATTTATGGCAAATTAAACCGCCTGGATGTTATTTAAAACTACATGTAACTGTTTTTATGGGGCTTTTACCCACCTTCTTGTTTCATCTCTTCTCTTCCCCCTCCTCTCTCAGTTTTTTAAAACCATACCATGTTAGGGAATACACAGACGCCTTAAACCCTCAGAACCTCCCTCAAAGAGTCAGGGACAATAAACAGCTCAGACTTTCAGAGATTTCAGTTTTGAAGCCATTTTTAGCATTTGTTGGTTATTTTACTAGCTTGTAAACATCTTTTTTTGGTTGAGGCAGAAAAAACACTCTTCACTAACTGACACCAGATCGTATTTTCACCTTAACCAACTCTTCACCTCTCACCTTTTATGTAAGGCCAGACAGACGCTTTGAAAGTGACCTATGACCTGAAAATAGAAACTAAAAAGACGGCGGAGCCTTTGGACAAGGTGACCCCATGACCTGCTGAGTTTTAGATAAACAAAGAGATACTTAAGCGAGTGGTTGGAGGTCTGCTAAGACATTTATAGGTGTATGTTGCTCAAACTGTGATGACAGCTGGGAGGAAGACAGGTCAGAGATTAAGCAGTAGGAAGTTGGTGGAAGGTGAAGAGGAAAGGAGAACCAAAAAGAAAGAGGGAGAAGAAATGATGTATAGCAGTTGTTTCAATAAGGAGTGATGGAGGAATGAGGGATGAAAAGAAAGGCGTGAAAGAAAGCAGCTTCCTATGGGATCCCTGCATATTTTCCCTGGGTGAAACCAGGTGTGAGTGTGAACTATGGGCCAGACAAGTCAGGCAGGCTGGCACAGCCCTGTCATTAAGCACTACCTGCCTGCCCTGAGGCTGGAGCTGAGAGCTCAGGTAAGACAGTGTGACAAAGACCAGTCTGGCATCACTGTCACTTTACAAAGACAAACACATTTACAGTGTTTAAGTGAAAACCCTGTAAATTTGTTTTTACCTGTAAACTTACAGTAAAATTCTGCTAGCAGGTGTTTCACTGCCACACATTAAAAACGCACTGATATTAATGTGAGTTATTTAATTACTGTCATTAAAGTTGGAAAAAGTTTCCATTAAACACGAGAAGGCAAGTACACCCACTTTGAATTCCAAGGTTTCACACATAATAAAATAACATCTGGTCCAACACTGAGTAAATACAACCTGAAGTGAAGAACAACCCATAATGTGGTACACTGTGTTATTGTTTATGTAGCAAAAATTAGGCCAAACTGCAGAAGCAGTGTGAAAAACGATGTATACCCTATGATTCAGTAGCTTAGCTCGTTTAGCAGCAATAATTTGAATCACTTGTTTCCTTCATGACGTTATGAGTGGCTCACATTGTTGTTGTGGAATTTTGGCCCACTCCTCTTTACAACGTTGCTTCAGTCCATTGAGGTTTGCAAGCATTTGTTTATGCACAGCTCTCTTAAGGTCCCACACCAGCATTTCAGCAAAGTTCATATCTGGACTTTGACTGGACCATTGCAATATGTTGACTCTTTTCTTTTTAAGCCATTCTGGTGAAGGCTGGTTGTTTGTTCACATGCATTTTTGCCTTATAGCCATTCCCACATTAATGGGACGCAACAATTATTCGTCTTGGATTATTACTGATGTCTATCCTCCACACTCCCGAATGCTCCAGACCAGCAAACTGCCAAGACGTCCGATTTTATAGAGGTGACCACACTTCTGGGCAAACAGTTAATCAGGTGCTTTTGATTAGCAGCACCTGACAAGCATTTATCATATAATATAAGTTATACAATACACTGATACAGTCATTCTAGGTTTTAAGGAGAGAAATTCACTTTTATTGTGACAGCATTTTCTCATAGACTAATATAACTTGTCTGCTTGTTCTAGGAACTACTACGTCATATATATGAATAAGAGATTATTTATTTTACCACCACTCCTCACACATGTGGTTTCCTGTACAGTCTAAAGAAGGAGTTTAAGTCTTTATCGAAAAAGTCCAGATGCTGTATACGCCTGATTCACCCTGTGGTTTAGATTAAATCCTAAAGAGTGTTTACATGTAAGCTCGTGTTTGACCTTCTGTATGTATGTGTGGCTCTGATCTGGTTTGGTGAAATACATTTCTATCTGCAGGCACACAGACTCTGTCTATATGAACGGGACCAGCTCAGAGGAGATCATTATCTTCATTTATCTATTTATGTGTGCATGGAAATAGTACAGGGATGTGACTCTTTTCTATGTGTGTAATTAAGGGTGTGCACTACTGTCCATACAGTAAACGGATATACATTTGCACTATGTTGTATATTACCCCGTCTGTTAATGCACGTCACATTAGGTTAAGTTAAATTCCAGATGCGAATCTGGTAGAAAGCAGTTGGAAAGTGTTTCATCCTTCATAAACATCCCTATAAATATATGTATGATTGTCTTGTAGATGTAGATCTGCAGCAGTAGTTTATATTCTCAAGGAAATTTAAATCTATTATTTATTCATAATGAGTTTACGAGCCCATTTCTTTGCATGTCGCTGCATTCTTTTACATGCATTCTTTGCATGTAAAAGCTGCACTCTTATTTCAGTTTATGATATAAGACAAGCTTACTATGGATTTTGTTTTCGTACTGGATTTATGTTTTTGTTGGGGGGGGTTTTCCTGCAGCATTTACATAATAACAAGGGCTTTTTTAGCTGTGAAGTTAAACCTTCACAAACATCTGTCCCACTATCTGCCCACTCCTCCCTCCATTCATCTCCCCTCTCCTTATCCAGTCAAACTTCTTAAAATGTGAGCTAATGGGAGGCTGTCAGTACTTCTGGGTGCTGTGTGAATGTGTGTGCGTTTGCCTGAAGTAGAGCCACCTGTTAGTGTTTGTTGTGTTTATGCTGCCCTCCTGTGGTCACGACTGAGCGGTGCACCTGTGAGCTGTGTAAGTCATTTAGACAACATAGTGAATTTTTGGCTCTTTCAAGACTAAAATGTATTTTTCATTAATTTTACTGTCATTTCTTTGCATTCTCTAACTGAATGTGAACCTACAGTAGCTGTGCCTCTACTAGGCAATAGGTAATAGGTAATAACTATGTAATATCACTACTTGTGTTATTTCATGGACTACACGTGAGCCACACTCACATGTTAACTCCCCCCGTTGGTGTGCAGTCTGTGTTTTTCTGCTTGCAGTTTGGTGAACAGTGATCATGTCTTCTCTTTGCTCTCAGGGTCGTCCAGGAGCTCTCGGTGAAGTTGGACCGTCTGGACAGGACGGGCCACGTGGGGTCTTTGGGCCTTCTGGGCCAAAAGGAGAGAAGGGCCACCTTGGGCTGAAAGGACCGTCGGGCCCAAAGGGAGACAAAGTAGGTGCTTCAGATCTTTACATTGGTTGTAATTTGTTTTTCCCATTAAATGTGATTCGTTCACTCAGTGGCCACCTTATTAACCCATTGAAACCAATGGGAACGCTGATTTAGGTCAAACTTTTAGATCAAAGGAAACATTAGCACAAAAAATATCAGCAGTTCCTGAAAGCATCATTTCTGTTCTTTTCCTGTGATGTCATTATGGTAATCCCTGGTAGGGCTGCACATCCAAATCTCAATGAATAGCACAGAAAGCAACACAGAAAAAACAAAATAATAATAAAAAAAAAAAAAAAGTAAAATGAACCCACATTCAAATGTTTGTTTTCTGTAGAGCTGCTTCTCACTCACTCACTTTGTCTTCTCTCAACCAACCTTCTTCTCGGGATTACCGTAATGACCCTAATATCACTGACACGTGCAGAGTCGCTGCTTTCAAGAACAGTTGGAATTCTTTTAATTTAGCAAAATATTCAGCAGTTACTGGAGTTACAGATGTTTTAAAAAAATGTGCAAGACACCTGTCTGATGCCAGCAACGGGTTTGGCTATAGAGGGTAAAATACATCTACTACAAAATATCTAAGTTAATGCAAACATTTAATGAGCTAATCACAACTCCGCGTGGCATGTAGACATGTTAAAGTTCAAACTGGGCTTCAGAATATGTAAGAAATGTGATCTCAGTGACCACAAAAGCATCTCTGGAGTTTACAGAATAATCTGAGAACAAAATCTCTGAGAAGTGTTTTCGACACCTTATTGAATCTGTGCCATGAAGAATTAAAGCTGTTCTGAAGGCAAAATATGGTCCAGTCCAGTATCAGCAAGGCGTACCTAATGAAAAGATCCATGATGTATGCACATACTGTGTATAACTAATTAGCAAATACATTTTTTTAATAATATCACAGTTTGCTAAATATAATGCTTCATGCAAACATTGTACATTCAGATTTTCTACACCAAGCACGCAGTTGCATGTTTTGCCCACAAGGTGTCTCCATTCAAAGTTATTGTATATTTAAAGTATTTATTATCTTTGCAGGGACCAATGGGAGTGCCTGGATTCCAAGGAAGTGATGGTGTGCCTGTAAGTAAACAGATGCAAACGGTATCCATTAATTTCCTTAATGAGGTTTCTTGTCATTAAAGATAACATCGAGATTTTTTTCAGATTTTTTTCTCTTCCTCGTCCTTTTTATTCATTTATTCAGCTTCACATTAAGAAATTCCAGATCATATTGTGTAAAAAGTGCAGGAATATAGAAAAAAATGATCATGGAAATGTAAATATTCTAATGAGAGGTCAAATTATAATTTGTCATCATGTCCTTATTATCCTTCGCTGTGCAGGGTCACCCTGGTCAGCCGGGCAGCAGAGGACCACCGGGACTGGACGGCTGTAACGGGACCAGAGGAGATCCTGGAGATCCCGGCTTTGGGAGGGGATACCCTGGCACCCCTGGATTTCCTGTACGGAAAGACATCCTGTTTCATTCACCTCACATATTTTTAATCTCACGTATAGCAATACTTAGAATATTATATTTACATACAGAGACAGAAATACTGATGTTGTGTTTGCCTCCAACAGGGGCTGAATGGGCCTAAGGGTCAGAAAGGAGAGCCTGTATTCATCTCGGAGAATGCTGTAAGCTCCCACTCATGCACACTAATGCTGCTCACAGGTTGATCTCTTTAACCAAGGCAGTTCAGCTGTTTGCAGTATCAAAATATTGCAAAAACTTTACTTTTCCACTTCCATTACTCTCGTTTTTTTTATTAGGTTGGACAAATCTTTTAGTTCCTGCATCTTTTCCTCCTTAATCCCTCATCCCATAATCTTTATACATACAATCACAATCTGCTTATAGGGAAGCTATGGATTAGAAAGAAAAGGAAGTCCTCTCATTTAGCAGTAAAACCGCTTAATATTTGATTTTTGATTGGTTATCTAAATAAACTTTATTTCAGTAGTCAGTAGGACAACTGAAGGTGTGGAAAAGTGACGCATAGGTTACTAATATTTTCACAAAGATAATTCTCCCACAATTGATAGTTCAGATTTCCTCCAGCGGTCATTGATGAGGGGTTGTTGATCAAAGTGATCCAAATGTCGATTCACAGGCAGGCAGATGTAAACAAAACGTCTTAGAGTTCATGAAATAAGGAGGTAAATTAAACCTGTGCTACTTTATAAAGAGGCTAGGAACACAGAGTGATGACGACAGACACTGAGACAAAGCCTGAGGAAATGACAACACTATTTGCACATAAAAGGGTAATCAGGGTAATGGACATGGCAGGTAACGAGACACAGATGTGTGGTTAGTAAATGTTGTTGTATGTGTTTTCTTTGCATTTTCTAAGCATCTCAATTTATCAATAAACTCTAACACAAACTGAAACTAACAACCACAAGTTCAGCAACATCTTTAATGAGGAGTCCAACAACCTAAAAAAATACACACATAAACCCAGGTAGACTGCACTGAAAGAGTTTTTAATCTAGGTGATATTTGTTGATCTCTTTGACACATTGAACTGCAAATTACCCAGCATATGAAGGAAACGGGTTACTGTGACACAACTTTATTGACATTTGCAGCATGAACACATGACATGAGTGAGCAGACAGAACGGTTGAGTGCAGCAGGACGACGTTATTCTCGATGGCATCAGCTGGATCGACTGCCAGCCTGATACAGTTTATTGAAAGCTGCTAACAGATTTAAGTTCTCATTTACCGAAGCTGCTGGAGTGGCATTTGGCCCACTTTGACTCCTGCTGATAACCATGAATAAAAATCCCAACGTTTGCCACAAATGAAGAAGACCGTGTTCTGCCATGTGTGTAGAAGTGTTGGTGCATCTTATTTATTGTTTGCTCTTCTCTTTATTGCACTCATCTAGGGTATACAGGGTCCCCCGGGTGACCCAGGACCCCCTGGCCCACCTGTAAGATTTTCTTTCACTATTTCACCCAACAGCATAAATATTTAATGCAAAGTAGTACGACTGAGCTCTGTGAAATATGCACTGGATGTTAGCAATGTGTGGTCTAAAATAATGTTACACCACAGTGAAAACAGCACCGCTGTGTAACGTGGGTTTGTTTTCATTTGTTTTATGTCTGCAGGGTTTCCAAGGTCCTTATGGTCCAGTCGGTTTTCCTGGTCCCGAAGGACCTGAAGGATACCCAGTATGTAAACTCAATTATCTGTTTCCTCTTCCTCAGACCGATCCCTGCATCTACACCTTCATTTTTCTTTTTTTTGTTTAATTAATTTCTAATTTGCAGTATGCTGAATGCAGTGATTATGAAGGAAAAACTGTTCTAATACCTTGTGTGACGATTGCTTTAATATTGCTTTATTAAATATCTTACATTCATAAAAGTTCTATGCGAGCAGGCATTTAGGTTTTATGTAACAGGATGTTTAAAACTTATTTTTATTTTATTACATAAAATAAAAAATTATTTATTACATATTACATTAGTTGCACATTTTTTTAGCTTAAAAGTGGTATAACCTGCAAACCCTGTGATAAGTTAGTTCCAGTCACATTAAAGCCAGAATGCAGGTTTATTTATCTTTGACTTATTAAGCTTAGTCTGACTCTTTGTCCTGTTTATAGGGCCCACCAGGTCCTCCCGGTCCCCCAGGGCCAACGGTAAGTATAATGGTACACTAAAGGGACATATCATTTCTTTGAATTTAGACAAAGGGCTGCCTTTTGGTAGCCTCTCTTATTCTCTCATTGTTGTCCAGAAGTACATATGAACCTTTTTTGTTTTTAGGGGAGTGGTACTGACACATCTCAAGGAGAGAAAGGAGACAAGGTACGCTGTAAACCACAGAGCTCACAACAGATTCATAAATTTAAGTCACACGTACACAAGCAGCACTGCTGATGCTGCTCGTGGCAGTGATTCATTCATCGCACACGCGTAAAAAAAGACCGCAAAGAGGAACCATGGTTGTGCTCCCTTTATGCTACAAATATGGAAGCAAAGTATTCTGCGTCTAAAGTTTGCCACAGTCAGTGTAACTATCTATGTGTTAATTTTTTATGGTTTTATCTGCAAAAGCATGTTTTATAACTCAAAGTAAAAGAGAAGAGTGAGCAGATTGGACAGAGTTAGAAATGAGTGCATCAGAGGAACAGCTCAGGCTGAGCAGCTTGAAGACGGTTAAAGAGAGGCAAGGCTGAGATGGTTTGGATATGTGCAGAGGAGGGAAGAACAGTGAAGATGGAGCTGCCAGTCAGGAGGACAAGAGGAAGACTTCAGGGAAGATGTGTGGCTCTAGTGAAGGTGGGCTTGCAGATGTTTGGTGTGACAGAGGAGGATGGAGGGATAAAGGGAACATTTGAAAAGAAAAGAAAAAGATTAACAGCACAGTATAAAGAAGGGTGGGCTTTAAGGTATGAAAGCCTTGTGACTGACAAGTCAGCAAAACGTCCACTGCTCGCTAAACACATTTGACTGCAGAAAAATAAGCCTGTGACTCATCTTTTCTGTACAGTCTATGTTTAAGATTAGGATGTAGTCTCGTGTCACAGAAAGGAAAAACAGGACATCAGCAGTGAGGGCATGCAGGGGCACACAGGAAATAGGTTTGTCTCCTTTTAGAATTTATACCAAGTTACATGTATTTGTTGATGGAAGCATCACTATAAGATGTATATAAATGTCTGCCCCCAGTTTCTTTCCACAGAAAGAAAAAAATCTTTCTATTTGTTAGAGCAAAAACTTGTTTTTAACCTCACGGGGACCCAAATGCTAATAATAAACTGCTATTAAAGCAGAGCTCTGATTTAAGTCATTATGTTGGTGAAAAACGTTTTTTAACCACCGTTTCACGTTGTTTTGTAGTAAAATGTTATGGATATTGTAAAGCAGCCATTCCCAAAGCGAAAAGTGCTGTGGCCCCCTTAAAGCCAGAAAATTCTGCTTTAATTCACTTTGTTCATAAGTAATAATTTCATATTCATGATAGAATTAGGAACTGTACACAGTATTACTGTGGCATGCCTGCAGTGCCTGCAAAGTCCACCAGGGGGCCCCAACTGAAAATTTGGCAATCACTGCTCTACAATCACTAATGACAACAGCAGGCTTTAAGTGCTCTAGCTGTGTGTGTGTGTGTGTGTGTGTGTGTGTGTGTGTGTGTGTGTGTGTGTGTGTGTGTGTGTGTCTCGGCTCGAATGACACTAAAGTTCATTGATTTAATGCCGTGCATGTTAACATTTTGGTGGTGGCACAGCCTGCTCTTCTTCCGTCCATTGCATCCCTCCCTCCTTCTCCTTTTAACCCCACCGTTCCTGCATCCCTCCACCTTCCTCCTCTCTCCATCCTCTTCTTGACACATGTGTTGGACTGATTTTTGCATCTGTTTCCTGAATGATAAAAACAATCACATGAGCCTCTGCTTGTTTCGGTCTGGTTTGTTCTTCATGTGATCCGTGCTGCCGCTGAGACAAACGCAGACTCCCTGAGACAGATCACACAGCTTAATCCTGACCAGCTCAACTCCAAGTTCAATTATTTTGGCAATGTCTTTTCTTTCGATCGGGGAGTTTGTCCGATGTCCAGTGGCTTCACGGACTGGTTTCTTTATTGTTGAATGACAGCTCAGAGATTTCTCACCATAATTCACCCAAAATTCGTCCCATCCATCCAGTTTCAAAAACACCTCTCCAGTTCAGATTTGCGAGTGGGCTGGAGCTAATCCCAGCTGACTTTATGTGAGTCTATCCCACCCTGGACTTTTACCAGTTGAAATTTCTGAGTTGTCACTCTGGAGGACTGTAATCTGTGGGCTGTAACTGGGTGCTGCAATCACTTTCTCCTGCTTCCTGTATGATTTTATTTACCCATCTTGACCACATCAGGCCTCTGGTGATGATTGCTGAGACTTGTAGGTCATTCTCCCACTCCTTGACTTCTTATTCACCACCCGCTCATCAATCCACACACCCGCCCATACCGTTTGAACAAATGGCACAGGTGCTACTAACATTCATCTTCCTCACACACTGCATGCATGCTGTGATCAACCAAAACCCGTAGCGACTGAGCAAGGATAAAAACAGGGATGAAGTGAATGTGGAAACAGCTGGATCTTCTCCAGCCTGATGAAATGCACTTTTAGGATTGAATTACACTTTTTTTTCAGTAAACAAATGTGCAGCATGTGTATTTCTCTTTAATTCTGGCCTTGAATTTTTATACACTGACTATAATATATAAAGTGTCACTAAGCTTTCTAAATTTTTATCTATCACGGCTATTATTCCTTTACCTTCTCTAATCTGTTTTTGAGCCTTATATTTATATTTTACCCTCTTTTTTTGCCTCCTTTTTCTTATGCTCCACCAGCGTCACCATTTTTAAAAAATGCAGTAAATTTATATGACAGAAGAGTCCAACTGTAAGGCAGCAGTTTCTGCGGACTACAATGTTTGCAGATGACACTGTGATCTGTAGTGAGAGGCGGGAGCAGGTGGAAGGGACCCTGGAGAGGTGGAGGTCTGCTCTGGGGAGAAAAGGGAAAGTCAGTATAAGCAGGACAGAATACATGTCTGTGAATGAGAGGGAGACCGGTGGAAAGGTGAACATGCAAGAAGCAAAGGTGGTCAAAGAGTGCAGTCAAGTGGGAGTGGGTGGAGACGAGTGTCAGAGGTGATTTGTGACAGAAGGATAACCGCAAGTGGGAAAGAGAAGATTTAAAAAATGTTAGTGAGACCTGAAATGGTGTATGGTTTGAAGACAAAAGAACAGGAGGTCGAGCTGAAGACTTTAAGGTTTTCATTGTGAAAGTCCAGGATGGATAAAATTAGACAATTATTTTGTGTGTCAGAACAATGAGGCGACAGCTAAATGTCACAGCTGCCACCAAAGGCAGACTGTAGTGTAAACGCTGTCTCCAGGTGGAAAACCGGAGGAGTGATACGTCTCATGTTGTGCAGGTGTCACCTTCTCGCCTAAAGAAGTACAAAGCTTTAAAAAGATTTAAAGATCTACTTTCAATATAAGGACTGATGTCCCTTATCGACTGTGTGCACATTTATATGCATAACAGCAGATTAGATTAACTTTGAAAAAAGAAAACTGAGGTCATTAGTTGCATCTGATCAGCTCTGATGCTACTCTGCTTCACACTGTACTGAGAGTCCAGATCTGCTCTGCTCAGTGAATATCATTTAATGTGATTTTTCAAGGTGCTGATGCTATTTTCTCACCTTTGCTTCAGTAAAATAATCCTCCCATTCTCTCCTTTTCCTCTCACCTTCTCTCCTTCCTTTCTCCATTCCCCTCCTCTGCTCTTTGCGTCTCCTGATTGGCTAACAGTGTGTTTCGTGTGTATTTCGGACTCTAGGGTGACGTGGGTCTTCCCGGACCCAGGGGTAGTCCCGGCGACACGTCGCTAAGCGGCCCAAAAACACTCACTATCTACAAAGGAGATAAGGTAACACAGCAAAGGAAGGGAAGGAGCGAAGGTTTTTGAGCTAACACAAAAGACACACAAAAACACACGCAAGGATGTGGTGGGGGTTTCACTGCAGAAAGTAACCACAAAAAAAGAAGTGCAACGATGCAGCAGTAGGCAGGTCAAAGGTCTAATAAAGAAGAGGAGCAGTGATTGCAGCAAACCTTACAAACCTCAGAGAGGAGGACGTGCTGGAGAGAGGAAACAAGGAGCCGAGGGAGGACGTGAGGAGACGCGGGGAGAGGTGGAGGAGAGGTCGGTCATCACTGTCCAGACTCACAGAGAGCAGCAGTCGTGCATCTTTAATCAGAATTTGGAGAAAAAATCATTTACATTTTTCAGCCAACCTGAATTTTTTTATTAAGATCATTTAAGAAATACAGTATTTATCCCATATTTGTTTTACAGCTGTAATAAAAGTAATGAAAGCAACACAGATGCTGCAGACTGTGAGTGTGAGAGCCAAACTATGGCATTAAAGGTGCTGTATCATTAACTGCTGGAAAACCACTGATTTAGTTTAGGTTCAGTAAAAATTGCTCTGCACTAGACTAGGAAGCTTTTATTGTGAAAGGTGTTTGGATAAAATAGTTTTTCTTCCTTGGGATGTGTTGTCATTGTGCAATGTGTTTGAGGCTTATAACGTTTATGCATTAAACTGCAGTCTAGTGAACACGGCAAAAGGGACCCTAGTGAAAAGTTTCTGTTATAATTTTTTATAAACTTTTATAAACTGTTATAAACGCAGCATGTCTGAGCTTTCAAGTTCAAACTATTGATCCTAAAGCTGCCCGTTGGATAAAAAGTTTATTTTTTGGTAGCTTTCAAACACATGATGCAGACTGACACATCTTGAGTACAGACAATTTTGGAAACATGAGGAGATCTACCAAAAGAAATCAAATCTGTTTAGTTATAATTAATTAAAAACCTTCTGCATACCAATGTTAAAATTTAATCTGACTATTACTGTCTGAACCTCCTTCAAAGTTTCTGTAAGTAGGATTAAAGTTGTAAAAAAACAAACAAACACCAGCCTCTCTTCATCCTCATCCATAAAGCTCCTCGCTCCTCTCCTCGGTCTGCGCTCTCTTCAGCCGCTTCCTGCGCGGCCTCATGTCGTCCATCCTCCAGTCGACAGTCTGCCCTCTCTTCCCCTAAACGTTCCAAAAGCTGGGGTTTTTCTTTCCCGCGCTTCGTCAGCGTAAACAGCTCTTTCTTCCTTGGTCACCGCATCCAGGGCGACATGGGCTTGCCTGGTGACCCTGGCCAGCCAATGATCAATGGCGTTGTGGAGTTTGTGGGTTTTCCCAAAGGAGACAAAGGAATGCAGGTTTGTTGGGAAACACAAGTCATAATTAGCGTTTTATTTCACTGTCACAAAAAAATCAGTTTCAAACATAAAAAAGTCATTTTAATGGTGGCAACAGCCTGAAAGTGATCGACAACATCATGTGTTGGTAAACTTGTATGCTTCACTTTGTAAAAATTATAGAAAAGAACATATACTTTTCTCCCAGGTTCACTGCTTTATGAACCAGAGAAACTGACATTTTTCTTTGGTGTAACCGACACATCCAAACCAAGACTTCCTGTTATGTCCATGTGTCACTGGGAAAAGTCGATTTATAATTATTGCCACATGACAGCGATGGTCATCTGGCAGATTTCTTGAAAAGCGAGCTCTCTATTTGCCCAACACATATTGTTTTTGCTTCGTGCAACCAAAGCACGCTCCAGCGTGGCTGATCAATATAAACACAAGCAAAAAGCTTCCTGTCCTTTACCAAGACTTTCTGCGAATGCATCTAACTTCTGTTTGTAGAGGCGAGCAGAATAGTTTCTGAGCCTATGGCCACTCAGAAAGTTAAAAACCAACACTATACCAATGCTGCAGCTTTATATTGAACGCATTTAAACTCACAACACTAATATCTAGTTTTGTAACGCTATCGCTAATGTCGGGGAACATTTCCCCTGATATAATAAATCAGTTAAAACATGCTTCCCAAAACGTATTAAAGTAGAAAAATGCACGGCAAAAAAGACTCTTCTTTTATTTCCCTTCTACAAAAAAAGGTATCAAAGAGAAAAAAATCTACAAAAATAAAAGAAAAATGGAAACTTTTTCCTGGGAAATGTGATCCTTTTCCAGGGAGGTGACAGACTCCCTGCATCACTGAAAACCGTAGGATAGATAAACAACAACAACAAAAAATGGGAAGGGTGAAGGTGACCAGCTGACTATATACCTTTTGAGCATATGAATTCCCCTGGGAAATACCACTGAGTGATATTTACTCACCGCGTGGGTGCAAATCACCCCATGTTAGTGCTTTAGGGTCTAAACAGACAGCAGCAGCCACATTAAGCTGTTAAATGACGAGCTGCATGAGACCGTTTTCTTAGCAAGGTGTTGTTTTTATCAGACTGAAGCAGGATTAAATCAGATCACAGCCGCACAGCGATGGAAAAAAGCCACAGACGTCACGATAATGACAATCCTTTCTTTTGGTAGCTCTTGCTCCGAGACCTCAGTGATCTCCAGACTTTTATAAGACCTTTTGCATGCCTGAGTCACTAAAAGTTTCACAGCTGGAAGGTCAAAATAATAAACCTCAGGCTACGTGAATAAGAGACAAATGGAAGGAAAAGATGTGGAAAAATGACATCTTTAATTCCACTTCATCAAAACTGTAAATTAGGGAGGGACTAACAGTCACTGTTATTAAATTACATGCAACAGACTTGAGGCACAACAGTGCTGCATGCATTTCAACAAGAGGAGTACGTCTACTTCACTGTCCAACAAACTATGACTGTCGCACACGATGCTGATTTTAGCACAATTAAATACAACCCCACTTATCCCCAAAATTGCGACGCTTTAAATGTGCTCTAGATAAGAACTGAATGCAATGATTTGCAAATATTTTATGAATAACTGAGAAAATGCATAATTTTAAGAAAAACTGGCAAAAGGTGAGTAACATGATTGGATATAAAAAGAGCCTCTCAGAAGTAATGCAGAGCAGAGGTTCAACAATTTGCAAATTGTCGAATAATTTCAGAATAATGTGCTTCAATATCAAATTATTAATACTTAAAATATGTCGTCATCTACAGTGCATAATATCAAAAGATTTGGAGAATCTGGGGGAATCCAAAAATTCCTATTGGTTGTCTGTGATCTCTGGGTGCTCAGACGGCGCAGCATTAAAAACAGGAATGATTCACTCATGAAAATCATTCCATGGGCTCAGGAACACTTCTACAAATTCATCCACAAAATGCCGGTTAAAGCTCTACCGCGCAAAGAAGAAACCTCGCGTGAACAGGATCCATGATATGTTAAAGGCAATAAATGAAACAAAAACAAATGGGGATGGAGTGCGTAACCAGGATGTATTTTTTGCTGTTGTTTACTTTGCTCTCTCGTTGCCTCTCTCAAAGGGTGACCCCGGTCCAAAGGGAATTAAAGGATACCCTGGAATACCTGGCCTACCTGTAAGTATTCAAACAGTTTGCTTGTTTATTTTTTATTTCATGCCCACCATGCAAGATGCATTCTAGGAGAAATTTTGATTCAGGAGACCTTCCTTTTTGTCGCTTAATCACAGGGACCCTTTGGCTATCCTGGAGAATATGGAGAAAAGGGCATTCCTGGATACCCCGGGGGCAGAGTAAGACTCTGTGCTTTTTGGCTTCAGTTGCAGTGCATTTAGTGACATTACTGTTTGAAATTCCTTCCGTATTTCCCTTTGTGAGGGGAACTCCTCTCACCATTTCCTCTTCTTCTGTGGTGGGTGTTGTTTGTGTTTCCGCCAAGCAGGGGGCTCCAGGGTTTAACGGACCGCCCGGCGTTCCAGGACTGCAGGTAGGGTTCGTAAGACTGTAAGCGCAGAGTTTTAGTTCTCACATTAATTATGTGCCACAGAAAATACTCAGCTGGCTTACAGGTGAAAGTAATTGTTTCTTTGCCTTCATCCCCACAGTTATCCTCTTATATTAGACACATTTTCTTTCCTACATAGAACATAGAAATGTTTTTCTCTTAAACAAATATAATTTCACCTTTATTTAGTGAATTGGGGTTTCATGTAAAAATGTAGTTAATGGTCTTGAATCATAGAAAAAAAGAGCAACACATGTGTTGCCCTTACTCCATGTTAATAATCATATTCATGTGCATTCACAACCAAAAAGTCCCACAAAAACCAAGAAGAAATACAGTACATACTTCGAAGTACACTTCAGATAACCTCATAATATCTATAGGAAACTCAGTAGTTATTGCATCCTCTTATTTTCTAACTCATGACAAAATATATATATTATTGTCAGTATAGACACCCCTGCTGCACGGCATGATAGCCATTAGTCTTTAAACCTGTACAGTATGTTAAATTTAGATTAATTTTTCTTCTTCCACCCAGGGACCCAAAGGACGTCCAGGCACCCCAGGCTCATCGGGATACCCAGGATTCAAGGTAGAATCATTGTTCCTCTAAAGCAGGTGTATAGTACAAGTCAGGGGTATTTTCTTTCAGCTGTGTTTTCCTATATCCTAATTATTATAAAGAGACATCAACATTTCTTACTAAAAAGAAGTTTTATATCATTTGTAATTAGTGAACCTGTGAATTTATAACACCACAATATATCAGATCCACACGCCGTAGGCATAAAGGCAGCAGCTGAAAGGGCAAAGTTTCTATAAAGCTTCTCTGCTATTTCACCAGCAGATGGGGCTACTGTGCTCACACTGATGGTAACAATTTTTATTGCTCTATCTGTAAAATATACTACTCTTGTTACAGAGGTAATGATGACTTGTAAAAGCTTAATATTTTTTGTAAGGATATTTTTTAATATAAAACATTAACAATAATTAAGTTGCCTAATCACGGATCTAAGTTCATTTATAAGGAGTACCCTAGCTTAGCAGTTACAGGACATTTCATTAAACCCTTTTGACTTCTTGGTAACGCAAATATGTAATCAGCCAATAATATGGCAGCAGTTGTATTTGGACATGTTGACATGGTCACCTGATGACCTGCTGAGGTTCAAACCGAGCAAAGAATGAGGAAGAAAGGTGGGTGAAGATGCCTTGTTAATATCAAAGGAGAGTGGCTTGACTACTCTGAGCTGAGAAGAAGGCAGTAACTCAACAACCGCTCATTACAGCCAGAAGAGCAAACGAGCATCACTGAAAGCACAAAATGTTAATATCACTCCGCCACAATGACTCATTTTCAGCTGGCACCCTCTGGGTTTTATGGTTAGCTAACTAAAAATGGCTACTTATCTATATGTTGGTTTAGAGAGATGGTACCATCAATATTTCTGCTCTAACCTGTTTTTTGGGTACATCTTGTAGGGAGACCAGGGAGACCCCGGACCCCCAGGACCTAGCTCTTTTGTTAATGGGGGTTATGCTATTCAAGGTAACATGAACACCTTGAGTTTTTTTACACGTGTTCCTGTGAACCACCTGCCCTTTAACCACCTCTTCTGTGATTGGTTGCAGGACCTCTAGGGGACTTGGGTTTACCTGGCTTTCCAGGAACCCGGGGTGACCAGGGACCTCGAGGCTTTCCAGGACCTCCCGGCCAACCAGGACCTGATCGTTTTGGTCCAGGTAATACACACAAATTCACACTGATCATGGAGGATTAACCACCATCAGTAATGATCTTTATACAACAGAAGCTGTCTGTGCACACAGGTCTTCAAGGTCCTCCTGGGCCCAAAGGTGTAAAAGGAGAAGTGGGTGACCCCGGCTTACAACCCACTGGTTTTGAAGGTTTCCCAGGACTCCCTGGGCCCCCAGGACCCAGTGGCCTTCCTGGAGCTCAAGGCCCTCCAGGTACATTTACACAAAAACAGCAGATAAAGCTCTGTGGTCCTTCCCTCTCAGGCAAGCAGAAGTAGAAACCGAATATTTGAAAGTACAGCTTTCTTTTTATTTTCCTCCTAATTTTCTTATACATGTTTGATCTTTGACTGTTGTGTAAGTTGTGCTCAGTCTCTGTTACTGTTGGGGTTATGGGGATTGAAGCAAAATATTTTTCAGTATATTTAAAAATAGGTTTTTACATTTTAAACACAAAATTCAACTACTCGGTAGTGAAAGACAAGACATAGAAACACTTTCAAATATAACAGCTGACTGACTTTGCTGTCCTCCAAGGCACAAACGCTGAGCCCTGCTACATCTATCCTGATACAGGTCAGTCCTACAGGTATCCCAAAGGCAGCCATATTTCTTTGAAACTCGCCAGCAACAATCACGCTGCCAAAGTGAAATTCAAAACCGCAGACTCAACTTTCACAGCCAGCATCTAGCTGCCACAATGCTTTTATTTGAATCACTTCTGTGCTGTGGAGGGAGCGGTTGTTAGTATAGAGTGTAGCCAGCTTCAGTCTTGGATATGAGAGGCTCTCTCTACTGATCCAAGCTGCTTCTCTCATCTCTGGTGACAAGGTGTCGCCTGCTGTGAACGTAATTCACAGATCTCACGTGGACATTAACGCTTGCTAGCAAAAGATTTTTTTTAATGACTGTTTATTTGTAAAACAAACACATGGAAACACAGGGAGAAACAGTCTGTGTAACGTATTGGAAGGAAATCATTGGAAAAACATCCAAAGGTGGTTATAAGTAGGGCTGCCACGATTAGTCGACTAGTCACGATTACGTCGACTATCAAAATCGTCGACGACTGATTTAATAGTCGACGCGTCGTTTGAAGCTTTGTAAGATCCCAAAAGACGCAGGAATAAGTAGTAGGATTTAAGAGTGTAATAACGGACTGAAGCAGAAGATGGCAGCACTGCATGTACAAGGATGCCAGCTGCCGTTAAACCCCGAAGAAGAAGCTCTGTCCCAGAATTCATAGCGGCCCAGCGCAGTTTCCAACAATGGCGGCAGCTAGTTAGTTTTAATATTACTCTTATTATTCTTTCTGGGTCATAAAATAAATGTTTAACATATTTTCAGGCGAGAATGTAGCTGTGTAAACCTCAAATTTCTGCTCAATTTATCAAGACACCACATATTTTCAAAAGCGCTCCAACGTTTTCGGAGACGTCTGTTACCCACTAGCTCGATAGCTAGCCGGGGGCTAGACTCACTAGAGCCAATGAGAACACCAGACTCCCGGCAGATTGTTTTCAAACCCACCGCCGTCTTTCGCTACTCAGGTTTAACATATATAAGTCACTTAGATAACTTCAAAATGTTATTGTTTGGCTTTTTTCAGGATTTTATTTGTTCCTGAGTAAATCGGTTTGGCTGAGATTAAAGTTATAGTTTTTACACAGCTGAATAAACATCAACCAGACCGCTGATTGTCAGAAGTGTGAGATGCTCGAGAATTTACTCCGGTGTCCTGTTATATTTTAGATAGCAAGGAGTTTATTCAACTTCACCGAAACAATCTGCAAATTTCATTAAAATTTAATAAACTATCATCTTGTCTTTATTTTTAGTTAGCACATACCTTAAACACTTAAAGCTGTAAGCTAATGATAGTTATATAAGAGCAGATGCTGCTGGTGCAATAAGCTGTACAAGCCCAATGGATGATGATCTGATTAGTCACTAATCGCAAAAATAATTGGTGACTAGTCGACTATCAAAATAATCGTTTGTGGCAGCCCTAGTTATAAGATGATTTCACTGGCATGGAAGATGACTGTGTTTGGGTATTTTCTTTGCCGGGGTAAGACTCCGAACTAGTGATGTGCGATACCACTGATTTTCTTTCCGATCCGATACCAAGTAATATTCAGGGTGGTATCGACGATACTGATCCGATACCGATACTTTGTACAAAGACTTATTTTATTTATTGTATCTCAAATTATAGCATCATAATGATTACAGGACATCAGATTACTTGTTCTTATCACTTAATAATGCAGGGTTCCTCATATAGAAATAAAAAAAACTGTTGTGGCTATTTGAACACGTTGCCTGCCTGCAGCACTAAAGGACTCGTGAGAGACGTCTGTCTCGCCCTAGCAGCACCTGTCCCTCTCCTCCTCTTCAGTTCGCCTCAACATATGCTCGTCATATTCTGTGATATAATTTACTCTGAGGTGTTTGACAAGGTTAGTGATGTTGCCACAACCATACATGCCAAGACTCCCGATTTTTCCGGGAGAATAAATTTCAGTGCCCCTCCCGAAAATCACCATTCTCCCGAATTTCTCCCGATTTTCCACCCGGACAACAAAATTGAAAAACCATATCGCAGAATTCATAGCACGGCCCAGCCAATTCCAGTTTCCAACAATGGCGGCAGCTACTTAGTTTTAATATTACTCTTATTTCTCTTTCTGGGTCGCAAAAAAACTTTTAACATATTTTCAGGTAAGAATGTAGCTGTGTAAACTTCAAATATCTGAGCCGACCGACACATCGTCTTCAAACCCCCGCGGTCTTTCGCTACTTGGGTTAAACATGATATATAAGTCACTTTGATAACTTAAAAATGTTATTGTTTGGCTTTTTCAGTGTTTTATTTGTTCGTGAGTAAATCGGTTTGGCTGAGATTAAAGTTATTAGATTAGATTAAATTTAACTTTATTAATCCCTCAGGAGGGTTCCTCCGGGGTTTTCACACAGCTGAATAAACGTCAAACAGAAAACTGATTAAACAGAAGTGTGAGACGGTCGAGAGTTTACGTGAGTGCCCGGTTATATTTTAGATAGCAAGGAGCAGACGGCAGAGTTTCCCTCCACCGAGGGAGCTCGTGACGTACTACCCGGCTTTCTTTAGAAGGCCGGGTCCTCAGGTGGAAGCAGCCTCCGAATTTACGTATTTTATCCGATAAATAAACCCTGTAAAATGTATTTATCCCCTCCCCAACAGCCCTTTTGAATGTCTCCCTAGTATGGCCACAACACCACACTCTTGGAGCACTTTTTTGCCACATGTATCGCAAACCACGTCTCAGCTGTTTGTGGAGGTAAAATATGTCCGCACATGACTCCAATTACGCTCAGCTATTGTTGTGAGCGCGCACGCCAAGGGGCTGCGAGACATTTATACAGCCGTATTTCGCACATGACTATGAAAAGCGGAAGAGGAAGTAGTTCCTTTGAATGTAGACAATCCGAATGTTATAGTTTCTTTCCACTGTGTTCCTGTTAATGATAAACTACAAATTTACTCTAAATTACTAAAATATCGATATTTTAATGTGAGAATCGATTCTAGAATATAAATGATTGGTATCGGAGGAATCGATATTTCAGGATCGATCCGCACATCACTACTCCGAACTGCAACAGGCTGTGCATGCTGCTTCCGGTGAGTAGCTCTTAACCATAACGGTTGATGTAAAATCACTGAAGGGGTTCATGTTGTTTTACATTTTAAGATGACAAAAAATAAGCCTCTCATCTTGCAACAGCAGCTTAAATCTTTTGTCAAACCTGGAAACCAAACAAAGCAAACTAACCTGATTTTAAACTGTGGCTTCGAGCCGCACTTCCGCTCTGCTGGCTTGAGTAATTCCTTTTCCGGTTATTGAAAGCATGGTTTCAAAAGGAGAAGCAATAAATCAGTTCAAGAAACTTAAACAAGTATAAAGTGTTTGTGTAAAATCTTAAAGTAACAATTTGTGACTTTTAAAACTACTTTGCGGTCAGTGTAACCTCTAATGGGTGTAGCTTTGCGTGTGTGTTTGTGCTTACAGGTGACTCTGAAGGTCTACCAACTGCTCCCCCTGGAGGCCCCGGGCTGCCTGGTCCCAGAGGACTTCCAGGAAACATTGGTCCCAAAGGGTTTAGAGGTACACACAGATATGCAGACTAGGGATGCAACGATACCAGTTTTTTCAAACCGATACGATACCGATACTTGGATCTGAGTACTTGCCGATACAGAGTACAAAAACCGATACTTCTACCACACACACACACACACACAAAAATGCAGTGAATTGGAAGACAGGTTTTATTTTATTCTCTGCCGATAAAAAATAAAATCTTAATAAAAATGACCACAAAAAATTTTCAAGTGAAAAATAAGCACTATTGCGGAGTCTCCACGTTGTAATTTAACAAAATATCACTGAACTATTGGCACTGTCCCGAGCTTTCAGAATAATAAATAAACACTTCTGTTTATTTATTATATTTCATATCACAGCTCGAGTATGCTGAGAAGACGGTGCAATCCTATGTTTTCCACGACCGGCATTGGCTGGTCATCCAGAGCGATAAAATGAGTCAGAGCCTCTGTTATTTTAACTGCCCGTGGATTTTCTCTTGATATTTTTCTTCGCTTTTCCAAAACCTGAGTTAAAGTTGGCTGTTCCGGTCCACACTGCTGACATTTTGTTTATCCTAGCTACAGCAGCCTCCAGTTTCTCTTTTTTATCTGGAGTCGCCAGTCTCACTCGCCTAACCCTGTGCCTGTTTAGCGCGGGATGTCCCCCTAGTGGCCAATCTAAAAAACTACAACAGAAATGACCAGCCACCCTCTGATTAATGAAATAAGTTGGTATCGGTTCATGGTATCGGTTAACTTTTACGAGTATGAGTACACACACATTTTACAGTATCGGCCCCGATACCTGATACCAGTATCGGTATCGGTGCATCCCTAATGTAGACTTCATGAAATGAAATGATTTGTTTCTTGCAAAAATATATTTAAATCATAGCGTTTTTCAAAAATGAGTCAAAATTGTTGCCGAGAAGTGAAGAGGTGAGTGAGGAGTTTACCCACACAGGAGCAGATGTAATAAATGAAAAGCAAGCAAAATACAAATACGAAGCATTGGTATCCAAGGAAACTAAAACACAACTACTGGAAATGAAAGCGACAAAAAAAAAAGTGTGACAATCTACAATTCTTAATCCCGCCGTCCTGCAGGCGACCCTGGTGACTGCAGATGTTCTGGAGGAGACTTCTCGGGGTTAGTTGGACCACCTGGACGTCCAGGAACCAATGGCAGTCCTGGCCTGCCTGGGGTGAAGGGTTTTCTTGGAGACCCCGGTTCACTAGGCTTCAGTGGTCGTCCAGGACCTAGTGTAAGCAAAACTTTGCCCTTGATATGACTTGAATGGGAATTATTAATAATAATAATCATCATCATCATCGTATTAATCATAATGATAAGTAATTTAAATGCATGCATACCAGTTTCTGAAGTTTCACATTTCTGTAACTCTGCAGGGTCCTCCTGGTCAGCAGGGCTTCTCCGGGCGTAAGGGAGAGAAGGGGGCTCCATATTACCCCACCCTAAATCTGGGGTTGAAGGGAGCCATAGGAGATCCTGGACCCAGAGGACCTACAGGTGAAACAGGAAAACCTGGAAGAGACGGACTGCCTGGCTTCCCTGGATTTTCTGGACCCCCAGTGAGTCCTTCGAAACACAGTTTACATATTAGTTCATCTTCAGAAAGATTTGAATTTAATACGTTTTTAAAAAGACATCCAAATGAGGATCATTGTAAACTCATTTCCTCTTTCCTCTCATATATTTTCTGTCCTTTCATTTCGTTTTTTTCCCTTTCTTCTTCTTTTGTTTTTCGTCTCTCGCTTCTTTCCTGTCTTTTCATCTCATTCCCTTATTTCCTTTCTTCTCCTGTATAATTTCTGTGCCTTTCTGTTCTTCCCCCTTTTATTTTGTATTTTATCATCTCTTTCCTTCCTTTTTCTCTTTTCCTTCCTTTTATTTTCTTTTGTCTTCTGTTTTCTCTCCCACCTTTTCATTATCCTTTTGTTTTACTCATATTTTCTACCACTCACCTCCTTTGCTTTCCCTTTTTTGCTTTTTTTACTTTCTTTTTCTTATATTTCCTCTAACTTTCCTTTTCTCCTTTCTCCTGGACTATCCTTTTTCCCGTTTCCTTATTTTCCATTCCCTCTTCCATTTCTCGCCTTTCTTCTCCTTTCTTTCCTTTGCCTTCTTTCCTTTCCTTCCTTTCCTTTCCTTTCCTTTCCTTTCCTTTCCTTTTCTTTCCTTCCCTTCCCTCTCCTCTCTAGGGTGATGCAGGCATCGGCTCAAGGGGAGAAAAAGGATTCCAAGGATTTCCAGGTTCTAAGGGACGTCCTGGAGGCCCTGGTGAGCCGGGCATTGGCTATGATGGAGCACCCGGCTTGCGTGGAGACCCTGGAGAACCCGGTATACCTGGTTCTCCAGGTATACCGGGTTCACCTGGAGAGAAAGGTAAATAATGGTGTTTTGAGTCTGTGTCCGTGAGACAGAGAATGACATAAAATATGTGAATGTGTGTCATGCAGTCTTCTTCCACAGGGCGATATGCACACCACCTCATCCCATCACTGTCCATCCTCAGCACACAACAGTTATCATCCTCACATGCTAGATCATTATAAGACCTCTGTGAGGCAGCCTGTCCAGGACTGGGACAGAGCTTGTGGCTCTTGCTAGATTTCCTCTTCCAAAGCAGCTTCCTGCTCTCCGTGTTTCCTCGGCTGCAGCAGCAAACGATTAACGAAATGATTAACGGTCTCCATTAATGTACTTACACCTGCAGCCAACAATCTATAAACTGCTTCCTTAATGGAATGATTGATGCTTAATGATGATGATGTATTTGCTGATTAAGCTAAAACGACTGTGCTTGTTTAGTCTCAGAACAGGTGAGAAGTTTGATGTTTGCCATGTCTGGCTTTTTACCCAAAAATCTGCTGCTAAACTAAATTTATATAACCAAACCAAAACATAGTTTTTGTGTGTTTTTTCTTCTGCAAATCTTTTTTTTACTAATCTTATATTAGCTTATCAACAGTCAGCTTTTAGCTACACTTTTCAGTTTTTTGCTACAGCCACAATGAATATAAAATGATGGCAGCAGCAGACGCCCGCATCTTCCTGAGACTAAATGACACAAACCTTTTGGCAGCAGCTGGCCACTCATCTTTAGTATGAATGTGTGCTTTCATACCATGACGACTGATTAATTTTTGCTTTTAATATGAAGGTTATTGTCGCTGGCAGGAGTTAAGAGAGAACGAAGTGTTTGGACAGATGCCCCTCCTTCCTCTCTCTCCTCTCATGTTGACGGCAATAACCTGTTTTTGCCTGAACTGAATGAACTTATTGCTGATACCTGTTGTGATGAAAACCCAACTCAGTGGCTTTATTGGGGCATGCAAATCAACCTAACTGGCTTTGTATGCTGCCACCTTCTGCCTCTCCCTCTCTCTCTACCTGTCTTTATCTCCCCCATCCATCCATCCCCTCGTCTCTCTGACCTCCTTTGTGCATGTGTATCTATCCAGGTGAAAGCATCTGTGAAGGGCTTAATGACGCCGAGGAGGGACAGGGTGGGTAACTGATTCTTTTATCCACCAGCCAGGCTAGTGAGCCTTCGACAGAACCTCTAGAGTTAGTTTCAGGCAGACGAGCAGCTGGTGGATGAATATGCTGCTGCTGTTTACAATGGAAGCAACCTGTTCGGTCTGTCTGATGGGTTTCAAAAAAAGAGCATTCCACATTCAAGGAATGATGCTTCAATTATATGACTTTCAGAAACAAGAGAAACTTTTTAGGCCAGTAAACCTCCCACGAACAGTTGGGTCCAAAGTTATTGCAGTAGTGTGTAAAGAACTGTAAATGTCATAATTCATAAAACTAAAATAGAGAGAAAAGAAAATATGGTATCAATGATGACCATTAAAAATATAACCATGGGTTTTGCTTTAGTCAAGCCTGTAGGACCTCGAAGATAGAAAAGGGAAAAATTACTCAGTATATTTAGGGAGACAAAATAACTTGTGATCATAATCCAAACCTGAGCCTATAATCTGGTTAAACAAAAGTTGTTGTCTTTGTTCCCTAATTGCCAAGATTTGGGCATAAAAAGAAAGAATGATTCTGATTGCTTGGGGTTATAGTTAGGCTTAGGTTTGGCACAGATGATGACTTAGATCTCAGAGGGTTAATGATGTGATAGCCTGGATGTAAGCCATTCATCAGCTTTGGGTTGCCAGGTTATGCATTTTCCTAAATAGCGCATGGTATCCTTTTTATCATTCTGCCCTTGTAATATTAGTAGACCCTTGGTAAACACCTAAGAAACTCCAGTGCTTCTGCAGCTCTGTCAAAAAGCATTGTGTCAAAGATATTTTTCACAGTCTGGGAGCTCAGACTATTGTTTGACGTCTTATTACAGCTTATAAATGTTTCATAAGGGAAGTCTTTTCAGAAAAAGCCCCAGTCTCCTTTAATCATGGGAAACATAGTGCGCTCTGGAAACTACTGGCTAACTGTCAATCATTTGTTCATGACGAGGCCGATGGAAGCTTCTCGCTCCCTGCATCTTCAGGGTTTCCACTCAGGCCCAGTCAGTCAATGATTGACTGTCGAGCTTCAGGGCTGTTTATACGCTCGGCTTCCAATCAAAGCTGCTGAAATCTTGCGCATGTTTTCAGGCCAAGCCTCTGCTAAATGCTTTTAATTAATGAATGAAATGAAACACAAAACCCGCACTGGATTTCTAATTCCCATTATCTTCTTAATATAATAAATTTGCTTCTAACTCCCTGCACAAAAAGTCTCTGTTGGTGTGAGTGGAGGCGATAGACAATCAGCACCTCAACAAAACATTCACTGAATATAATTATCCAACATTTTACTGTGTCTCTGTGTTTATATTGCAGTTATTTATAATAATACATTATCACATATGTCAAAAATGGTGTTAAAGCTGATGTTTCACTATACTGAAGACTTTGTTTGTATTTATTAACATGTGATTTTGACCTGTGCTACATTGTGCTAATTCAACTCTTTGCCCTGATTTGATTAGTTGAAAAGAATAAATAGGTATACATTTTTAGATGTGCTATTATGTGTCCAAGTGTTCACTCTAAATGTGTATTCAAGTGCTTGAGGTCTGAATGCTAACCTGTGTATGACTGCTACCAGGACAAACTCTGCCTTGCGTATTTACGGGTGAGGCAGGAGATCCAGGCGATTCCGGTTTCCCTGGACAACCAGGTACGATTTAACAGATGTCTTGTGGTGATTTTACAGCCTTAAAGCCTTAAACTCTATGATGATCACAGTTAGGCACAAACACACACACACCTTTACACCATATGTTCTCTGATTGGCTGCCTATCCCTCTCTATGACATCACGGATCCAAGAATAGATTGTAGTAGTTTATTTTTACACAAGTTGACCTCAACATTTCAAACTTTGCCCATGTTTAATGCACCAATCTACCAATGGAACAACAGGAAATGGAGAAAAGCATAATAGGTCGTCTTTGCATGCACTTTCACATTGTTCATTTGTAGATACAGGTGCAAATTGCATGATTTTACTTTGTGGCTCTAGGTTTTGTAGTTGATCAATTAAGATTCTCAATCAGTGTTTACAGAAATAAGATGAATATGTTCATTAATAATTTTATGAAACAACTTTGCCTGTATTACTGCTTGTAATGTTGTTGTGAATATTGCTTACGAACTGGGGAAACAAATCATCAGAATCAGCTAATAATAAGACATCAACTTGTGCCTCTTTGCCAGGTCTTAAAGGTAAAGCAGGGCTGCAAGGGCCCTCTGGACGTCCAGGGTTTGATGGCCCCAAAGGAGAAAGAGGAGACCCCGGCACCGGAGGCGTGCGTGGACCTGAAGGTAAAATTGCGTGGTGGGGTTTCTCTGTATCAGACTGCAATAAGACATAACATGCAAAAGTCAAATATTTACAAATGAAATTTAAAGTTTTTTTATTGTAATGTAAATTGAATTGTGTAATTCATTTAATTATCCTCTAATCTCTGATTTAAGCCTTCTTATAATGCTATTACACAAAGGTAGTGTCATGGCAGGGATAGCTGGTGTGTTTATGAATTGGACCCAAAAGCAGACACAAGATACAAAAAAATAGAAGAACGAAGCAAGGACATGAAACTGAATGGGAACATGCAAAAATGTAACTGTGAAATAATCAAAACATAAAAATGAAAATGAGTATGAACATGAACATGAACCCGGACAATTGGAAACTTTGACATGAAGACAACAAAACAGCCCGACACTCAACAGAGGAAGATGGGCGACTTAAATACACAGAAGGGTAATGATGGAAGTGGAAACAGCTGGGGAAACACAGCTGAAACAAATAAACATGACGCCACAGGGGAAGCAAAACTAAACACACTGAACATGGAAACAAGACTTACAAAATAAAGCAGGAAACATAATGAAGCATAGACACGACAGCACAAGGGTGACAATTAGAACATGGATCAGAAGGGAGAGACTAATGCACTGGCATAAATGAAAGTGAAAACACAGAGGACGAGACCGACTACACAGAGGACAGGAAACGACTCGTAAATCAGGAGACACTGATGGAACAAAAACTAGAATAAAACTCAACTAAACCCTAATTCAATAATAATACCAGAGCTTAATATTATCTCAATCTTAACATGTTTATTGACATGTTTAAAATATGTCAATAAACATGTTAAAAAGTAATTAATTGTGGAGATCTTGAAATGTTCGCGTTGCAGGGGCCACGTCTACAACCATGCGCATGGGCAGGTGATGTCTTCAAAGCAACCTTGGTGTTTCAAGATGGCGTTAAAATGGCAAAAAGACAGTCAGTCTGCTATCACTTTGTGATTAAATAGGATCAAGTGGTAATTACATGCAATCTGTTTGTGATAGCAGACTGATTAACTGGGATAAATCTGTTCACATAAACTGCATCTGAAATCAAAAATTCTGAATTTCCCCCACATTCAGTCTATCGATATTT
Source organism: Neolamprologus brichardi (assembly GCF_056152115.1). Taxonomy (NCBI): domain Eukaryota; kingdom Metazoa; phylum Chordata; class Actinopteri; order Cichliformes; family Cichlidae; genus Neolamprologus; species Neolamprologus brichardi. The sequence continues at coordinate 24,839,960 of NC_142106.1, read as the reverse complement.
AATCTTTAACCTTGATCTTTGGCGGTTTCCTGTCCTTAACCTTGGTTGGTTGCAACTTCCTGTCACAGAGAGAGTGATAGAGAGGGTGCTTCCAACTTCACTGTTGTGCATTTTAATGCGTTGCTCATGTCATTCCCTGCAGGTTTCACTGGACCCAGAGGGGACCCTGGTATTCCAGGTATCCCAGGGCAGAGTTTTGATGGGCCCAGGGGTAAGGACGGTCTCCCAGGCCGTCCTGGAGCCAAGGGCCAGCCTGGAGAGGTGCTAGGAGCTACACCTGGATTTCCTGGTCAGAACGGTTTACCAGGAATTCCTGGAGACAAGGGCCAGCCGGGAATACCTGGAGGACCCGGAATGCCTGGTGGGTAGCAGGATTTAAGTCAGTTACCTGTTTTAATAAAACCAAATAAAAACATAGTATTCGATGGGTGTCCTGAAATAACAAATGTCAGCTGACTTAGCATTCAAATGCTTCTGCAAGCAACACTTTGTAAACAAAGTCTGTTCTTGAAGGATTTGATGGACGTCCTGGTGCTCCTGGTCGAAAAGGAGAACGCGGAGTTAACGGTTTTCCTGGTAATCCTGGCCTTCCTGGGCTTCCAGGTGACCCAAATGGTGGCACTCCTGGTCCACCTGGCCCTGATGGTAGCAAGGGTCTGAGAGGACCACCAGGTGAGAGAAAAAAAATGATTTGGGGGTTTTGTTATATTTTTTGCACATTTTACACTCGAATTTGTACCTTTGAGAGATTCTTAGTGTGAATTATTGCAAAAGAAGGTGAAATATGGCTTTGTTGTGATCTCTACTGAAATCCTTCACCTCTCATCCCTGAACCAGCTCTGGTTCATTCCTCTTTTTTTCACATCGTTCTTTCACAGTCATCCATCATCACAGTTGCCCGTTTGAATCGTGTTGTTGTTTATCAAACACTGCATCACCCACGAGAATGTCTTCTCCCTCTTTGTTTTTGTATTGTTGTATTTTTCCATGTCTCTGTTCTTCCTCCTTGTCACTTTCATCTTTTTTTCCAACACCACCACCACCATCATCATCTCCATCCATCCTCTCATCCCTCCATCCTTTTTTTGTTGGTGTTGGGTCACTCGTTATAGGCTGCCCAGGTGAGACACTCTTTCCCTCGTCCCATTGTCCATCTCTCCTCCCTCCCAGCCGCGCCACCCTTGGCTTGCATTTCCTCCATCCTCTTGCTGTTGGTGTATTAGAACAAACACTTGAACTGCTGCCTTCATTTCTCATCTGTGCTGCACACAAATGTCCATCTCCACAGTGCAGTCGTGGAGTCTCATATGGGGTGTAACACCACGTCTCTGGAAAAAAAAGATGGTAAAGGAAAGAAATTAATATGAAGGTGAATGAATACAGAGGCAAAGTAAAACATTAATGCCTATATTATTTATTATTTTCAAATTATTTTTGATTAATTGAATGGCATATTAATTTATTTATTTAATTTTATTTTTGTTCTTTATTTATTTTTGTCTTTTGGGAGAGGGTGGAGCAGCTCCTCCAAACATAGTGTTACCTCATTATCTAAGAGACGATGACTTTTGCCTATGTTTGATGAGGTGCTTCATCAAATCGTGCCATTTGACTGTGTTTGCATCAATAACTATTTTAAAGTACATAAAGCTATGATGCTAGAAGGAAATGACATCATCACACCCCACAGAAAGACTGAACCAGATGGATATTTTGTAACAGTTCTGTAAACAAAGCATTTCCGCTGGAAATGTGAAAGCCACTGTTTGCTGTTCTTACTTGCAGAAACGACTAACCTCATTGTGAACTAAGTGTTTCTGTCTAATCAGTTCCAGATGTGTTTGATGAATTAACTGTAACAGGTTTGTGTGAAAATTGAAGATTTGGGAGCAAACGCTGTTTAACTCAAAGCTAGAAGCTTTTTATTTTACACTCTTAAAAGGACTTCTTATTTTCAGCGCATCCTTGCATTAATCAAAAAGTGATAAGCTGCAACTTTGCAGCACAGATGTGCTGAAAATGGGTTCATTTTAAGAATGTAAACAGTAGCAGTTAGTGTGCTTTAGATGGCTTAACCTTGCTAGTCTGGAATTGCACTCAGAAACAGTATGATTACCAATCGGCTGGTTCTCCTGTAATGTGAGTATCAAAATTAGCCACACTGAGCTTTCATATCTCTGCAACAAAATCTGCAATCTGGGTGCAATTACAGCCCAATCGCAGCAATGAAGTATTGTAAAGAAATGTGTGATGGCATTGTTGTTGCTGTTTGCAAGGCTGCTTTAATATGTGTTAAAAGATAGAAAAACTAGGTTAAAACCTGATAGTTGGAGGTAAGTGTATTCATCATACAAAAGATAATAATACATATTATTATATTATGATACAGTTATGGTCAAAAAGAAAGATTAGCCTCTTAAATTCTAAGGTTGTACCTATAAGAACATAATAAAGATAGTCTGGTCCTTAGCAGGTCTTAAAATTAAGCAAACACAGCCTCAGATGAACTACAAAACATGTTGCATTGTGTATTTAATAAACAAAAACAAAAGCAAAAAGAAGAAGCATTGCGTAAAAAGTGTAGGAGCGGTCCTACCAGCAAATTCGCCCTCAATCAGTCCTGCAATGCTCAGTGAATATGTGCAAGAGGTAATCTCAGACTCTACAGGGCTCAGTTGTCATGTTAAAGGTCATTAGCAGAGATGGGCAGTAATGCGTTAAAAGTGATGTAATCCGATTACTTTTTCAAGTAGAGAGAAAAGTCAGGGATTACTACTACAAAAAAGTAATTAGATTACTCTTACTTTACCGTACGCTCACCGTGTTACTGCGTTACTAAGTAACGAAAAAACAGGCAGCAGACTAATTACACAGAGGATAACGAGATGATGGGAAACAGGGGGAAATACAGCTGGAACTAATCAGAGATAACAGACAGGACAACAGACTATCAAAATAAAACAGGAAACATGAGACACACACACTAAAGCATGGACTAACTGAACACGGGGAACCAAGGCAGCGAGAGACACGACTGGGAAACAGATGAATAAACATGGAGACAGAACTTAGCATGCGTGATGGAGCATCGACACAGGGGAGACATGGAAACAGAACCAATATAAATTAAACCAGAAAACACAAACACTGGGTCACAAACCCAGGACCATGACATACAGATATTATAAAGGTATAAATCGGGTCATGCAACAGAACAGTGATCCCAAGCAAAGCAGCAAATTTACATGAGAAGAAAAGAGACAATGTGCTACAAAGGCCCAGTTGAAGTCCAGACCTCAACCTGACTTAAATGCTCTGTTCACTTGTGCATAAATTAATTTCTGTAAACCTTCATTAACTGAAGTAACGCTGTCAAGAATACTGAGCCAAGATTATTAGAAAATGATGTGACTGATAAAATCATGCAGAACATTATCAAGTTATTGTTGCTAAAGGTGATGCTAACTACTATTGACTTTTGGACTACATTATGAAATGTGTTGTTGTTCATTTGAGGTTGTATTTGTGTCATTTTAAAATCTGGTAAGCACCCGAAGACTGCATGCTTTTCCAGATAATTAGCCAGCAGCTAATTATCAATCAGAATGTCAGATTGTTGTCAGTGTTTTGTTTTTCTCACTGTCCCTCCTTCCATTATTGGCAGGTTTCCCTGGTCGGAAAGGAGGAAGAGGAGAACCAGGTTTCCCAGGGCCTGCTGGGATGAAAGGAACTCCCGGACGACCTGGTGCTACTGGGTTACCAGGAACAAGGGGACGCCCCGGTTTACCAGGACCAGGGACTATAGATGGAATTCCAGGAACGCCAGGAAGAAAGGGTCTGCAGAAGTTGTTTTTTTTGTTTTTTTCAAGGCCACATTTGTCATTTTTAGTGGTGTCGTGTTAGATGTTGATCGTGACTTTACTGACTATGATGATGGACAGTGATCCTACTGGTTGACTCCCACATTATAAAGGCATGGTTGGGGAATTCATATCACCATTGTACGAACATCAGTAATACGGTCAATGCTGCAATGTACTGATCTCATCAAATATTTTCTTTTATCATGACCATGGTGTGGTGGTGAACAAGATTCCTTTTTTAAGATTGTTCAGGGAGTTTTTAAGACAGCCCGATAACAATGAATTACAAAATCTGGTCAAACAACTCCAAGATATCTCACAGTGTTAGTAGAAGCCCAGATAATTAGGTTAGACAATATGTTTGCATGATTTTTAGGGCCAAGTGCAATGACCTCAGTTTCATCGGAATTTAGAGGTCATCAAGTCTATATGTCTTTAAGACATTCCTGCCGTTCAACGCACACTTTTGCAGGTTTGTGTCGTCAGGCTTCGAGGATAGATAAACCTGAGTGTCATCTGTATAACAAAGAAAACGTGGGCTGTACCCTTGAATGATGCTGCTTAAGGGAAGCACGACCTCTCAGTTCATTTTAATTCTTATTAGTTTGCGCAATAGAGCCAACCAATGACGGGAAAACTTTCACTTTTTTCTCAGCTTCATATGTTTCAGTTACCTGTCCTGTATTACTGATAATGTCACTGCCATTCTGCTTTTTTACAGATATCATAATAGTGACAATCTGTCCTAATTCCCACAGGTGACAGAGGCTTCCAAGGAATGATGGGCTTCCCTGGATTCCTAGGACGTCCTGGCAGTTCAGGATTTCCCGGATTGAAAGGACAGCCTGGAGTGCCTGGAGCAAATGGACGCCCTGGGTCGCCTGGATTCTTTGGAACTAAAGGTAAAATATCCCCCAAAGGAATAAGTATACTGATCCTGGGCGAATAAAAGAATAAATTAGCAATGCTAATGCTACTCCTTGAGGTTATCATGAGGCAAACTGTGTGACATGGTTACGCATGGCTACAATTCCCCCTCTGTTTATTTTGTTCCCGCCTAATACTTGGCTCTGTCACAACAGCATCTAAAGGGCACTTGCTGCAAACAATCTCACATGAACAAGTTAGACTTTTAATGGCATCCCAGATATTTAGTTTTTGTACATTTGAATTCCATTTGTCCTAAGGCATTCCCATTGGTTGGTAGGTTTCTGCAGGGCTCACTCCATTAGATGCTCATCCTAAATTTTGGGCACCATGAGAAGTTTTTTCAAAGACTGTGTTTGGTTGAACCACCACAACAACCGTCTCTCATGATGGGGACCCCTGTTTTGGAACCACGTCATCAACATTTTGGTTATCTTTCAGAGCCAAGAATTTATCAGTCAAGTTGCATGAACTGTGGCTTTGCACCAACATTCCTGTTTTTACTTTGGCAGGTGACAGAGGATTACCTGGTCCAGCCGGATTTCCTGGTAGACCTTTTCCATCTGGGCCTGTAGAGAAAGGAGACATCGGAGACCCTGGAATAACCGGCCTTTCTGGCTTTACTGGACCCAGAGGTAACATAGTGCTTTGCTTCTTTCAGAACGTCACCGGATAATCTGAAGGGCATAAATTAACTGCAGACTTTATTAGGAGCTTCTGGTGAATTTTAAATCATTTAGAGAAGAGATTCATATTTGTTACATATTTTTTAAAATAAGAAATTTTTTCATGGATGAGGACTTCAACACTGAATTGGTGGATGAAGCTGAGAGGACCAACACAATAAAGAGGGCCAGGGCAGTGACTCAGATTAGTGGAAATACTGCCTCGCAGACAGAGAGCATCTACAGTTGCCTGTGTTGGGATACCTCTCAGCTTAACAAACAAACAAAATATCATGTACTGTGCTCTTAAAGAAGGGGAAATTATCAGTAAACCCCTAAAACAGCATTTTGTTACATGCTGAAAACATGCTGTAAAGTTTAGCACTTTGATACGGGAGTCTCCAGATACTGACCTTCAGAGCCAGCCCCAAGTTCCCACTAGTGGAACTGCAGCTGTTCGCACTTCTGCAAAATGTAGGCTCTCTAATGAAGTATTTAACTGCTTTTTGCTGCTGTGAACATCCATCACCTTGTGTTACAAACTCTGATCTTTCTCTGGGTTAACAGGTGACAAGGGTCAGCCAGGTGCACCTGGTCGTCCAGGACGACCTGGAGTTCCTGGTTTACCTGATCAGAGTAAAGGGCTGCCAGGAGAACCTGGCCTTTCTGGGGAAACAGGACTTCCAGGCTTCTCTGGACAAAAAGGAGAATCTGGAATTATGGGATTCCCCGGCACTATGGGACCAAAAGTAAGAAAAGATGCATATACATGTAGCAAATTTTGCCAGGCAGAGATTAAATTTGGGATGTTTGTTTGTTTTTTTTAGGGCAATAATGGCTTTCCAGGTTTATCTGGAAGGCCTGGAGAAGTTGGTCGGTCTGGTGCCAAAGGTAAGAGGACATATTAGTGCTGTTGGATATGCATCGGATGATGATATGAAAACATCTGTATTACACTATCATTTGTTTCGTTGTGTCCCAAAATAAACTGTTTACGGCAATATTGTACTATTTCTAATAGTTCTCACTTACTCTTATATTTAAAAAAAAACGCACTATGCATGGGCAAGCGACTGTTTTCATGCATTGTTGTTTGCAGCATGTGGCTCCGCCATCCGCTTGTTTATTTTCCACATAAAAGTGTCACAATAAAGCCGAAGATCCTGTTCCAACTTTTCAAAATAAACTGACGTGATGATAATATACATTATTCTCAAACGTCAAATTTTGGAATATGCATGAATGAAAATACCTAAAATAAGGTACACGACACCCAGCTTCACGCAAGTGGCCCGAGATTCACAGAATTTACAGAAAATGTTAAATTTTTGTGATTTATATCGTTGCCGGGACGATAAATGTGTTATATCGGGATATGAGATTTTGTTCATATCGCACACCACTAGTACATATGAAGTCTACCACCAGTGATAAACATCTTCTTTACATCTGCTCATAATCAAATCAAACATCCATTGACTTAAATGCTTTTTTCTCTTAGGACTCCCTGGAGAAACTTTTGGTTATCCTGGAGCACCAGGACTTAAAGGCCGACAAGGAGATTCAGGGATCCCAGGTAAGACTCACCTTACTCGGTTATGGCGAAACTTTATTTGTCACGGCCATTGATCAGCAACCACTGATCAATGGCCATGAGTACCATTCACAGAGAGCTGGGGAACGGCTGCAATCACAGCATTGTAAGAGGGTGAAAGATGTACCCTTAGGCCCCCTCCTCGATTCAGAGATGGTCTTTCCCTTTTCACATCTCTGTAAATAAAGAAAAGCATCGAGCAGCACATCACTTGTAGTGTTGTTGTTGTCATATTTTATAAACTTGTTGACATGGATCAGAATTTACATTTCCTTTATATTTTATTTTTAGTAAAATAAATATATTTAGTGCAGGTGAAGAAATTCTTAGTACTGTGGGACAAGCTTCTTGGGAGATCAGAGTTGGTCTCCAATCTCTGATTTCTTCAGAAGTTTTAAAACATTTTAAATATGTCGACAGGCGACCAAGGGAAATTTGGTGAACCTGGCGATAATGGATTTTCAGGAAATCCAGGTTTCCTCGGACAGAAGGGGACTCCTGGTGAACAGGGACGGTATGGAATAATGGGTGAGTAACACCTAAGAAAACAAAGTCCTGTTGCAGTAATTCCTTCATGACGTCGTGGAGATTTGTATTTACAGAAAGTGTTGAGATGTAGTTTTTCTTCTCTGCAGGCTCTCCTGGTTTCCCTGGACCAAAAGGTCAGCCTGGATTGCCAGGAATAGGAAGGGGGCCTGATGGGTTTCCTGGTCGGCCTGGATTCCCTGGAAATCGTGGGTTTAAAGGTGAAAGGAAAAAAGAAAATCCACTACATTTATATACTAATCTTACAATAATTTTTCCAAATGAGGTTAAAAAATTGTCTTTTCCAGTGTTTTTAATGTTTTGTTTGTTTGTTTTATTTTTGTTATTTTAGGTTTTCCCGGACCACCTGGTTTGGATGGCCTTAATGGCCTAGCAGGACCTAAGGGCCTGTCTGGAAACCCAGGCAAGAATCACATTTCACACTCCAGCTGATTCTATATTTCTTGCTTTATTTCACAGCTCACTACTCACTCAGTACTCAGTAAACAAAAATGAGATGTACAATAAGCCAGATAATCCAAAGCTAAAGCTAATCTTAGCATGATCCAGTAAGACTAGATGAATGTATCAAGTAGTTATGGCTCGATAACTGAGGAAAGATGAGCAGTTTAGCATTTTGGCCCTTTGTGTGTCTGCAGAAAAGGAAAGTTCATTATTCAAAGCTGTGAGACATACAACTTTGGCAAAGCTCAACCTTTTCACCCTCTTCATCAGGGTCAACATACTTCTGATTGTTTTAGGCTTGCAAAGACAGAAGATTTAACAACTTTATGTTTTTTAATCTAGGTGCAATTCTGGGAGGTAGCCCTGGCCTTTCTGGTAGTCCAGGGTTGAAGGGAGAAAGAGGTGTTTCCCAACCCGGTGTTCCAGGGTATCCCGCCCAAAAAGGACAAAGAGGAGAACCAGGTGAAATAGACTTCAATGAAATAAAAAATGTGCAGATTCAATGTGCAATAATATATATAGCAATAAATTGTTTTTACTTTCTGTATATCAGGTCCTTTTGGATTGAAAGGGATCCCGGGTATTCCTGGACCTCCTGGACCCAGATCAATAGAAAGCTTTCCTGGACCTACAGGAGATGCAGGTCTCCCTGGACTGGATGGACAGTATGGTAAATACATTTCCTTAATCAATTTTGAGGATTTTGTTTTCCATTCTCTTCTTTTTTCACATTTTTTATTTTTTCCCTTTATATTCTCCTATACTTTTCTATGCTTAGTTTTTATTTCTTTTCCATTTAACGTTCATTTATTCAACCTTCCTTGAATTGAATTTCTCTCTTCCTCTCCTTTTTTCTTTCTTACAGGTGTCCAAGGTCCTCCAGGTCTTCCCGGCCCGCCTGGTCCAGGTACAGCTCAGGGAGACAGAGGTGACCCTGGTCTGCCAGGCTTCCCAGGGACCCCTGGTACAAAGGGTGAACCAGGATTACCTGGAGGTCCTGCATTCTCTGGTAGACCTGGTTTAAAAGGTGGAGTATGGCTAAAATACATGGCATGAACTAAAAATGCTGCTTCTTCTTTTCTATGTTTGCTCCTATATGTTTTAAATTTTAAAAAAAAGATAAACTGAAACATTATGTATTTGCCCTTCAGGACAAAAGGGTGATGGTGGTTTTGCTGGAATTCCTGGTGTCCAGGGTTTTAGAGGTGACTCTGGTTTTCCTGGAAGCAAAGGAAAGGCAGGAAATAGAGGTAGGACAGCATAAGTCTTTAATTTCCCCCACTCCTTTTCCCACAATTTCTTCTTAATTTTCTTCTACCCTTTATCTTTCCTCCATCCCTCTTTTTCTCCACCCTTTCCCTTCCAGGGTTTCCAGGTTCAAAAGGTTTGCCTGGAGTCATATTTCCAGCTCCACTGCCAAATAGGCCATATCCACAAGGTGATCCAGGTTTCCCTGGTGAAAGAGGAAGCCCTGGTAACCCTGGAGAGCCTAGTCAGTCTGGTTTTCCTGGGCGTAAAGGTGAGTTTGAAGGCACAAACAAAGTGTAAATTTATTAATTATATCCATCCATCTTTGCATGCATGCATCCATCTATCTACATCCACTTAACCTGAACAGAGTTATGGGGGCACCATTATAACAGAGACATCCAGACTTCCTTCTCCTCAGTCATTTCTTCCAGCTCTTTTGGGTGGGTCCATCAAGGTTTTCCCAAGCCAGCCAACATACGTAATCTCTCCAGCATGTCCTCATTCTGCCTCATTTCCACCTCTCGTATCTGCGATCTGATTCTTTCAGTCACTACCCAGAGCTCTTGACCAGGCCTTATTCATGAGTAAGAGTAGGAATGTAGATTGACCAGTAAATCAGCTCTCTCTTTATCATGATGGACCAATGCAGCATTCACATTACTGCAGATGCAGCCTGAATCCATCTGTCAGCCACCTGCTCCTCTCTCCCCTCACTTGTAAACAAGACCCAGAGATATAAGAGGGAAGTTATTTGTCCCCTACCCCAAAGAGGCACTCTACGCTTTTCCAACTGAGGACCATGGCCTTGAACTTTGAGGTGTTAATTCTCATCTCTCCGTGTCTTTAACTCCAGTCCAGCCAAGGAACAATGATCCAAATGGTTTGCGCGATTCAAACTTAGTTTACCCTTTTCACCCAGAATAAGTTGCTTTGGGAGAACATACCAGAGGTAAATTGCCACCAACAACATAGCTTCTACGACACACAAATCCCTCCATCACAATAAGATGGCAATGGAGGAGCATTATCCTTCATATCCTGCAGAAAACAGGAGCTGTTTGTTCAGCTTAGGATAGGCTGGTTGGCTTCCATTCAAATGCAAACAAAGTGAAAGAAGGCAAACGTTTTTAACATAGAGTTTTAAAATCTATTTTACCTCCAACATCAATATAAATAATATGCAGCTAATCTGGCATGTTTTAATGTACAGAGAGAAAAAAACAATAATAAAGGGAGAAGATGAAAAATGAATGATATGCAGTGTAAAATATTCTCCTGCTGCAGGTGCTGTGGGTAACCCTGGTCCATCGGGTAGACTGGGCAGGACTGGAGGTCCTGGTTTTCAAGGACCTCTTGGGGATCCCGGACCTCCTGGTTTTCCTGGATCCCCAGGAGCACAAGGTCAGGATTTTTGTTTATCTTCGACTTTTTAATAGCTTATCACTTCTAGCATGTTCTTATTCTTTCCCCCGTCTTCTTCAGGGTTACCTGGTACAATTGGCCCTCCCGGCATTCCTGGCAGCGTCGGCCGCAGCCACAGCATCGGCTACACTCTGGTTAAGCACAGCCAGACCCCCCAGGTTCCCATGTGTCCTCAAGGCATGGCCAAACTGTGGGAGGGCTACAGTCTGCTGTATGTAGAGGGACAGGAGAAGGCACACAACCAAGACCTCGGTATGAAAACACTCTCAGGCTCTTATGAACCATAAATACTAGTTATAGCAGTCTTTGTGTGGCACAATTAAAGGTTTAAAACCTCCTTTTGTCTCTTCAGGTCAGCCGGGGTCGTGTCTCCCCAGGTTCAACACGATCCCCTTCCTCTACTGCTCGCCCAGCGAGATTTGCTACTACGCTAGCCGCAATGATAAATCCTACTGGCTCTCCACGACCGCATCCATACCCATGATGCCCGTGGAAAAGGAGGAGATAAGACCTTACATCAGCAGGTATTGTACACTGTGTTACTTTAGTCAAGCTGCCTGTCATATACATGTGCATACAATTAATGAAGCTTTCATCTGATTATATGAATAACACAGGTGTTCAGTATGTGAGGCTCCATCTCAGGCAGTGGCGGTCCACAGTCAGGATATTAAAATCCCCAACTGTCCTATCGGCTGGAGGAGTCTCTGGATAGGATACTCCTTCCTAATGGTACGTAGTTAATGGCAGCTTCTACCAAACAGATTTAGACCAGCAATTAGATGAAGAGATTATTTCTCCCCATGGTTCTGCATACTGCCAAATTGTCTTCAGAGATGTCATATTTTTTTAAAAAATGTCCTTTCATTTCTGACACAGCACACAGCAGCTGGTGCAGAGGGCGGCGGTCAGTCCTTGGTGTCTCCCGGTTCCTGTCTGGAGGACTTCCGGGCGACTCCGTTCATCGAGTGCAACGGCGCCAGGGGCACCTGCCACTACTTTGCCAATAAATACAGCTTCTGGCTGACAACCGTGGATCCAGAAAATGAGTTTACCTTCTCGCCAACCAAGGAGACGCTGAAGGGAGGCCAGGAGCGCTCCAGAGTCAGCCGCTGCCAAGTGTGCAGCAAGATCTTGTAGTAGGCAAAGTTGAAAGATGGAGGAGTGAGGCGGGGAAACATCAGGAGGGGATTCACTAACATTTCAAGAATTTATGATGGAGGATGAGATGGATTTAAAAAAGAACACGTGACTGACTGAATGGACCTTTCTCCTGTGCTGTGATGGTTTCAGAATCGAGTCGAGCGACATCGGCCCCATTTTGAGAGTTTTTTTAATCCCCTGTAGGAATGAATGGCTTATAAAAAAAAAGAAGAAGAAGCTGGAGGTAGGAGGAGGAAAGAGAAGAGTTCCAGTGTGAGCGATCTTCTCGAGATTATCACTGATAATGGTGCTATTGTTTATGTATGTGTTTATTACGTGTCAGCTTTCTTGTGACAGATGTCAGCGAGAATCATTCTCGGCTACCTCGGAGAGTGCCCCCACCCCCACTTAGCAAACAAGTGCCCCGCACACACGTTAAGCACCCAATTTAAAGGTTATCAGCTCAGGAAGTTGGCTGTTATTGGTTGTTTTCGCTCCCATAGATACTGACAGCAGGCAGAAAGTCTCTACACCAACTCTTTTAATGCTGACTAGTGGAAAGTGGAGACGGGCTGATTGTTCGTGAACTCATGATTGCTGTTCAGTTAGGTTTAAGACACAGACAAGCATAAAGTATTTGTAATCTATGAGAAAGGTCAATTTTAAAGGGCTTCCTCAGATTTTACTACAATGTTGGTACAGAGAGACGTCTGACTGTCATATCTATGGGACAGACAAGCCTACAAATGCTTTTCAATGGGCTGATCATATTTGAAGTGGGTACATAAGAGCTTAATGTGAGATGAGAGTAAAATTACAGATTGCTGGTTGATTTTAAGGTTTTAAAGCGAGTTTGCATTATCTTATTGGGCTGATCTGAGCAAAGCAGATATAAAGCTTCATTGAAATCCCATCTTTGGGAAGATGAAACCTGTTTTCTTCATAAACTTTTTATTCTACGGCAGTTTAGCACCACGAAGGTGCCCACTGTAAACACACTGGGGATTTTATCATGTGTTGCATCAATACCTGCAGTATATTTGATGTCGGCCACTTCATTATTGGTTTGAAAATCAACTTGCCAAGACATGTGACTTGCTTGAGGTAAAAATGGTGTTGAAGCTATCCTTTGTTTTTAAGTTTTTGTGATATTTGGATTATTTTTTGGTGCCTTACAATCGGACGTGTGAATTAAAGGAGTTTTAGCTTCATGTAAAGATTTAAAAATCTGTGGAAAACTATAACTCATTAGCAAATTATTTGTTGTATAAACAAAAAAAGACTAGAAGTATTTTGTTTATTGGACTCATACATATAAACAAAGCAAGTTTCATTTCTTTAGGTGCTGGTTTTCATATAGAAGGTGAGAAGCATCATCTGTTTTGGGGAACAGAAGGAACTTAGAAACAATCTAAAGTATTCCTAAACATGTCAAAGTCCCAGTGTAAGCTTCACGTAAGCCTGTGTACATTTCACAGTGGGACTCTCAGGTTGCTGCTACGTTACCGTTAGTATGACTTTAAAGGTCAAGTCAGATTTTTCTGTGCAACAGCTGAAATGACAATAGAGAGCTGTTGTTATTGCACTGATGTGGACACAGATGGTTCATAACATCAAAGGGGCATACATATCTCCACCTCCACTCTCACAGGTTTTCTCTATGCTGCGACCAAACAAGTATTTCTTTTGATTATATCACACTTTTTAAGGCTACCATTCGCTTGCATTTTGCAAAAAGACACAAAACATACGCTCTCTGATAGATGAATTATTGCTGTACATAGTGCTTAATGTATTTTTCAGCAAATCATGTTAGCGCAAAGGTCTATGATGTTGTTACTCAGTTCTTTTCTTTTCTTTTGTTTTTGTGTCCTCGGACAGGTAAGAAGATGGCTAAAGGACAATTCTGTGCCTTTAAATATAGATTTTGCAAAAACAAATACAAAAACACACAAAAAATTAGAAATTGTATCTGTTTTTGCATTAAATTTGGTTTTCCTCTGAGTCAAACAAGTTCATCTGTGCTTGGACAGTGGAAGCTACAGCATGACTTGTAACCACTACGACCTCTAGCGCGTCTCTCTCTGCTGGTAGCCCTGACTTTAACGCTGCGCCACATAGTACATTTGTGTCTGTATTGCCTTTTTTTGTAATCTAGATTTGTAATTATTGAGTCATGACACTATCCCCTGGTTTTATTTACTGAGAAGTGAGGGAATGGGAAGGTAATGATGTGTACATTAAATTTTATGGAAAGGAAAACATGCCTGTGTTTTTATATGGGAGATATATTCACCGCTGATGATTTAGGATGCTAACAGCACACTTTATTGCCAGTTTGGACTTCACCGCACGTTCAGAGCCAAATGGAGAAACATGCTTTAAGATCCCTGAGTGACAGAAAAGAAATGCAGTTTTCCTCAAAGAGGATCCATAACAAAACAAAAGTGGCAACGTAACATGTCTGTTCCTGTAACGTGTGTTTCTGTGCTCACACACTTTGAAATAAAGTCTCAAAACTACTTAACAAATGCATGTTTTTTGTTTTTAGCTCAACATGAGGAACTGAAGTGAATTTAAATATAAAATCTGTAAAACCAAATGTTGCTGCCAGTGGTACTGGTTCATTTCACAGAGTGGATGTAATAGAGCAATAGAAGATACAGCCAGACGGTTGAAACATGAGCACATTTGGGTGTTCTGATGGGACAATGACTCCAAACACACATCAAAACTGTTTTTAGAATAGATAAAGCAGGCTAACCTTTACAGAAGGGATAGGCCTTCCCAATGGCCCCATGGTCCATCTCAGAAAACCAACAAGCTTTAATTAACTCTGCCATGCTGCCAAGAACAGTGGCCAATCCAGCTGGAAGTATGCGGTTGTTTATGGCTACCAAAAGCATCTTACCAAAGGACATTAACCCAAAGCTTAGTGGAGGAATATACTTTTGACCATGTGTGGATTAGAGAAAATCCAAATTAAAATTAAACTTGTGCATCTGAATTTCTTTTCTTTTCTTTTTTTAGTCATTACAGATGTGTGCTATAATCAATCACTACACCCTGGAAAGAAAACAGTTCAAAGAATTTATTAAAAGGCCAAAGTTACCATGACATGTGACCATGATGATGTAAGATGCGTGAAAGTGATTAAATAAAATAATTAAGAACAACCATTACAAAAGAGAAAAGGCCAAAACAATAACAGAAATGAAAATTGCAGTAGAGATAGATCACAAATTCTGTTTCTGCCTCTTAGTTTTTATTCACATTTATAATTTTTATATGTTTCTATTTAAAATTGTAATATTAAAACACAGATAGATAGATAGATAGATAGATAGATAGATAGATAGATAGATAGATAGATAGATAGATAGATAGATAGAACCTTCGCTCCAGTCCAGTAGGTGGCGGTAGTTCACCTTATCAAAAGAAGAAGAAGAAGCGGAACTCGTAGCACAACAACAACATTGTTAGCAGCATTAGCTCGCAAAAAAGCGAGGAGACTTTTTTCTTCTTATTTGGGTCCCATTAACAGGTGAGTGTAATAACCGAGGGCCGTCAGAGAGTGTGAATGTGCAGTCTGTTGCCCTGTGTGCTTGTACGGTCGGAGAATCGCACGTTTGTTAGCCGTTTCAGCTATGTGCACAACGTTAGCTCTCAGGCTAACGCTAGCTCCTAACGTTTTATTTAGTGGTTTTGTGCAAAAGTCACTGCATGCAAAGAGTTCTCGTACAGGATGAAGATTAAGGTGTGGTGATGAGGATGCAGTGCTGTTGGATTTGTCCTCCCAGGTGAAATAGTTAGTCGACGGCCTGCTACAGTTTTGATCTTAGCTTTTTTTTTCTCCAGAAAAAATGACTCTACACATTCATGAAAGCTGATTTCTCGGGAGCTTTTTGTATTCTGCTCGTTGTATCCTGTTAATGACAACGTATACTCGGATACAGGCGTCATTGATACTTGTGGTAACGAGCGGTTTGCGCGGATGGGTCCAAATACTCAGGTTAGACGTCAAGATGTTTTGTGTGTCAGGTTTCTTTACTAAAACTCATATTTCTTGAACCCCAGAGGCCTAGAGATACACGCAAGATTTCCCCACGGTTACATCAGTTGTCTTTTTTAAAATCTGAGGAGGTTTATTGCATGCAGACTTGTCTCGTTATTAAGGGTTCAACCTTCAAATGGTTGGTGACCTCCACAGTCAACAGATCCCAGTTCAACAAGCATCTTTAGGATGTGGTGGAGCGACAGACTCTCATTATGAATGTGCAGCTGACAAATCTGGACTGACACTCAAAGCCATAATACAACACGTCTCATTCATACAAGCACTTACTCTATGCTTTGAAATGCTTTCTATTTAACATTCAGACACATTCATACTCAAATGGATGCATCGAAGAACAGCTTGGTATCTTGCCCAAGGATACACGCAGACTGGCCAACCTTCCAGTCAGTAGATGATCTAGTCTACCGCCTGAGCAACAGCCACCCCATACAGTGTGATGGGGTTAGGGGTGCTGTCGTGCAAATGTGGACCAGAATGGTTCCAGCAGCTTGTTAAATCTGTGCCTTTTCTAAGCAGCATTTGTATTTTTCTATTCTTTAACTTACTGCTCTGACTGAGGTCGAGCCCGTTGTCCAAACAATTGTGTTTTGACCTGGGCTAAAAGTCGATGTTTGAATCAACTGTTATTACTGTTGACAGAGACCAAGTGGAGATAATCTTGCATAAGAGCACAAAGGAATTTGTGCTTTGATGACAGAGTGATAAAGTCACAGCTGTGCAGTCACAGCAAACATCAGGTATAAATAAACAGTGCTGAGTAGAGTGCAATAAGTGACCATAGGTGTGTGAGGTCAGCATACAGGCAGAGTAGAGCCAGTGTGACTCATTCAGGAGGTTGGATTTATAAAAGAAAAGCAAACACCCACAGTGGTGTGGACCATCATTTGATCTGTTAATACCTGGTTAAAGCATGTGTCTGTAGCTGTAATGCTTAAAAGTATAAAAGGTAAATTAAAAATTTGGAAGTGAACAGCAACAAGATCAACTGTTTGATTTCCCACCGATTTTTACACTGGCTGCCATCAGAACTACTTTAACTCTGCTTAACATAGAGTCAGCAAGGCATTAAAAATGTTCAGTTGGTGAGCCGGTGTGAGTTGTAGCCTCAGGAGTTGCATCCAATGTAGTCTTCTGCTGCTGTAGCCCATCTGCCCTAGCCCAAGGTTGATGCTCTTTTGTCTGCCTGTCAAGAATTAGTCGACTCTGCTCATTCAAAAAGGAAAAAAAAGAAGGTAGTCCACTCCATGTTTTGGGAATAACTTGTCCATTCCAGTCTAGTTAATTGGACGAATTAACAACTTCGGGTTTTCAATTAATCCATGAAGGGTGAACAAGCAAAGAAGTCAGAAGTTCAACAACAGAAACGATGCAAAGCCAAGTCAACTAGATCATCTAGCTAGTGTACTTACGGTGCTGGAGCAGTGTTGATCGGTCCAACGTGAGATTCACTACATGTGGACTTACTATGACCTGAGGTCCCAAAATCACCACTTCATGCTGCTACTTTTTCCAGCCCCCCAGAAAACACACAGTGCCTGGTAGACCCCATGAGAAAGGCTTTAATCAGTACTCCTACTGCGCCAAATCAGAGTGATCTTACTGGCTGACTGTACAAATGAAAAAACACAGAAATTCATTACAAAAACCACATTCAAAATAACTAATCTGGCACTCGCAGCAAGGGGTACCTAACAAAGTGGCCAGTGAGTGTAAATAGTTGTTAGACACAGACTTTGACTTGAAATTTAAATAAGTACCACATAAATACTGCTGGTGTTATAGAATAGAATAATCCTTTAATTGTCCCACAAGGGGGAAATTTGGTTGTAACAGCAGCCAAAAAGACAAATATACAAACAAACAGGACACAGAACAGAAACATACACAATTTTTCTTATGCTCCTTGACTTCAATATATCTTAGTTTATTTTAATAATAATTTTTTTTTAAAAAAAGAGGAAAATACACAAATTTGTAATTTTGGACGACGCTGTTGTCGCCGTTTTCTTTTCTTTCTTTTTTAAAAACTTCCAGTAAAAACTATGCAGAATAAAACCTTAAGTCAAAATATTCTTTTCTCCTAAACTGCTCACAGAAACTTCGAATAACTGCAGGTACAGAAACGCACAAACAGGACAAAAGGCGTCTTCTCAGGAAGCCCATTCAGTATAATTGGGAACAACAAACCAACAAACCTTGTTTTAGCAGGTCTTTCATGGGGTGTTTGTGTGTTTGTGTGTGTGCGCGAGCGAGCGCTGAGATCTTTGAGTGTGTTTATGAGCTATGTGATTCTTTGCCACTAGGTGGCAGTACTCGCTGTCTGAAAGTGAGAGAGGGGAAAGAGCTCATGTCAGAAAGGAGAAATGAGAAATCACTCAGCGAGTCTCGCGTGCAGGTTTCAGAGATGGTGAAGAGAAAGCAGGAGAGGAGGATCAAAAAAGTGTGGTTAAAGATGCAAACACAGAAAACAGGGAGTTTAAATGTGTTTGATAAATGTGCCTTAAGAGTTGGGAGATGGACTCAACCTCATTGATCCCTGACGCTTAATTTCAAAAGGCCAGCCGAGTAATCCGGTTCACTTTAAATAATTGTCATGCCAGTTAGACGAGAGAAAGATGAGGTGCAGTGACTTTAACTCTCAGATGAGGCAAGAAAAAAAAGGAGGATGATTTGGTTTGTGATGGAAATCCGAGGAGAGGGATCAGTATTCCCAGTCTGAAACTTGAATTCTTTTCTTTAAAAAAGCAGAGAAATCAGAGAAAGTGAGGAAACAAGTTTAAGAACTGAGCCTCTTTCAACACTTGCTGCTCAATTTACACCACCCTTCTTTCTAACAGGGGAGACAGATGCAGGCAGGTGAAGTGGAGTGGGGTTGGAGTGCTTCCCGAGGGGGCTCAGCATGCATCTTAGTTCAGCATTTAGAAAACATTCCCACATTTTGCCTCTTTGTTCACCGTCTCAGGTACGCTGGAATTTTCGGACACCCACTCGAACATGTCCTATGTCTTCATCAACGACTCGTCGCAGACCAGCGTGCCTCTGCTGCAGTCGTGCATCGATGGAGACCTGCCCTTCGCCAAGAGGCTGCTAGAGACCGGATGCGACCCCAACATCCGTGACAACCGGGGCCGCACCGGCCTCCACCTAGCCGCCGCCAGAGGGAACGTGGAAATATGCCGCCTCTTGCACAAGTTCGGGGCCGATCTGCTGGCGACGGATTATCAGGGGAATACGGCGCTGCACCTGTGCGGCCACGTGGATACGATACAGTTCCTGGTGTCCAACGGGCTGAAGATCGACATCTGGTAAGAGTTCAGAGTTCAGGTGATAACAGTGAGCTGTTTCCACCCTGAGCAACTTAATGTTCTCTCATTTTAACTCCAGTTTTAATTTCATGTATATCAACTATTCAGAATCATGTAATCATGCATGATTCACGTTGATATGGTAGAAGCTAAAAGACGTGGTGTACTGAGACTGTTTGGGTTGTAATACCCTCTCTAAACAACTTAAATCTGCCCTGTAGAGATTTCTGAATGAATGAAAATAGCACTAAACTCAAATTAAACTGCAATGAGCAAAGCTGCTCTAGAGATGATCTGAATCCACAAAGAACTGACAACAAAAAAGAAGCAAAAAGAAACAAATTTAAAATTGAGCAGATGGCTGACAGCAGTACTCTGAATCTTCAGTCGGAGGTGTATCTGTGTTGGTGTTAATTCTGTCAGAGTATTCATTTAATGTTATTTGGGTTGTTTTTTCTTTGTAACTGCTTAGTGAGCATCTTAAATATATAAAGTTAGTTGGGGAATTTGAATCAAAGCATCGTAAATTTCATGAATGAAAGAAATATAACTAAAAAATAAGTCTTTTCTATGTAACTGCTGCTAAGATCCCACTGGTGGAATTCACTTTTTAAGGGTCTCAGCAGAGCGAATCTAATGACTTCCTGTCCCCTCGGGGGAGTGCACTGTTGTTCCCCTCAGAGGAGACGAGAGGAGTATTTGGTTCTGTTTTTTTGCAGTTTTAATCCCAGTTTTCAAACTATTGTGTTCAAATCGTGTGGGATGGTAAACACCAATCAGAGTTCGAGCTGATTTCATTTTGAGGGAAAATCGGGTCAAGATGTGAAAATTGTTGAAACCTTTAGATTACGCACATTTTTCTTTTGTATGGATCGTCTTCAACCTTCACAACCATATACTATCATCTTGGGCACCATGAGTAGCATTTCACCTTTACCTTCATCATTTGCACCCAAAGTGACCTTGAAAATATATTTCCAGAATCCATACAGAGTAATATGTCATATGTAATGGCACGGTGAGAGCTGTGCAATGCACTTCAGTACAGCATTATATGTGACAGTGGTGCAAAAAGATTAATATACTGCTCTTAATTTACATATTAACAATGCTGCACAAGTGATACTCCGTCACACCGTGGTATTTCCCCAGGACATATTTAATGAAGATGCAGGAAACACTGACAGATCACACCAGCAAGCTGTCACCAGAACGTAATCCCCTGCATCACTGCCCTCACACATGACTTTGTAAATTCCCATCATATCCGTGTCTCTCTGTGTTTATCTACAGCTGCTTGGCTTTTGGGTTATCAAGTAAGTTGTGAACAAACTAAAGCTGGATATCTGATGTTTCTCTGGGAGACTTTAAAGCTCTGATAAATAATCCTGTAACTGAAGAGTGCAATAAACCAGACTTTGTGTTTTTACTGGTACTGTGATATCGCTCAACAGCAGACACAAAAATGATCTCGTGAGCATGACCACAACAGGAAGTCTCTGAACTCTTCATGCATGTAGATCTAAACCAGTGTCTGAAAGTGTCCAGAAACATCTCGTTGGCTTTGGAGCTCTTTTTTTTTTGTCCACCTAACTGAATTGCACATAGTACACATTTTGCTGTGTGTGTTCAAATGCTTACAAGATGAATGGATACGGATAAGCTAACAGATCTCAGTCACCCCATGGTAAACACAAGAGATGACCTCATGCTGCTGCTGTAGTGATTAACCTCCTTTTAGACTGTTAGACTTGTCCGACGGGTGCCCCTGATGAAGCTGCTGAAATATGACACAAACACTTAAATACTTTGTGGTTTTTCAGGGAATTTTTGGAAGTTGTGAAATTGTTTTAATTCACTAAATGAGGTCATTACTTACTGCTATGAGTTGATGTTACGTAAATCACCCATACCCACGACAAAAGGATTCAGTGCCTTCAGTTTTCAGTTGAACTTAGCAAAAACAATAGCTTTTAATTCCACTGTGCAGACTAATCATATTGTTTTTATCAGCAGGCTACATGTGTGACTGTAGTTATGTATGCACAGTTGTGGAACAGCGTATTCACATCATAGAGGTTTCCTGGCACACAAAGATCCAAAACTTGTGTGTTGGATAAAAGAAATAATAGATTTCTTTTGTTATTACTGCAGTAACCACAACGGATCGACTCCTCTGGTGCTGGCGAAGAGACGCGGAGTCAACAAGGATGCTATTCGTCTGCTGGAGGGGCTGGAGGAGCAGGAGGTGAAAGGCTTCAACAGAGGAGCCCACTCCAAACTGGAGACCATGCAGATGGCTGACAGTGAGAGGTGAGCAGAGCTGCAAGGAGAGAGGGTGGAGAACCAATCAGGACACATCATGCAGTCAAAGCATGATCTGTCCTGATTGGCTCTCTCCTGCAAAGCAGGTAGAGTTTCAAGCAAGACTTCACACAGCTTTAAGAGCAGTAATAGTGACCCAGAGAACTGTTCTGTGCCTGCTTTAAATTAGACTTAAAACGAGATCCTCTGGAAGGGTTTATCTTCATTTTAGCTCCTACACTGATTGTGGGTTTTCTTAGCTTTACCACAGGAAAAAGGAACAAGAACAGAGTTACATGTGAGAGATAACAAACTTCTCTGCGTGTGTGTCTCAGTGCGATGGAGAGCCACTCCTTACTGAACCCGAACCTGCAGAGCACCGAGGGCGTCCTGTCCAGCTTCAGGACCACCTGGCAGGAGTTTGTGGAGGACCTGGGCTTTTGGAGGGTCCTGCTGCTGCTGGTGGTCATCGCCCTCCTCTCCCTGGGCATCGCCTACTACGTCAGTGGGGTCCTGCCTTTCTCCACCAGCCAGCTGGAGCTGGTGCACTGAGTAAAGGCTGGGAAGAAGGGTGCAGAAGAGGCAGTAAAATAAATGAATGAAGGTTTGCGTTCAGCTTTGTGTATAGAACAAAAACCCAGAGTTTTGTTTCCTTGTTGCCCACATTTGATCCTTTTTATTGTGGTCTTAACAACATCATATGATACTGTTAGTAAAGAGACGCAATTTAAAAAAATACTATAAATATTTTTAGGTGATTAACGAGAGAGGACGGTGACTCAGAGACTTCATGTGTGGCCTAACACCTCAACTCATTGATAGACTCATTTCTTCTTCCTCACACTTGTCATGTCATCCCTGTTTGCTCTGTTACAAGCTGTATATTGCTGATGTTTTGTATCTTTTCATTGTTTTCTTCTCACTTGTTATTTATTCAAATGTCTTTGGTGTAAATTTTACCCTTGCTGTCTTTATTTCACACAAATACCTGCAGCCTTTCTGGCTGGAAACAGTTTTGTCAGGATAACAGAGCCGACTGCAGAGAAACACCTGGACTGAGTTTAGATGAAGCTTCAGGTTTAACTGGTATTATGGCAGCAGATTAATGCTTCTTACTTTGTTGTATATTCATTTTATCTTAATGTGCTTTTGTTAAAGGTTTTCAGTGTTTATTCCTTCAAACATTTGAAGTCATTTAATGTGCAAAATGAATAAAATCATGACTAATCTGCATCAGGTTAGAGCGTCACTTTGTTACCAACACAAAACTTTATTGGCACACAGCAGCTAACCTGAGCTTTTTACAAAGAGCAAAGAAAACAGAGTGAAGACTGTTAGTCTTTACAAACAGAGCGGATATGACATACAGAACATACAGAACTTGCTCTCACCAATGGGGGAAAACCTTCAGCTGTTACTGATCTTTGATGATTCAGCATTTTAATGATCTGGGTGACGGTAAGAGAGACGTTACAAAGAAAATCAAACACTTGAGATTCTTGTTTGTACCGTAAATTGTTGGAAGACCGCAAATCAAGCCTTACTGGAAGCTTTTTCAGGTGTAAGCCGTACTTTCATTCAGTGATTGTACACATTGAGTGTACAGTCATTCGTACCCACCTTTTTGCTCACACTCATTTACAAACTTTCAGTTACCCCGTACCCACTGCTGTTGAAGAGCTTTGAGACACACAGAACAATAAAAGTTTCACTGAGGAAGAAATATGACAATGTCACACTCTCACCCATGGCTGTTTATTGGCCTGTTTTTTAGTGACATATAGACCTTCCCCTGGATGTGCCCTGTTAGAAAAGAGAATATCCTGTCAAATTAAGGCTAAGACTGTTAAAACCAGGCTGTGATGTGTTTGACTTCAACTAAAATCAGTACATAAATGTGTCACTGCTTTTTTCCATTACATAATGTGGTAAAGTGCTGTAGGTTACATGTTTGAAAATATTTAAAGGGAAGTAGTTTTGTTTTGACATTCTGGTTTTAGTTTAAGTGTGAATATAGCACACAGCCCTGCAAGTTCAAGTTCAAATTTTAATCGCCACATGGAGTGGCAGGTTGCCCTGCAGTGGAATGAACCCGACCCCCGACCTTACACACACAACACAGACATTACATGGGGAGTCAAGTCAGAGAACGGTTGCATTACAGAAAAACCACTGAAATGTACACTACAATAGGAAAGTACAAGAGGAAAAAAAGAGACCTCTACTCATGCTGGGCTACAGGAGGACAGCATGAGAACAGGAAACAAAAAAACTCCTCTGCACAGAAAGCACATAAATGTCCACAGTACAACATTATAGAGCATGTGACCAGCAACAGGGTTGTGTAGGGGATGAGGAGTAATCCCAGGCAACACAGCAGCCATTCTGCCACTGCGTCGACTCTCCAGCGCGGGCCCAGACCCGCCTCGTGCTCCCCAGGAGGCAACAAGCATCGAAGGCGTTGGAAGGGGAGGGGGGATGAGTGAATGCTTATCAGTGTAAGTGTGTGTGTGTGCGTGTCCATAGTTCAGCTGAGACAGTGTCCTTCGCCCTATACCAGGCTAAATAAACAGTCTTCCAGCCAACCCAGGTGGCCTTGCAAATATGGCATCCATTATTAATTGAAGTCATGTTTAGTCCACATAACGGTTTCAGTGAACCATGCACTGCCCAAAGACATTCAGACTTGCTAAACCAAAACAAGGCAAAGCTTCAGATAAACCTACATAAGGTTACTCTACATTTTCACTTTGCTGTTTGAATGCTTTGCCTTGCAGTGTCACACCAAAGAGGATATTCAGTTTTATTAAGTTTCACCAGGCCTTTGCATGTAAGTCGTCATCATGTTCAGTCATCTGATGAGAAAAATCAACCATGGCATATTAGCTTAATTGTCAAACTCATGGTAAAAGCCCTCGTATGGCCCACTTTGATCTCAAGGGTGCAGAACCAGAAAAACTCCCCTTTGTGTCAGTGTGAACAGTACGACTCGTGCAGTTTTACTGCATGATGTAGAAATACGGCTGCAGTAATGAAAGAACGTGCTCACTAGTATAAAAAACAAAAGGTTATGGTAGTGATTAAATTACAAGAAAGTAACTCTCGTTATTCCACAAAAAAAGTGTTTTTATTTTAATCAGACTATATAACAAAAACAAAATCCCCCACAAAAAAAGTACATTTTCTATGTTTTAAGTGTTATTGTTTATCTATTACTTAATTGTTTTAGTGTAGTATGAATGGCAGTGGGGGATTCTTTTATACAAACTGTAAAAGAGAAAATACACTATAAATTCAGAATCTCATGTCCAACATCACATATTCCAAGGTTGTCCAGTGGGCCAGATTAGAGTCTCTGCTGGGCCGATTGTGGCCCTCCGGCCATAGGTTTGACACTCCTGCCCTAGAACATGCTGTCCAAACATCTTTCTTTTTTCGCTGTCTTACGGCTGCTAACATTTCAGCTTAGGTAAAATTACAGTTGATGACATAATAATGTTGAACTGTCTTAGCAGTTCCGTTAGTAAAGCCATGAAATCAGCTCCGCCCGAGAGTCAGGCATCATCCATGCATACATACATACACTACCATCGTTACAGTATCACACTATGATATACCGCGCTATATTGTGACATACATACAATTCTATTTCCTTAAGATTAAGGAACTGACCTTCCAGCCTATTGTTCCTTCAGTGGGCTGGCAGTCATTAAGCAAATGTACTGTTTATAAGATTGGGGAAACCTGCAGTCAGCTGAGACTGAAGAAGTCACTTGGATGAGTGACAAAACGTTTCTCCCACAAAAACTTACGTCCAGATGAACAGAATCAACTTTTGGAGATACAATTCTATTCTGATGTTGTGTTCTCGTATTCTACACTGTTCTATGACATTATATTCATGAGACCTGGTGGGCTGCAAAGGTACTGCAGGTGCCATATAAACTATTTTATAAGTACTTAAGAAAAAAAGCTGCTGATTGTTATTTAACAGAATTTGAACTTTGCGCGATTTGTAAATGTCTGAATGAATTTAAAAATATAAAATTTCGATCAAAAAGTCAAAAAATAAGAATGTGCCGATAACACCGTGATTCTGAAGTGAAGGGGGCAGTATCATTCGGCGTGAGATAAAAACGTCCGAATGCGTAAAGATCGCTCTCCATTTAATAACCGAAATTATATTTTGATCAACAGTTTATTAGTATACAACAGAGAGCTGCAACAGTTATGAAAAATCACGTATTCCGCATAAACCTGTCGTTTTTACCATCGAAAAAAACGATTGACTGTTGATTTATTGACATAAAAATAGGGTCTAGACTCTCGTGCTTGAGCAATAATTGGCCACCATTAATAATCAGAGCCAGGAGGCCGAGCCTAATACTACAGCGCTGCACACAGGCCTGTGCAAATCGTTTGGCTCAATCTGAGGCCCTTTAGGCCACTAAATCCAAACAGCTCATCTGATCGTTTTAAACCTGTTTTAAGTCGTTTTTGGTACATTCAAAGTGGAAGTGTAGGCTTTAGGTTTTTAATGTGTATATCGCACATGTGTAGAATTCATTTCATTCTTTAACGAAATTCGTTTAGTGAATGACACTGACAGAAAAAAAAAGAGAGAAAAAAGACAGATTTAAATAGCTCTACATACTATTATCATGCTGACTTTCCGATCAAGTCAGTGATGAAATGGGACATAATGTTATCAATGTAGTCTTTTCTGTGTGTTGACAATACCACACATAACGATCATACCGCGTTTTGTCAGTTTTCAACCAGTGAATCATTAAGTTGATCTTGAACACTTCAGTGGATGTAAGCAATCATTACATCATTTAATCCGAATTCTGTCGGAAAATACAAAGAGAAAAGTTATGCAGTGATTTGTGTTAAATAGTGATAAATAAATGCTGATGTAAAAATTACCGAACAATTTGTTTTCTTTGTATCCGCCTCAGAAAATGTTGTGGAGAGCGAGAGGGTTTGTTTCATTAGTAGATTCTGAGAGGTGAGTGGACTAATTTCTGCTTCTTATTTAACAAAAATAAATGTAAACATACGTTTAAAAATATTAAAATGAATCCAAGAAGCACTGTGGCCTAAAAAGGTATTCACGTGTATTGTTTAATGGTAGAATCATGCGTTTGAGGTTTATAAAATGGATTCTAATAGGAAAAGAAGGTGAACCAGACTTCATAGAATTTATTTTTATTTGTCAAACCACGTGTTTCTGTCCGGGAGGAGGAACTTTTAACCTAAGCCGAGGCCTCCGTGATGGAGCAGGCGAACCACGAAGTGTCCGTGAAAATGTCCGGACTTCACCGTGAACATACAGGAAGCCTGTGAGGACTGAAGGCACTGAAGGTGAACATGTATCGCCTCACTCAGGCAGTGGTGTAAACACACTGTTTATTTAAATCACACACAGCTGAAGCAATAAAGATAAGAATTAGAAAAATAAGAAAAAGTAAATTAAACGAAAGCTTTAATCGCTTTTTAAAAAAATAGAATAAATCATAATTATAATTATAAGCTGCACACATTAATAAGCTGAAGCGCATTAATAAGTTAAAAGTTGTCAAATTCTGATCCTAAAGGTCTTCAGACGACTGCCTGGGGCATATTTAATGGACAGTGGCCATTCATTTGCAGAGGAGGAGGATGGCTGAGAGGCTCCGACACCCCATCTACATCATGGTGTTCATCTCCGTTTCCAAAACATCTTAGCAGACGTGACACGTACGTGGAGCAGTGAGATTTCAGGAGCCATCTACACACAAGGCCGCAAACCAAAAACACCACAGCTGTGATGCAGACAGCGACCAGAGTTCCCAGTCCGTTTAATTCTGAAGTCGTCTGTGTCGGCTGCAGAGGATACAAGAGCAGAAATGCGATCAGATTCAGACGCAGGAACTTTCAAACTATTCAATGGAACTGTGACTTACTGTTGCGGATTCACGACCGAACATCCCTGATACATCTGTCAGTTTTATTCTGTGACTATATTGCGCAGCAACAAGGTTAAGTTTTTGTATTTATTGTCAAACTAAAGTGTAAAGCAGTCATGTTATAAGTATGCAGGGAAAACTCTACCAAGGTGACGGTACTGTTGTTTTATAATGTAGCTGCTGGGATCTTGTTTTACTTTTTCAACACTTTCATTTATGTTATTTTTTTTTTACTCTTTACATATCAGCATAAATAGCAGTATTGTAAATTTCCCTGATATGATTTTGAGGTTGCATCCACACCTGAGGGGCCAGTTTCACCACCAGGTGGGCCAGCACTTGTTGTGGAGTTGTGGATGCACTGTGAAAATCAAAGACAGATGTAGTTCTATGTCTGCTGTAAACCACTTCACCGTGAAAGTGTGACCCGCAGAAATTAAATCCGAATGCGCGTCAGAAAGACGCAGGAGAGGAGCAAACAACACCAACCACGCTGTTTTCTTTGGAGTCACGTGTAAAAATAAATAAAACACACGTAAAGTCAATGTACTCACCATCAGTGTAGGCTTTAGCGTGCTGGTCAGGGAGTCAGGGACAGTCTCTCGAACTCGCAGGCGCACAGCTGAGCGGTGTCGCTCCGTCTTGTCCACATCACAGAAATAAACGCCTTGATCCCTCAGCTGAACTCGCTTTATGCTGAGGGACAGGTCTGCCCTTTGGAACCAGTCTGATGGTATTGATACCCGGCTTTCAAAGCCATTCCCATAAGTAACCTGGGGAGGATTCAGCTCCAGCACCACTTCTCCGTCTCGCCTCCACTGCGCAGTCTTCACCCTCTGACCTGCTGTGATGGAGCGGCACGGCAGTGCAGCATCCTCACCCTCATCTACAACAACTTCAGAGGGCAGGAATACTTGCAGATCAGTGAGCTCTACCTTCCCTTTCTTCTTGCATGTAAAGTCATACATGCCCTGGTCATTTAAATCTACACTTGTCAGTATTAAAAAAATCGCTGCTTACAGTCACCCGGTCAGTGTAAGCTCGCCCCGGCTCCCAATCACCATGAAGAGACGCCACGCCCTGAATGCTGCCGTCCTTCAGGTGTAGATTCAGTGCCCCGTGTCCCTCCATGCACTCATCTGAGAGGACAAACTTAACATCATCCCCTACACTCGCCTGGATCAAGTCTCCAAAAACCTGGCTGATAAAAACTAGAAGAACAGCTGCAGAAAATGGTAACCGTATCATCCTGTCCGAATGGTAGTGAAGGCACTTAAATCCAGCTCAACGCGTAAAGGGTCCTTTCGGAAGAGAAAACTCCTTCTAAGCGGGGTAGAGCAGGGCGGGCCAAGGTAGTAGAGAATAAAACTTAATTATCACGTATTTGCCATAGAAACATAATATAAAGCAACCCTGGCCAGTAGCAAGAAGAATGAAATATAAAAAAGAAAAGAAAAATCCAGCGGCGAGCAGACAGCTTCCCCACACGTCCTCTTCCCTCCTTTTGTCGTTCTTTAGTTGCCGAACTAATGTAAAGGGGCTGTCACTTTTCTTATAAATACCGACCGTATCTCATTGATCATCCGGGTCGATACTTACCCTGAGCAGACGTCTCAACCATGCCCTGCTCTCCGCTTTATAACGGTGGTTAGCGTTTCGTCCCATCAACGGCCCCTTCTGCCACCTTATTGGTCTTATGTGCCCGCAAGGCTCATCCTGATTGGTTAGCGTCTGAGTCTGTTTACAACCTCACGGCTGTGCCGACTGTGGGTAGAGCGTCACTACACACTTGCTTTCTTTTCTTTCTCGTCTTACAACTCACTAAGATAAAGGGTAACGGAGGAAGCTGAATAAAAGATAAATACAAATAGAAAAATTATTTATATAATGGGTCTGTAAAGTAAGTTAGTTAAAGGCATGGGAAAGTTAGTAAGGATCTTTTTCTTCACTCTGGATTTAGGAGGACTCCAGCCGTTCAGGTAACTCGTTAGCTTCCCTGACGCTAGCTACAACGTTCACGGTTTCTCATGGATATCCAGCAAGTGTGAAGTTGTTGACACGTCCCCCGGGTTATTGTAACTGCTCAGACAAGATTCAGCTAATGCAAAACGGGGAAAGTGCATTAAATTGACCAAAGGAAGGACTAGGCTTAGCATGTTGGCCTTATAGCATGCTAAGTTGGTGTAGCCTGCGCAGACTACGTCGACGAGTACAAATATGGCTTTTTCCTTTTGGGGTTTCTCTCCTGTGTGCGACCAGAATTCAAGTTACGTTTGTTTTGACCATGAAAATACACAAATGGTGTTTGTACAACATTGTACCAATGAGTCTAGAGACACAAGACAAGGCAGGGTGTGGCAGCGGAAGAGCATACACCACACTGCCTAAAAGGTATTCGCTTGTCTGCCTTCACAGACGTTTGAACTTGAGTAACATCCCATCGCACGAGTTTTTTTTTAATGAAGATGTTATCTCACTGAATTTGCAGAGCCGTTCTCAATTCACCACATTTCCATCTAGGGAAGTGTGGTGAATTTGCTGAGCTGGGCTTTTCCCCCCTCTATTCTAGAGTCAAATGTGAGGCCACCTGACAACTAAATGTTGGTTCAAACTGGCTG
This sequence comes from Neolamprologus brichardi, assembly GCF_056152115.1. Lineage (NCBI taxonomy): Eukaryota > Metazoa > Chordata > Actinopteri > Cichliformes > Cichlidae > Neolamprologus > Neolamprologus brichardi. The sequence continues at coordinate 24,809,849 of NC_142106.1, read as the reverse complement.
CTGCAGAACGACAATGACTTTGTTTTCACAACTGCTATGTGTTGATAAAGAATTTTATGATAAAATCAAATACAGTACTGAAAGTATGTGTTTTTTGGTAGAGTTAAGGATTGCCATGGTGCTTAATGATCAAAGTGCGAGAACAAATCTGTACAAGTGAAAAGTAACAGGTGAAGGGGAATATGATGATGCGTCAGTGGGTTTACTTGTGAAACTCAATGTGAAACAAACATTTTAGTACTCAGAGATAACATCACATTAATTCTTGCCCCAGCATAGAAGTCTCGAGTGACTGCTCGAGGTTTGAGGCTTCACGGGTCCCTGAAGCTGAATGACTTGTTTGCTTCACTGAATGCAGTGTGTGTGTGTGTGTGTGAGAGAGAGTCGTCTTTTATCAGTGTTGATGGTGTTTAAACAGGAAATTACTCGCACAATGTAACTGAAGTAGCTTTGAGTGGTTAGTCATTCAATAGTAGATTAGCGTTAGTTTAGTGTCATTAAGCCTCTGAATGAGTCCATTGAGATTCAGCTGTCAGAGGGCGAGCATGTCAGTTGTCTGACAGGTTTGCTGTGAATGCAGTGCAAGTGAGTGTAAAGAGTGGGAGAGACCAGTTTCAGTTACATTTAAGCACTCATATTATCGCGTAACTCTTACCAGCAAAGTCCCAGATTCAGAGACCTAACTGGGGTGATCCTGACTGTAAAACTGCTGTAATGCCAGCAGCCATGCACAGATCTAATGATTTCTGCTCTTTCTTGTAAACTACTGTAAACATTTTACAGTAGTTTCCAAGTCATTGAGCCTTATCCCACACAACTATATTGTAATCCTCTCGGATTAGTCACTGAATAAACATGCTGTGGTAGCACAAACGCACACGGCCACTGGAGGGTGTATCTCGGCTATAACTGAGAACCTTCTGGTGGCTTTTTAGGATTACTTGAGGTGCAGCTGCCAGGTTTTTTTCACAGATTAATGTGCAGATTATTTCCTTGATTGATGTTCTGTTTTTAATTGACAAAGATTTTGCACAATAGTGAGATGACATGGTGCCAATAACAGAAAGATAGGAGGCAGAGTCACTTAACTTTGTTATTCCCAGGACTAGAAATGAGCATATCAGAGGAACAGCTCAGATTGGGCAGTAACCCAGAGACTGAGGTGGTGAGAGATGCAAGGCATTGCAATACGACTACACTGACAAGAGTGAAAGGATTATCTGCTAATGTGATGGCAAAACTGTCAGCCAAGAAAAGAGGAATATTTGCTCATTACTGACTGAGTGATTAAATGTTTCAATTCTAAACTCAGAGAAAATCAGATTATGTAAGAGTGTGTGGGAATTTCCATCTAACCTAATAAAGCATTCACACCTTCCCACTTATCCAAATCCTGCAAACACTTAAGTTGCTCGGCACACTTCACAGTTATGACCAACACTGAGATTACTCAGCAGTTTCTGTTTTAGACAGATGACTTTAGTTGCAGTATTTAGGAAAGCTTTTCACATTTGACCTCTTCGTTCATTAATGCAGGTACACTGGATTCTTCTGATACTGACTTAAGAGTGTTCCTGGTGTCCAGCAGGCTGGCGATCAACATCTGGTAAGAAATCTGTCTCTCTTTTGATGAACTGTGTCAGGGAAATTTGTAATACAAAATCCATCATCAATCATAAAGGGTGTCAAGCAGGCTTCGTCTTTTTGGCTACTGATTGATTTCTCAGTGATTTAGATTTAGCGGAGGGCGTTATAGCCTTAAGGTTTTATCAGAATATTTCAATAAATTTGTGATATTATTTAAAACAATATAGGAAAAAAATACTGAATAAATAGTCAAACAAATGAATAACACACTTCTTTGTTTGAAGTGTGCATTTGTTGGCACTTGGTTCACATTCACTGCCTGCTTGTTTCTCTTTGCTCACGCGCCGTCACATTCTGGTTGCTCTCAGCGGTGTGTTTGCCTCAGGCAGTGAAAACAAGTCTGTTGTCTTCACAGTACTTAGTACAAGTGCAAAATCTGTGTTTTTCTCTGAAACCCAATAACTGCTGTCTGCCCTTAATGTTCGTTTTACATTTCACATATAAAGGGAGGGGCTATTATTTTTCTTAAAATGGTTATTTTTCTCAGTTTAAACATTTAATATGTTTTTGTGTTTTGAAATCTTGATTTATTAGATTAGCAAAGTTACATCTGAACAAACCACAAGACTTGTGCAACAATGTCTGTTGGACAGGTGTGGAGATGTATGGTCGTGATGCAGGGGACCATTTGAGGAAAACCAAACACCATATCAGCACAAACACCTACAAACTACAAAACTACTTGCAGTCATTGACTGATTCATGAACTGCTCTGTATTGCAAACTATTCGAGAGTCAAATGTGAGGTCATCTGTCTGACAGTTAAAGCTTGGCTCAAACTGGCTGCTGCAGAAGTTACTTTGTTTTGTGAAGCTCAAAGCTAACAAGTCACAAGTTTTGTGACTTGTTAGCTTGTTAGCTGTTCTTTTATCAGTGTTGATGGTGTTTACACAGGGAGTCATTCACACGCTAATTTGTGTAACTGAAGTAGCTTTGAGTGTTTGAAGTCATTCAACAGTAGATTAACTTTGGTTTAGTGTCATTGAGCCACTGAATGAGTCCACTGAGCTTTTCAGCTGTCAGACGGCCTGATATTTATCTTGTCTGATGCATTGATCAGATATTCAGGCCCATAAAGCACACTCAAATCATGACTCATGTCTTTAAAATGAGGCTGTTGGTTAATGGTTTTTGTGAGCAGTCACTGCACGTAGAAAAAGTAAGCTTACTCAGTCAGGCTGTATTTTGTAATTTGCCTTGTATGATATTCACAAAGAGCGGCCTAGCTTTGAGTCAACAGTGTCAGCGGTTTTCCCCTGTAGTTTATGCACTGCCTCAAAATAAATACTTCATTGTCATCCAGTTGTCATACAGATTTGTTGTGTAGTGTAAGTGAGGGTAGCAGGTGGGAGAGAAGCAAATGAATGTAAACAGCTAGCAGAAAGACAGCAGAGGTTAACCTCACTAAAGGACAGAATCTCACACACAGCCTGTCTGCTGGGTAATAAGTCGGCTTTAACCTCTTTAATTTAAACTAGTTCCATTGTCCCTCGTGTCATCTGAAATGTTCTTGGCTTTCATTAGAAAAGTTTTTCTGTCATTGCTGCATGTCGGCACTCGCAGTATAATTTCTTGACACTATGCCATGGATGCTGAAGAAGTGTGTTTGTCATGTGGGGCTGACAGATCACACGGTCCTTGTTTTCCACCCGTCGTCTTCTGTTTCTTGTTTGTTGGTCCTTCTCATGTCACCTTTGATTCCACACTTTTATTACTTGAGTGTGTCAGGGCAATGATACTCAGCACTCCTGTTATTTCAGCCTGAGAGTTCTCCTTTATTTACAGTCATTTTTATTTGACTGATCAGTTCTGAGTCTAGTCATTATTTACCACAGACGATTGTGGTTCATGCTCCCACTCTCTTACTGTTGACAACACTGTTACTCTTATCAGTGTTATCTTAAATATATTCAGCAGTGCTGTGTCTTTATTACCAAGTGGAACACAAAGCTCTGAAGTAGCTGCAACAGTGAGCTTAGATTGAGCCCCACTCAGCACCATCATTTTAAAATGTAGCACTAGCAGTGAGTCAGACTTTGTCACCAGGCCCCACTGATGTTATTGTGACAGTCAGAACAAAATGCCTTTGAACTGAACTCAAATGTTGTACTGTTAATGACAGTTAATGCCCCTCAGTTTTTTCCACTTTCAGTCACATTCAAACACCCACATTATCTCTTGATGAACTGAGCATTTCCAGGAAGGACCCAAATTCAGAAACCATTGATTTCTTTCTTTGAGGTGAACCCGACTGTAAAACTGATGCTGATCATTTTAATGCAAATTTGTTGGCAGGTCAAAGTTATGTCAGTGGGAGGGACTGAAACCTGCCTGGTTACACAGAAACTTAATTTGATGGTTCTGATTATACACAAGCAAGTACACAGTTTACTCCACTGTAGGTCACAGTTTCTGTATAAGCTAATAAAGCATAAACATCTTCCTACTTCCTACCGAACTGAAGTGTGCTAAACAGGTTATCAGTAATACTGAGGTTGCTCAGCAGTTTCTGTTTTTAGACAAATGGACTGACTTCAGTAAAGCTTTTCACTTTTTACCTCTTTGTCTATTAACACAGGTGTGCTGGATTCTTCTGATACCCACTCAAATGTGTCTCTGGTGTCCAGCAGGCTGAAGATTGTCATGTTTGCCCTTTTCTTTATGTCTGTGAAATTTGCAATACAAAATCCAACATTGATCATGAAGTGTGTCTTGCAGGCTAGCTGTTTTCACTATTGAGTGATTGCTTAGTGCAGGGGTGTCAAACTCAAATACACAGTGGGCCAAAATTCAAAACTGGAACAAAGTCGCGGGCTAACATTAATATTTATTGAAATATATTTATTCCTCCAGATATAAGAATGAATCTTTTCTTATGGACTCAAACACGTTTTGCTGAAAAACTGAATGTGGAACAAGCAAAGCTTAATACTAAACAATATATATAGTAGCTGTATAATACCAGTAGGCCAGCTCTAATAGTAATTTTGTGTGGCTTCGCGGGCCAAATGTAATTAGGCTGCGGGCCAAATTTGGCCCGCAGGCCAGAGTTTGACACCTATGGCTTAGTGATTACAATTAGGGGATGGTGTTATAGCCTTCAAGGTTTGTCAGGATATTTGAATAAAAAGCGTCTTCTTTTACAGCAGTATAGGAAATAACTTTGAATGACATGTCAAACAAATGAATGACACACTTCCTCATTTGAAATGTGAAACTGAATTTGTTAACACTTGGTTCACATTCACTGCCTGCTTATTTCTCTTTACTCACGTGTCGTCACAGTCTGGCTGTTTTCAGTGGTGTGTGTTTGCCTCAGGCAGTGAAAACAAGTCTGTTGGCTCCAAAGTATTTTGCAAAATATATAAGATGTGTAAAGTATTGTGTTTTTGTTGGTGGTCTGACCTCTTGTCACCAAACCACTTTCACACTATTGTAGAAGCATCTTCTTAGCTACAAAATCGACACACTGCTCTCATCCCAACACGTGTCTGTACTTGTGTGTTGTTATGCATGATAAGGAATATGTGGCACAGTGTCACTATATCATTAATATTGTGATGTGACACTTTTTTAATCACATAAAGTTTATATTGGGTGGTGTAATATGACACAGCCTTAATCAAACTATAAAGTCCAGCACTAAAGTGAGAGAGTCCCTGTGAATTTCTTCTGACTTCCTTTGAAAGATAACATGTGGAGTCAAATGACGCTTGCTTGGGGTTTATGCTTAGTAATAATTTGTTTTAAAAAAACCCCAAAACCCCCAAAATAACTGCAGTCTGCTCTTCACGTTCTCCTGAATGTGTTGTTCTGCATATATAGATGGAGCTTCATGTTAATCAGCTGTTCACTACCAGAGAATTTACATGAATCGCTGTGATATGATTATGTAAATATGCTGGGGTAGTTTACAGTAAAGGCAGGGAGTGAGTGCTGCTTTATTTGACTGAAATCTCTGTGTTTACCTTTTATTTCTGTTAAACAAAAAGCTTAATAGGGTCATGTAAATGTGCAGGAAAGCTCTGTCTTTAACAATAGATCGAGCCCACTTTGATCTCTCAGTGCGTTAAATCCGACTCAGCTGAATCTGACGGTGTCTGCAGCCACACAGTGGCGCTGTAGGGTTGGGGGAAAAAATCGATACTGTGTAGTATCGTGATATTTTATTTGCTAATAATGTATCGATACAGGGACAGCAGAAATCGATATTTTGTTACAAAAAAGGTTTTGTGGACTCTGACTTCAGAGCATGTTGATCCTTTTTCTGAGCAAGAATCCTGACATTCCTTCACTGTCCAAATGTGTTTAACTTTTTTATGGCAGCAATAAACATGACAGTTTACTTATTTTAATTTAAGACATGTTTTATTTTAATTAAGTTTAAAACTTTTTTATTTAATCTAAAATTATATTTTGTTTTAATTTACTTTCAAATTCTTCAGTTGCTGAATGGGCTGCATAGTTTTCATAAATTGCATAGTTCAGAATAGCTATAATTGTACCAGATGGTTGCATTCAGTTAAGTTGGACTAGACTGTAATACAAACCGTTCAAGTTTGTCAACAATAAAACTGAAATGAGAGAAAGACTGAGTGTGAGACTTTGTTATTAGATAAAATGAATATTGATAAAGTTTACCTTTATGTACAGAATCTGAATATCGCAAAATATTTTTAAAAATTGCAATAATATCGTATCGTGCGTTAAGTATTGTGATAATATCGTATCGTGGGATGTATGGTGATTCCCACCTCTATGGCGCTGCCCACATGTAATGCACAAATATCCTTATCATATGGCCATGAAGGCGATACCATCCCCCAGAACAACAGTGTTACAAAGAGAAATTAAACTGTTAAAGAGATTCAGTTCTTAAATGTGTGTCCCTTCTTTGCATTAACTGGCTCAACAAAACCTGAAACCACCTCTGAGGTCTCGATGTGCGATTTCCTACTTTCTTCTTTCTTTCAGTCTGTGTTTGCTTTCATACTGAAAGTACTTTAACACCTGCTTCAGTCGGAAACAATGACAGAGATCAGTAAAGGATGCAAAAAATACAAAAGCAAAACAACTGCACTGGTGCTGATAAGGGAGGAAGATAAGTGAGGAGTGCTGCAGAAGTTCAATGATCTGTGCACTCTGACTATTCATCTAAGGGTGAAATGTACACAGATGGAAGTGTTGTCATCACAGTCAGTGACAGCATTCACTTTGTCACCATGTAACCACATCCCTGTAATCGAAACAGTCTCAAATATGTTAAGGTTCAAATAACAGCCTGCCTCGAAGACAAGGAGTGTGAGTGTGTCTGCCTCATAAACTGATGAGAGTTTCTTAACAGCAGCCTGACATCAACTTCAGGACTGATTGATTTATAATACTTTATTTATCCTGAGGATCAACCGAGGATGAGCCTCTTCTTAGTATCGTAAAGGACGGGTACTCGAGAGGGGATATTTGATTAGTCACAGTGAGTGAGTGACAAATGCAGGGTTGAGAAGCGGGTTAGTGTGAACTCTTGGTTTTCCCCTGATTTTTCTCTTAAAGTGTCATATATAACACTTCAGAGATGCTGTAGTTCTGCAACACGTGCACTAGTTATCATGCAAACCATCTTGTACAGGAAGTTGATCAAATCTAAAAGACACTCGCTGTACCAGATGTTTTACAGGGTGTGAATATGATCTAGTTTTAATCTATATTTTAATTAAAATTATGAAGTCAAAACAGTTTTTACAGAGACAGTCATAACTCCAAAAATGTATGTTCATAAAATTTGTAAATACATTCTGTATAAAAGTTTAAAAGTGAGAGATTAATCTGAATTCTCAGAGAGAAGTTAAAATGGTTTCCCTGGTGAATGTGCTGTCAGTTAAATGACAAAGCCTTAATAAACCAAAACCTTTAATGCTCCAACTAATGTTCCCAGGTCTGGTTATGGCTGATGAGGTATTGTTGTCCCCCCAGCAGGCGAGCAGTCACCAGTATTTTTACTGATGGCTCTGTTTGTGTTTGAGTTCGGTGCCCTGCGTCTCCCTGGTGGTGCTGATTTTCTCGGAGCAGTTTGATTATTAACTGAGGAGTTAAAAGGCAGGTGTTTGTGGAGGACCTGGGCTTCTGAGGGTCCTGCTGCTGCTGGTGGTCATCACCCTCCTCGGCCTGGGCATGGCATGCTTTAATACCCAGTTAATGTGCAGCCTTGTGTACACGGTGCAGTTTGGAGAGCAACACCTGCACTTCAGGTAACATTGTGTTATTGCTATACAAGTATGATTTGCTTTGCCTGTTGTAAGGCTAATAGGCTAACAAACCTAGCATATGCCATCCTTAGTACTGAACTGAATCATTCAGGAATTTCAGGTTAAAAATCTTTAAAAACATTAGATTATGTGAGAGTGACACACTAGAGGACAACTACTGTTTCTTCTTCTTCATACTCTGCTGTGTATCCTTCCTTAGTCTGTCTGTAATCTTATCTCTGTATCTTGTTTTTAGGTTACTGTAAGGGTTTATTGCAGAGTCATGTTGCTCATCACAGTAGTGCGCTGCATGCACTATGACGACTGCATAAAAATCTGATATTGGATAAAAATAATGTTGGAAAAAAGTCTGACTGCAAGGCAAGTTTACACTATAGCATTTTGATAGAAAATGAAGAAATTTGGCACATTGTTCACCAACCTTGATGCTTTTTGTCTTGCAACAATAAGTATTACATGTTTATTTATATATACATATAAGCCATTATTTATTTTTCCTGCTGCTCGGTGGTTGAGATTTGAGTGTAACATTGTTGCAGTGAGTCTGAGCGCTCAGATGTTAATTTGGTCACTAACAGGGGCTCAAAGTCTAAGTTAGTGCTGGTGTATAAGGTAAATTGGTCCTACCACCAACAATCCACTTAATGAGCATGTTTGTATGTCAAAGTTTTGGCTTTCACTCAGAGTTTTCCTAGACAGTTTTTTGGGAAGTAGATCTTTTCAGAGTCCATTTGTTTCCTTTTTTTCTCTTTTCTTACCACCGATTACTTCCTTAAGGAAGTAAAAAAAGAAGAAAAAAAAAGAGCCCATGCTTTCATCAATCTCGTAAAGGTTTTAATAGCAAAGTGATGGAAAGTGTTTCGATAGAAAAAATAAATAAATAAAAAAATAAAAATAAAAACAAACACAAAAACACCAGACATTATGATACAGACTTATAATTTACTTATAATTTACACCGATGTTTGTTTGTTTTGTTTTTTGGTTTTTTTTGAAATTCTATACGCAAAAGGTGAGCGCGAGAGCCCTCGGTGCACCTGCTCGCTGCTGAAGTCAAAGTAAACTTTATTGTCATCTCCGCTAAAATATATATAAGAAGAGTAAGAAAATAAATATACACTTTAGGACTCGGGGTAAAGGGATTAATAACAATTTAAAATTTTATTTTACAGTTTGATGATTTAAAGTCTCACACAACCCGTCGAAAGGGGAGAGGCCCTGCTGCCTCCAAATAGAGCACATTTCATTTATAATGATGTAAATCCAAGCCCATTATGTATTCATGATTTGAATCCTGGGTTGTGCGAAATCACAGAAATAAACATTAGACAAAGTGAATCTGTCAACTAAGGTGTAGGTCTGTTAGGTTATGTTGTAGTGATCATCGGGTTGGGGGATGGGTGTTCATACTGGAGTGCAAAATTAAAACCAAGATGGACAAGGAAAGTTCAAAGTCATCAGGTGCTCAGTTTAGAAAAAAGAGAAAAGAAGAGGAGGAGAAACGAGGAAAGCAGATGTGTCATTGGATAATGGCAGGTCATCCTGAAACAATCAGAATACTTTATTAATCCCTAAGAAAATAATGTGGATTACAGTTGCTCCAAGAAGAAATGGTAAAAATAGTAAAACTCCAAACATTATGTTACAGATTTTAATATTAATTAGTCATTGTCAATTGTTGATTTGTCCTGTTCTCATTGTATGACGAATTATGATGGCTGTTTGGTAGCCGTTTGCATACTCTTATGGTTTTGGTTTTTATCGTTAACTCTGTCTTTTCCTGCGTTGTGGTTGTGCGTTTTTTGAAAGAAATATTTACGCGTTATCATAGCGACCAGAGAGCATTAAGGGGCAGAGAGGAGGATGTGACGCTGCTAATAAAGTTACAGAATTACACAGTGAATTCCTGTATTGTTTGTATGTATGTATGAATGAATGAAGACAAAAACCACCGTTTTTGTCTTGGTCGTGTTATTTTATTTTGTTGTATTTATCTGCGACACCTTAAAGGCCGCTCAGTGACAATATTAAACTGGTCCGTGGCTCAAAAAAGGTTGGGGACCTCTGATTTACAGTATAGGAGCAGTTTGTCTGGAAACAACAACTGCAATCTGCACATTCATAGGTTTTTTTTATTGAAATAAAATTATATATTATGTACTATACGAGTGGTTGAATACGCGCAGTGGCATGAAATAATAACTTCCCGTCAAATGTGTTAAACCTAAAGTAAGGAGCCTGCTTTGAAAATGTCAGAAGTAGAAAATACAGATACTTGCATCAACATAGGAAGTAGAAGTAAATTACATATACCTGAACTTTAAACTGAAGTACAGTGCTGACTAGCAATACATGCATATGGGTAGAATTTTGTATTACATGAACTTATTTCGAGCTGCATCAGTGATTGGATTTTCTGCAGAGAGGAAAGGAGGCCGAGGTTTCTCCCGTGGGCCACACGCAGGCCTCAAACAAGAAGCTGCAACACGAACATAACTTGTACTTAAAACATGAATTCAGCGATATTAATGCTCACTGTGATCTTTGAAATTTTGGATAATTACATTAACTCAAATGTGTCCCAGATAAAAAATAATAATAATTGGACGGAGGCTCCATGATGGAGCACTGCGGGACTACATAATAGTGTTAACAGAAGGACTGTAGGTAGACTGAATAATATTTATCATAAATTACTGAAGTAATTATTCATTACTCAGACATTCATTGAATATTTAGTGACACAGCTTGTATGAAGTCCCTTTCCTGCATCCTCAGTGTACATATTGTGCGCTGAATTGGCCTCCTGTTCTTCTCTTGCTTTGCCTCCGCAGTCTAACGGCCTTTACACACCACAGCCGCAGCTTTCCTGGGAATATTAAAAATATTTTTCACATAACTTCACGGGACGAATTTGCAAATTTTATCAATTTTATTTCATTATTAGCATCAAGCTCGATTTCCCGATTTCTTCGCAGTTCTGACGAACCACGATCGCGATTAACACACGCGTCGGTGCTGACTATAAAACGACATGTATATAATCAAATGATCCTATACCAGGGAGTACTAGGGCACATTAATAAAAATATATAATATTGACGATTGATGTGTATAATAAAATGATCCTATTATACCTAAGACAGTGCGATAAGAAGTAGTAGGAGTAAAATATATACGATTGATGATTTTGAGATTAAAGTCAAAATAGTATTTTGAGAGGAAGAAACTCGAATTACACCTGTTTCCAGAAAATCTGCCACGGCTGCTCTGCAAAATACTTCGTGTGGACGAGACGGCGAAAGCGTCCTTTGGAATCAGTTTACTGTCCAAGAGAGTGATCTCCTTCATCACGTAATCACGATGCGTGTTAGTGGTTTGTCTTGAAAGTGCGACTGTAATTGTAACCCCGAAAATACTATTTCGAGTTCAATCATAAGAGGACACCATTTTTATTTTATTTTGTAATTGGTCGTTACACTGCTCTAATGTGAAACCCGGCTGGAAAAGGAGATGATGGGCTACTTACCGCTGCTGGCGATCCCTGCTTCTCTTCTTGACCTTCAGCCTAACGATAAATGGATCCCCCCTCTCTTTTTTTCTCCGTCTTCATCTTGGCTGTAGCAGAAATATCCCCCCCGATCTTGCTTCTTCGCCTGCCGCAGATTTAAGGAAAAGTCTCTATGTAAGAACCGGTCAGGTGATACAGAGTGTCGGCCGTCAGCAGTCCCGTTACCGGCGTCGGTGCAGGATTTCCACTCGAACACCATGTTGGTGAACATCGCCTTGTGTGCACATCCGTTAAAAGTTACTTACTTGTTGAAAGTTATTTTATTTTTCAGTGTTACTGTAATGAATCCAGTTCTTCTTTGCCAATTCAAATATCTTTGTAAAGCTATTATGTTATATTTGTGGCAATTGACTATTGTTGGCGGCTTAAACTGACTTTATATCATCCATAAGAGATGCACATGAATCAATGTATCTACTGCAATGTTTGTGGTGCTTCTATATGACAGATGTGTTAGGCACCTGCAGTAATTGCTAACACAATGCTCATAAAGCCCAGTTTAAACACTCATTTTAAACTACTTCAGTGACACAGCCAAAGGACTGATGATCTTATGCCTTTCACAACACTCGCTTCTTCTCAGGATTTACATTCACATCTGGGGTTTCACAGATGGTAATCTGTGAACTGTGATGGATAAAAGCTGGATGAGCTGCTGTCATTCATGTTTCTGGTGTAGTCTGCTATTATAGACTAATGATGATGCAGACATTTGTCCTCTCTGCTTTTTGTCTTTAAGTGCCAGTTGGATGAGTTGGTTCCTCTCTGCTGCTGATAACAGACATTATGATGGCGTAGACATAATTAATATTAATAATAATTCAGTGCTCAGTAAATGCACGGATAATTCGTAATAAGCGTTTTAAAAAATTATATTTGTATTCTAAGTGTGATTATTGAACTAATATTGCTCATTACATATAGTAGTTGTGGCAATTGTTTTTGTTTTTTTAAATGTGAGGTTGTCGTTGCAGATTTTTTTCTGATGTATTAATCGGATATTTTAAATAAACAGGGATAAATGTAACTGCTGTTGCTGATTACTTACTTATTGATTACCGTACTGTTATTTATGCTTGCTTTGAGCTCTGTGTGGTTTATTCTTTGAAAAAATGAAAAACGACAGCACATCGTAACCTGCCAAGTCATCAAAGACAAGTAACAAAGGTTTGAGTCTCACTTTTGCTTTTACATCATGGCCGAACCTTTAAAACAAAAAAACAAAAAAACAAAAAAAATAAGTGACACAGTGTTGTTTTCATCTTTTTTCTGCCCGCACTGTTACACACAGCAGTGTTGTCATGGGCCATACTTAATGTTACTGTTTGCAGTTAGAGACGTTAAGAAGGAGAAATGGGAAAGTCTGTTTGTTCATGTTGTTCGTGTGAAGAAGAAAAATCAGCATTTGCAATAAAACGCTGTTGATATAAGTACAGGTTGTTGTTAGTCTTTTGCTGAGTGCAGTGTTTTCTACTTTGCTTTCAGATTTTTCACCCAAGCAGAAATAACAAGAATGAACTATGTTATTACAAATGTATAAACTTAATATTGTTAATAGAGTTTTGATTATTATATGCACTAGTTTCGGTCACAAGTGTGGGTAAAAGAACTTTAAAAAGCTGAACTTTGGGTTTTAAAGTGAGAACAGTTTCTGAGTGTGTGGCTGTGATCTACCAGATACGCAAGGCATGTCCTCCTCAGCTCCCTCTTTGGCTTCAGCTGTAAATTATAAACTTTAAAAAAATTGGTAAATTTAAAAAAAGAAATAAGTTCTTCTAAAGAAAAGGAATGTATGATTGAAAGAATCATATATCTCTTCTCCAAACTGGAACATCTGTTGTTTTGCTTATTTTGCATCCAGAGAGATGAGATGTTACAGGGGAGGCGTAATCTGTGATCAGTGGGTTAGATTAGTCAGATCTATACTTCTCTCTTTTTCCACTTTGAGCTTGGCCCGGGCGCCAGGCCCTGCCAAGCAGCCTCGGGAGTGAGCCAGTACATACCTGAGCATCCAGCCCTGATGCACCGACGCCACCAGCCACCTGCAGGGAGTGTGGTTAGGGGAGATATTTAAGTATGTTTAAATATTTAAATATTAATTCAGGAATACAGATATTTTAACGTGACATGAATGGTTGGCTGCACTCATTCTGTGAGGATTTGCTTTGCACAAATATTTTCTGTTCCCTTTCATTTTTCCTTCCACCGATAACGTCCTAGAAGTTAGAAGAAGAAAAAAACGGTGCCTATTTATCACTTTTGAAAAAGTCAAAAATGCTGATGTCTGGGCTCTGAGCAAGCCTGTGTTTTGTTTTTTTGTTTTTTTAAAGAAACGCCTGACACTTGGCTGGTTAACCAGTGTGGAGTGGGAAGCTTTTGGCTAATAGTTCTTCTGGAATGACCTTATTCATGCAAAAATGCTATTTTAATATTGTCTTATTGTTGACATGTAGATTCAGATACACAAATGAAAACAAAGTGTTACGTGTGTGTGTGTGTGTGTTTTAATGATTAATATCACTCAAGACCACTTAGAAAATGACAAAGTCTGGCTGCTCTAAAGCAAAATATGAAGAAGCAAGGGCTGACACAAGACTTCTCTTAAGCACATTATAACTGTACAGCTGTGCTCATAAATGGGGGTGGGTTTCGATAATTGATTTTCCAAAAAATCGATTTTAGCTTGAATAGCGCGATTCGTTAAATCCTGAATCGATTTTTAAATATAAATGTATTTTGCCAGAAACGAATTTCAGCAATCACCAAATCACCAAACAGCTAAAACAGCAAACCAGAGCAGGTAAACGGATTCTGCACAAAGGCGTAAACACAAAGCGCGGACCCAACACATCAGAATCAGTGAGCTGTCGGCTTTCTCACCCGACGCCACAGACACGGGGCTGAAAAGCCGACATATCACAGATTCTGATGCTGCAGGTTTTGTCACTCTCCAACCAAACTGGATTGAACCAGGAGCAAAAGAAGATCCAAACTATGCTTCACATTTCGCTTCACTTAAACTTTGTCATGAATTCACTATTACTTTTGCCGTTTTGCTTCCACCACGATAAAATCACAGTGGTTTAAGCTGGTTTAGATATTTCATTCTTGCAGTTTCACAGTATCCTGATTGTCATTCTTCAGTTGAGTTTTCACTGGTTTTCAAACCATCAAACACTTTAGATTCACACGTGTTTGTTTGTGTGTTGCAGGAGTTTCGCTCTGAATCTGACCTCCTCTTTGTGCTTCTGTGGCTCGTGGGGCCATAAATTGGTCACCGTGGCGACCAGCTGGATGATTGAAAGTCCCCCGTCTGACTTACTGAGGTCAGCCGTCACTGTTAGTGTTTATCTCATATTATGTCACATCTAAAATCCTGTGTAAATATGAATGAATGGTGATTAAATTAAACAGATAAAATGTATTTTCCTTTTTTCCAGTGTTCACTGTGGCTCTGCTCTGCAGCTGGTCTCCTTTTCCACAGTGCAGTGACACAGTGTTGAAGAGGTGAGTGTGTTATGTCACAACGGGACTGAACAGACTCACGCGCAGGCTCTAAGTTTAGGAAACACAAGAGTCTTTATTACAGCACACCAGGTGATATATTTACAAAGGGGAGGGGAAAGCCGGGCTCCAGGGGTCCACACACAAATGGGAAAGACGCTGAAAGTCCACACGCACTCCGTCCACTC
The DNA here is from genome assembly GCF_056152115.1 of Neolamprologus brichardi. NCBI lineage: Eukaryota > Metazoa > Chordata > Actinopteri > Cichliformes > Cichlidae > Neolamprologus > Neolamprologus brichardi. The sequence goes on along the minus strand of NC_142106.1, from coordinate 24,794,676 downwards.
CTCACGCTCTTCTTCACACTCCACAGAAAACACGATGGCGCACTCCACTCCTCGTACACTCAATCACTCAGGAAACACAGGGGTTGGTCCAGGGAATGAGGGTCGGCAACGGTCCAGCAACGAGAAACACAGAGCTGCAATATTATGAGCTGGAACACTCTCGTGATGAGCCACAGGTGCGTGATTGCAACCAGGTACGTGGGTCAAGGGCAGGAGCCCACAGGAGAGCTCCGCCCAGGCAGATGGAGGAGGGAAAGAGAGGAAGGGAGAGAGCAGGAACAAAAATGAAAATAAAAACATATGTAGCCATGCTGAGCCGACCGGGTAGGCACAGGGACCCTGACAGTTAGAGGAAATGTTAATGTCAGGTTTAGTCTGTATGCACTCAGAGGTCATTTGTACCTGCTGCTGCTGCTGCTGCAGTTGTAATGATGTAAACCCTGATTGGTTGGATAGTTTGAGTAACAGCATTTACTGAGGCAAAGCAGAACAGCTGCTGATCCTGAGCTGCTCTTACAAATGAAAGATCAGTGAAGAGCTTCCCTCACACAACATATCCTCTATTGGACCTGACCGAACAGCCAGAGCCTGATGTTCACTACAGTCATGGCCAGAAGAAGCACCAGTGTCAAAAAATGAATCACAAAGCTGTTTTTTTTTTGTATATTTATATGGTAATAAAAAGTCTGTAAAGTGATTATCAGTGTTGGGGTCCTTAATGCTGACTGAAAATAGTTTCTGACTTCTTAATGAAAAGTACCTTAAAAACCCTTTTTTAAAATAAATATAACAGGAAGGGTTTTATGGAAATAAAGTAGGTGTATTATTTAGCTGTATCTGAAAATCCTTATCAGGTGATTAATTGAATTCATACTATTTTGATGAACTTTGTGTAGATTCACACTTTTTTTTATTTAAAGCCGATAAATGTCTCGCCTTTTAATTTGGCTTTATCTGCCTCTGTGTCCTGCATTTGGTTGCGCTGTCATGAAAGTGTTGGTCATTTTACAACATGAGCATTATTTTGTCTTTCATGAAGGAATGTTGAGGAAATGAGGATTAAAACGAGCGAGTCTGTTCATTTCCTTTTGATTCATGAACAGCCTGGATCAGGTCCAGACACTTTCTCCCAGTGTGTAACAGCCTCAGTGTTTCCTGAACCATTTGCCTCCAAAAACATTTGTCTTTGCTGGGCTACACTGGGAAACTCTCCACAGAGGCATTCAAAGGAAAAAAGAATCATTCTTGTGTGTGTTGCCTAATTTCTACAGTTTAGACAATTTAATCAGTTTGTCAGCAAAAAAAACCTCTTATATCCATCAGAGATGCTGGCTGTAACCTCGTGTTTGAGATCGTTTCTCCTCCTGATTTATAGCTGTTAAATTACTGCCTGTTTGTATCTTGAGTGAGGACCTCTCCCTGTCTCACAGCACCACATCGCTGGCCAAGGGGGCTCAAACTCGCTTCTACTTCCTCTGGAAATTGAGGAGAGCACGAGTCCCACCTGCCATAATGTGCTCCTTCTACTGGGAATTTTTATTTATATATGAATGAGATTTACAGATTTAGCAAGGACAAGTTTACCAAGAAAAAAAATACTACAGAAAGAAAATGGTCTGTCCATATTTGATTCTTGAAAATGTTTTCCCATTAAATCTAACTGCAGAGGTAGATGAGTAATAACCAGGCTTCAAACTTCACCAGTACCAAGTGGACATGTCTCAACAAGAAAACACCAATAAATCAATAAAATATAAAAGTGTGTGTTTGTGTGTTTTGTTTTGTTTTTCTTTACGGTCCAAGTTACTGAAGTTACTGGTGTGCAGATACTGTGTAACTTGATACATGTAAACACAGAAGGTGAATTTAGACACGATAGGAAGACATAGAGACACTGATGAGCATCTCCAAGTAAAAGAACCAGTTTCTTTATTTAAAAAAATATGTTTATTTCATTTGTTATTCTTTATTATTATTAATATTATTAATAGGCAGTAGGGTAATTTCCTCTGGAGCATCAGGTGGCCTTTTAAAGCCATTTGTAGAGACGTGCTGATCTCCTGATGACTGATCATTATTGGTGGTATGGCACCCGTTTAGTTGGGCTCCGGTCTCCTCATCTCTTGTTTCTCTCCTCCGTTTCCGGCCCAAGAGGAAAGCCAGAGGACCAACGATCCCAGATGTTACAGCTGCTGTTACAAGGAATGTGATCACTGTGGTCCATGTCCTATCAGAGGACTCTGATGGCTGTGAGGACAAGAAAACAGGAACCAGGCATGTTAGTGAGTGTGGTTTGTGCGAAGGTTTCAGCCAGCGTAAATTTAAACAAACCAAAAACACAATAAATGTTTCTGTGCAGTTATGTTATCTATCAGTCTCTGCTTCCAGGGAAACGTGTCATCATTAAAAATGCACACAAACACTAACAGACAATGAGCTTCAGCCGTGAAGTGAACTGACTGTGCAAGGCATCAAATTCAGGTGTTGGTGGAAAGCCTGGTGCTGTGACATCACCTCACTGTCCTCCACTCAAACACTGACCCACTGCTCTGAAACACTGACTGCAGATCTGGCTGAGTTTTTGGCGCATCTGAATCTGGCTGAGTGGCGCCAGATTCAGATGCGCCAAACGCGCCAATAACGAGCCATCAAAGTTTGCTGTTCAGTGTGCAGCTATTTAAATGTGGTCGGTGTACTTACCGTCGGTGTGGTTGTAGGCAGAGGTGTGCTACCGGCTGCTGTGGGGACTTGAGGGTGGACTCGCAGGCGGACAGCAGATCGGTGTCTCTCTGTCTTGTCTATGTCACAGTAATAAACTCCTTCATCTTGTTGCTGGACTCCCTTTATGGTGAGGGACAGGTCTGCTTGTCGGTCCCACTCTGATGGTATCGACACCCGGCTTGTGTCAACGTCTCCCCCGTATGTGATTCCCCCCGTTTTAGCATCCAGCTGAAGCACCGCGTTTCCATTTGTCCTCCAGCGCGCAGATTTCACCGACTGGCCCGCGGTGACGGAGCGGCAAGGGAGTGTGGCATCCTCGCCCTCGGTTACATCAACTTCAGAGGGGACAAATACTTCCAGCTTGATCGCTTCCAAGTCTTTGCCGTTGCATGTAAACTCGTACAGCCCTTCGTCGTTCAGATTTGCGTTGTCCAGGATGAGAGAGAGCCCTCTTTGATTCACGCGGTTTGGATGTTGCGGACCGGGTTTCCAGACGTTTTCCAGGGAGGCGATCAGCTGCGTGCTGTCATCGTTCCTACGCAGATTTAGTTTCCCCCGTCCCTTCAGGCACTCCTCTGACAGCAGAAACTCAACTCCATCTCTTAAAGGAGCTTGGATCAACTTTCCGAAAACCTCGCTGCATGAAAATAGAAGAATGCACAAAAAGCTCGGAGTCTTCATCCTGTGAATGAGGAGGTAGAGTGTCTTTCCTCCACAGCGGCGCACTGGCTAAATGGAAGAGAGTGAGTAAGAGTCGATCACGTGATGAGATTTTTTTCCTGCAAATTCCCTAACCCTCAACATATCACACGCAAGCAAGGACAGTAATAGTAATGACTATATTACTATTGTGATTATAATAATGAATGTAATATTATTAAAACGTCTATGTGACATTAATAATAATAGTAATAATAATAACACCAACAGCAATAATAATATAGAGACTGTAATAATGCAGACATAATGGTGACTGTTATAGACTGTAAATACATTGTTGTTTTTCTCACACACCGTAGACTCTGCTTTTCTTTTAATCAAATCTGTCTTCTTTTGTTTTCTGTATTGTACTGTTATATTATCATTTTAATTGTAGACTATAGTCTGTTGTTTTTAAATGTGCTAATAAATAAATGGACTTAACAGTGACATTCAGCTGCGTTTTACTTTAATTTGATTCAGTTTGTTGTTTTTATTCACGTAATAAACATTATAGTAGAAACAGGTCGTTAAGCAGGAAGTGAAGTTCTGCCCTGCCTTTAGCTAGTTTTTGCATTCACGTTAAAAGCGAGGGAGGCACAGAAAGAGGGGAAAATGCTAAAATATCCGCACAGTATGTGTGCTAAACCGGCTAAAGACACGAGGACGTCACCGAGCAGTCTTTCACACATCCCGGATACTCCTGCATGACTTCAGGTAACCTGTTTTTGGCTTTGTTTTGGGAGTTTTTAGCTCCTCGTTAGCTTTGCTAACATGCTAACAAACTGTCGCCTTTTACATGTAAAACCTGCTGGTTTTTCCCTGTGAACTCCTGCAGCACAAATTGCAACAAATATAACATAATAGTTTTACAAAAGATAATTTAAGTGGCTAAAAAGGCCTGGATTCATTTTAATGTAGATACAATAACACAGAGAAGTTGGATTTATTTGTCTGAACCCCAACATCAGGAAAACTTGTGTCAGCTTCATCTACACACCAACACACTGTCAGTGTTGTCAATAATCAGTTATCCCACAAGAAGACAAGATGTTAATTTCCGTGTGTATGATTACACATTCATTAGCTGAGGTGTGGAGGAGGCGTTGTGCATGAAGAGCCAGGCCTCACACCATTTTCTGCATGAAGGCCTGCCTCTGCAGGCCATTTATCTGAGTCTGTGACCGTGGCTGAAGCTGATCCTGGAGTTGAACCAGAAAGTTTCTTTGTGTTTTTTTTATATCTGATAAATTTACCTATATGCGTAAATGTAGTTAGCAGCATTTATGAAGAGGTTATATATAAAGTAAAGAAATGACCTGTTTAATGTGTCTTTATGTCTCTGTGTTAATGTATCTACATTATAATAAATCCAGGCCGTTTTAGCCATTTAAATTGTCGTTATAAAACTATTGTGCTATATTTGTTGCAATTTTTGCTGCCCTCTTGGGCAGATCACTCAGAAAAACGTTTTTAGTATCGGTGAGACTTTTAATCCGGATAAATAAAGGGCATGTAAAAGTCACTTCACCAAAATCTTATTGCAGTTTGTAACTTGTAGCAGGAATGTTGTTGGTGGCTCAACCTTACTTTATATCATTCATGAGAAATTGGGTTCACCAAAAACTCACTTACAACACTTAAAGTGACCGTCCTCGCTGAGAGCCTCCTGCAAGAGACAAAGAAAGACATTCAGAGTAGCTGTGGTTATGTGTTTGTTCATTTTTCTATCTTCAGTGACACCGCCAAAGGACTGATGATATTATACCTTTCAGAAGACTTACTGCTCCTCAGAATTAATTACCTTTGGGGGTTTTACAGAAAGTAATCTGTGAATTTTATGAATTCATGGCTTCACTACCAGTAGTGCTGGTAGGTAACCAGCTTTGATAATTATGGGTCTGTAGCCAGTAAAGGTAAATGGAAAACAGAGGAGCTGTCCACACAGTGACATGTTTATGAACCTAAACAGGATTTATCATTGATAAAATGACACAGCACTTTGGAGGAGTCTGTACCTGCTAAGAAACAAACCCAGCAGAATGTTTCACTCTGTCAGTGACTTTATGCTTGTTGTATGTTTTTCTCCTCAGATACTTCAGAGTGTTTAGAGTTCATCATTAATGAATATTTGTGTCTCAGCTATTTGCATAGAAGTTTAGATTGAAATCTCTCGCACATGCTGCGTAGTACTTAAATATCATCAGGGTTTACACAGGCAGTTATTTGTACACAAAGGTGACTGTTTAAAGTCATAAGCTGCAGATTTATTTTCATGCAGTGATTGTTTACTGAATGAGTTCACTGAGCTTCAGCGGCTGGTGAACTTGGACATTCAGGGATTCTTGCACTGGGGACAGCTCTACGGCACAGTTACAGGTAGCAGAAGGAAGATTGTTCCACTGAGCTTCCACCCTGATATTGATCAGCTTGTACACTTCAGCCTCAGATGGATCAGAACAGCCGCAGTCAGGATTCTTAATCTGAGTGACTCTTTGAGGTTTCATCTCGATGATCATCCCAAAGACTGGCGGGGGTGAAATTCTTAGTTCTGTTAGAAAGTAAGCAGTTTGTCCACTGTATGTATATTTTCACCCTTAATAATTACCTTATTGAAAATGAGTGCTGTGTATATGACCGGTTTAAGAAATGACATGGGCCGAATCGTCTCACGTGTCACGCATGCGCCGTACATCAGTGTGGATGAGCAACTCTTTGGAAACGATTGAAAACGATAGTGCGGACTCAGAGCATTTTTAGACAAAAATGCTGTTTTCAAATTTATCCGGATTAGTGTAGACGTAGCCTTAATTGAATTGCCTCTACACTATTTAGATTTTTAATGCTGTAACTGCCCACATCAATATCATCCATACTTTATTTTTTTCTCTGCTTTTTTAGCTTTAAAGAGACTGAAGGACTCAATATCGTGGCGCAGTATGTCAGCTGAAATCTCTGAAGCACTAAAGTTTCTACGCCCCACGTGTCTCATGTTGAAATGAAGAGCACTTAATTATCAGCCTCCTTTTAATCAGATATGTCTGATGGTGAACACAAGCCTCCAGCAGGCAGCTGTCTGAGCTGAGGAAACAAAAGGCACACTTACAGTCTAAGCTTTGGTTTCCCACGAGCGTTAGAATTAGCCTCACCGCTACGGTGTCATGTTGCTTTCACATGGATGCCACAGGGATCCTGCGCTCACTCTTCATAGAAAGTGACTGCGGTAAATGACATTGCACAGATTTAGTGGTTTCAGTTTATTTATTAACTGTACTTACTGCACAGGAGCAGAGAGTCCAAGATGAGTCCGTCTCTGTGTTGTGACTTTATGAGATTTCCAAATCACTGCATTTAGATTTTAAAACACAGAGTTTGTAAAACTGTGATTCAGATTAATTTAATTTTAGCTCATTGTTCTCCTGCTGGGCCCCATCTGTTGGTTCATGCTCACTGCTCTGAGACTGTGTGGCTTGTAGAAGCAACAATATATTTTCAGCACAAAGCAGAGCGCGTTACTTGACAGCTAGTGGAAACAGTGCAAACCTCAGGAGTGGAAACCAAAGTGATTCAAGTCTTAATATTTATTGAAGGCTGTGTGGGAGCGCTGAGTAAACAAGTGCTGCTTTGGAGCTAATTTGGAGCTAACTGCTTTATGTTTAAATTAACAGGGTGATTCTCTTCAGTACTACTGGTCAACAACTTCACATGATCCCTACTGTAACTATTTGTGTGTGAAAGTAGTTACAAAACTAAAGTAGCTCCTGTTACATGTGCTAATGTGTTGTTGGCTGAGGCTCAGGAGGTTACAGAGCAGATCACTTTCTAGTCTCCCCGTCTAAATGAAAGTGTTGTGTAAAAAAACACCAGTCTGATATACTTTTACTGTCTGATATGTTGTACAGGGTGTCATCTAATTTCAAAAGGCTGTATTTTTCTACAGTAATGAACAAAGTAGCTTGTGGGAAATTTTAATTACGTTTTTTAAATCAACAAAAAAAAGAAAGAAACCTCAGGTCAGTTGATCACATGACCCAAGTTAAAGTCCTCCTGGAGCTCAGTGCACTGGATCCAGCTCTAACTCCAGATGATGATGATGATGACGGTCAAACTCTTGGTTAATATGAAGGCTGTCAGGAGGCTTGTTAAGACTCATCATAACTCTGCTGCTCCCTCTCTGCAGGTGCTGTATTCAGCTGACATGATGATGCTGCTCGTCTTCAGCTGTGTGGGTGGAGCAGCAGCAGAGGTGGAGGCTGAGGATGGTGTGGATGATCAGGTGTGTTTTTCTTTTTTTTAAAAACATTTCATTTTTAAATTGAAAAACAAACAAAGTGAACAAGCAAACAAAAAGCTCACAACTATGGCACACAGCAAACATCTACAACTAACCACAACATGGCAGGCCATTGTGACCGCAGGAGCACTTCTAGGTGCACACTCTTGTATCCATGCCTTTCAAGGATAACCTCAGACTTCTGAAAACTATGGAGCCAACGTACGGAGCGAGATCTCGCAAAAGTTTTAGTCGCATTCTTCGGAGGCCGCTAGCTCAAAGCTGACCGGGAGGTCAAGGCACGATGTGCCGGGAGAGCGGTGTTCCCCCCGGCTGTAGTAGGTCTCAACCTCCCGTTAGCTTCAAGATGGTGGGTGTCAGACGTCTCCGAAAACATCGGTGCACTTTTGCAAATATGTGATGTCTTGTAAACCGAGCAGATGTTTGACATTTACACAACTACATTCACACCTCAAAATATCTTAAAAGTTTATTTTGTGACCCAGAAAGAGTAATATTACAACTAAGTAGCTGTCGCCATAGTTGGAATTCAACTTTTGCGAGATCCCGAGTTAGTTTTGCGACGAGATCCCGAGTTTGTTTTGCGAGATCTCGCAAAAGTTCATCTTAATTTTTTTCTCCCATGTCCCTTGTGGGGCTCCATAGAAAACCAAACACAAAAAGTAATACCATAATGACATCAGACACTCAGCTGTTCTGCAACTTTTACCTCAGAGGATTTGTGGCACCTACAGATTCTCCTGTACCTGCCAGCACACTGACACTTTGACTATCACAGGCCTGTGTGTGCACATGTGGATGCTCTGTGTAACAATGATATTTATTTTTGCACTACTTACTACTGACATGGAAGAGAGGAAAACCAGGGTTCATTTCTGTGATTACATCTCACTAAATGCAGGGTAATGACTGTGTAATGTGTTGAATTTAATGTAATGGACTCTCTGAGCATATCTGCTGATAAGCTGACTCAATAGAGGCACATCCTGTAGATAAGCAGCTCTAAGATTTACTGTCTCTGCTGCTCTGAACGAGTCCTCTGAGCTTCAGCCGCAGACACAAACTCAGATTTATCCAGTCAGATTCATTTTCAGGACCTGAGGGAGCAAAGCAGACACAAACTGCAGAATATTTTATTTATTGGTCTGTCAGCACCTAATCAAGCCTCTCTCACCAACTATTGTTGAATTGCTGGCTGATTGTGTGAGGCTGTAGCTCCATCTGTCTAATGTTGATGTAGAGATCATCCTTTCATCAGCTGCTGCGACAAAACCTTAAAGCTCAGATAGAGATAACAGGTCACACAGTGACTGTGAGATGAGCTGTATCTGCTGATGGGAGGCTGAGGTGGAGGTGGCTGTGATAAAGGTGCTTAGATTTGCACTGGGAATGACAGCTGTCAGGTATAAGAGTAAATATATCTGATGTACTGGTTAGTTTGGACTGTAGAGGATTATATTAATTTGATATTGAGCTGGGAGTGGTGGGAGGATTGCTGTTGTAGGTGTGACAGAGCAGAAGTGAGTGATTGAAGGAGAATGATTAGTTTAATAAAATGAAATAAAATGTCTTCACATGTCTGTGAAATACTCAGCTTCAAAATAGAAACCTGTGACATCTGTTAGAGAATAGTCTGTACTGATCTGTCAGTGCATTATGTGCTCAGTTGAATCTGACAGTGTTTGCTGCCACACACTGCTCTAGTGTGTACACATGTTATACGGCCATAAAACTGTGAGAGATTCAGTTCTTGAGTGTTTCATGCAGGCAGATCCTGATTCTGTCAGCACAGCTTTTGATTTCTTATTTCCTGATGTGTGAGTGTCAGAGTGTCTGAGGAAGGAAGGAAACCCATGACAGCTTATAGTTTCTTATTTCCTGATGTTCACAGATTTTCTTGACTCCACATGTAGAGTTAGTACTACTACCATTAGGGCTGAACTACAAACCAAGTCCAGCATAGCTTAGCTTTCTTTGCATTAGCTGGCTCATAAAACCGACGATCAGTATGTAAGCACTGCGATAAAGGCAACAACAAAGTCAGTGACTCATTGTTGTACTTTCATCTGATGCCTTGTGTGCACACACCTTGTTTTGCATGGCAATAGCTGACAAATTGATGTGTAAAAACTGAGAACAGTTACTGACAGAGGCCACAATCCCATAAACAGAAAAGAAAACACTACCTCCCTGTACGTTTAAATGGTTAATGAAAATCTGAATTCTACTTTTAGCTTTACATGCACAGATCAGCAACACTTCAGACCCCTGAGCAATTTTCAGGAAGTTAGAGCTGAACTAATCTCTATTGTTATTTGTTTAATGATCTTATCAGGTTCAGACCAAATAAATACGCTGTCAGTGTTTGAGCTTGTTGTCCTGCTCCCCCCTGATGGTGCTGATTTTTCTTTTCAGCTTGTTTAACTGAGGACTTCAAGGCTTAATGTTAATCCTCTTTAAAAGTCTGTGTGTGTGTGTGTGTGTGTGTCTATTCAGCCATTTCCTCAAAGCCCAAGTTAGTAGGCTCTGAAATACCAGAATGCCTGGCAGGCGTAACACAATCCAGCAGGTGTTTGTTTTATTAGGCCTGTAGAGGGGAAGAAAGTTGTTGATGTGAGTGATAGCAGCGCAGGAATTCAGTCTGATGTGCGACTCACCTCTCCCCTGCAGCTGAGCCACAAACCAAACCCTGCAGCCAGTGTGACATTTCCTACGATTTACCCACCCAGGCCACTCCTGTTCTCTTGAATACCAGGGGCCTGAGGGGTTTTTTGTCAGTAGGATGGGGCTTAAGTGTGGGTACCTGGGTCCTGCTGGAGGCCAAGGTCTATGGTGGGTAGGGGGTGGAATGTGGTTGTAAGATAGCAAGCTACCGGGGGACTTGACCAGGGTAGGGTGTTGGTCCCTGGGGCCTGCTGAAGGTCAAGATGGTGGAGGGCGAATGTGTGTGCCAGGGCAAGCTACTGAGGGAGTGGACCAGGTTACGATGCGAGTACCCGGAGCCTGCTGGAGGTCAGAGTCAAGCTTCTGCTTTCTTTCTGTCTGCTCAACTGTCTACTCTGGTTTAATCCCAACATCTGCTCCAGTCTGCACGCAAAATATCCTTGGGCAAGATACTAGATACATGTTGCTTTTCGATGCATATGCAAATGTTAGCTAGAAAGCAGTGCTCAGAGTAGAAGAACACTTTAGAAGAACATGTCTATTTATTAATACTCAATAATTCCACAACCAGGAGGTTAGCCTTTATTTTCCAGGCTATTTATTTATTTACTCTAATTATTTCTTGTTATTAAAAATGCCAAACTAACTGCAACACACACATGATCAAAACAGACACAGAACAACCAATTTTATTCACCTTTTAATTCTATCTAACTAAAACTGGTTTGAATCCGTTAGTGTGACTTTCAATAACTTATAACAAAAAAAAAGTGACAATATGCAATTATCAAGAATTGCTGCAGGCTTTCTTTGTGTCTACATGACTCAACTGACTCAACTATAGTTGAACTACATGACTCATGTAGTTTTCTTTATTTGAATTTCAGCAATCTCTCTCCAGCTATTTCACTGGTGATATATTGAAGTGGTGATTATTTTTAATTATAATGAGGTGATCATTGTTATTTATTCACAGAAAGGTCAAGAGCTGTGGTGGAAAAAGTGGCCAGAAATGCACAGGAAGGATTGTCATTACCGAACAGGTCAGCCAAGATTTTTAGCCGTCTTTTCCTGTGCTGAGTCACACACATGCTGTTATGAAACTTGCTATACCACAAACATCTGTAGTGTTTCTCATTTCCTCCCTGAGAACTGTGGATACTGTAATGTTTCATCTAAGTCTGATCAGTGGGTTAGTTTGATCAGAAATTTTCTTGCTTTTTCTTCTTTGTATACTTTGAACTAATGAAAAAATGAATCTGGCACTCACACTGTCTGTGCAGTCTGCCAGCAGCGTGTCAGTAAAGAGCAGTGTTCAGCCCATAAGATCAGTCTGTGTCTTTCTTATTGTTTTGGAGGTCGAACTCTGTCGGCATGTCAAGTTTCTTTCTGACAAATGCAGAATCTTGCAGTAAAATCGGACACTGGATTAAAATAATGTTGGAAAACAACCTGATTGCAAGTGACTTTGCACGTTAGCATACATTAATACATTAATCCTCAGTTTAATTTATGTTTTGATATCTGCCATCATTTATCTTTCCGCCGTTTCCATTGTTTATATTGAAGAGAAACAATGATGGAGTGACTGAGCGCTCAAAGGGCCTGTTAGTGTTGGTGTATGAGGTGAAATAGTCCCACTAACTTTTAATTTCAGTTTTCTGTGAGTCACAGCTCAGCAGCATGAGATGTTCATTTATAGCTTTTTATGGAAGTACATGTTTTCAGATTACATTTGTTTCCTCAGTGATCTAGCTAGAGAGGGAGAGCTAGTGTGTAGACGAGTGGCTCTACGAGTCCACAGTGTTGGCTTCACTCAACTATGAAGGCAACACTGTGTAAAGAAGTGCTGTCTGTTGTTCAGGGAGGTTTATAATAAAGTGTGGCTTGTGGTGGGTTGTGTTGTGGAAACTAGTTCATGTTACATTTGTTGTGGGTCAGGATGCAGCAGGCATGTTAACACTCACAGCTGTGGGTCACATATGCAGTTTGTAGTTCTGTTCCTGGTTAACTCTGTGTGAACTCCTAACCAATCAGCATTCAACAGACTTCTGTGTCCAGTGGTATGCAGTGGTGATTTTGCAGGACTGAACTGGAGCACGTCTGCAGTGGGTGAACACACATGAGGTGTGTTCACCTCTGCATGAGGTGAACAAACCTCATGCAGAGGTGAACACACATGAATTACTCTCAGCAGTCAGGCCCTCGTCCTCCTTCAGGAAGGCCAGGTTTCTGTCTGCTCCTGCTGAGATCTTTGTGTGTGATGCTGACTCGTCTCCTTTGGGCTTGAAACATTTTTCTCGAGGCTTCTGCAGCAGTAAATGTTTCTGGTCTGTTAGCCTTATTCACTGTAATCATTTATAATGTTGTTATTGTTATTAGGCGTGGAAAATTAGTTTAAAAAACCAAACATGATTTACACAACTTTCCATTAACCTCAGCGCACCAAACTACCAGTTCTTATATTAAAAAAATGGAGAAGAAGGATCGACAAATTCATGGATTAAAAATATCACAGTAGAACTTCTTCTTTTCTTTTGTTCTCCACTTTCTCCAGTTTACTCTGTTTATTTTTGTTGAGGAAACACTGCACACCAGCTGAGATGTGTCATGTTTTTCAGCTAAAGTTTCAGCTAACGTTTTCTGCCACACTAGCTCTTTGCATTTAGAGCACAACGTTCAACTTTGGTCTCGTCTGACCTGAGCACCTTCTTCCACAAGTTTGCGGCGTCTCCTACATGGCTCATGGTAAACTGCACTTTTTATGTCTTTCTGTCAACAATGGCTTTCTTCTTGTCACTGTTACAGTTACAGTTGTCCTGTGGACAGATTCTCCCACCTGAGCTGTGGATTTCTGCAGCTTCTTCAGACTGACCATGGGCCTCCTGGAAGCTTCTCTGACCAGGATGACCATGTCTTGGTAGGTTTGCAGTTGTAGCATACTTTCTCTATTTTTGGATGATGGAGTACTGCTTGAGATGTTCTTGGGATATTTTTGTATAACCTATCTACAACTTTATCCCTGTCTGGTGACTTCCTTGGTCTTCATGGTCCTGTTTATTAGCTAATGTTATCTAACAAACCACCGAGGCTTCACTGAGCAGATGTATTTATAATGAGACTAAATGACACACAGGTCAACTCTATTATCTAATTCGGTGACTCTGAAGAATATTGATTGCACTGGATTTTAATTAGGGGTATCAGAGTACAGGGGGCTGAACACAAATGCACTGCACACGTTTTAGATTTTTATTCGCTTAAAAAAAAAAAAAAAAAAAAAAACCAATATTTTTGTACCACTTCACAATTATGTGCTACTTTGTGTTGGTCCATCACAGAAAATCTCAATAAAAAAACGTTTGCGATTGTAATGTGACAAAATGTGTAAAGGTTTAGGGGGTATAAATACTTAAACTGTCATGATCCTGGGTTGTTGACCCAGCGTTTTGTGTTTCATTTTGGTTTCATCTTGTGTTTGGTGTTTATTCTGATTCTGTATTAATTCTTTGGGTTGATTGTCGTGTTTATTATCCCTACCTGTGTCTCCCCTCTGTGCTCCGTTCAGGTCCCTGCGTTTTTTGTTGTAAAACAGTCTGTGTGTTTCCGGTTTTACTTTGTAGGTCTGCTTCTCATTATGTCCATTAGTGTCAGTTGTGTCCACCCCTGCATGTCATCTCCTCATTACCTAGTGTGCATTTATAGTGTGTGTTGGCTTCTGTTCGTCGTCGGATCGTCTGTGTTTCTCGGTGTAACTACGTCTCTCTGCATTCTCCGTTCTCTGTCTCATGCTTAGGTTTGTCATTTAGTTTTCCCAGTCTAGGTTTTTTCAGTCATTTGTCTTTCCTCACTGCCTGTTCTGTCGCTCCACTTCTGTAAATAAACATCACTCTCATCACCAGTCCTTTTTCTCCTACACCACATGGCTCACCCCGCCAGCCGTGACAGTACGATCCGACCACAAGATGGACCCAGCTGTTTTGTCGGGGGAGAGCGATCTCACACGCATCCTGCGCCTCCTGGACTGGGTAACCCACACCTCTAACGCCAGAGCGAAGGTTGTGGGGATAAACGCCATTGAGGCTATCCTGGATGGAAATCCCTATCTCCGCCAGGTCAGGGGATTTACAGATTTAATTACTGATCTGCATAAGACCCGGGAGGCGGTGCAAAGCAGCCGCCTCAGCTTCACTCACCGGATGTTTTACGGCCTGACCCGCCAGAGGTTTTGCCCTGCCCGTCGGAGCCATCAGCGGTGGGGAAGCAACGATCGCGCCGCCGGCACTTCACCCCACAGCCGGATTCAGGGACTTCTGTGCGACCAGCTGTGGTGAGTTCAAAGGACGCTGGTGCTTCCGAGACTGTGGGTTCTGGGGCTGTTCGTGGTGGGAGTAGAGACAGTACGCGTAGCTTACCTACCTTCGTGGTAACTGACCTCTCACAAGTTAGCAATCTCAAAACATCCATAACAGTAACTGACTGTGTTTCACCTATTCCACCACCAACTCCAGTTTCACTTCAACCAGTACATCAGCCTTTAGCTAGCTCATTAGCCCAGCCTGCATCTATTCCATTAGCCCGGTCACCTCCTCCCTCCATACTGGAGGCTGTGTCTGTGCCACCCATTTTGACTCCTGTTCCTAACACCCATTTTAAGTGGAGAGACAAACACGTTAAAACCACTCTGGTTTCTCAAAGACTGGTTAATTTAGAGACTGTTACTCTCTCCAGGGCCTCCCCAGAGGCTGAGTTTCAGCCCTCAGCCCACTCTGGACCCCTGGAGGCTAAGAACCCAGCTGAGGACTGCACCCGGCTGTCGCTGCCTGAGCAGGGTCGGTGCTCCGTGCAGCTGCAGTCCGCTATTTGTTCGCCAGAGGCCACCGTGCCTGCTGGTTCTGTTTTGTTCCTGCCAGGGGCCCCGGTGCCCACTGGTTCTGAGACTGTTTTCGCTGGGGGGCCCGAGGAGCCCGTCCAGCCACCAGCTGCTCCACCACCAGCTTCATCCACGCTGCCTGCAACAGCCCCAGCTTCATCCACGCCGCCTGCAGCAGCCGCAGTTTCATCCGTGTCGCCTGGTCCAGCTTCACCCATGCCGTCGCCTGGTCCAGCTTCAGCTTCATCCACGCCTGCAGCAGCCGCAGCTTCATCTGCCTCGCCTTCGCCTGGCCCAGCCTCTGCTTCAGCTGCCTCATCCTCGTCTGGCCCAGCCTCTGCTACAGCTGCCTCATCCTCGTCTGGCCCAGCCTCTGCTACAGCTGCCTCATCCTCGTCTGGCCCAGCCTCTGCTTCAGCTGCCTCTTCCTCGTCTGGTCCAGCCTCTGCTTCCGCTGCCTCTTCCTCGTCTGGTCCAGCCTCTGCTTCAGCTGCCTCATCCTTGTCTGGCCCAGCCTCTGCTTCAGCTGCCTCATCCTTGTCTGGCCCAGCCTCTGCTTCAGCTGCCTCATCCTTGTCTGGTCCAGCCTCTGCTTCATCCGCTTCGCCTTCGCCTGGCCCAGCCTCTGCTTCAGCTGCCTCTTCCTCGTCTGGTCCAGCCTCTGCTTCCGCTGCCTCTTCCTCGTCTGGTCCAGCCTCTGCTTCAGCTGCCTCTTCCTCGTCTGGTCCAGCCTCTGCTTCAGCTGCCTCATCCTCGTCTGGTCCAGTCTCTGCCCCGCCTGGTGCTGCGGGGGCCACGCAGCCTTCAGGTCCCCAACTGCCGCCTCAACATCGTCGGTCATCTGCCAGGCCGCTTGTTGGGCATCATCGCCACTGTGGACGACCTCTGAACGCCGCCACTGCCTTCTGCGTGGCCGGCCTCCGGACTTGCATTGCCGCCGCCGCTGCCGTCCGCACGGTCGGCCCCCAGAACTGTTTCGTTCTGGGCTCCTGTGCTGGAGACCTCCGGGCCGGCCACCGGAACTAAGTGCACTGTTAGGCTGTCAGCCCCCGGGCCGGCCCCCTGACCTGTGTTTTGGACTCGGTTTCTCAAGCCCCAGTCTGTGTTTTGTGACCATTTTGTTTGGGATTCTGGGGCTTCCGTTTTGGTCCTGGTCCAAACAAAACTTAATAACACACATAAAATGCAAATGCAGTATGCGCTCATTTCACAATCGGACAGTCAGAAATCTATATACTCCTCCTGTTTTCACTGATATGATAATGAGTCTGATGGATCAGTGTAGCCACTCCGCACATACACATTAGGTTCAAACCTCACAGAAGTGGCACGCCCAGATACGTCTTTGTTTGAAATTAGTTATTGCTGCTAATAGTTTTGGGGGAAATAAATTGATAGAGCATAGGGTCTCAATATTTTGATTTTGATTGACTGTCTCATGGCAACATTTATGTCAGGTTTTGTTGACACTAGTGTAGGAATGTTTGATGACACCGATATTCACAAAGTTTAGCTTTGAGGACATCATTTGCAGTGAAAACGTGATAAATCACCGTGTGTCTTATTGCAATACTCAGAATGTTGCAAAATGTTTATAAATCACATTAATCTACTATCATGAGGGAAGTATTGTAATAAGAGCCTATTGTGGGCTGTCTGGGGATTCCCGCCTCTAGTTGCCCACTGTATTTATTCGCTGATCTGCAACATTAACATCCATCAGCACAGCCCCAGCAGGCAGCCAGTGTAAACCACAGTGATTCATGTCATAATATTTATTGAAGGCTGTGTGGGAGTGCTGCTGTGGAGCTAACTGCTTTATGTTTCCTTTAACAGGGGTAAAGCGGCTATCCTTTTGCCACAGTTGCACTGGTGCACCTAACTTTTTTCTTAGGCTCACCAGCACAAACGTTAGGCACACCCAAATTTTTCAACCGCATCACTTAACACCGCAGTTTTACATGTGCACTTTTTTGGGGGGGAAATTTGCTGTCCATAAAAACAATATTGATTTGTAAATGATTAACAATCTTGTCAACCCAAAGTTCTTTATTTGGAGCACAGTTGTACAAGAAACGTTACTGAAAAAGTGCTGGTGCTTAAGGTGCTTTGGCACTCTTTGGCAATATTGTAGACAATGTTAAACTTAATCATCATCTCAGCCTCCTCTGACGACCTGTTTTCTGCTGCCTGCCACTGAAAGGCAGTGGGGGAGAGAAGACACCACTTCTGTTCTCACTGGAGATGGGTATTGTCATTGATTTCTATAATCCATTCAATTCCGATTCACAAGGTCCTGATTTGATTCGATTCAGTCAGAAATATTATAATTCTGATCATTTATTAGCACTGATACATGTGAGACTTCATCAGAGGTGTGAGCATCACAGCAGATGCCTTTGTGTCAAAGTAACTGAGGATAAAACACAGAAAAACATGAAGGAGATTTTGCTGCCCTGGCTTTTTATAGCAGATAACCTTAAAAATATTCTGCAGTGAACACTGAATAAAAACACGAATCAACATATTAACATTCCCTGATGCTGCTGAAGTGAAGCAGAGCAAAGTTACAGAGGTCTTATTAGAGACACAGCAGGGCTTGCAAAATCGCTAGCCCGACGTCCCGGGGCTAGCAATTTTTCCAGTCGGGCTACCAAAATCTAACTCAGCCCTGTCCGTCGGGCTATTGTAGGAAGGAAAATATATGTCTATGCTTTGTAGCTGAGTAATTATGTCATTGGCATCGATGAGCCACTGTCAATATGTGACATATTGAAATCGCGTTTGAATTTGCGCTTGCTTTTTGCTTTCACTTTCATTTTGCGATCGCGCGAACGGTGTGTAGGGAGCAGCAGTACTGATTGGTGAGTGACGATTAATTGCGCACCAATTCCTCTGACATCGTCTTATCACTCATTGGCTTACTATTCAAACGCGACAAGTGAAATCTCTCGCAGTAAGCTTAAACATGTGAGAGGTTGAGTGCGCAAAGAATCGCTGAGCATTATGTAAGTACGTGTGTAAAAGCAGCAGGATTTACGCTGGTATTTTAGTTCTGCTCAGCCAAATAAGACAGGTCAGGGTGAAGAAGGGGCAGCCAAAGAAAAGCTTACCACAAAACGGAAAAGTTATGACAAATCAGACTATGAGGCAAAAAGAAAGCGCAGGATTTTTGGTTTCATGGACAAAAGAATTTCTGTGGCTGGAATATGACAAGCTAAATAACATGATGTTCTGCCAGGTGTGTTGTGAGTTTCATTTGATTTCTGAGTCGACAAGCACCTTTGTTACTGGGACCAGTAATTTTAAGAAAGACCCCATCAGAACCCATGAGAAATGCAAGAAATGCATTATTGCTCAGTCTGCAGTATCTTTCCCAGAACAAACAGCAATTGCAAAAAAACATACTAAAAATAAACCAAGCACAACAAGAACTCCTGAAAAAGCTGTTTAGAACAGCGTGCTATAAGAGTGAACTATATTGGCAAAATTTAGCAGTCTTTGCAAACTTCAAAAAGCAAATGGCCTAGATCTTGGTTCCACTTACCTCTTACCCGTGACTTCAGTGGAAATTTCAGATTTAGGATCTGACACAGACTGATTCATGTCCTACACAGTTCTTTCAGTTCATAGAAATTTCTGTTCAATTTGAACCAAGTATTTGAGTTGATGGTTGTAATTTTTATACAGTTGTTGTGATTTGTATTTTAACAATTTTTTTGATTAATTTTTGTTTCCGTTACAATATTATACTTTAATGTATAATATTGTAAAGGAAACAAAATATTAAAAAAATAGCTTTCTTTTTTATTCGGGCTACTTAAATTTATTTTGGGCTACCAAAAACTGAAGAATGCCTGCCCGAAGGGCTACCAGAGATTTTGAAATTTTGCGAGCCTTGCACAGCCAAGCGTATTGCAATTTTGCATAATTTTAAAAAGTTTAAATTTCTTCATTATTCAACGGCAGAAATGAGGCTTTCTTGTCCGCCGTCATTTAAGTGAAAAGAAAAAAAACGAAAGAAAAGAAAAAAAGATAAAGTTTGGCAAGGCCAATCCACCCATTGGCCTAGTCCTCTGCATGAAATCTTTACGAATTCGTGGACTTTTAACATTCCAAATAAATGCAGAGATATGCTTATTCAGTGTTATAAAATACTTATTGGGTAAGTAGCACGGGATACATTGAAATAAATAAAGGAACTTGGGTAGTATGTTCATTTTGATAGAATTGATGCGGCCAATTAATGACAGTGGTAAATTGTTCTGTCTCAGTATTCTTAAGCAGCGGGACAAAGTTTCTTTCATAAAGACCTTTGTATGAGTGGGTAACCTTAACCCCCAAATAGGTCACATACCCTGATTTAACGTTAAATTGAAAATCTGAAAATGAAATCCTGGCTATAGAGTTGCCACAGAGAAGTTCACTTTTATGCAGGTTCAACTTGTAACCTGAAATATTACCAAAACATTCAAAAATGGAAAGAGCGCGGGGAAGAGAGCATAAAGGCTCTGACATATACAGCAGGAGGTCGTCAGCATATAAGGATATTTTGTGCTCCTGGTCACCTCTGAAGATGCCCTTAATGCAACTGTCAGCTCGCAGTTTAATCGCCAATGGTTCAATTGATAATGCAAAAAGAAGAGGGGATAAGGGACAACCTTGTCTCGTATTACGGAGAAGTGGGAAATAAGAAGAGAATAACGAATTTGTTCTAACACGTGCCATAGGTGAGGAGTAAAGTAACTGAATCCATGAAATGAAATTAGGGCCAAATCCAAATTTATGTAGAGTATAAAACAGATAATCCCACTCCACCCGGTCAAATGCCTTCTCAGCATCAAGTAATAAGGCAATTTCAGGGGTTGTAGTTGACTTGGTGTGTAATATGCTTAAAAACCTGCGCAGGTTGAAAAAACCATGCCTACCCTTCACGAAACCTGTCTGATCTGGAGAAACTAACAATGGTAGATATTGCTCTAGCCTGAGAGCAAGTGTTTTTGACCGTATTTTTAAATCTACATTTAAGAGTGATATAGGACGATATGATGAACACTAATGGATCCTTATTTGGCTTCAATAGGAGTGACATGGTTGCTTGTCGAAGCGTTAGGGGAAGACATTTTGAAACCAATGACTCAATGAACATGTCTCCTAATAAAGGTGATAAACTGTCTTTAAAAGTCTTGAAAAATTCAACCGGATACCCATCCGGACCCGGGGATTTGCCATTCTGCATTGAGCTAATCGCCAATTTAATTTCTTCCACTGTAATTTGCTCCTCTAATTGGTCTCTGAATGCCGAGGTTAAAGTCGGAACTGTCATTCCATCAAAAAAAGCCTCAAACAGTTCAGGCGCGTTTAAAGATTCAGAATCATAGAGACTGGAATAGAATATTCTGAAACTCTCATTTATTTTTTGTGGTGTAGTGGTGACATGTCCAGATTTAGTCCTAATTTCAGGGATTATACGAGTTGCTTCTGATTTACGAAGCTGATGTGCTAAAATTTTAGATGCTTTTTCTCCGTGTTCATACCATCTTCCTCTAGATTTAAGAATCATAGACTCTGACTGCCGGGTTGAGATTAAATTAAATTCAGTTTGTAACGTTAGTCTTTGTTTATTCAGTTCTGGAGAGGGGGTTGTAGAGTGTTGCTCATCCAATTGCGAAATAAGGTGTATCAATTCAGAAAGACGTTTCTGTTTCTGTTTTCTAGTATATGAACAGTATGATATAATATGGCCCCGTAAGAATGCTTTTAAGCTTTCCCAAATCGTACTATAGGCCATGCCAGGCGTAATGTTTGTTCTTATAAAGATATCAATTTGTTTGGAAACATATTCCACAAACTCCTTATCTGACAAAGAAAGAGGATTGAGTCTCCAGGAGTACACAAAGGGTTCATCCGGGAAGCTGAGTTCCAAAACAAGTGGACTGTGATCAGATATTACCATGCTACTGTATTTACAAGTCTTGATATTGGAAAGCAATTTTTTGTCAACAAAAAAGTAGTCTATACGAGAATACGTTTGATGCACTGCAGAAAAAAAGGAATATTGTTTAGTGGAGGGGTAGAGAGATTGCCACGCATCAACAGCCCCATAGGTTTGTAAATATGACTGTAACACTAATGAGGATTTAGGGAGTGGAAGTCTTTTATCTGAGGAGCGATCTAGTACTGGATCCATAACAGTATTCATGTCCCCTCCAAGGATTGATTGGTGTGTATTGATCTGTGGAAGGGAATTAAGAAAGTCATTGAAAAAAGTTGAGTCATTCCAATTCGGAGCATATACGTTTGCTAAAATAAGTGAAGTATTAAACAGGGACCCTGTCACAACTACATAGCGACCATTTGGGTCAGCTATTGTGTGAGAGACTATAAATGGAGTATTCTTATTAATCAAAATTACCATTGAATTTGGAATGAAAAATTTGTCCAACCCAATTTCGTCTTAATCTGGCATGATCTGTATTCTTAAGGTGTGTTTCTTGAAGAAACGCTACATGTACTTTAAGATAAAGAAGATGAGAGAGTACCTTATTTCGTTTCACTGGGTGGTTCAATCCCTTCACATTCCAACTAATAAAGTTAACATGGCAGCCATTACTCACAGCAGTTGAAGTGTCATCAACACAAGTCATCACCATATAAGTACATGATGAAAAAGGCGGTTCCAAACGCAAATACCAATTCTGGGTGTACACTGAAATGTTGTTGTTAACAATAATCTGAGCAAATAATATACAACAAAAAAGAAAAAACAACAAAAGAAAAAAAGAATAGATAAGTCCCTCCCACCCACCTCCCCGTGTTCAGTGTTGTCCCCAAACGACACACACCAATTTCCCAAAGCTCCCCTGCTTCTATTAAGAGTTCCATTCACCTTATTCATAACCACAGCCCCACATAAGCAGAAGCATCTGAACTATGAATCACACATGTAGTCCAAAATATATTCAAATTAGAAAGTCACAAAGTCCAACATAATAGAGTAAAATAATAAAGAGAAGGCAAGAGAAAAACTCCCATGTCAAATTTACCTGTAACCGAAAAACGGACCTGTTTCACTTCTCATCAAAGCTGACCCCGGAGTCCCTTTTAAGTGACAAGTACTGGAATATAGTTAACCTCCCAGGAAACAAGGGCAAGCTCACCAACATCTGAGATTTCTAAATGAACATTGAACATGAAACTAAGCTAAACCAGAGATTGTCCGTTTATTGATTGACAAAAATATAGTCACGATTGTATGAAAGTCCCGGTGGTTCTTATGAAATGTCATTCGGGAGACGACTCAAACTTGGAGTCAATGAAATCTTTCACTGCTTTAGGAGAGTCGAATACCTGTGTTTCTCCATTAAATGAGATCCGAAGCCGGGCAGGATAAAGAAGACCGTAGCGAACTCCGTCTTTTTTCCGTAGTAGTCCCTTTACCTCGCTGAAAGCAGCCCGGCGTCTGGCCAGGTCGGCGCTGTAGTCAGGAAAGATGAAGATCTGCTTCCCTTGAAACTCCTGCCGGCCTTTCTGTCTGGCTAAGCGCTGTATCCGCTCCTTCTCCTGGTAGTAATGAATGCGAACAATGAACGGCCGCGGTCGCCCTCCCTCCGTGGGCAGCGCAACCGCCGCCCGGTGAGCTCTGTCCAGGATTGGAGCCTGCTCCAAACTGCCGGGACCACCCAGTACAACGTGCAACAGATCAGCAACAAATTTAGTGGGATTCCCTTGTTCGGCTCCCTTTGGCACTCCTAATATACGCAAGTTGCATCGTCTTCCCCGATTCTCCAAGTCATCCGTTTTCAGCAGCAACTTCTTGTATTGGTTACTCAGATCTGCGAAACATGTCTCCATAACTTCTAGCCGCTTGTCCAGATTATTCAAGCCTTCTTCGTGTTCGCCCAACTTCTCAGTACATTCGTCAAGAGTGGTTTGGATGGGTGAAATGGCTCGTTTAATTTCGTCCCGTAGGTTGTCATTTTCCTCTTGAATCACTTCTTTGACAATGTCGCGGAAAGCTAGCAGTGTCCCTGGATCAACGGTAGTTTTGCTAGCGGTCTCTGAGCAGCTAGCCTGCGCTCCTTTAGCAGACTGCTTAGGAGGCATTTCACTTCGAGATAAGCCAAAAAGATGGAAAGAACAACAGCTAAAACAATGCTGACTTTCTTAATAGAGCTTAAGAAATCTCTGAATTGGGCCACAATAGGTGAACCATAAAGTAATTTAACAGATAAATGGGACCTCGTGGTTTGCGCGTCTACTCCATAACACGCCCCCTAGTGGACTCTCCGAAAATTGAGCTTTTTAAATGGGAAACTGTTCTTAAATTACACAGAGAGAGAGAGAGAAAAAGCTGTGCAGGAAGTGTGATTTTATCGTGGTGGAAGCAAAACAGCACCTCCCAGGAACTTGATGTTGTTAACAGTCTCTGGATGCTGAGTGGTGTGTGTGGGGTGAGAGAGTCTTCCTGAAGTCAACGATCATCTCCTTGGTCTTGTCCACATTCAGTGACAGGTTGTTCTCGTTGCACCAGAACGCCAGCTGTTGAACCTCATCTCTGTACGCTGACTCATCGTTGCTCCTGATGAGTCCAACCACGGTTGTGTCATCACCAAACTTGATGTGGTTAGAGCCGTGTGGAGCGGTGCAGTCGTGTGTCAGGAGAGTGAACAACAGTGGGCTGAGAACACAGCCCTGAGGAGCTCCTGTGCTTAGCCTGATGATGCTGGAGAGGTTGTCGCCAATTTGGACGGACTGAGGCCTCTGACAGGAAATCTAGTATCTGCAGAGAGCGGTACTCAGTTCCAACTTGCTGAGTTAGTCAAACAGTTTTTGGGGGATAATGGAAACCCTCTGTTGTTAGTGTCACAGCTGCCGAGGCAAGCCCTGGGGTATTTGTGGAGAAAGGGACCCAAAATGCAACATGCAAAGGCTGTGATGTGAGTGAGTGTTTTTTTACAAGTGACCAAAGTGGCAGAAACTGGGAACGAGGAATGAAAAGCTACCAAAACCTATACTGGGAAAACTAAAGACAAACCTGAAAACATGACACGAGACGCAGAACGATGAACAAAACACCGTCAAACGCAGACGAACCAACAAAGAGCACAGACCGACACGCACTATAAATACACACACAAGGCAATCAGGCATTGAAGCACAGCTGACCCTAATTCACGTGATGACAGGAAGACACAAGCTAAACACAGAAATAGCAGACACAGACCATCAAAGTAAAACAGGAAGTACACAGTTTTACAATCACACAATCAAGGACATGAACAAAACGCCGGGAGAGCGCGCGGGCAGGTATAACAAGACACAAAAACCAAAAAAACTTTAAGGACTGATACAAAATCAGAAGAAACTAGAATATAATAGTAATAAACTCAAAACGCTGAGTCAGCGACCCAGGACCATAACAGTTAGGATGTTGGGTACAATGAAGATTTCTTGACCAAGCATAAATTCTCAGATTTTGCTGCACATGTCGCTGGCAATGACTCAAGAGGACTCCCTCTCAGTTCGGGGAAATGTGGTGGACTGAGGTGAATTTGTTGAGCCGTATTTCCCCCCCCCCCCCCCTCGATTCTAGAGTCAAATGTGAGGCCATCTGTCTGATAGCTAAAGCTTGGTTCAAACTGGCTGCTGCAGAACGACAATGACTTTGCTTTTCATAACTGACATGTGTGCATAAAGCATTTTATGATAACATCAAATACAGTACTGTTAAGTTCAAGATGGTGCTTAATGATCAAAGTGTGAGAACAAATGTGTACGAGTGAAGAGTAACAGGTGAAGGGGAATATATGATGCTGCTTCACTGTGGTTAGATGTGTGGTTGAATGAAGACTTAATCTGACACCATCGAGTAAAATGTCCAAAGGAAAAATTGTTTTAAATGTGCTGATATGGCTTTCATCCAGATGCAAATACAGAGTGAAAAACTATTAAACGACTGATAGATGATCACCATTAATATCAGTTAAAACAGCAAAACAGTGACTGAGAGCACAAAAGATCACATTAGTTAATTTTCTGTTTGTGTTCCTGTCATCAAACGTTAGAGATGTCTTACAATATACAGCAGTCTAATGGTCCTGTGTGTGTGTGTGTGTGTGTGTGTGTGTGTGTGCGTGTGTGTGCGCGTGTGTGTGTGTGTGTGTGTGTGTGTGTGTGTGTGAGAGAGAGAGAGAGTCGTCTTTATTGATGGTGTATTGATGGTGTTTAAACAGGAAATTACAATCACAATGTAACTGAAGTAGCTTTGAGTGGTTCAGTCATTCAATAGTAGATTAGCGTTAGTTTAGTGTCATTGAGCTACTGAATGAGTCCACTGAGCTTCAGCTGTCAGACGGCCAGCCTGTCAGTTGTCTGACAGTTTTGTTGTGAATGCAGTGGAAGTGAGTGTAGAGAGAGGGAGAGACCAGGCCTCACTGTTGGGCCATCACTGATGTTATTGTGACAGTCAGAACAAAATGCCCATGGCCTGAATTTAAAAAGTGGACTCCAGACGACTAATGCCCTCAGTTTGTTCCACTTTCAGTTACATTCAAGCACTCATATTATTGCTGAATGAACCAGTAACCCTCACCAGCAAAGTCCCAGATTCAGAGACCTACGTCCTGACTGTAAAACTGCTGCTTGAATAATGCTGATCATTTTAGTGCAAATTTGGCAGCAGGTCAAAGTTATGTCTGTGTGAAGCACTGAAGCCTGCCTGGTTATACAGAAACTTCCTTTGATAGTTCTTATGATACACAAGCGAGTACACAGTTTACTCCACTGTAGGTGTTATTGGTCTGTTTCTACACATTAATGTCTCTGCTGAAATAAATACTTGCCCTTCATGGTGATAATGCAGGGGGCAGCCAGTGTAGGCAGAGCTGGCTGGATGTTTATATTTGTTCTGAGATAAATGCTGGAAGGAGTGTGTGTGAATTTCTGTGTAACCTAATAAAGCGTTCACATCTTCCCTTTTTTTCTTCTTCTTTTTGCTTCAGTCTCTGTTCACTCACTTGAATGTGAAACACTTCTGCTTTGACCAATGCTGAGATTACTCAGCAGTTGCTGTTTTTAGACCTGTGACTTTAGTTGCAGTATTTAGGAAATCTTTTCACGTTTGACATCTTTGTTCATTAATGCAGGTACGCTGGATTCTTCTGATACTGACTTAAGAGTGTCCCTGGTGTCCAGCAGGCTGACGATCGACATCTGGTAAGAAATCGTTCTGTCTTTTGATGAACTGCCGTTTTCTTTCTGTCAGTGAAATGTGTAATACAAAATCCATCATTGATCATAAAGGTTGTCAAGCAGGCGACGTCTTTTTGCCTATTGATTGATTGCTCTCTGATTTAAATTTAGGGCGTTATAGCCTTAAAGTTTTATCAGGATATATCAACAAATTTGTGATATTATTCACAACAATATAGGAAAAAATACTGAATAAAATATGTCGTTAATTCAAAAAAAAAATTAAGAACACACTTCTTTGTTTGAAGTGTGCATTTGTTGATGCTTGGTTCACATTCACTGCCTGCTTGTTTCTCTTTACTCATGCACTGTCACAGTTTGGGTGTCATTGGTCTAAAGTTTAGACTTAACATAGTTTAGAGTCTAAACTAAGCTTCAGGTTCCAGCCTGCCTCGAAGACGAGGACTGTGAGCCAGTGCACGTGTCTGACACCATCAAATATATTTAACCAGTTACTCCATTCATTTTACACTCATGCATCATTCATATGCTTTGTGTTACACTCACCGGTTCTGTAGTAAATCCCACACAGTCTGGAGTCATTAATTACAGAGAAATTTTCAGAGTTTTCATCTCAGAAAATTAAGAACATCATCTTAGGCTTAGAAAGCTGCAATTTTACTGCAGAATTTCAAACAGTGCATCATTTAAGAAGTTTCGTCTTCTTTTCTCTGTTTCCTCTTTCAACATTTCTTTGTTTCACTTTTAACCAAAACATGTGCAGTTGAAACGTGAAACACAGGTTGATTGGCTCGATTCTATCATTGTAGTGGAGTAAATACTGAAGGGAAAGTTATTTGCATACACTATAGACACACTATTGATGGATAGGAATCCTGCACAGTTTGAACATCTCATTAACATAAAATTGGGCAGATTTAGTGACATTTTGAACAGTCACTAAGTGCTGTGCAGCTGAGTGACTTCAGTGTATTTATGTGTTACCTCTTTGTTGTGTGCTGGCACATACTGTGCATTCACACACACTTAAAATGTGGTTTTATTTGCATAAACTGCTGAGGAGCATCAGTTCATTCAAGTACAAGTAAACACAAAACCCCATTTGAGTTTTTATCCTGATGATCATGTTTTTGATCCTGAGGATCAACTGAGGATGATCCTCTTGTTATTATGATAAATGACGGGTACTCGAGAGGGGATATTTGATTAGTCACAGTGAGTGAGTGACAAATGCAGGGTCTTCTGAAGCAAAACATGAAGAAACAAGTGGTGGTTCAAGACTTTTGCGCAGCACTGTGTAACTGTATAGCTGTACTCATAAATGCCCCACTCGTTCCAGGGTTTTGAAGTGTGCATTTGTTGATACTTGGTTCACATTCACTGCCTGCTTGTTTCTCTTTGCTCGTGTCATCACAGTCTGGTTGTTATCCACAGTGTATGTTTGCCTCAGGCAGTGAAAACAAGTCTTATCTAGATGGAGCTTCATGTTTATCAGCTGTTCAGCCACAGAATTTACATGAATCACTGTAATTATGTAAATACGATGGGTTAGTGCACAGTAAAGGCAGTGATTGTGTGTTTTGGTTTGTTAGCTTAATATGCTCATGTAAATGTGGAGGAAAGTAGGTGGGGTTGGGGTGGCTGTAGCTCAGGTGGTAGAGCAGGTCATCTACTGATCGGAAGGTTGGTGGTTCAATTCCTGGCTTCCCCTAGTCTGCATGCCAAATATCCTTGGGCAAGATACTAACCCCAAATTGCTCTCCGATGCATCCATCGGAGTATGAATGTGTGTGAATGTTACTTAGAAAGCACTTAGATAAATGTGCTTGTGCGAATGGGTCTGAATGGGTGAATGCACAAGTTGTGTAAAGCGCTTTGAGTGCTCAGATGGGTAGAAAAGCGCTATATAAGAACCAGTCCATTTACCATTTACCATAGATGGAGCCCACATTGATCTCTCAGTGTGTTAAATCTGACTCAGCTGAATCTGAAAGAGTCTGTAGCCACACAATGGTGGTGCCTGCATCTAGTGCAAAACATGCTTATACGACCATGTAAGGTCATCCAGGACAACAGTGTAATGTGCAAACAAAGAGGAATGAAACTATAGAGATTCAGTTCTCAAGTGTGTACCACTTGTTTGCATTACATGGCTCAACAAAACGTGAAACTTCAGCAAACTCTTGATTGTGTTTTTCCACTTTTGTCTTTGATTCTGTTTTTTGTTTTTTTCTTAGTCTCTGTGCACTCTCCCTTGAACTTCTTTCACATCTACTTCAGATTACTTTTGACTTGACCTACTTTAGTGCTTAATAAAGAATATAACAAATACAGCAGCAAAAGCAGCACTGGCACTGATGAGTGCAGAATTCAATGATCTGTGCATTTTGTTGCTGTTCATTTAAAAGGGTGAAGCAGGACATATTGTCTTCAGTCAGTGACAGCATTCACGTTGCTCTGTCACCATGTAACCACATCCCTGTATTTAAAACAGTGTAAACCATGTTAAGGTTGTGTGAGTCAGTGCACATGACCGGCACCATCAAATATACTTAACCAGTTACTCCACTCATTTTACACTCATGCATAGTTCATATGCGTTGTGTCACGCTCACCAGTTCTGTAGTAAATCCCACCCAGTCAGTCTATATACACTGTAAGGATCTTTTAAGTGTGTCTGTTTGGAGTCATTAATCAGAAAAAGCCCTTTAGTCGTTTGAATTTTCAGCTTTGATCTTAGAAAACTGTGAAAACCATCTTAGGTCTTGTTTACAGCTTAGGAAGCTTCAGTTTAACTCGACAGCTTCAGACAGTGAAACAGTTTAAGAAGTTTTGCTCTTCCTTTGTCTGTTTTTTATTTTTTTTTACTTTGGGACAGTCAAATATACAACTTCAAAACATCTTCAGAGCTCTTTGTTTTACTTTTAACCAAAAACTGTGGAGTTACAACATGAAACATGTTTAAACACCACATCAAGCATTCTATCCATTATTCCATTGATTAATCGAGTAATTGAAAAGGAATAGCATTTGTCTTATGAGCAATAATAAATATTCAAAAGGAAAAAAAAACTGAGAATACACAGTACGTCTCTCTCACTCTCTCTCTCTGAAAAAAGTGCGAACATCTGCATGAACTGAGTCATTCAGAAATTTCAAAGACCTCAGATTATTTGTGATACTTTCACAACTTCTCCTCTTTGTGCTCCGCAGAATATTCTGCCTCTGTCCGTCTGTGGTTTTATCTCGATATCCTGTTCGTGTGAGCCTTTTTTGCAGTCACGTAGACATTTGTGGAGTCTTTGTAAGAGAGAAATGTGTTTGTTTTTTTTTTGTTCTTCCTGTCTGCGTTCTGCATCCATGCAGCTGGAGCTTACCCTCCCCCGTCCTTTACAACATATTCATCCGCTCAGTGTTGTCACCCTCCACTTTTTTCTTCTTTTCAAGGATTTTACTGGATGGACCAATTTTCTCTTAGGAAACCAACACTAAACTGGGATAAATGTAACTACTGTTGCTGATTACTTACTTATTGATTACCGTACTGTTACTTAAGCTTGCTTTGAGCTCTGTGTGGTTTATTTTTTGGAAAAATGAAAAACAACAACACATCTTAAACTGCCAAGACAAATAACAAAAGTTTGACTCTCACAGTGAGAGTCAAACTTTCGTTATTACATCATGGCTGAACTACCCTTAAATGTTTTTTTAAACCAAAACCAAGTGACACAGTGTTGTATCTTTTATCTACCTGCACTGTGACACTCTGCGGTGTTGTTATGGGCCATACTTAATGTTACTGATGTGCAGATAGAGAAGTTAAGAAGGCTGACAGTGAAACTCTGTTGCATGTTTCTTTGTGACTAATGCAGTAAAATCTGACTTAGGATAAAATAATAATGTGGGAAAACAGTCTGACTGCAAAGCAAGGTTACACGATAGAGCAAGGTTTTCATAGAAAATGAAGGAATTTGGTAGATTTTTCATGAAGCTCAATGCTTTTTGTCTTGCAACAATAATATTACACGTTTATTTCTGCATCTCTATATACCATTGTTTATTTTTGCTGCTGCTTGGTGGCTCAGATTGGAGTGTAACATTGATGCAGATGTTAATTTGTTCAACTTCAGGGACTCACAGTGTGTGTTAGTGTTGGTGTATAAGGTGAAATTGGTCCTTACATTTAATGAACATGCTTCTGTGTGTTACAGTTTGGCTTTCACTGAGAGCTTTCCTGGACAGTTTTTATCTATGCACATCTTTTCAGGATGCATTTGTTTCCTTTGTTTCAGCAAGAGAGAGAGAACTATTGTTGAAGGAACAGAGGCAACACAGTCAAATTGTGATTCTCGTTCTGTGTATGAAGTGTGAGGTTTCATGTTGAGGATCTTCTAAAAGAATCCACCCTTAGTTTTATCAGTGTATAAATAGTTTTCCAGGAATACAGATACAGACGTGACACAAATGTTGGCTGCACTCATTCAGACAGGATTTCCTACTACTAGGATTTCCTACTGATGACTTCCCAGAGGTTTAACAAAAAAAGAGGTCTCTATGCTTTCATCACTTTTAAAAAAGTCTAAAGAGCAAAAAAATAAAAAAAATACTGACGTCTGGGGAAGCCTATGGTTTTTTGTTGTTTCCTTTTTTTTTTATAAAGGCCTGATACTTGGCCGGTTACCCAGTGGTGTGGAGTGGGAAGCTTTTGACTAATAGTTCTTTGGGAGTGACCTTATTGGTACAAAAGTGTGTGTGTGTGTGTGTGTGTTAATGATTAATATCACTCAAGACCACTTAGAAAATGACAAAGTCTGGCTGCTCTGAAGCAAAATATGAAGAAACAAGGAGTGACACAAGACTTCTCTTCACACTCTATAACTAAACAGCTGTGCTCACAAATGACTCACTCGGTCACATTAAGATCAAAGCTGTGCTGATCTGCTGTTCTCACTACTTTTTTGTGTTTTGGTCCAAAGCTGTGCTCGGCTCTAAGCTGGTTTCAGAATCGGAATACTTTATTGATCCCTAGGAGAAATGATGTTGGTTACAGTGCTCTAGTACAAACAGTGACAAAAACAGACAATACAAGAAGTAAGAAATAGCACAATATATACATACATATAAGTCACTTACTGATAAATATCTGAATAAGAAAGAAGGGCATGTGTAAAAAGGGTGTAGCTATTGCAGTAAACAGTGTGTTAGGTGGAGGAGTTGTACTGGGAAATGGCCACAGGCAGGAATGACCTCCTGTGTCGTTCAGTGGTGGTTTTTGGTAATCTCAGTCACTCACTGAATGTGTTCCTGTGGCTAGCCAGTACATCACGGAGAGGGTGGGAGGAATTATCCAACATTGTCTTTATCTTGGACAACATTTGCCTGTCCGACACCACCTTAAGAGAGTCCATCAGCAACCCTCTACTCCCCCAGCATGCAACAGCATAGAGGATCGCACTGACCACAACAAACACGTAGAAAATCCTGAGCATTGTCCGACAGATGTTGAAGGACCTCAGCTGCCTCAAAAAATAGAGACACTCTGGCCCTTCTTGTAAAGTGCTGTAGTGTTTTTAGCCCAGTCCAGTTTGTCAGTGTATACTTTGAGGTATTTATAGTCCTCCACAATGTCCACATTGACCCCCTGGATTGAAACAGGGGTCAAGTGTTTCCTGGTCTTCCTGAAGTCCACAATCAATTCCTTGGTCTTTGCCACGTTGAGCTGCAGATGATTCTGCTCACACCATGTGACAAAGGAGTCGACCACAGCCCGGTACTCTGTCTCATCATCCCTGCTGATGCATCCAACCACCGCAGAGTCATCAGAAAACCTCTGAAGATGGCAGGACTCAGTGCAGTGGCTGAAGGGTGAAGAGGAAGGGGGAGAGGACAGTCCCTTGTGGTGCTCCTGTCTTGCTGATTACCTTGTCAGACACACACTGTAAAGGATGCACATATTGTGGTCTTCCTGTCAGGTAATCAACAATCCAGGACACCAGAGAAGCATCCACCTTCGTCGCTGTTTACTTAACACCCAGGAGGGTCGGCTTGATGGTGTTGAAAGCACTGGAAAAGTCAAAAAACATGACCCTCACAGTCCTCGCCGGCTGGTCCAGATGGATGTAGACAAGTAGGTAGATGATGGCATCCGAGGCATGGCTGGCAAATTAAAGGGGATCCTGATGTGGTCTGACTATGGGTCGGAGCTATTCCAGGATGAGCCTTTCCAGGGTCTTGATGATGTGGGAGGTCAATGCCACAGGCCTGTAATCCTGGGGGCCACTGGGATGTGGCATCTTTGGTACAAGGACGAGGCAGGATGTCTTCCACAGCACTTGGACCCTCTGCAGACTCAGACTCAGCATGAACAGTTTATGGAAGACTCCACAAAGCTGGGGGGACACAGGACTTGAGGACGCGGGGGCTCACCCCGCCTGCCTGAGGGGAGTCTCCTCATTTGCCTCTGAACCTGGTCATCAGTGAAAGTGTTGGAGCGGGGAGGGGTGTCAGGATTCTCACCGGAGGCAACATGTGAAGAGAGAGGCTGGTACAGTGGTGTGGCTCTGGATTTCAGGCTGACTGCAGGTGAGGTTGTAGGATGTGTGAGCTGCCCCTGCAGTGCCAAATCTGTTTTTACATGTTTCATTCTTGCAGTTTCACAGCATCAGGCCCGGATCGTGTCGTTCCTCAGTTGAGTTTTCACTCTGAAAGCCATCAAATACTTGAGATTCACACGTGTTTGTTTGTTTGTTGCAGGAGTTTCGCTCTGAATCCCGACCTCCTCTTTGTGCTTCTGTGGCTTATGAGGCCATAAATTGGTCACCGTGGCGACCAGCAGGATTATTGAAAGTCCCCCGTCTGACTTACTGAGGTCAGCCGTCACTGTTAGTGTTTATCTCATATAATGTCACATCTAAAATCCTGTGTAAATATGAATGGATGGTGATTAAATTAAACAAATAAAATGTATTTTTTTTTTCCAGTGTTCACCATCACTCTGCTCTGCAGCTGGTCTCCTTTTCCACTTTGCGGTCACTTGATGTTGAAGAGGTGAGTGTGTTAGAGGAAATGTTAATGTCAGGTTTAGTCTGTATGCACTCAGAGGTCATTTGTACCTGCTGCTGCTGCTGCAGTTGTAATGATGTAAACCCTGATTGGTTGGATAGTTTGAGTGACAGCATTTACTGAGGCAAAGCAGAACAGCTGCTGATCCTGAGCTACTCTTACAAATGAAAGATCAGTGAAGAGCTTCCCTCACACAACATATCCTCTATTGCACATGTGTCAAAGTCAAGGCCCGCGGGCCACATCCAGCCCGGTGTACATTTATATCCCGCGAGATCATTTTATATAGATATACTATTATTGTTATGCATGGCCCGGCGATATGAGGCGCTAATAATATACAAACTACAGATCCCATAAGTCAGCGCTGCAGCCTCCTTGCTGAACGCTGGGCTAACTGGGAACATTCCCGCGTCAATCAAGTCAAACTTCTGTTATTGAAGCTAGCCGCTAACAATGGTGGAGAGAAAAGTTGATTCTGAAAGCAGAGCCTTTCAGCGCCAGTGGGTGACTGAATATATGTTTACAGACATGCTGGTAAACCCGTGTGTCTTATTAGTGGAGCTAACAAGGCTGTAATTAAGGAATTTAATTTAAGACGAGACAAAACGTCAGGTTAAGCTGAAAAACCTAAATGCAGAACAGAAACTACAGAAAGTAGAAGAATGAAGAAGAATCTGACATTTCAGCAGACTTTTTTCACCAGAGCAAAATCACAAAGTGAAGCTGTTTTGAAAGCAAGTTTTATTGCATCAGAGGAGAAAGCCACATCAGCCCAGTACCGCTCTGAAGAGCTGCATGATGAAGCTGTGCGACGTCTTGTGTCCAGACAAAACGCAGATTTTGGCAAATGTGAGCCTGAGCAGAAATACGATTGCTGATCGGGTTTGTGAGATGGCCCCTGATCTAAGAACACAGTTGTGTGAAAGAAGCAAAAACTTTATTGCATACTCTCTTGCTGTGGATGAAAGTACAGACATGATGGACATTGCACAGCTGGTGTAAATATTGAACATTAAATCGATGCACAGGACAACGACAGGAAAAGACATTTTTTAAAACGTATGTCAAAGTGTAACCGACATGAAACTGCCCTGGGACAAACTTGTTGGACTTACAACAGATGGAGCGCCGGTGTTGTGCGGTGAAAAAAGCAGACTAGTCAGCAGGATGCGAGTAAAGATGCAGGAGGAGAACTGTAACTGTGAGTTAACAGCATATCACTGCATCACACACCAGGAAAGGCTGTGTGGTAAAGTCCTAAAAATGGAGCATGTAATGATCACCGTAACGCAAACCGTAAATTTTATCTGAGCTAAAAGTTTAAATCACCGTCAATTTCAGTCTTTTATGTGGGAAATAGATTCAGAGTTTGCCGACATCCCTTATCATACAGAGGTCTGTTGGCTGAGTTGGGGAAAAGTTCCCAATCGAGTTTTTCAGCTCAGCAAGGAAATCTGTCAGTTCATGGACATGACATGTATGATGAGGTGAAGGCATTTCAAGTGAAGCTGTCACAAATGCACCAGTGCAACCTGCCTCACTTTCCCTGTTGCCAAATAATGTTGAACCAAGTCAGCGGACTTTGCTGAACTGCACCTGTGCAGATTCAGATGGAGCTGCAGTGTAATGATACACTCAAGGGAAAGTACGGCACAGTTTATTAGTTCCATTCCTGAAGCAACGCCCAGCTCCGTCTACATGCGGCTTCAACCTTGTGTTTGCTTTCATTTACTTTTTCTGGGGTTTTGGCAGCATGTTCATATTTCTAACTTGCATAATTTTGACAGGATATATTTTTATGGAGAGCAAAATATTTAAAGTTAAAGTTTATTTTTTTAAGTTTATTTAATCTGGAATAATATTCCTGTCTGTTTTTATTCCTATTTATGTTTAAAAAACATTGTTTTAGTGTTCAATAAATGTTTATCTTGTTTGGCCCATGACCTAAAGTGTGCCTTGAGTTTTGGCCCCCTGTGCAATTGAGTTTGACACCCCTGCTCTACTGGACCTGACTGAACAGCCAGAGCCTGATGTTCACTACAGTCATGGCCAGAAGAAGCACCAGTGTCAAAAAATGAATCACAAAGCTGTTTTTTTTTTTGTATATTTATATGGTAATAAAAAGTCTGTAAAGTGGTGATCTGTGTTGGGGTCCTTAATGCTGACTGAAAATAATTTGTGACTTCTTAATGAAAAGTACCTTAAAAACCCTTTTTAAAAATAAATATAACAGGGAGGGTTTTATGGAAGTAAAGTAGGTGTATTATGTAGCTGTATCTGAAAATCCTTATCAGGTGATTAATTGAATTCACCCTGTTTTGGTGAACTTTGTGTAGATTCACACTTTTATTTAAAGCCAATAAATGTCTCGCCTTTTAATTTGACTTTATCTGCCTCTGTGTCCTGCATTTGGTTGCGCTGTCATGAAAGTGTTGGTCATTTTACAACATGAGCATTATTTTGTCTTTCATGAAGGAATGTTCAGGAAATGAGGATTAAAACGAGCGAGTCTGTTCATTTCCTTTTGATTCATGAACAGCCTGGATCAGGTCCAGACACTTTCTCCCAGTGTGTAACAGCCTCAGTGTTTCCTGAACCATTTGCCTCCAAAAACATTTGTCTTTGCTGGGCTACACTGGGAAACTCTCCACAGAGGCATTCAAAGGAAAAAAGAATCATTCTTGTGTGTGTTGCCTAATTTCTACAGTTTAGACAATTTAATCAGTTTGTCAGCAAATAAAACCTCTTATATCCATCAGAGATGCTGGCTGTAACCTCATGTTTGAGATCGTTGCTCCTCCTGATTTATAGCTGTTAAATTACTGTCTGTTTGTATCTTGAGTAAGGACCTCTCCCTTTCTCACAGCACCACATCGCTGGCCAAGGAGGCTCAAACTCGCTTCTACTTCCTCTGGAAATTGAGGAGAGCACGAGTCCCACCTGCCATAATGTGCTCCTTCTACTGGGAATTCTTATTTAAATATCAATAAGTGAATGAATGAGATTCACAGCTTTAGCAAGGACAAGCTTACCAAGAAACCATACTACAGAAAGAAAATGCCAAACTTTACTTATGCTTGTCCATATTTGATTCTTTGAAATATTTTCTCATTAAGTCTAAATGTTCCAGAACAGATGCAATTAGCTTTCGTTTCCTGTGGCTTTTTGCCCTCTTGTGATCGTTCTGGGTCGCTGAAGTTTTCCATCACCACCTCATCCTACAACCTATAATCTAAAATTAAAGCTTATAAGAGGTTTATAAACGGATTATTTCCTCTTGGCAGAAAACACCAATAAATCAATAAAATATAAAAGTGTGTGTTTGTGTGTTTTGTTTTGTTTTTCTTTACGGTCCAAGTTACTGAAGTTACTGGTGTGCAGATACTGTGTAACTTGATACATGTAAACACAGAAGGTGAATTTAGACACGATAGGAAGACATAGAGACACTGATGAGCATCTCCAAGTAAAAGAACCAGTTTCTTTATTTAAAAAAGATGTTTATTTAATTTTTTCTTCATTATTATTGTTGTTATTATTAATAGGCAGTAGGGTAATTTCCTCTGGAGCATCAGGTGGCCTTTTAAAGCCATTTGTAGAGACGTGCTGATCTCCTGATGACTGATCATTATTGGTGATATGGCACCCGTTTAGTTGGGCTCCGGTCTCCTCCTCTCTTGTTTCTCTCCTCCGTTTCCGGCCCAAGAGGAAAGCCAGAGGACCAACGATCCCAGATGTTACAGCTGCTGTTACAAGGAATGTGATCACTGTGGTCCATGTCCTATCAGAGGACTCTGATGGCTGTGAGGACAAGAAAACAGGAACCAGGCATGTTAGTGAGTGTGGGTTGTGCGAAGGTTTCAGCCAGCGTAAATTTAAACAAACCAAAAACACAATAAATGTTTCTGTGCAGTTATGTTATCTACTATGCAAGGCATCAAATTCAGGTGTTGGTGGAAAGCCTGGTGCTGTGACATCACCCCACTGTCCTCCACTCAAACACTGACCCACTGCTCCGAAGCGCTGACTGCAGATCTGGCTGAGTGGCGCCAGATTCAGACGCGCCAATAACGAGCCATCAAAGTTTGTTGTTCAGTGTGCAGCTATTTAAATGTGGTCGGTGTACTCACCGTCGGTGTGGTTGTAGGCAGAGGTGTGCTACCGGCTGCTGTGGGGACTTGAGGGTGGACTCGCAGGCGGACAGCAGATCGGTGTCTCTCCCACTTGTCTATGTCACAGTAATAAACTCCTTCATCTTGTTGCTGGACTCCCTTTATGGTGAGGGACAGGTCTGCTTGTCGGTCCCACTCTGATGGTATCGACACCCGGCTTGTGTCAACGTCTCCCCCGTATGTGATTCCCCCTGTTTTAGCATCCAGCTGAAGCACCGCGTTTCCATTTGTCCTCCAGCGCGCAGATTTCACCGACTGGCCCGCGGTGCCGGAGCGGCACGGGAGTGTGGCATCCTCGCCCTCGGTTACATCAACTTCAGAGGGGACAAATACTTCCAGCTTGATCGCTTCCAAGTCTTTGCCGTTGCATGTAAACTCGTACAGCCCTTCGTTGTTCAGATCTGCGTTGTCCAGGATGAGAGAGAGCCCTCTTTGATTCACGCGGTGTGAATGTTGTGGTCCGGGTTTCCAGACGTTTTCCAGGAAGGCGATCAGCTCCGTGCTGGCATCATTCCTTCGTAGATTCAGTGTTCCCTGTCCCTTCAGGCACTCCTCTGACAGCAGAAACTCAACGTCATCTCCTAAAGGAGCTTGGATCAACTTTCCGAAAACCTCGCTGCATAAAAATAGAAGAATGCACAAAAAGCTCAGAGTCTTCATCCTGTGAATGAGGAGGTAGAGTGTCTAGCTCGTGCGCTACGGGCTTTTAAATAAGGAAAACGTTACGTAGGCAGAGGCAGTAACGCCCCCCGCCGGAATGACGCACGGTTCAAAAACGCCTAGTAGGTTTTTAACCGTGCATTCCTGCCATCAGGAATTCTTTCACTACTCACTGAGTTACTCATACTCATACCGTAGTTCTGTCGGGGCCTATCACCTAATCAGTGTAGTAGAGGAGGGGAGAGGAGAGGGAAATAATGATATTTCTTTGCAACAGAAGCCCCATCATAACATTACAACACACGCAGAAGCAATGACAATAATAATAATGACTGTATTACGGTCTATATTACTATATTATAGCATGTCTTCCTATTAAAACGTCTGTGTGACTTTAATCATGAACAATATAGAGACTTTCTCTATTGTACTGTTATGTTATTATTTTAGTTGTAGACTACAGCTCTTTGGTCAACAGTCAATACTTGCTGTTTTTAAATGTGCTAATAAATGTTTTGACTTAACTGTGACAATCAGGTGCGTTTTACTTTAAATGCATGTAGTTTATTGTGTTTATTCACTGTAATAAAGATTATTAGTAGAAACGGGTCAAAAAAGGCAAAAGGAAGGGGAAAAAGGAAAGTGACGTGCTGCGCTCCGGTTAGCTAGTTTTTATGTTGGACGGTGAAAGGAGGGGAGCCGCAAAGAGCGGAAAATGTTAAAATGTCCGCACAGTATGTGCGTTAAACCGGCTACAGACATGAGGACGTTACTCAGTAGTCTTTTATTCATCCCGGATACGCCTGCATAACTTCAGGTAAACTGTTTTGTTGTTTTTATTATTATTAGTATTATCATTTTAGCTCATCGTTAGCTTCAGTAACATGCTAACAAACCTAGCCTTTTTGGAGCTCGTCGACGTTTACAAATCGGCAGTTTTGCGGGGGGGTTTGTAAACGTTTGTAGTGGTAGTTTGTGGTTTGGGGGAAGTTGCCGGCTTTAAACACAGAGTGTGTGTTTAAAGCCGGTGTTCAGATCAACTGGCGTTTAGATCAACTGGCGCTGGTCGAACAGATGTGTGGCAGTCTTGCGTTTCAGGAGCTGCTACCGACAAACCAACAAAAAAACGCCAAATGTGTCATCTGTGACACTTGTGAGGTTATCTCAAACACACTCCGTCAATCTTGATGCCGTTGAACAACAAAATGTTGAAAAATGTTGCGGGTGTACAGCCACACAGAGGGAGTTGGCTGAGAGCCACACTCCCTCTGTGTGGCTGAGAGGCTGCAGGAAATCCTAGCAGGGTCATTAGTGATAACAAGGAGGCTGGCTGTGTGCCCAGTCACCAGTTGCAAAGCACCCCTGACAATTGAGTGCTTTGGTATTCCTGACAGGCTCTTTAACAAGCTGCCATTAATAGCACAGATGTGGAGACTTAGCACAATGCCATTAAAACTCTGACATTTATGTGGACAGAAGTAAGATCAGCTCAGATTTGTCCTGTGTCCTTCCTTCACACCAACTGGTCACCAGCAGCCAGCTGTCTGAGCTGAGGGAACAAAAGGCACACTTACAGTCTAAGCTTTGGTTTCCCACTAATGTTAGAGTTAGCCTCACTGCTACAGTCTCATGTTGCTGTCACAAGGAAGCCACAGGGATCCTGCACTCACTCTTCATAGAAAGACTGTGGTATGTTAGTGGTTTGAGTTTTCATAATAAGCTCCTTGAAAGTTGTCAGTCTGTTTCACTGTGGTGAGACTTACCATAGTCCTACTCAGACCCAAACACCCTGCTTTTAATGTGTGTGGTTGTCTGTATTGGTCAGCCTGCAGGTGTTTCTCTGTATTTGACAAAGTGGTTTCTGTTTGTTCTCTGTTACAGCAACCATGATGGATGCTCTGATGCTGGTGGAGAGACGTGAGGTCAGCGAGGATTCACCTTCAGAGAGGGCTGAAGGGGCTGGACAGTGGGAGGTGAGCAGAGCTGGAAGGACGATGGCCTGTGTGGTTTGGTGGAGGACAGACGATACAGTGAGATTCAATATAAAGCAGGTGGAGCTTTGACAGCAACCACACAGACCCAGGGAAATAATCTCTAGATGAATTAAATGAGACTTTAACTTGTTTTAGTCACATTTGTTATTTCTTATTGTTGAACAAGGCTGTTTTCTTCATTGTGTGTAGTTGAATCTGTGCGGTTGACAGTTTCCAGTTGTGCACAGGCTCCTTGGACTGTGTGATTTTACTTTGAATTGTGTACTGTGTATGTGGGAGAATACCTTTAAGGTTTATGTTGAAGAGTGAATCTGTTTCAGTGCAGCTGGTGTACTTTTTTCTTCCTTCTTGTTGTCACACTCAGACTTTTAACGTCCTTGATCTTTGCATTAAATCAGCTGGTCCTGATAATCTGCTCCTGCCTTCCAGTGAGAGGCGATCAGGTGACCAGATGTTGTCTTGCAGGTGTCGATTGCAATCCTGTGAGAGCAGAAATGTTACATCATCACCTACAGTTGGATGAATTGTGGTTGATTAAAAACTAGAAAAGGTAGAAAGTCACTGCTGGTTTCAATTTCACAGCGCCTGTGAGTCTCACCACTTTGGTGTTTAAAGTGACATTTGCCAAAACTCTAGCTGACTGTAATTGAGACCCCACTCAAACACATTCTCCAGTGTGTGTGTGTGTGTGAGAGAGAAAGGAGGGTGGTGCCATTGAGTAAAGTGTTTTTATTTCTCTAAGTAGTTTAATTCATGGTTAAGTACCACATTAACCACAGCACCAGCTGTTTACACAGTTATTTATTGGTCTGTTAAAGCCTGCTGAGGGGAAACTGTAGAGCAGAGAGGACCACATAGAGCCCACTTTGGTCTCAAGTGGTTTAAATCACTGCAACTCTCTGTCAGTGTGAAATGTTTAACTACTCTGTAACAGCACAGTTCAGCACAAATGCACACCAACAAACAAACAAAACTTAATAAAACACACATAAAAAATCAATCACAGTATGTTCCCATTTAATAATCTGACAGTCAGAAATATATATACTCCTCCTGTTTTCTCTCAAATGATGATGATTCCGGTGGATCCTTGTAGCCCAGTGACTGTAAGATATTTTATACAGTCATTGTATTAGATTGTATTATACATCCACAAACACATTAAGTTCAAATCTCACAGAAGTGGCACGCCCACATACGCCTTTGTTTGAAATTAGAGTTATTGCCAATAAGTTGGGGGGAGGGGGAAGAAATTGATAGTATCTTGATATTTTGCATGATGATATGAAAATATCAATATTTTATATTACGGCCCGTCTCATGCACGGCCATCATGAGGCACGTTAGCCGAGTAAACTCACATTAAATCATCTCAACACAAATGCCATGGAGCACTGGACACCCTCAGTTTGATACACCTGCCTCCTAATTCATAACAAATCACAACAACAGCTGCTTCAAGGCACTTTATATTGCAGAGTAAAGACCTACAATAATCACAGACTGATATCATATTGACTGTCTCGTGGCAACAATTATGTCAGGATTTGTTGACAGTGTTGGTGTGTTTGATCGTCTCATTTTGGTGCAAAAAATAGTTGATCTGACTGGATGAAACTGATGTTGACAAAGTTTAACTTTGAGGACATAATTTGCAGAAACAAAGTGATAAATCACAGTTGTTGTTTTTGCAATACTCAGAATATCGCAAAATGTTTCAAAAATGCAACAATATACTATCATGAGTGAAGTATGGTGATAGGATCCTATCGTGTGCTGTCTGGTGATTCCTGCCTCTAGACTTTGATCTTTGCTGATCGGCAACATTAACGTCCATCAGCACAGCGTTTCCCACTGAGAGCTGTGGACTGGCTGCACCTTGTTGACAGGCTGAGTGACACTTGGAGAGCTGTGGACTGACCTCAGTCTCAGGAGCTCAATTCTGCACGACGGCACTGAGCCTCAGCAGGCAGACAGACTCCCTGACATTTATTAACTGTACTTACTGTATGGGTGCTTAGATTTGCACTGGGAATGACAGCTGTCGGATATAAGAGTAATTATATCTGATAGACTGGTTAGCTCGGACTATAGAAGATTACATTCATTTGATATTTAGCTGGGAGTGGTGGCCTCCCACCACTGCTACCACCATTTGCTGTGGTAGGTGTGACAGAGCAGAAGTGAGTGATTGAAGGAGAATAATTAGTTTAATAAAATGAAATAAAATGTCTTCACATGTCTGTGAAATACTCAGCTTCGAAATAGAAAGTGCTGTCTCACTGTGACATCTTTGCATTAGCTGGCTCATAAAACCTCAGATATAACAGACATGCTTCAGTCTCTGTTTGCTCTCACACTGAAAGTGATGTCACGCCTCCTTTCACACCTACTTCAGTCCAAAACAATATCAGAGGAAGTGTTGATAGAGATCAATAGAATATATAAGAAATACAATAGAGACACACAGCAGTGCTGCAGACAATCGATGATCTTTCACAAGATCAATGAACACTTGGCAAATTCAGTATGTAAGCAGTGAGAGAAAGTCCACAACAAAGTCATTAAATCATTGTTGATTATTGACTCATCTGAAACTCTGAACACATGACCCACTCAGATTATCTGTTTCCATATGTTACCAAATCACAGAGACGCCTTCCTGATAATGAAACTTGACTTTAGGCTCCGTGTACCTCTCAGCCTGTTAAGTCACTCTGTGGTGCTCTTCATGTCAGCTGTGGTATTTGCTGTGTGTTTAATCTGTGCACACAAGTTGTTTTGCATGATAAAAGCTGAAAACTGATGTGTAAACACTGAGAACAGTGACTAACAAACAAGCCCATAAACAGGAACGACCCACCGCCACCTCTTAAATGGTTAATGAGAAAAAGTCTGGTTTTTTTTATTTACATTACATACTTTACTGCAAACAACTTCAGACCCTTGAGCAGTTTTCAGGAAGGTAGGACTGAAATAATCTCTGTTGTTGTTTGTTTGATGATCTTAGTGCTGATTTGATCTTTCCAGCTTCTTTAACTGAGTCTTAATGTTAATCCTCTGTGTGTGTGTGTGTGTGTGTGTGTGTGTGTGTGTCTCAGTGTGATGCAGAGTCACTCCTTACTGAACCCGACCCTGCAGAGCACTGAGGGCGTCCTGTCCAGCATCAGGCAGGAGTTTGTGGAGGACGATGGCTTCTGGAGGGTCCTGCTGCTGCTGGTGGTCATCACCCTCCTCTCCCTGGGCCTCGCCTACTACGTCAGCAGAGTCCTGCCTTTCTCAGGGTGGAGAGGAGGCAGTAAAATAAATGAAGATCTTTATGTAGAACAAAAACTCTGGTATTTATTTGTTGTGCAAATCTGATCATTTTATTGGAATCTGAACAACATCATGTGATGCTGTCAGCACAAAGAAGAGAGGACGGTGACTCAGAGACACCAACAGCTTCATGTGTGGCCTAACACCTTTACAACCACTCATTGATACAGTCACTTTTACATCCCCGTTTGCTCTGTTACAAGCTGTATATTGCTGATGTTTTGTATCTTTTCATTGTT
The DNA here is from genome assembly GCF_056152115.1 of Neolamprologus brichardi. Lineage (NCBI taxonomy): Eukaryota > Metazoa > Chordata > Actinopteri > Cichliformes > Cichlidae > Neolamprologus > Neolamprologus brichardi. The sequence goes on along the minus strand of NC_142106.1, from coordinate 24,750,763 downwards.
TTCTCCTCACTTGTTATTTATTCAAATGTCTTTGGTGTGAATTTTCCCTCGCTGTCTTTATTTCACACAAATACCTGCAGCCTTTCTGACTGGAAACAGTTTTGTCAGGATATCTTGATGTTCTTTGTTCAAAGGTTTTCAGTGTTTATTCCATCAAACATTTGAAGTCATTTAATGTGCAAAATGAATAAAATCATGACTGTAATCTGCATCAGGTTAGAGCGTCACTTTGTTACCAACTCAAAACTTTATTGGCACACAGCAGCTAACCTGAGCTTTTTACAAAGAACAAAGAAAACAGGAAAGACTGTAAATCTGTAGAAACAGGCAGGATTAGTACTCGCTGTAAATGAATATACATACAGAACTTGCTCTGGCCAATGGGGGAAAACCTTCAGCTGTTACTGATCTTTGATGATTCAGCATTTTAATGAATCTGGGTGACGGTAAGAGAGACGTTACAAAGAAAAACAAACACTTGAGATTCTTGTTTGACATTTAGACCTTCCCCTGGATGTGCCCTGTTAGAAAAGAGAATATCCTGTCAAATTAAGACTCTTGTGTTAAAACCAGGCTGTGATGTGTTTGACTTCAACTAAGATCAGTACATAAATGTGTCACCGCTTTTTTCCGTTACATAATATGGTAAAGTGCTGTAGGCCACATGTTTGGTAAAAATGATTTAAACAGAAGTAGTTTTGTTTTGGTTCTGGTTTTTGACTGTGTGCTATTCACAGCCTTGCAATATGACATCCATATCAATTGAAGTCATGTTTAGTCCACATAACGGTTTCAGTGAACCATGCACTGCCTAAAGACATTCAGACTTGCTAAACCAAAACAAGGCAAAGCTTCAGATAAACCTACATAAGGTTACTCTACATTTTCACTTTGCTGTTTGAATGCTTTGCCTTGCAGTGTCACCAAAGAGGATATTCAGTTTTAATAAGTTTCACAAGGCCTTTGCATGTAAGTGGTGGAACCAATGTTCAGTCTGTTGTTTGGGGTTGACAATATTTTCAGTTACACGCCACACTCGGTAGAGGGCAGCATGCTTTCCTCTCTCACTTGGTGGTAGAGCTATGTAGACGCTTGCAACGAAGTTTTCCAGCTGTGGGTAGGAGTGACACTGCAAGATGCGTTTTCATTAACCCCTGCAAGTTAATGCGGCCAGTGAGGTATGCAATTTGTATTTTATATGTTGTGGTAGGAAAATAAGATGTTGTTTGTGACAGAACTGGCGAGTTTATGGTTATCACGTGTAATTTGTTAACATTTTGTAAAGGTCAAATCGTGAGTGTTTTATGTTGTTTAATAATGTGCTTTTTTGTTTATTCTCTATGAGAACAATTTACTGTGGAAATTGATAATTTTATGTTGTTTGTACAGTTCTCACGGCATCGTTGGTGTCACCTGTGTGCAATAAATGCCAGTAGAAATCATGAACGCCTTGTGTCCGTTTTTCAACTTGGAGGGAGTTACATGTCTGCTCAAGTGTAAAAAGAATTAAAAGGTTATGGTACTGATTACAACAAAAAGGGAGTCATAACTCATGTTATTTTTAAAAAAATGAAGATCTGAATATATAGCAAAAAATAAAAAAAAAATTAAAGAGAAAATACACTATAAATTCAGAAACTCATGTCCTCCATCACTTATTCTAAAGTTGTGCAGCGGGGCAGATTAGAGTGTCTGCTGGGCCAAATGTGGCCCTTGGGCCTTAGGTTTGACCCTCCTGCCCTAGAACATTCTGTCCAAACATCTTCCTTTTTTCGCTGTCTTAGTGATGTAGATTGAGACGTGATTGGACGCATTTCCGATTCTTATTTAACGAAGATAAATGTAAATATACGTCTACAAATATTAAAATTAATCCAAGAAGCACTGTGGCCTAAAATGTATTCATGTGAATTGTTGAATGGTAGAATGATGCGTTTGACGTTTATAAAACAGATTCTAATAGGAAAAGAAGGTGAGCCTGGCTTTACATAATTTAATTTCATTTGTCAAACCACGTGTTTCCGTCCGGGAGGAGGAACTTTTAACCTACACTGTTAGACATTTTATTGTATTTTTACATTAACTTACTGGCAACACTATTGCCAGTAAGTTACTGTAATTACTGATCTACAGTATCTTTACTGTTGTGATGTTTTACAGTTCAACCACTTTACTGTAAACACATATTACAGTATAACAGCTTTACTGTAAATGTTGTTTGTGGTAATGCAGCTTTACTGTAAACGTGGTTTACAGTTAGAAAGACTTACCGTGATTAAGTTTTATAGTATCACTGTACTGCAAATGTGGTTTATGGTATAACACTGTAATTGTGTACAGTATAATTTGTGTAGACTGTAATTGTGTTTTACAGCATATAAAATAATATTAACATTCATATTCAATATAAGAACATTTACAAAAAACAATATAATTCAATAAAGTAGTCTCAGAATAGTGAATTAAACCAACATTTATTGTTGATAATTTTTCTTTAACAAGAAAAACATTTTTCAACTGAATAAAAACAATGTCAATAACCAAAATAAATAGAAGCGTACATGAAAACTGCACAGTCCTTCACCTTTCTGTGTCTGATTTTTTTAAGGAAAACAGTTTTTCATTCCACTAAAAACAGGACAAACCCACCAGCATGAACATTAAATAAACTATTACAATTGTAAAACAAAAACCATTTACAAAATGTAATAATTATCAGTGGGTCCCAGGAAATAGAATGTGACATGGGATTTAGATTTCCGTTACCAGGATGGTCGGGTTCAGCGTAGTCTTTATCACCACCTGTCAAAGACACATCATCAATATTCATGTTTGCTCAGGTTATTCACTTGTTCACATCTGTCTGAGATCATTCATACTGTTGTATGGATGTGTGTACAGTATGTATATAATTATCAGCTATGTAAAAAATATTATCATCTCTGTATTCTTACCTAAGTCCTCCATTCAAACTCAAGAGAGCCGCTGGAGGAAGGTGGTGATCCGAGGGCTGATGCTGTAACCTTCCTCTTTACGACACGACCTGTCTTGCGGCTTGTACCAAGTTTTGCAGGGCATTTTGTTCCCATGTCTGGATTGATCCTCACAAAGAACCTTTTAACGGAAAAAAGGCTGCTTTAATTTCAAAATTAAAACATACATTACAGCAATCACCTATATGTTTCTGCAACTGTAGTCAAGCTATCACATATATTTCATTCTTAAATGGTGTAAGCTTTAATGGTGTAAAGTATTTACCTCTGTATCATCTCCAGTGTGATGGACGCTGACTCCTGATCCTCAAGGTTGAAAACGTAGTATGACGCAAAGAAGACAGCAAGGGTGCTGGCAAAGTCATGCATCTGCTCAGGCTCATAAAATACCTTGCCCTCCAAACTGATCATCCAGCGGCTTGCAGACATGAAATTATTCCCTAAAAACAGACAAGAGTCCAATAAGACAATGTGCTCACCCTTACAAATAAGGTTTCCACAAGAATGCTGGATAGCAGGCCTCACACTGTACAAAAATAGAATCCACATGGTTTGCTGCTATTTCTCTTATTATTTATTATGTAATGAAAATTATGATCAATTACAGGAAAAAACTGCCTAATTTTTTGGCATGTTAGGCTGTTTTTTCCTGTTGGTCATTGTGTATAATAAATAATAAGAGAAACAGCAGCAAACTGTGTGTATTCTATTTTTATACAATATAAAACAGACAAACCCCTGTTAAGTAAGTTGTTGTGGGTACAAATACCACAATAATTACATAGATTTTTTTACAAAAATATTACAAGAGGATTGAAACTATTTACTTACCAAGCGCTATTACCCTTGGTGTGATGGGTAAGGTCATCTCTCTCTCAACAGACATCTTGGTGGAAAAAGCCTTTAAAACACAAAAGGAACTGATTTGAATGATGATACCCAAAATCATTGAAATATTTTTCCTTTGTTTATGTTGACAGTATTGAGAGTGCATGTGTCAAATTTTAAATATAATTATGTCAGCCAAGATGAAGATTGAGTCCTCTTTTTCTTGGAAGTACTTCATCAGAAGAAGGATGGCTGCTGTGGCGATCTGGTTGTGGTTCAGCTTTGCACTGTCGCACTCACGTAGCAGATGTTCAATCTCCTTGTTCCACTGAAGTCTCTGGCTTTGAAAGAAGTTAAAAATTCTCCTTCCTTTTGTAAGAAGGGCTTCACTGAGACGTGTCTCTACCTCAATATCTGTGAGTGTGTGGAAGTGAGTGCAGAGGCCTCTTTTAGTAAAAAGAAATGGCCAATGCTCTTGAACCTCACATAAGGTGGGGGCAGGCCAAGAATTAAGCATGTGCCTCTGGTAAATATAAGTCAAAGACATATAAGTATTTACATCTGTTGTTTCAATTGCTTGAGGACCTGCTGATCTGAAGACAGTTGACATAGTCTGTCTTTTTGTCTCCAAAGTTTCAGTCATTTCTCCTTCTGGTAGGGTTGTGGGTTCCCAGTTGATGCAACCATAGCTATCAAGTTCAGATCGCCCCCTTTTTGTTGTATATTGTGAAGACATCCTCTTTAGAGAGATTTTGAATAATTATTTCTATCTCAGTTTGTGGTATGTCTAGCTCAGAAAGCTTGCCCTTCAACTTGTCAAAAACATCTGACATAGAAGTGCTATGGACATGCTGAAATCCATCAAGAATACACTGTATTGTGCTCGCTGGCAACAGCATCTTGGCTTGCATTTTCAGGTAGAAAAGAGCCAAATTATGTAAAAATGTCTCTTGTTGATTATCACACTCCTCTAGATGATCACATGGAGTTGGAGTCAGATTCTCCTCAGAAGGCTGAGTACAGTCTATATTTTCGGGGAGAGTTGACACCTGAGTTGTTATCACCGGCTTATGTTTCCTGGATAAATGTGTGGCAAAAGATGAGCGCACTCTGAAATGTTTGTGGCAGTCATCATAAGGACAGACAACTTTCTTGCCATCTTTAATATAAAATCTCAAGTGAGTGCATAATGCTAAAAAATTCTCTGCCACATAGAAACATGCATCAACTCCACAAGCAAGATTTCCTTTAAAATGGGTGTGTTTAGTCTGACGTTAAACCCCTTAACAATGGCACTGCAACTAACTGCGACTAATTTACAGACCACTACACTGTCTTGCTTTTTAAATGGAACCTATGTAACAATAAACCACATTTGAGATTAGAGCAGGCTAACCTGCATCAGAAACTTCAAAACTGGGTTAGATTGTTTTAGCAGTCTTTAAATTTCCAAAAAAAATGTTGTCTACCTTTATTCTCACTAAATATGTCTTTTTACCTGCTGTTTTGTCTTGTCTCTCAAAGAACTGAGGCTACATCACTCTGTCAGCGTGGCCAGCAAGGGCAGGAGGACAGCAATGCACCACACTGGGCGGGAAAAGACAGAGAGACAATTGTTAATTTAATGTTGCATTTATTTAACCCTTGAAAAATATATTTACATAAGTAAATAAAAGAAAAATAACACACAACCCATCTTTTCCAGAATAATTCAACTAATTGCTCTTTTGACCAACCTAACACAGACGTTACATGGTTTTCCTATGAAAAAGACCCTCGAAGACGTATTAAAGGAAAAAAAACATGCTCCCCTTCCCACTTAAAAAAATAATAAATATTAAACTTAGGTTGGAGTTCCTCGCGCCACCAACCTAATGTTATATTAACTTTTTAATGTTGTGTACTGCAGCTCACACAAAATTAAATAAAGCAGGCTAACCTACATGAGCAAGCTCAAAACTGGATAAGATTGTTTTAGCAGTCTCTAAATTTCCCAAAAAAAAAAAGTTGTCTTTCTTTATTCTCATTAAATGTGTATTTTTACCTGCTGCTTTGTCTTATCTTTCAAAGAGCTGAAGCTAAATGTCCCACTGTTAGCGTGGCCAGCTTCTCAACAGTCATAGAACAGAAGCGCAGGAGGACAATGCAGCACACTCGGCGGGAAAAAGACAAAGACTGTCGTTGCGCCTGTGTTCCTCGCCCCTCCCGTGGAAAATATATATCTAAATATATATTTAAATAAGAAAAGAAAAAAACACACACAACCTATTTTTTCCAGAATAATTCAGCTAATGTGCTATTTCGACCAAGCTAACACCGATTTTAAGCCCCCCCTCCCCCACACACACACAAAAAATATATATGCTCTTAAAAATTAATAAACGAGTATGTTAGGTAGGAGAGTCCTTTGCATTACCTTATGACGTCCCGTTTGCAGTTTCCACACAGAGGTCCAACAATAACGAGGTGCAAAATCTTTTGTCCTCTCGAGCATATCGTAACGAAGAGTTAACAAAGTTGGCCTGTCTTTCCTCTCCTGTCAATCACTGGATCACAGGTCATGTCAGTCAGGATATGGAGTGGTGGTTGGTAGAGGTAGGTGGGTGGGCGGGGCCAGCATGCATTCAGTGTGTGTTTCACTAAGTTGGGTTGACTAGTTCCCAGAAGAGTTCTGTACATGTTGCACGTTCAGTAAATGAGCAATTCAGTTACTGCTCGACTGAGAAGCCTCCGCCAAATTATTACAATATTCTCCACTGACTGAAGTTCGCCTTTCTGCGTCTTTTTTAAATAACTTTATTCACTACTTGTCACAAGTACAAAATTACACAAAAACAGACAGCAGCAACAACCTAAGTGAAATCCAACAACAGAATAGTGGCAAGTAAAAAAATTAACAAAAGGAAGTGTGAATCTTGTTCAGGGTTAATCAGAGATAAGTGATGGAGATGCAGCAATGTGAATTCTGCTTTTTTTATTTGTAGTTAACCTTATAGTCTTTACATATGAATGGAAGTCAATTAAGAAAACACAGAATTTTGGGAGAGATTTGGAGAACCTTGAGGAAAATCTGGAAATGGTTGGCAGTGAAAGAGTTAAAATGTAATGCACTATTGCAACCAACCACTGAAAGAGTAAAAATACACAAACAGTATGATGAACCATTCAAATCACATAATACAGTAGCACTACTGCTAATGTGTTAACGGTAGGTATAACTACTACCGCAATTTTAAAAAATACAGTAAGTAAATGTAAATAACCTTAATATACCCATAATGCAAAGCAAATTACAGTAATTAACTGTAGAAATGTTTTCAGGTAAGTTACTGGGCATTTTGTGGTATTTTACTGTGAAAAATACAGCAAAGGTTAACAGTGATGATTTGAATCCTGGGTCGTGCGAAATCACAGAAATAAACCTTAGACAAAGTGAATCTGTCAACTAAGGTGTAGGTCTGTTAGGTTATGTTGTAGTGATCATCGGGTTGGGGGATGGGTGTTCATACTGGAGTGCAAAATTAAAACCAAGATGGACAAGGAAAGTTCAAAGTCATCAGGTGCTCAGTTTAGAAAAAAGAGAAAAGAAGAGGAGGAGAAACGAGGAAAGCAGATGTGTCATTGGATAATGGCAGGTCATCCTGAAACAATCAGAATACTTTATTAATCCCTAAGAAAATAATGTGGATTACAGTTGCTCCAAGAAGAAATGGTAAAAATAGTAAAACTCCAAACATTATGTTACAGATTTTAATATTAATTAGTCATTGTCAATTGTTGATTTGTCCTGTTCTCATTGTATGACGAATTATGATGGCTGTTTGGTAGCCGTTTGCATACTCTTATGGTTTTGGTTTTTATCGTTAACTCTGTCTTTTCCTGCGTTGTGGTTGTGCGTTTTTTGAAAGAAATATTTACGCGTTATCATAGCGACCAGAGAGCATTAAGGGGCAGAGAGGAGGATGTGACGCTGCTAATAAAGTTACAGGAATTCACTGTGTAATTCTGTATTGTTTGTATGTATGTATGAATGAATGAATGAATGAAGACAAAAACCACCGTTTTTGTCTTGGTCGTGTTATTTTATTTTGTTGTATTTATCTGCGACACCTTAAAGGCCGCTCAGTGACAATATTAAACTGGTCCGTGGCTCAAAAAAGGTTGGGGACCTCTGATTTACAGTATAGGAGCAGTTTGTCTGGAAACAACAACTGCAATCTGCACATTCATAGGTTTTTTTTATTGAAATAAAATTATATATTATGTACTATACGAGTGGTTGAATACGCGCAGTGGCATGAAATAATAACTTCCCGTCAAATGTGTTAAACCTAAAGTAAGGAGCCTGCTTTGAAAATGTCAGAAGTAGAAAATACAGATACTTGCATCAACATAGGAAGTAGAAGTAAATTACATATACCTGAACTTTAAACTGAAGTACAGTGCTGACTAGCAATACATGCATATGGGTAGAATTTTGTATTACATGAACTTATTTCGAGCTGCATCAGTGATTGGATTTTCTGCAGAGAGGAAAGGAGGCCGAGGTTTCTCCCGTGGGCCACACGCAGGCCTCAAACAAGAAGCTGCAACACGAACATAACTTGTACTTAAAACATGAATTCAGCGATATTAATGCTCACTGTGATCTTTGAAATTTTGGATAATTACATTAACTCAAATGTGTCCCAGATAAAAAATAATAATAATTGGACGGAGGCTCCATGATGGAGCACTGCGGGACTACATAATAGTGTTAACAGAAGGACTGTAGGTAGACTGAATAATATTTATCATGAATTACTGAAGTAATTATTCATTACTCAGACATTCATTGAATATTTAGTGACACAGCTTGTATGAAGTCCCTTTCCTGCATCCTCAGTGTACATATTGTGCGCTGAATTGGCCTCCCGTTCTTCTCTTGCTTTGCATCCGCAGTCTAACGGCCTTTACACACCACAGCCGCAGCTTTCCTGGGAATATTAAAAATATTTTTCACATAACTTCACGGGACGAATTTGCAAATTTTATTAATTTTATTTCATTATTAGCATCAAGCTCGATTTCCCGATTTCTTCGCAGTTCTGACGAACCACGATCGCGATTAACACACGCGTCGGTGCTGACTATAAAACGACATGTATATAATCAAATGATCCTATACCAGGGAGTACTAGGGCACATTAATAAAAATATATAATATTGACGATTGATGTGTATATAATAAAATGATCCTATTATACCTAAGACAGTGCGATAAGGAGTAGTAGGAGTAAAATATATACGATTGATGATTTTGAGATTAAAGTGAAAATAGTATTTTGAGAGGAAGAAACTCGAATTACACCTGTTTCCAGAAAATCTGCCACGGCTGCTCTGCAAAATACTTCGTGTGGACGAGACGGCGAAAGCGTCCTTTGGAATCAGTTTACTGTCCAAGAGAGTGATCTCCTTCATCACGTATCACGATGCGTGTTAGTGGTTTGTCTTGAAAGTGCGACTGTAATTGTAACCCCGAAAATACTATTTCGAGTTCAATCATAAGAGGACACCATTTTTATTTTATTTTGTAATTGGTCGTTACACTGCTCTAATGTGAAACCCGGCTGGAAAAGGAGATGATGGGCTACTTACCGCTGCTGGCGATCCCTGCTTCTCTTCTTGACCTTCAGCCTAACGATAAATGGATCCCCCCTCTCTTTTTTTCTCCGTCTTCATCTTGGCTGTAGCAGAAATATCCCCCCCGATCTTGCTTCTTCGCCTGCCGCAGATTTAAGGAAAAGTCTCTATGTAAGAACCGGTCAGGTGATACAGAGTGTCGGCCGTCAGCAGTCCCGTTACCGGCGTCGGTGCAGGATTTCCACTCGAACACCATGTTGGTGTGTGCACATCCGTTAAAAGTTACTTACTTGTTGAAAGTTATTTTATTTTTCAGTGTTACTGTAATGAATCCAGTTCTTCTTTGCCAATTCAAATATCTTTGTAAAGCTATTATGTTATATTTGTGGCAATTGACTATTGTTGGCGGCTTAAACTGACTTTATATCATCCATAAGAGATGCGCATGAATCAATGTATCTACTGCAATGTTTGTGGTGCTTCTATATGACAGATGTGTTAGGCACCTGCAGTAATTGCTAACACAATGCTCATAAAGCCCAGTTTAAACACTCATTTTAAACTACTTCAGTGACACAGCCAAAGGACTGATGATCTTATGCCTTTCACAACACTCGCTTCTTCTCAGGATTTACATTCACATCTGGGGTTTCACAGATGGTACACTGTTAACCTTTGCTGTATTTTTCACAGTAAAATACCACAAAATGCCCAGTAACTTACCTGAAAACATTTCTACAGTTAATTACTGTAATTTGCTTTGCATTATGGGTATATTAACGTTATTTACATTTACTCACTGTATTTTTTAAAATTGCGGTAGTAGTTATACCTACCGTTAACACATTAGCAGTAGTGCTACTGTATTATGTGATTTGAATGGTTCATCATACTGTTTGTGTATTTTTACTCTTTCAGTGGTTGGTTGCAATAGTGCATTACATTTTAACTCTTTCACTGCCAACCTTTTCCAGATTTTCCTCAAGGTTCTCCAAATCTCTCCCAAAATTCTGTGTTTTCTTAATTGACTTCCATTCATATGTAAAGACTATAAGGTTAACTACAAATAAAAAAAGCAGAATTCACATTGCTGCATCTCCATCACTTATCTCTGATTAACCCTGAACAAGATTCACACTTCCTTTTGTTAATTTTTTTACTTGCCACTATTCTGTTGTTGGATTTCACTTAGGTTGTTGCTGCTGTCTGTTTTTGTGTAATTTTGTACTTGTGACAAGTAGTGAATAAAGTTATTTAAAAAAGACGCAGAAAGGCGAACTTCAGTCAGTGGAGAATATTGTAATAATTTGGCGGAGGCTTCTCAGTCGAGCAGTAACTGAATTGCTCATTTACTGAACGTGCAACATGTACAGAACTCTTCTGGGAACTAGTCAACCCAACTTAGTGAGACACACACTGAATGCATGCTGGCCCCTCCCACCCACCTACCTCTACCAACCACCACTCCATATCCTGACTGACATGACCTGTGATCCAGTGATTGACAGGAGAGGAAAGACAGGCCAACTTTGTTAACTCTTCGTTACGATATGCTCGAGAGGACAAAAGATTTTGCACCTCGTTATTGTTGGACCTCTGTGTGGAAACTGCAAACGGGACGTCATAAGGTAATGCAAAGGACTCTCCTACCTAACATACTCGTTTATTAATTTTTAAGAGCATATATATTTTTTGTGTGTGTGTGGGGGAGGGGGGGCTTAAAATCGGTGTTAGCTTGGTCGAAATAGCACATTAGCTGAATTATTCTGGAAAAAATAGGTTGTGTGTGTTTTTTTTCTTTTCTTATTTAAATATATATTTAGATATATATTTTCCACGGGGAGGGGCGAGGAACACAGGCGCAACGACAGTCTTTGTCTTTTTCCCGCCGAGTGTGGTGCATTGTCCTCCTGCGCTTCTGTTCTATGACTATTGAGAAGCTAACAGTGGGACATTTAGCTTCAGCTCTTTGAAATACAAGACAAAGCAGCAGGTAAAAATACACATTTAATGAGAATAAAGAAAGACAACTTTTCTTTTTGGAAATTTAGAGACTGCTAAAACAATCTTATCCAGTTTTGAGCTTGCTCATGTAGGTTAGCCTGCTTTATTTAATTTTGTGTGAGCTGCAGTACACAACATTAAAAAGTTAATATAACATTAGGTTGGTGGCGCGAGGAACTCCAACCTAAGTTTAATATTTATTATTTTTTTAAGTGGGAAGGGGAGCATGTTTTTTTTCCTTTAATACAACGTCTTCCAGAGTCTTTTTCATAGGAAAATCATGTAACGTCTGTGTTAGGTTGGTCAAAAGAGCAATTAGTTGAATTATTCTGGAAAAGATGGGTTGTGTGTTTTTTTCTTTTATTTACTTATGTAAATATATTTTTCAAGGGTTAAATAAATGCAACACTAAATTAACAGTTGTCTCTGTCTTTTCCCGCCCAGTGTGGTGCATTGCTGTCCTCCTGCCCTTGCTGGCCGTGCTGACAGTGTGATGTAGCCTCAGTTCTTTGAGAGACAAGACAAAACAGCAGGTAAAAAGACATATTTAGTGAGAATAAAGGTAGACAACATTTTTTTGGAAATTTAAAGACTGCTAAAACAATCTAACCCAGTTTTGAAGTTTCTGATGCAGGTTAGCCTGCTCTAATCTCAACTGTGGTTTATTGTTTCATAGGTTCCATTTAAAAAGCAAGACAGTGTAGTGGTCTGTAAATTAGTCGCAGTTAGTTGCAGTGCCATTGTTAAGGGGTTTAACGTCAGCTTGACAGACCCTCCAAAATTTTTCCTCCAGTGTTTCAGGGTCTGCATGGTTTAAGTTAATAACATTGATCTATAGATAGTTTTTCTTTTAACTTTTTCCCATTTTTTGATACAACCCAAGCAATGTAGATCCCTTCTTTAATAATAGAACAAACAGATAATAGATTGAGATGTTTTTCAGTCACTGTTGTGTTGTTGCCATGCTCTTTGCAAATTAAAAGTTAAGTCAAATTCAGACACATGCAGCCATGTACAGGTGTAAATTTTGTGGTGTTTGTAGTTCAGCATTAAGACAATTTTGTTATCATACAAAGAAACATCAGCACACAGCTAATTATCGATTCACATGTGGAATAGAGCAATGTCCTTCTTCCTATCGAACATTTTCTGCATTCAGATCCCATATGCACAGGAACCACCGCTATCGCAGGGCTCAGACTAAACACACCCATTTTAAAGGAAATCTTGCTTGTGGAGTTGAGGCATGTTTCTATGTGGCAGAGAATTTTTCAGCATTATGCACTCACTTGAGATTTCATATTAAAGATGGCAAGAAAGTTGTCTGTCCTTATGATGACTGCCACAAACATTTCAGAGTGCGCTCATCTTTTGCCACACATTTATCCAGGAAACATAAGCCAGTGATAACAACTCAGGTGTCAACTCTCCCCGAAAATATAGACTGTACCCAGCCTTCTGAGGAGAATCTGACTGCAACTCCATGTGATCATCTAGAGGAGTGTGATAATCAACAAGAGACATTTTTACATAATTTGGCTCTTTTCTACCTGAAAATGCAAGCCAAGATGCTGTTGCCAGCGAGCACAATACAGTGTATTCTTGATGGATTTCAGCATGTCCATAGCACTTCTATGTCAGATGTTTTTGACAAGTTGAAGGGCAAGCTTTCTGAGCTAGACATACCACAAACTGAGATAGAAATGATTATTCAAAATCTCTCTAAAGAGGATGTCTTCACAATATACAACAAAGGAATACTCAGATCTGACAAAACAAGAACATTTTACAAGCAGTATTTTGACTATGTTGAACCCACCCAGATTTATCTGGGAAGTGATGCTGCTGGAAAGGAATGCTTTTGCCAGTACATTTCCATCAAAGAGACATTAAAATCCCTCCTTAGACAGTCAAGTGTTAAAGAGCAATATCACCAATCCAAAAATCATACCTCTTCCAACATGGTTGTAGAGGATGTGGCAGATGGAAGAAATGTAAAAGAAAATGCTCTGTTAAAAGGCAATCCTTCTTCATTGTCCATCATCCTTTACCAGGATGGATTTGAGGTTGTGAATCCTCTTGGGTCAGGGAAGAAAAAACATAAAGTTTTGGGGGTTTACATGAGTCTAGGTGAGGTCCAGCCACACAATCGCTCTTCAGTTGATCCCATGCAGTTGGTGATGCTGTGCAGAGAAAGGGACTTCAAGACATTTGGTCAGGAGAAAGTTTTCTCAAGTATTATCACAGACCTTAAAGATCTAGAAGATACAGGGATTGAGACAGATGATGGAAATACCCTCAAAGCGGCCTTGATTTCCATTTGTGGAGATAATCTTGGTTCACACTGCTTAGGTGGTTTCACTGAAAACTTCAGTTGTAGTACGCATTTTTGTAGATACTGCTTGATTGAAAGGACAGACTTTGAAAAGACACCACTAAAGCTTGGTCCAAAAAGAACCATCACTGGTCACAAGGAGAGTGTACAACAGCTATCCACCACTGACCAAGATATGGTACAGGGGGTAAAGTTTGACTCACCTTTCAATTCTCTGAAATATTTTCATGTCTGCACTGGGCTTCCCCCATGTTTGGGTCATGATTTATTTGAAGGTGTAGTCTCTAATGACTTGGCATTGTACATCAGTCATTTAGTGAAACAGGAAAAGCATTTCACTTATGCACAACTAAACAGGTCGATCACACAGTTTAAATACTCAGGGAATGATAGTCTCAGTAAACCATGTGAGGTTAAGGAGTGTGGCAAAAAACTTTCTGGTTCTGCAGCACAGAACTGGTGTCTGTTGCGACTGTTGCCATTGTTGGTTGGTGACAGGATAAAAAATCCTGAGGACAGTCAGGTCTGGCAACTGTATCTACAGCTCAAGGAAATGGTTGAGCTCATATGTGCTCCCAAGATCCATCATGACCAGATTGCATACCTTAAGATAATAACTGAGGAGTATGTTCATATAAGACACACAATTTTCCCTAATCACCCACTCAAGCCCAAGCATCACTATTTACTGCACTATAGTGACCTCTTTTTGCACTTTGGGCCTCTTATTCGTTTGTGGACTCTCCGGTTTGAGAGTAAGCATTCGTATTTCAAGGAATGCGCCCGGAAACTGCACAACTTTGTTCACCTTTGTAAAACACTGGCAGAAAGGCACCAGCTGCTTCAGGCGTACCTCAGCAGTGGACCATTGTTTGCTCCAGCAGTTCAAGCAGTTGGTGAAACTAGTGAATATGATGAGCAGTTGTACAATGGTCTAATTCAGGAGTCTGTTAGGACAGCTGGCTTGATGAAAGAAACTACGTCAGAGGTATCAGCAGTAGTTTACAAAGGAACAAAATATTGCAAAGGGCTTGTTGTTGCGATGGGTCATGATGAATGTGGCCACATCTTTGAAAAAATCTCAGTGATCCTCATCAGTCACAAACAAGTACACTTTGTTTTGGACATCCTTCAATCTGTGATACTGATCAACCTTGGACTTCACTGTCTACACAATTCTGAAAAAAGATTCATATGTGTTCAAGCAGACAGTTTGTTTGATTACTACCCTCTGCCAGTGTATATCGCTTCAGGTTTAAGCGTTGTATCTTTGCATCATTCAATATCATCCTCTTAATTCATTGCAGATATGGACAGTGGCAGCCTACATCATGAAATTAACCTGGCATTACCTGACCTGCATGAAGAGACAAAGAGGGCAGTTATTGAGCACCTGACAGACATTATTGGTGTCAGAAACAGAGAAGATCTCCTGTTTGTTGAGCCTGATGATATCAAGCCTTTCTTGACACCAATTCAAAGTCGAAGACTTGTTCAAGTATTCAGAAAAGGTGAGAATGCATTAATGTCATAAATGGTTGCAGACCTATCTTGAAAATAGTTGTAAATTAGTTATTTTGAGAGTTATTTTGAAATTGTACTTTATTTTTCAATTAATAGTTCATAAAAAATCTAGCTTTCAAAACTAAAACTAGCTTTCATTGCCATTGGTATTATTTCTCCAACACTCTTGCTTTTGTGTCTCATATAAGAGTATTACTCAATAAATACTTCAAAAAACCCATCTGTACATAGTTAATGTGGAATTGTTCTGCTGTGTTTATGTGTGTGTGTGAATATCGACGACCAAGTGGAGTCTGGCTCTTCAAACAACCCAAAGGAAGCTGAAACCACCTGCTCAACAACTGTGCAAGTGCCACTACAGGGTAATTCACTCTGTTCTGCACAAGCATCAGGTCAACTCCCTTCCACACAATTTTTCAGTTCCCTGGGAGAAGATGCCAACAAGACTTTCACAGGCCTTGGCATCTGGTGGAATGGCTCACCCAGAAGACAGGAGAATAATGATAAGGACTGTTGTAGAAGGAATGCGAGTACACTGCCCCAACCCTAACAGAGCTGCTTGTGGGGAGGTAGCTAGAGCTATTGTATCTAAGTATCCTGCTACCTTTGCAGATAAGACTGCAGAAGGTGAGCAATTAGGCTGTGGTTATTATTCCCTACTCAAACAGCTTAAAACAAGAGTTGAACATGTAAATAGAGACAATGTCAGCAGCAGAATCCGGCAGCCAAGGAAAAGGTCTACCAGGGAAAACAATGAGGGTGATGTTGCCATCAAAAGGGGGAGATCTGAACTTGATAGCTATGGTTGCATCAACTGGCAACCCACAACCCTACCAGAAGGAGAAACGACTGAAACTTTGGAGACAAAAAGACAGACTATGTCAACTGTCTTCAGATCAGCAGGTCCTCAAGCAATTGAAACAACAGATGTAAATACTTATATGTCTTTGACTTATATTTACCAGAGGCACATGCTTAATTCTTGGCCTGCCCCCACCTTATGTGAGGTTCAAGAGCATTGGCCATTTCTTTTTACTAAAAGAGGCCTCTGCACTCACTTCCACACACTCACAGATATTGAGGTTGAGACACGTCTCAGTGAAGCCCTTCTTACAAAAGGAAGGAGAATTTTTAACTTCTTTCAAAGCCAGAGACTTCAGTGGAACAAGGAGATTGAACATCTGCTACGTGAGTGCGACAGTGCAAAGCTGAACCACAACCAGATCGCCACAGCAGCCATCCTTCTTCTGATGAAGTACTTCCAAGAAAAAGAGGACTCAATCTTCATCTTGGCTGATGTAATTATATTTAAAATTTTACACATGCACTCTCAATACTGTCAACATAAACAAAGGAAAAATATTTCAATGATTTTGGGTATCATCATTCAAATCAGTTCCTTTTGTGTTTTAAAGGCTTTTTCCACCAAGATGTCTGTTGAGAGAGAGATGACCTTACCCATCACACCAAGGGTAATAGCGCTTGGTAAGTAAATAGTTTCAATCCTCTTGTAATATTTTTGTAAAAAATCTATGTAATTATTGTGGTATTTGTACCCACAACAACTTACTTAACAGGGGTTTGTCTGTTTTATATTGTATAAAAATAGAATACACACAGTTTGCTGCTGTTTCTCTTATTATTTATTATACACAATGACCAACAGGAAAAAACAGCCTAACATGCCAAAACATTAGGCAGTTTTTTCCTGTAATTGATCATAATTTTCATTACATAATAAATAATAAGAGAAATAGCAGCAAACCGTGTGGATTCTATTTTTGTACAGTGTGTGGCCTGCTATCCAGCATTCTTGTGGAAACCTTATTTGTAAGGGTGAGCACATTGTCTTATTGGACTCTTGTCTGTTTTTAGGGAATAATTTCATGTCTGCAAGCCACTGGATGATCAGTTTGGAGGGCAAGGTATTTTATGAGCCTGAGCAGATGCATGACTTTGCCAGCACCCTTGCTGTCTTCTTTGCGTCATACTACGTTTTCAACCTTGAGTATCAGGAGTCAGCGTCCATCACACTGGAGATGATACAGAGGTAAATACTTTACACCATTAAAGCTTACACCATTTAAGAATGAAATATATGTGATAGCTTGACTACAGTTGCAGAAACATATAGGTGATTGCTGTAATGTATGTTTTAATTTTGAAATTAAAGCAGCCTTTTTTCCGTTAAAAGGTTATTTGTGAGGATCAATCCAGACATGGGAACAAAATGCCCTGCAAAACTTGGTACAAGCCGCAAGACAGGTCGTGTCGTAAAGAGGAAGGTTACAAGCATCAGCCCTCGGATCACCACCTTCCTCCAGCGGCTCTCTGAGTTTGAATGGAGGACTTCCAACTAGGTAAGAATACAGAGATGATAATATTTTTTACATAGCTGATAATTATATACATACTGTACACACATCCATACAACAGTATGAATGATCTCAGACAGATGTGAACAAGTGAATAACCTGAGCAAACATGAATATTGATGATGTGTCTTTGACAGGTGGTGATAAAGACTACGCTGAACCCGACCATCCTGGTAACGGAAATCTAAATCCCATGTCACATTCTATTTCCTGGGACCCACTGATAATTATTACATTTTGTAAATGATTTTTGTTTTACAATTGTAATAGTTTATTTAATGTTCATGCTGGTGGGTTTGTCCTGTTTTTAGTGGAATGAAAAACTGTTTTCCTTAAAAAAATCAGACACAGAAAGGTGAAGGACTGTGTAGTTTTCATGTTCATGCTTCTATTTATTTTGGTTATTGACATTGTTTTTATTCAGTTGAAAAATGTTTTTCTTGTTAAAGAAAAATTATCAACAATAAATGTTGGTTTAATTCACTATTCTGAGACTACTTTATTGAATTATATTGTTTTTTGTAAATGTTCTTATATTGAATATGAATGTTAATATTATTTTATATGCTGTAAAACACAATTACAGTCTACACAAATTATACTGTACACAATTACAGTGTTATACCATAAACGACATTTGCAGTACAGTGATACTATAAAACTTAATCACGGTAAGTCTTTCTAACTGTAAACCACGTTTACAGTAAAGCTGCATTACCACAAACAACATTTACAGTAAAGCTGTTATACTGTAATATATGTTTGCAGTAAAGTGGTTGAACTGTAAAACATCACAACAGTAAAGATACTGTAGATCAGTAATTACAATAACTTACTGGCAATAGTGTTGCCAGTAAGTTAATGTAAAAATACAATAAAATGTCTAACAGTGTAATCTGTGAACTGTGATGGATAAAAGCTGGATGAGCTGCTGTCATTCATGTTTCTGGTGTAGTCTGCTATTATAGACTAATGATGATGCAGACATTTGTCCTCTCTGCTTTTTGTCTTTAAGTGCCAGTTGGATGAGTTGGTTCCTCTCTGCTGCTGATAACAGACATTATGATGGCGTAGACATAATTAATATTAATAATAATTCAGTGCTCAGTAAATGCACGGATAATTCGTAATAAGCGTTTTAAAAAATTATATTTGTATTCTAAGTGTGATTATTGAACTAATATTGCTCATTACATATAGTAGTTGTGGCAATTGTTTTTGTTTTTTTAAATGTGAGGTTGTCGTTGCAGATTTTTTTCTGATGTATTAATCGGATATTTTAAATAAACAGGGATAAATGTAACTGCTGTTGCTGATTACTTACTTATTGATTACCGTACTGTTATTTATGCTTGCTTTGAGCTCTGTGTGGTTTATTCTTTGAAAAAATGAAAAACGACAGCACATCGTAACCTGCCAAGTCATCAAAGACAAGTAACAAAGGTTTGAGTCTCACTTTTGCTTTTACATCATGGCCGAACCTTTAAAACAAAAAAACAAAAAAACAAAAAAAACAAGTGACACAGTGTTGTTTTCATCTTTTTTCTGCCTGCACTGTTACACACAGCAGTGTTGTCATGGGCCATACTTAATGTTACTGTTTGCAGTTAGAGACGTTAAGAAGGAGAAATGGGAAAGTCTGTTTGTTCATGTTGTTCGTGTGAAGAAGAAAAATCAGCATTTGCAATAAAACGCTGTTGATATAAGTACAGGTTGTTGTTAGTCTTTTGCTGAGTGCAGTGTTTTCTACTTTGTTTTCAGATTTTTCACCCAAGCAGAAATAACAAGAATGAACTATGTTATTACAAATGTATAAACTTAATATTGTTAATAGAGTTTTGATTATTATATGCACTAGTTTCGGTCACAAGTGTGGGTAAAAGAACTTTAAAAAGCTGAACTTTGGGTTTTAAAGTGAGAACAGTTTCTGAGTGTGTGGCTGTGATCTACCAGATACGCAAGGCATGTTGTCCTCCTCAGCTCCCTCTTTGGCTTCAGCTGTAAATTATAAACTTTAAAAAAATTGGTAAATTTAAAAAAAGAAATAAGTTCTTCTAAAGAAAAGGAATGTATGATTGAAAGAATCATATATCTCTTCTCCAAACTGGAACATCTGTTGTTTTGCTTATTTTGCATCCAGAGAGATGAGATGTTACAGGGGAGGCGTAATCTGTGATCAGTGGGTTAGATTAGTCAGATCTATACTTCTCTCTTTTTCCACTTTGAGCTTGGCCCGGGCGCCAGGCCCTGCCAAGCAGCCTCGGGAGTGAGCCAGTACATACCTGAGCATCCAGCCCTGATGCACCGACGCCACCAGCCACCTGCAGGGAGTGTGGTTAGGGGAGATATTTAAGTATGTTTAAATATTTAAATATTAATTCAGGAATACAGATATTTTAACGTGACATGAATGGTTGGCTGCACTCATTCTGTGAGGATTTGCTTTGCACAAATATTTTCTGTTCCCTTTCATTTTTCCTTCCACCGATAACGTCCTAGAAGTTAGAAGAAAAAAAAACGGTGCCTATTTATCACTTTTGAAAAAGTCAAAAATGCTGATGTCTGGGCTCTGAGCAAGCCTGTGTTTTGTTTTTTTGTTTTTTTAAAGAAACGCCTGACACTTGGCTGGTTAACCAGTGTGGAGTGGGAAGCTTTTGGCTAATAGTTCTTCTGGAATGACCTTATTCATACAAAAATGCTATTTTAATATTGTCTTATTGTTGACATGTAGATTCAGATACACAAATGAAAACAAAGTGTTACGTGTGTGTGTGTGTGTGTGTGTTTCAATGATTAATATCACTCAAGACCACTTAGAAAATGACAAAGTCTGGCTGCTCTAAAGCAAAATATGAAGAAGCAAGGGCTGACACAAGACTTCTCTTAAGCACATTATAACTGTACAGCTGTGCTCATAAATGGGGGTGGGTTTCGATAATTGATTTTCCAAAAAATCGATTTTAGCTTGAATAGTGTGATTCGTTAAATCCTGAATCGATTTTTAAATATAAATGTATTTTGCCAGAAACGAATTTCAGCAATCACCAAATCACCAAACAGCTAAAACAGCAAACCAGAGCAGTTAAACGGATTCTGCACAAAGGCGTAAACACAAAGCGCGGACCCAACACATCAGAATCAGTGAGCTGTCGGCTTTCTCACCCGACGCCACAGACACGGGGCTGAAAAGCCGACACATCACAGATTCTGATGCTGCAGGTTTTGTCACTCTCCAACCAAACTGGATTGAACCAGGAGCAAAAGAAGATCCAAACTATGCTTCACATTTCGCTTCACTTAAACTTTGTCATGAATTCACTATTACTTTTGCCGTTTTGCTTCCACCACGATAAAATCACAGTGGTTTAAGCTGGTTTAGATATTTCATTCTTGCAGTTTCACAGTATCCTGATTGTCATTCTTCAGTTGAGTTTTCACTGGTTTTCAAACCATCAAACACTTTAGATTCACACGTGTTTGTTTGTGTGTTGCAGGAGTTTCGCTCTGAATCCCGACCTCCTCTTTGTGCTTCTGTGGCTCGTGGGGCCATAAATTGGTCACCGTGGCGACCAGCTGGGTGATTGAAAGTCCCCCGTCTGACTTACTGAGGTCAGCCGTCACTGTTAGTGTTTATCTCATATTATGTCACATCTAAAATTCTGTGTAAATATGAATGAATGGTGATTAAATTAAACAGATAAAATGTATTTTCCTTTTTTCCAGTGTTCACTGTGGCTCTGCTCTGCAGCTGGTCTCCTTTTCCACAGTGCAGTGACACAGTGTTGAAGAGGTGAGTGTGTTATGTCACAACGGGACTGAACAGACTCACGCGCAGGCTCTAAGTTTAGGAAACACAAGAGTCTTTATTACAGCACACCAGGTGATATATTTACAAAGGGGAGGGGAAAGCCGGGCTCCAGGGGTCCACACACAAATGGGAAAGACGCTGAAAGTCCACACGCACTCCGTCCACTCCTCACGCTCTTCTTCACACTCCACAGAAAACACGATGGCGCACTCCACTCCTCGTACACTCAATCACTCAGGAAACACAGGGGTTGGTCCAGGGAATGAGGGTCGGCAACGGTCCAGCAACGAGAAACACAGAGCTGCAATATTATGAGCTGGAACACTCTCGTGATGAGCCACAGGTGCGTGATTGCAACCAGGTGCGTGGGTCAAGGGCAGGAGCCCACAGGAGAGCTCCACCCAGGCAGATGGAGGAGGGAAAGAGAGGAAGGGAGAGAGCAGGAACAAAAATGAAAATAAAAACATATGTAGCCATGCTGAGCCGACCGGGTAGGCACAGGGACCCTGACAGTTAGAGGAAATGTTAATGTCAGGTTTAGTCTGTATGCACTCAGAGGTCATTTGTACCTCCTGCTGCTGCTGCTGCTGTGGTTGTAATGATGTAAACCCTGATTGGTTGGATAGTTTGAGTGACAGCATTTACTGAGGCAAAGCAGAACAGCTGCTGATCCTGAGCTACTCTTACAAATGAAAGATCAGTGAAGAGCTTCCCTCACACAGCATATCCTATATTGGACCTGACTGAAGAGCCAGAGCCTGATGTTCACTACAGTCATGGCCAGAAGAAGCACCAGTGTCAAAAAATGAATCACAAAGCTGTTTTTTTTTTGTATATTTATATGGTAATAAAAAGTCTGTAAAGTGATTATCAGTGTTGGGGTCCTTAATGCTGACTGAAAATAATTTGTGACTTCTTAATGAAAAGTGCCTTTAAAACTCTTTTTTTTTTTTTTAAATGAACAGAAAATATAACAGGTAGGGTTTTATGGAAATAAAGTAGGTGTATTATTTAGCTGTATCTGAAAATCCTTATCAGGTGATTAATTGAATTCACCCTGTTTGTGTAGATTCTCACTTTTATTTAAAGCCAATAAATGTCTCGCCTTTTAATTTGACTTTATCTGCCTCTGTGTCCTGCATTTGGTTGCGCTGTCATGAAAGTGTTGGTCATTTTACAACATGAGCATTATTTTGTCTTTCCTGAAGGAATATTCAGGAAATGAGGATTAAAACGAGCGAGTCTGTTCATTTCCTTTTGATTCATGAACAGCCTGGATCAGGTCCAGACACTTTCTCCCAGTGTGTAACAGCCTCAGTGTTTCCTGAACCATTTGCCTCCAAAAACATTTGTCTTTGCTGGGCTACACTGGGAAACTCTCCACAGAGGCATTCAAAGGAAAAAAGAATCATTCTTGTGTGTGTTGCCTAATTTCTACAGTTTAGACAATTTAATCAGTTTGTCAGCAAATAAAACCTCTTATATCCATCAGAGATGCTGGCTGTAACCTCATGTTTGAGATCGTTGCTCCTCCTGATTTATAGCTGTTAAATTACTGTCTGTTTGTATCTTGAGTAAGGACCTCTCCCTTTCTCACAGCACCACATCGCTGGCCAAGGAGGCTCAAACTCGCTTCTACTTCCTCTGGAAATTGAGGAGAGCACGAGTCCCACCTGCCGTCATGTGTTCCTTCTACTGGGAATTTTTATTTAAATATCAATAAGTGAATGAATGAGATTTACAGATTTAGCAAGGACAAGCTTACCAAGAAAAAAAATACTACAGAAAGAAAATGCCAAACTTTACTTATGCTTGTCCATATTTGATTCTTTGAAATATTTTCCCATTAAATTTAACTGCAGAGGTAGATGAGTAATAACCAGGCTTCAAACTTCACCAGTACCAAGTGGACATGTCTCAACAAGAAAACACCAATAAATCAATAAAATATAAAAGTGTGTGTTTGTGTGTTTTGTTTTTCTTTATGGTCCAAGTTACTGAAGTTACTGGTGTGCAGATACTGTGTAACTTGATACATGTAAACACAGAAGGTGAATTTAGACATGATAGGAAGACATAGAGACACTGATGAGCATCTCCAAGTAAAAGAACCAGTTTCTTTATTTAAAAAATTATGTTTATTTCATTTGTTATTCTTTATTATTATTAATATTATTAATAGGCAGTAGGGTAATTTCCTCTGGAGCATCAGGTGGCCTTTTAAAGCCATTTGTAGAGACGTGCTGATCTCCTGATGACTGATCATTATTGGTGGTATGGCACCCGTTTAGTTGGGCTCCGGTCTCCTCATCTCTTGTTTCTCTCCTCCGTTTCCGGCCCAAGAGGAAAGCCAGAGGACCAACGATCCCAGATGTTACAGCTGCTGTTACGAGGAATGTGATCACTGTGATCCATGTCCTATCAGAGGACTCTGATGGCTGTGAGGACAAGAAAACAGGAACCAGGCATGTTAGTGAGTGTGGTTTGTGCGAAGGTTTCAGCCAGCGTAAATTTAAACAAACCAAAAACACAATAAATGTTTCTGTGCAGTTATGTTAACTACTATGCAAGGCATCAAATTCAGGTGTTGGTGGAAAGCCTGGTGCTGTGACATCACCCCACTGTCCTCCACTCAAACACTGACCCACTGCTCCGAAGCGCTGACTGCAGATCTGGCTGAGTGGCGCCAGATTCAGACGCGCCAAACGCGGCAATAACGAGCCATCAAAGTTTGCTGTTCAGTGTGCAGCTATTTAAATGTGGTCGGTGTACTCACCGTCGGTGTGGTTGTAGGCAGAGGTGTGCTACCGGCTGCTGTGGGGACTTGAGGGTGGACTCGCAGGCGGACAGCAGATCGGTGTCTCTCCCACTTGTCTATGTCACAGTAATAAACTCCTTCATCTTGTTGCTGGACTCCCTTTATGGTGAGGGACAGGTCTGCTTGTCGGTCCCACTCTGATGGTATCGACACCCGGCTTGTGTCAACGTCTTCCCCGTATGTGATTCCCCCTGTTTTAGCATCCAGCTGAAGCACCGCGTTTCCATTTGTCCTCCAGCGCGCAGATTTCACCGACTGGCCCGCGGTGACGGAGCGGCAAGGGAGTGTGGCATCCTCGCCCTCGGTTACATCAACTTCAGAGGGGACAAATACTTCCAGCTTGATCGCTTCCAAGTCTTTGCCGTTGCATGTAAACTCGTACAGCCCTTCGTCGTTCAGATCTGCGTTTTCCAGGATGAAAGAGAGCCCTCTTTGATTCACGCGGTTTGGATGTTGCGGACCGGGTTTCCAGACGTTTTCCAGGGAGGCGATCAGCTCCGTGCTGGCATCATTCCTACGCAGATTTAGTCTCCCCCGTCCCTTCAGGCACTCCTCTGACAGCAGAAACTCAACGTCATCTCCTAAAGGAGCTTGGATCAACTTTCCGAAAACCTCGCTGCATAAAAATAGAAGAATGCACAAAAAGCTCAGAGTCTTCATCCTGTGAATGAGGAGGTAGAGTGTCTTTCCTCCTCAGCGGCTCACTGGCTAAATGGAAGAGAGTGAGTAAGAGTCGATCACGTGATGATCGGAGATTTTTTTCCTGCAACTTTCCTAACCCTCAACATATCACACGCATAGCAAGGACAGTAATGACAGTATTACAGTTTATATTACTATTGTGATTATAATAATGCATGTAATATTATTAAAACGTCTATGTGACAATAATAATAGTAATAATAATAACAACAACAGCAATAATAATATAGAGACTGTAATAATGCAGACATAATGGTGACTGTTATAGACTGTAAATACATTGTTGTTTTTCTCACACACCGTAGACTCTGCTTTTCTTTTAATCAAATCTGTCTTCTTTTGTTTTCTGTATTGTACTGTTATATTATCATTTTAATTGTAGACTATAGTCTGTTGTTTTTAAATGTGCTAATAAATAAATGGACTTAACAGTGACATTCGGCTGCGTTTTACTTTAATTTGATTCAGTTTGTTGTTTTTATTCACGGTAATAAACATTATAGTAGAAACAGGTCGTTAAGCAGGAAGTGAAGTTCTGCCCTGCCTTTAGCTAGTTTTTGCATTCACGTTAAAAGCGAGGGAGGCACAGAAAGAGGGAAAAATGCTAAAATATCCGCACAGTATGTGTGCTAAACCGGCTAAAGACACGAGGACGTCACTGAGCAGTCTTTCACACATCCCGGATACTCCTGCATGACTTCAGGTAACCTGTTTTTGGCTTTGTTTTGGGAGTTTTTAGCTCCTCGTTAGCTTTGCTAACATGCTAACAAACTGTCGCCTTTGACATGTAAAACCTGCTGGTTTTTCCCTGTGAACTCCTGCAGCACAAATTGCAACAAATATAACATAATAGTTTTACAAAAGATAATTTAAGTGGCTAAAAAGGCCTGGATTCATTTTAATGTAGATACAATAACACAGAGAAGTTGGATTTATTTGTCTGAACCCCAACATCAGGAAAACTTGTGTCAGCTTCATCTACACACCAACACACTGTCAGTGCTGTCAATAATCAGTTATCCCACAAGAAGACAAGATGTTAATTTCCGTGTGTATGATTACACATTCATTAGCTGAGGTGTGGAGGAGGCGTTGTGCATGAAGAGCCAGGCCTCACACCATTTTCTGCATGAAGGCCTGCCTCTGCAGGCCATTTATCTGAGTCTGTGACCGTGGCTGAAGCTGATCCTGGAGTTGAACCAGAAAGTTTCTTTGTGTTTTTTTTATATCTGATAAATTTACCTATATGCGTAAATGTAGTTAGCAGTATTTATGAAGAGGTTATATATAAAGTAAAGAAATGACCTGTTTAATGTGTCTTTATGTCTCTGTGTTATTGTATCTACATTATAATAAATCCAGGCCGTTTTAGCCATTTAAATTGTCGTTATAAAACTATTGTGCTATATTTGTTGCAGTTTTTGCTGCCCTCTTGGGCAGATCACTCAGAAAAACATTTTTAGTATCGCTGAGACTTTTAATCCGGATAAATAAAGGGCATGTAAAAGTCACTTCACCAAAATCTTATTGCAGTTTGTAGCAGGAATGTTGTTGGTGGCTCAACCTTACTTTATATCATTCATGAGAAATTGGGTTCACCAAAAAGTCACTTACAACACTTAAAGTGACCGTCCTAGCTGAGAGCCTCCTGCAAGAGACAAAGAAAGACATTCAGAGTAGCTGTGGTTATGTGTTTGTTCATTTTTCTATCTTCAGTGACACCGCCAAAGGACTGATGATATTATACCTTTCAGAAGACTTACTGCTCCTCAGAATTAATTACCTTTGGGGGTTTTACAGAAAGTAATCTGTGAATTTTATGAATTCATGGCTTCACTACCAGTAGTGCTGGTAGGTAACCAGCTTTGATAATTATGGGTCTGTAGCCAGTAAAGGTAAATGGAAAACAGAGGAGCTGTCCACACAGTGACATGTTTATGAACCTAAACAGGATTTATCATTGATAAAATGACACAGCACTTTGGAGGAGTCTGTACCTGCTAAGAAACAAACCCAGCAGAATGTTTCACTCTGTCAGTGACTTTATGCTTGTTGTATGTTTTTCTCCTCAGATACTTCAGAGTGTTTAGAGTTCATCATTAATGAATATTTGTGTCTCAGCTATTTGCATAGAAGTTTAGATTGAAATCTCTCGCACATGCTGCGTAGTACTTAAATATCATCAGGGTTTACACAGGCAGTTATTTGTACACAAAGGTGACTGTTTAAAGTCATAAGCTGCAGATTTATTTTCATGCAGTGATTGTTTACTGAATGAGTTCACTGAGCTTCAGCGGCTGGTGAACTTGGACATTCAGGGATTCTTGCACTGGGGACAGCTCTACGGCACAGTTACAGGTAGCAGAAGGAAGATTGTTCCACTGAGCTTCCACCCTGATATTGATCAGCTTGTACACTTCAGCCTCAGATGGATCAGAACAGCCGCAGTCAGGATTCTTAATCTGAGTGACTCTTTGAGGTTTCATCTCGATGATCATCCCAAAGACTGGCGGGGGTGAAATTCTTAGTTCTGTTAGAAAGTAAGCAGTTTGTCCACTGTATGTATATTTTCACCCTTAATAATTACCTTATTGAAAATGAGTGCTGTGTATATGACCGGTTTAAGAAATGACATGGGCCGAATCGTCTCACGTGTCACGCATGCGCCGTACATCAGTGTGGATGAGCAACTCTTTGGAAACGATTGAAAACGATAGTGCGGACTCAGAGCATTTTTAGACAAAAATGCTGTTTTCAAATTTATCCGGATTAGTGTAGACGTAGCCTTAATTGAATTGCCTCTACACTATTTAGATTTTTAATGCTGTAACTGCCCACATCAATATCATCCATACTTTATTTTTTTCTCTGCTTTTTTAGCTTTAAAGAGACTGAAGGACTCAATATCGTGGCGCAGTATGTCAGCTGAAATCTCTGAAGCACTAAAGTTTCTACGCCCCACGTGTCTCATGTTGAAATGAAGAGCACTTAATTATCAGCCTCCTTTTAATCAGATATGTCTGATGGTGAACACAAGCCTCCAGCAGGCAGCTGTCTGAGCTGAGGAAACAAAAGGCACACTTACAGTCTAAACTTTGGTTTCCCACGAGCGTTAGAATTAGCCTCACCGCTACGGTGTCATGTTGCTTTCACATGGATGCCACAGGGATCCTGCGCTCACTCTTCATAGAAAGTGACTGCGGTAAATGACATTGCACAGATTTAGTGGTTTCAGTTTATTTATTAACTGTACTTACTGCACAGGAGCAGAGAGTCCAAGATGAGTCCGTCTCTGTGTTGTGACTTTATGAGATTTCCAAATCACTGCATTTAGATTTTAAAACACAGAGTTTGTAAAACTGTGATTCAGATTAATTTAATTTTAGCTCATTGTTCTCCTGCTGGGCCCCATCTGTTGGTTCATGCTCACTGCTCTGAGACTGTGTGGCTTGTAGAAGCAACAATATATTTTCAGCACAAAGCAGAGCACGTTACTTGACAGCCAGTGGAAACAGTGCAAACCTCAGGAGTGGAAACCAAAGTGATTCAAGTCTTAATATTAAATGAAGGCTGTGTGGGAGTGCTGCTGTGGAGCTAATTTGGAGCTAACTGTTTTATGTTTCCTTTAACAGGGTGATTCTCTTCAGTACTACTGGTCAACAACTTCACATAATCCCTACTGTAACTATTTGTGTGTGAAAGTAGTTACAAAACTAAAGCAGCTCCTGTTACATGTGCTAATGTGTTGTTGGCTGAGGCTCAGGAGGTTACAGAGCAGATCACTTTCTAGTCTGCCCATCTAAATGAAAGTGTTGTGTAAAAAAACACCAGTCTGATATCCTTTTACTGTCTGATATGTTGTACAGGGTGTCATCTAATCTCAAAAGGCTGTATTTTTCTACAGTAATGAACAAAGTAGCTTGTGGGAAATTTTAATTATGTTTTTTAAATCAACAAAAAAAAGAAAGAAACCTCAGGTCAGCTGATCACATGACCCAAGTTAAAGTCCTCCTGGAGCTCAGTGCACTGGACCCAGCTCTAACTCCAGATGACGATGATGACGGTCAACCTCTTGGTTAATATGAAGGCTGTCAGGAGGCTTGTTAAGACTCATCATAACTCTGCTGCTCCCTCTCTGCAGGTGCTGTATTCAGCTGACATGATGCTGCTGCTCGTCTTCAGCTGTGTGGGTGGAGCAGCAGCAGAGGTGGAGGCTGAGGATGGTGTGGATGATCAGGTGTGTTTTTCTTTTTTTTAAAAACATTTCATTTTTAAATTGAAAAACAAACAAAGTGAACAAGCAAACAAAAAGCTCACAACTATGGCACACAGCAAACATCTACAACTAACCACAACATGGCAGGCCATTGTGACCGCAGGAGCACTTCTAGGTGCACACTCTTGTTTCCATGCCTTTCAAGGATAACCTCAGACTTCTGAAAACTATGGAGCCAACGTACGGAGCGAGATCTCGCAAAAGTTTTAGTCGCATTCTTCGGAGGCCGCTAGCTCAAAGCTGACCGGGAGGTCAAGGCACGATGTGCCGGGAGAGCGGTGTTCCCCCCGGCTGTAGTAGGTCTCAACCTCCCATTAGCTTCAAGATGGTGGGTGTCAGACGTCTCCGAAAACATCGGTGCACTTTTGCAAATATGTGATGTCTTGTAAACCGAGCAGATATTTGACATTTACACAACTACATTCACACCTCAAAATATCTTAAAAGTTTATTTTGTGACCCAGAAAGAGTAATATTACAACTAAGTAGCTGTCGCCATAGTTGGAATTCAACTTTTGCGAGATCCCGAGTTAGTTTTGCGACGAGATCCCGAGTTTGTTTTGCGAGATCTCGCAAAAGTTCATCTTAATTTTTTTCTCCCATGTCCCTTGTGGGGCTCCATAGAAAACCAAACACAAAAAGTAATACCATAATGACATCAGACACTCAGCTGTTCTGCAACTTTTACCTCAGAGGATTTGTGGCACCTACAGATTCTCCTGTACCTGCCAGCACACTGACACTTTGACTATCACAGGCCTGTGTGTGCACATGTGGATGCTCTGTGTAACAATGATATTTATTTTTGCACTACTTACTACTGACATGGAAGAGAGGAAAACCAGGGTTCATTTCTGTGATTACATCTCACTAAATGCAGGGTAATGACTGTGTAATGTGTTGAATTTAATGTAATGGACTCTCTGAGCATATCTGCTGATAAGCTGACTCAATAGAGGCACATCCTGTAGATAAGCAGCTCTAAGATTTACTGTCTCTGCTGCTCTGAACGAGTCCTCTGAGCTTCAGCCGCAGACACAAACTCAGATTTATCCAGTCAGATTCATTTTCAGGACCTGAGGGAGCAAAGCAGACACAAACTGCAGAATATTTTATTTATTGGTCTATCAGCACCTAATCAAGCCTCTCTCACCAACTATTGTTGAATTGCTGGCTGATTGTGTGAGGCTGTAGCTCCATCTGTCTAATGTTGATGTAGAGATCATCCTTTCATCAGCTGCTGCGACAAAACCTTAAAGCTCAGATAGAGATAACAGGTCACACAGTGACTGTGAAATGAGCTGTATCTGCTGATGGGAGGCTGAGGTGGAGGTGGCTGTGATAAAGGTGCTTAGATTTGCACTGGGAATGACAGCTGTCAGGTATAAGAGTAAATATATCTGATGTACTGGTTAGTTTGGACTGTAGAGGATTATATTAATTTGATATTGAGCTGGGAGTGGTGGGAGGATTGCTGTTGTAGGTGTGACAGAGCAGAAGTGAGTGATTGAAGGAGAATGATTAGTTTAATAAAATGAAATAAAATGTCTTCACATGTCTGTGAAATACTCAGCTTCAAAATAGAAACCTGTGACATCTGTTAGAGAATAGTCTGTACTGATCTGTCAGTGCATTATGTGCTCAGTTGAATCTGACAGTGTTTGCTGCCACACAGTGCTCTAGTGTGTACACATGTTATACGGCCATAAAACTGTGAGAGATTCAGTTCTTGAGTGTTTCATGCAGGCAGATCCTGATTCTGTCAGGAATCAGGATCTGCACAGCTTTTGATTTCTTATTTCCTGATGTGTGAGTGTCAGAGTGTCTTGACTCCACATGTAGAGTTAGTACTACCACCATAAAAACTGAACTACAAACCAAGTCCAGCATAGCTTAGCTTTCTTTGCATTAGCTGGCTCATAAAACCTCAGATATAACAGACATGCTTCAGTCTCTGTTTGCTCTCACACTGAAAGTGATGTCACGCCTCCTTTCACACCTACTTCAGTCCAAAACAATATCAGAGGAAGTGTTGATAGAGATCAATAGAATATATAAGAAATACAATAGAGACACACAGCAGTGCTGCAGACAATCGATGATCTTTCACAAGATCAATGAACACTTGGCACATTCAGTATGTAAGCAGTGAGAGAAAGTCCACAACAAAGTCATTAAATCATTGTTGATTGTTGACTCATCTGAAACTCTGAACACATGACCCACTAAGATTATCTGTTTCCATAGGTTACCATATCACAGAGACGCCTTCCTGATAATGAAACTTGACTTTAGGCTCCGTGTACCTCTCAACCTGTTAAGTCACTCTGTGGTGCTCTTCATGTCAGCTGTGGTATTTGCTGTGTGTTTAATCTGTGCACACAAGTTGTTTTGCATGATAAATACTAACAAACTGATGTGTAAACACTGAGAACAGTGACTAACAAACAAACCCATAAACAGGAACGACCCACCTCCACCTCTTAAATGGTTAATGAGAAAAAGTCTGTTTTTTTTATTTACATTACATACTTTACTGCAAACAACTTCAGACCCTTGAGCAGTTTTCAGGAAGTTAGGACTGAAATAATCTCTGTTGTTGTTTGTTTGATGATCTTAGTGCTGATTTGATCTTTTCAGCTTGTTTAACTGAGTCTTAATGTTAATCCTGTGTGTGTGTGTGTGTGTGTGTGTGTGTGTGTGTGTGTGTGTGTGTGTGTGTGTGTGTGTGTGTGTGTGTGTCTCAGTGCGATGGAGAGCCACTCCTTATTGAACCCGAACCTGCAGAGCACCGAGGGCGTCCTGTCCAGCTTCAGGACCACCTGGCAGGAGTTTGTCGAGGACCTGGACTTCTGGAGGGTCCTGCTGCTGCTGCTGGTGGTCATCACCCTCCTCTCCCTGGGCCTCGCCTACCACGTCAGCAGAGTCCTGCCTTTCTCAGGGTGGAGAGGAGGCAGTAAAATAAATGAAGATCTTTATGTAGAACAAAAACTCTGGTATTTATTTGTTGTGCAAATCTGATCATTTTATTGGAATCTGAACAACATCATGTGATGCTGTCAGCACAAAGAAGAGAGGACGGTGACTCAGAGACACCAACAGCTTCATGTGTGGCCTAACACCTTTACAACCACTCATTGATACAGTCACTTTTACATCCCCGTTTGCTCTGTTACAAGCTGTATATTGCTGATGTTTTGTATCTTTTCATTGTTTTCTCCTCACTTGTTATTTATTCAAATGTCTTTGGTGTGAATTTTCCCTCGCTGTCTTTATTTCACACAAATACCTGCAGCCTTTCTGACTGGAAACAGTTTTGTCAGGATATCTTGATGTTCTTTGTTCAAAGGTTTTCAGTGTTTATTCCATCAAACATTTGAAGTCATTTAATGTGCAAAATGAATAAAATCATAAATGACTAATCATCATCAGGTCACTTTATTATCCACTTAAAACTTTATTGGCACACAGCAACTTCCCTGAGCTTTTTACAAAAAGCAAAGTAAACACAGTAAAGACTGTAAATCTGTACAAACAGGCAGGACAATATACAAATTTTGTTATTAAAGAGATCTCATTCATCCATCTTGAAGCTAAATTATGCATTGATCATCTGGGACTCTCCTCAGCTCTTTCTGGGAGAGTAGCTCGGCTGCCCCTCTGTTGGTCTTCCTTGGTCTCTTGTGTTCTGAGGGCCTCTGGATGTCTGGAGTTTTGATCTCCTCCATACCTGCTTCATGCCCTGGAGGACGGGGCTGTGGCTCCCCACACCCTCTAGCAGATCATTACATGAAGGAACCTTTTAAAAAACAAGCGCGTCCATGCTCACAGGTGTACACACGGGTGATCACACACACAAACTACACCCTTTTTGGCTCCTACCTCAAAGCACACTGTGTGCTGTCGATCTTACGTGCTGCACAATAATGTTTAATATTTAGTATTTACTGTCATATTCCCATATATCACTGTGATGTTTATTCTGTTACTCTCGTTTTCTTCTGCTTGTTTTCTTTTTTCTTTCTCAACAGGTGATCCAGGTGATTGATATATGTATTTTTTTCTTCTTCTGCTTATTCTGTTGGTTTTTGTTTTTTGCCCTTCTCCCCCGTCCCTCTTCTCAGCTGTTTTTCTTTCCCTCTTTCTTTCTCCCCTTCTTTCCCCCAGTCAAGTCTGTCCCGTATTCAGCAAGTGAAAATAAAATAAACAATAAAGGTGAATCAAATAGACCATTACGGCAAGGCTGGGATGGTCAATTTGGTAAAGAAAATCCGTTGGGCATCTTTCTTCGCCTTTAGACAATAATTCTGATGGCAAAAGAGCCAAACGGGACATGCAAAAAAATAAATAAATAAATAAAAATAAATTATGCATTGATTATGTAAGCAGATGATTTACAGGTATTACTTGATTGATTGGAAGACAAACACAAAAATAAGAGACAATCTCAAACATTGTAACAGCAGTCAGCCTCAGCAGAAGGAAAACGGAGGATTTCTAAACCTGAGAAAGTGGAGTTGCACAGTGGTACTGTCATAAAGGTGGCGAGTTCAAATACTTAAAGGGATGAGCTGTTGTTGTTTTTTCACTCATCAGTTGTGGGTAAAGTCAGGGTTTCCATTTGACTTTAGCATGCTGTGCTGGTCACAATCTGATTCTCTGCCGTCTTCAGTGCCTGCTCCTCCTCCTCGAGTGCGCACATTAAATTGTTGTTTTTCTCCCCACTTGTTATTTACTCAAATGTTTTTGGTATGAACTTTTTTTTTCTTTGTTGTCTTGATTTTACACAAATACCTGCAGCTGTTGTTTAACAATGTCTCATTATGTGCAATAAATGAATAAAATCTCTTAATGACTGTAATCTTCATCAGGTTAGAGTGTCAGTTTGTTATTATCTCAACTTTATTGGCACACAGCAACTTCCCTGAATTTTTTTTTATAAAGAGCAAAGTAAACAGAGTGAAGACTGTAAATCTGTACAAACAAAACAGGACATGTGCTCGCTGTAAATGAATAATTTTAATATAAAAGGGGAGTAAATAAGTAAGCAGAATAAACAATAAAACAGTTCTGAAGAATGAAGAGTTTTGTAAAGTGGTCTGAAGAGCTTGGAAAAAAAGCGACTGGACGTTCACCTCTTCTACACTTTAAGGGTTGAGTTGTTTTTCGTTTTCAGCTCATCATTTATAAAGTCAGGGTTCCCGTTTGACTTTAGCATGTGTTGTTGGTCACAGTCTGATTCTCTGCTCTCTTCAGCCCCTCCTCCTCCTCCCTCCTCTGTGCCGTTGCAGAGGTGTCCATCACCTTTGTTGATGGTAACATTTTCCAAGTTTATTTCTTCCTGCTCTGAGGATCCTCTACCGAAACCTCGAGTGCGCACATTGAATTTCCTGTTCCTCAGAAACCAGCAGAGCCAAACAAGCAGGGCAACGATCACAAATACAGCTGCCGTTATGAAGAATGTTCTCCACGACCAGTCAGAGCACTCTGATGGCTGCAGAGGAGAAGAAGACAGAGCAGAAATGTTAGTTAGCAGTTTTAACTGACTTTTAATGCTTTCAGTTAAAGTTAAACGAAAACATTTTATACTGTAAAGCTTAACATAAAGGTGAGATCTTTATATACAGTCTGTGTGTCAGTCCTCGGTGGACAGACCACAACCCTCTATCTTTGCACAATCATCTGTAAGCACATGTTCCTGCTGAACCGCTGTGTCTGAATTTTGACTGTTCTTTGCTGACAGGACCGGTTGCCTTTGGCCTGTCCTACTAATCTTTATGGCCACGTTACTTAAAGTCTTTCAGTCAGTCTGCAGTGATTAAACTGTGGACGATTAAGGTTTACAGTGACGTGTGAAACTACTTAAATTCTTACCGTGGGTGTGGTTGTAGGCTGTGAGGTGCTGCCCGGTGGTGGTGA
Organism: Neolamprologus brichardi; assembly: GCF_056152115.1. Classification (NCBI taxonomy): domain Eukaryota; kingdom Metazoa; phylum Chordata; class Actinopteri; order Cichliformes; family Cichlidae; genus Neolamprologus; species Neolamprologus brichardi. Next base: position 24,715,559 of record NC_142106.1, on the reverse strand, counting down.
TGGTGTGGAGACGTGCAGGTGGACAGCAGAGCGGTGTTTCTCGGTCTTCTCCACGTCACAGTAATACACTCCCTCGTCTCGGAGCTGAGCTCGCTTCACGGTGAGGGACAGGTCTCCTCGCTGGTACCAGTCTGATGGTATGGACACTCGGCTTTCATCATAGCCGTCCCCGTAGGTGATTTGCTCCGACAGAGGATTCAGCTCCAGCACCAGCTCTCCGTCTCTCCTCCAGCGCACAGATTTCACAGCCTGTCCGACTGTAACGGAGCGACACGGTAGGGTGGCACCTTCATCCCGGGGCGCGACAACTTTATAGGGCAGAAAAACGTGCAACTCTTCCAGCTCCCCCCTCTGTTTGTAGTTGCAGGTAAACGCATAATAGCCGTGATCGTTGAAATCTGCTCTCTTTAATATCAGAGAGTCGGAGCTGTAAACCACCCGGTTAATGTAACCCGGTCCCGGCTTCCAGACACCGTCAAGAAAGGCAACCAGTTGATCGGTGCCATCCATCAGCTGATGATGCAGTGTGACTTTTCCCGTCTTGCACTCCTCTGTCAGGGCAAACCTAACATCGTCTCCTGCAGCGGCCTGGGTCAGTTTCCCAGACACCCGGCTGATAAAAAGAAGAAGAAGAACAATGTAAGTGAGGGGGACAGACGTAGGACTCATCTTGCGCGCCGGGTGAAAACGTGCACAGTTTACGCGCAAGCTGACTTTTTATAGTCGCGGTGGGTGGCGCCGGTGTTCTACACCGCCCGAAAACCGGTCTGAGCCGCATGAGAGCACGATGCCCAATTGGCCAATTGACTGTCTGAAACAGCGACTCCTATGACTCAACTGTTATTATTATTATTATTATTATTATTATTATTATTATTATTATTATTATTATTGTTGTTGTTGTTGTTGTTGTTGTTATTATTGTTATTATTATCATATCATAGATGGGTAAATGCGTTGTTGCACATGACACAGCCGGCGTTGTTACCCTTTAACCTCAGTGTACTTCAGATACATGTATTTATGCTGTTTTTATGCGTAATAAACGTAATAAAACACTAATCTTGGCACGTCGCTTCCAGCAGGAAGTGATCTGCTGAGCAGGCGCTGCTCTCGTTAGCTACCAGGTTCATTTGACGGTGAAAGAAAAGTGAGCTAGAAACAGTTGAAAATGACAAACTGTGCCCACAGTCTGTGCGGTCAGGGAGATAACGACCTTAGAGAGTTGATACCCAGGCTTATGTACACACCGCAGTTTGGAAACAACGTCTGGACTTCAGGTAACATCTTACTAGCTGTACTTGAGATAACTAGCTAAAGCCTTTGGGAAAATCCAGAAAATGTGGAAGTGTTCAGGCGTCCTCATGATTATTGATGCCGCTCAAATACATCCCAGCTAATGAGACACTAGTTAACTGTTTCAACTGAACCAGAGGAAGGACTAGAACAATGTTTAGCTTAGCACGGCTAATAAGCTAACGAGCATAGCCTGCTCAGAGCACGACATCTACAATAAAAGTCTGTTTATCATCCACTTTAGTGTATCTTATGATTTTATTGAAACTAGTCTTAATTTTTCTGACCCCAGTATAAGAAAGAAGTCAGTGCGACATAATTTTAAAGCGTTTTTATTATTCAACTGGCTGCGCAAGCCCTCACTTTCAATGCTCCGTTGTCGCCACCCTGGTCTGCAAACTACTGTTTTTAAAGACCAGAGAGACACGATTAACCAACTGGCCACAGCTGGGTTGACCAGTCTCTTTCCGTAGCACTGCCCCTTAATCCACTGGACCACCCCTCCCCTGCAGCTGAGCCACAAACCAAACCCTGCAGCCACTGTGACATTTCCTACGATTTACCCACCCAGGCCACCCCTGTTCTCTTGAATACCAGGGGCCTGAGGGGTTTTTTGTCAGTAGGATGGGGCTTAAGTGTGGGTACCTGGGTCCTGCTGGAGGCCAAGATCTATGGTGGGTAGGGGGTGGAATGTGGTTGTAAGATAGCCAGCAAAGGGGGGGACTTGACCAGGGTAGGGTGTTGGTCCCTGGGGCCTGCTGAAGGTCAAGATGGTGGAGGGCACACAGATGCATATGCAAATGTTAGCTAGAAAGCAGTGCAGTGAAAGCAGAGATTAACAAACACGTTACCACTCAGGGAGGCGACAGTATTCGGACACCAGATGTCTGTCGCGCTTCTCCTAAATAACGCTCCATCAAAATGACATCTGATGTACCGCCGGTGTGCCAGCATCCCATGACACACCGCCCCGCCTACCTGTGCTGAAAAAGGAAGGAAACCCATGACAGCTTATAGTTTCTTATTTCCTGATGTTCACAGATTTTCTTGACTCCACATGTAGAGTTAGTACTACTACCATTAGGGCTGAACTACAAACCAAGTCCAGCATAGCTTAGCTTTCTTTGCATTAGCTGGCTCATAAAAGCTCAGTCAGATATAACAGACATGCTTCAGTCTCTGTTTGCTCTCACACTGAAAGTGATTTCACGTCTCCTTTCACACCTACTTCAGTCCAAAACAATATTAGAAGAACTGTTGATAGAGATCAATAGAAATTATAACAAATACAACAAACGAACAGCAGTGGTGCTGATAAGTGAGTAAGGAGAGTAAGCAGTGCTGAAGACGATCAGTATGTAAGCACTGCGATAAAGGCAACAACAAAGTCAGTGACTCATTGTACTTTCATCTGATGCCTTGTGTGTGCACACACCTTGTTTTGCATGGCAATAGCTGACAAATTGATGTGTAAAAACTGAGAACAGTTACTGACAGAGGCCACAATCCCATAAACAGAAAAGAAAACACTACCTCCCTGTACGTTTAAATGGTTAATGAAAATCTGAATTCTACTTTTAGCTTTACATGCACAGATCAGCAACACTTCAGACCCCTGAGCAATTTTCAGGAAGTTAGAGCTGAACTCATCTCTATTGTTATTTGTTTAATGATCTTATCAGGTTCAGACCAAATAAATACGCTGTCAGTGTTTGAGCTTGTTGTCCTGCTTCCCCCTGATGGTGCTGATTTTTCTTTTCAGCTTGTTTAACTGAGGACTTCAAGGCTTAATGTTAATCCTCTTTAAAAGTGTGTGTGTGTCTATTCAGCCATTTCCTCAAAGCCCAAGTTAGTAGGCTCTGAAATACCAGAATGCCTGGCAGGCATAACACAATCCAGCAGGTGTTTGTTTTATTAGGCCTGTAGAGGGGAAGAAAGTTGTTGATGTGAGTGATAGCAGCGCAGGAATTCAGTCTGATGTGTGACTCACCTCTCCCCTGCAGCTGAGCCACAAACCAAACCCTGCAGCCAGTGTGACATTTCCTACGATTTACCCACCCAGGCCACCCCTGTTCTCCTGAATACCAGGGGCCTGAGGGGTTTTTTGTCAGTAGGATGGGGCTTAAGTGTGGGTACCTGGGTCCTGCTGGAGGCCAAGATCTATGGTGGGTAGGGGGTGGAATGTGGTTGTAAGATAGCCAGCAAAGGGGGGGACTTGACCAGGGTAGGGTGTTGGTCCCTGGGGCCTGCTGAAGGTCAAGATGGTGGAGGGCGAATGTGTGTGCCAGGGCAAGCTACTGAGGGAGTGGACCAGGTTACGATGCGAGTACCCGGAGCCTGCTGGAGGTCAGAGTCAGGCTTCTGCTTTCTTTCTGTCTGCTCAACTGTCTACTCTGGTTTAATCCCAACATCTGCTCCAGTCTGCACGCAAAATATCCTTGGGCAAGATACTAGATACATGTTGCTTTTCGATGCATATGCAAATGTTAGCTAGAAAGCAGTGCTCAGAGTAGAAGAACACTTTAGAAGAACATGTCTATTTATTAATACTCAATAATTCCACAACCAGGAGGTTAGCCTTTATTTTCCAGGCTATTTATTTATTTACTCTAATTATTTCTTGTTATTAAAAATGCCAAACTAACTGCAACACGATGATCAATGATCAAAACAGACACAGAACAACCAATTTTATTCACCTTTTAATTCTATCTAACTAAAACTGGTTTGAATCCGTTAGTGTGACTTTCAATAACTTATAACAAAAAAAAAGTGACAATATGCAATTATCAAGAATTGCTGCAGGCTTTCTTTGTGTCTACATGACTCAACTGACTCAACTATAGTTGAACTACATGACTCATGTAGTTTTCTTTATTTGAATTTCAGCAATCTCTCTCCAGCTATTTCACTGGTGATATATTGAAGTGGTGATTATTTTTAATTATAATGAGGTGATCATTGTTATTTATTCACAGAAAGGTCAAGAGCTGTGGTGGAAAAAGTGGCCAGAAATGCACAGGAAGGATTGTCATTACCGAACAGGTCAGCCAAGATTTTTAGCCGTCTTTTCCTGTGCTGAGTCACACACATGCTGTTATGAAACTTGCTATACCACAAACATCTGTAGTGTTTCTCATTTCCTCCCTGAGAACTGTGGATACTGTAATGTTTCATCTAAGTCTGATCAGTGGGTTAGTTTGATCAGAAATTTTCTTGCTTTTTCTTCTTTGTATACTTTGAACTAATGAAAAAATGAATCTGGCACTCACACTGTCTGTGCAGTCTGCCAGCAGCGTGTCAGTAAAGAGCAGTGTTCAGCCCATAAGATCAGTCTGTGTCTTTCTTATTGTTTTGGAGGTCGAACTCTGTCGGCATGTCAAGTTTCTTTCTGACAAATGCAGAATCTTGCAGTAAAATCGGACACTGGATTAAAATAATGTTGGAAAACAACCTGATTGCAAGTGACTTTGCACGTTAGCATACATTAATACATTAATCCTCAGTTTAATTTATGTTTTGATATCTGCCATCATTTATCTTTCCGCCGTTTCCATTGTTTATATTGAAGAGAAACAATGATGGAGTGACTGAGCGCTCAAAGGGCCTGTTAGTGTTGGTGTATGAGGTGAAATAGTCCCACTAACTTTTAATTTCAGTTTTCTGTGAGTCACAGCTCAGCAGCATGAGATGTTCATTTATAGCTTTTTATGGAAGTACATGTTTTCAGATTACATTTGTTTCCTCAGTGATCTAGCTAGAGAGGGAGAGCTAGTGTGTAGACGAGTGGCTCTACGAGTCCACAGTGTTGGCTTCACTCAACTATGAAGGCAACACTGTGTAAAGAAGTGCTGTCTGTTGTTCAGGGAGGTTTATAATAAAGTGTGGCTTGTGGTGGGTTGTGTTGTGGAAACTAGTTCATGTTACATTTGTTGTGGGTCAGGATGCAGCAGGCATGTTAACACTCACAGCTGTGGGTCACATATGCAGTTTGTAGTTCTGTTCCTGGTTAACTCTGTGTGAACTCCTAACCAATCAGCATTCAACAGACTTCTGTGTCCAGTGGTATGCAGTGGTGATTTTGCAGGACTGAACTGGAGCACGTCTGCAGTGGGTGAACACACATGAGGTGTGTTCACCTCTGCATGAGGTGAACAAACCTCATGCAGAGGTGAACACACATGAATTACTCTCAGCAGTCAGGCCCTCGTCCTCCTTCAGGAAGGCCAGGTTTCTGTCTGCTCCTGCTGAGATCTTTGTGTGTGATGCTGACTCGTCTCCTTTGGGCTTGAAACATTTTTCTCGAGGCTTCTGCAGCAGTAAATGTTTCTGGTCTGTTAGCCTTATTCACTGTAATCATTTATAATGTTGTTATTGTTATTAGGCGTGGAAAATTAGTTTAAAAAACCAAACATGATTTACACAACTTTCCATTAACCTCAGCGCACCAAACTACCAGTTCTTATATTAAAAAAATGGAGAAGAAGGATCGACAAATTCATGGATTAAAAATATCACAGTAGAACTTCTTCTTTTCTTTTGTTCTCCACTTTCTCCAGTTTACTCTGTTTATTTTTGTTGAGGAAACACTGCACACCAGCTGAGATGTGTCATGTTTTTCAGCTAAAGTTTCAGCTAACGTTTTCTGCCACACTAGCTCTTTGCATTTAGAGCACAACGTTCAACTTTGGTCTCGTCTGACCTGAGCACCTTCTTCCACAAGTTTGCGGCGTCTCCTACATGGCTCATGGTAAACTGCACTTTTTATGTCTTTCTGTCAACAATGGCTTTCTTCTTGTCACTGTTACAGTTACAGTTGTCCTGTGGACAGATTCTCCCACCTGAGCTGTGGATTTCTGCAGCTTCTTCAGACTGACCATGGGCCTCCTGGAAGCTTCTCTGACCAGGATGACCATGTCTTGGTAGGTTTGCAGTTGTAGCATACTTTCTCTATTTTTGGATGATGGAGTACTGCTTGAGATGTTCTTGGGATATTTTTGTATAACCTATCTACAACTTTATCCCTGTCTGGTGACTTCCTTGGTCTTCATGGTCCTGTTTATTAGCTAATGTTATCTAACAAACCACCGAGGCTTCACTGAGCAGATGTATTTATAATGAGACTAAATGACACACAGGTCAACTCTATTATCTAATTCGGTGACTCTGAAGAATATTGATTGCACTGGATTTTAATTAGGGGTATCAGAGTACAGGGGGCTGAACACAAATGCACTGCACACGTTTTAGATTTTTATTCGCTTAAAAAAAAAAAAAAAAAAAAAAACCAATATTTTTGTACCACTTCACAATTATGTGCTACTTTGTGTTGGTCCATCACAGAAAATCTCAATAAAAAAACGTTTGCGATTGTAATGTGACAAAATGTGTAAAGGTTTAGGGGGTATAAATACTTAAACTGTCATGATCCTGGGTTGTTGACCCAGCGTTTTGTGTTTCATTTTGGTTTCATCTTGTGTTTGGTGTTTATTCTGATTCTGTATTAATTCTTTGGGTTGATTGTCGTGTTTATTATCCCTACCTGTGTCTCCCCTCTGTGCTCCGTTCAGGTCCCTGCGTTTTTTGTTGTAAAACAGTCTGTGTGTTTCCGGTTTTACTTTGTAGGTCTGCTTCTCATTATGTCCATTAGTGTCAGTTGTGTCCACCCCTGCATGTCATCTCCTCATTACCTAGTGTGCATTTATAGTGTGTGTTGGCTTCTGTTCGTCGTCGGATCGTCTGTGTTTCTCGGTGTAACTACGTCTCTCTGCATTCTCCGTTCTCTGTCTCATGCTTAGGTTTGTCATTTAGTTTTCCCAGTCTAGGTTTTTTCAGTCATTTGTCTTTCCTCACTGCCTGTTCTGTCGCTCCACTTCTGTAAATAAACATCACTCTCATCACCAGTCCTTTTTCTCCTACACCACATGGCTCACCCCGCCAGCCGTGACAGTACGATCCGACCACAAGATGGACCCAGCTGTTTTGTCGGGGGAGAGCGATCTCACACGCATCCTGCGCCTCCTGGACTGGGTAACCCACACCTCTAACGCCAGAGCGAAGGTTGTGGGGATAAACGCCATTGAGGCTATCCTGGATGGAAATCCCTATCTCCGCCAGGTCAGGGGATTTACAGATTTAATTACTGATCTGCATAAGACCCGGGAGGCGGTGCAAAGCAGCCGCCTCAGCTTCACTCACCGGATGTTTTACGGCCTGACCCGCCAGAGGTTTTGCCCTGCCCGTCGGAGCCATCAGCGGTGGGGAAGCAACGATCGCGCCGCCGGCACTTCACCCCACAGCCGGATTCAGGGACTTCTGTGCGACCAGCTGTGGTGAGTTCAAAGGACGCTGGTGCTTCCGAGACTGTGGGTTCTGGGGCTGTTCGTGGTGGGAGTAGAGACAGTACGCGTAGCTTACCTACCTTCGTGGTAACTGACCTCTCACAAGTTAGCAATCTCAAAACATCCATAACAGTAACTGACTGTGTTTCACCTATTCCACCACCAACTCCAGTTTCACTTCAACCAGTACATCAGCCTTTAGCTAGCTCATTAGCCCAGCCTGCATCTATTCCATTAGCCCGGTCACCTCCTCCCTCCATACTGGAGGCTGTGTCTGTGCCACCCATTTTGACTCCTGTTCCTAACACCCATTTTAAGTGGAGAGACAAACACGTTAAAACCACTCTGGTTTCTCAAAGACTGGTTAATTTAGAGACTGTTACTCTCTCCAGGGCCTCCCCAGAGGCTGAGTTTCAGCCCTCAGCCCACTCTGGACCCCTGGAGGCTAAGAACCCAGCTGAGGACTGCACCCGGCTGTCGCTGCCTGAGCAGGGTCGGTGCTCCGTGCAGCTGCAGTCCGCTATTTGTTCGCCAGAGGCCACCGTGCCTGCTGGTTCTGTTTTGTTCCTGCCAGGGGCCCCGGTGCCCACTGGTTCTGAGACTGTTTTCGCTGGGGGGCCCGAGGAGCCCGTCCAGCCACCAGCTGCTCCACCACCAGCTTCATCCACGCTGCCTGCAACAGCCCCAGCTTCATCCACGCCGCCTGCAGCAGCCGCAGTTTCATCCGTGTCGCCTGGTCCAGCTTCACCCATGCCGTCGCCTGGTCCAGCTTCAGCTTCATCCACGCCTGCAGCAGCCGCAGCTTCATCTGCCTCGCCTTCGCCTGGCCCAGCCTCTGCTTCAGCTGCCTCATCCTCATCTGGCCCAGCCTCTGCTACAGCTGCCTCATCCTCGTCTGGCCCAGCCTCTGCTACAGCTGCCTCATCCTCGTCTGGCCCAGCCTCTGCTTCAGCTGCCTCTTCCTCGTCTGGTCCAGCCTCTGCTTCCGCTGCCTCTTCCTCGTCTGGTCCAGCCTCTGCTTCAGCTGCCTCATCCTTGTCTGGCCCAGCCTCTGCTTCAGCTGCCTCATCCTTGTCTGGCCCAGCCTCTGCTTCAGCTGCCTCATCCTTGTCTGGTCCAGCCTCTGCTTCATCCGCTTCGCCTTCGCCTGGCCCAGCCTCTGCTTCAGCTGCCTCTTCCTCGTCTGGCCCAGCCTCTGCTTCAGCTGCCTCTTCCTCGTCTGGTCCAGCCTCTGCTTCCGCTGCCTCTTCCTCGTCTGGTCCAGCCTCTGCTTCAGCTGCCTCTTCCTCGTCTGGTCCAGCCTCTGCTTCAGCTGCCTCATCCTCGTCTGGTCCAGTCTCTGCCCCGCCTGGTGCTGCGGGGGCCACGCAGCCTTCAGGTCCCCAACTGCCGCCTCAACATCGTCGGTCATCTGCCAGGCCGCTTGTTGGGCATCATCGCCACTGTGGACGACCTCTGAACGCCGCCACTGCCTTCTGCGTGGCCGGCCTCCGGACTTGCATTGCCGCCGCCGCTGCCGTCCGCACGGTCGGCCCCCAGAACTGTTTCGTTCTGGGCTCCTGTGCTGGAGACCTCCGGGCCGGCCACCGGAACTAAGTGCACTGTTAGGCTGTCAGCCCCCGGGCCGGCCCCCTGACCTGTGTTTTGGACTCGGTTTCTCAAGCCCCAGTCTGTGTTTTGTGACCATTTTGTTTGGGATTCTGGGGCTTCCGTTTTGGTCCTGGTCCAAACAAAACTTAATAACACACATAAAATGCAAATGCAGTATGCGCTCATTTCACAATCGGACAGTCAGAAATCTATATACTCCTCCTGTTTTCACTGATATGATAATGAGTCTGATGGATCAGTGTAGCCACTCCGCACATACACATTAGGTTCAAACCTCACAGAAGTGGCACGCCCAGATACGTCTTTGTTTGAAATTAGTTATTGCTGCTAATAGTTTTGGGGGAAATAAATTGATAGAGCATAGGGTCTCAATATTTTGATTTTGATTGACTGTCTCATGGCAACATTTATGTCAGGTTTTGTTGACACTAGTGTAGGAATGTTTGATGACACCGATATTCACAAAGTTTAGCTTTGAGGACATCATTTGCAGTGAAAACGTGATAAATCACCGTGTGTCTTATTGCAATACTCAGAATGTTGCAAAATGTTTATAAATCACATTTATCTACTATCATGAGGGAAGTATTGTAATAAGAGCCTATTGTGGGCTGTCTGGGGATTCCCGCCTCTAGTTGCCCACTGTATTTATTCGCTGATCTGCAACATTAACATCCATCAGCACAGCCCCAGCAGGCAGCCAGTGTAAACCACAGTGATTCATGTCATAATATTTATTGAAGGCTGTGTGGGAGTGCTGCTGTGGAGCTAACTGCTTTATGTTTCCTTTAACAGGGGTAAAGCGGCTATCCTTTTGCCACAGTTGCACTGGTGCACCTAACTTTTTTCTTAGGCTCACCAGCACAAACGTTAGGCACACCCAAATTTTTCAACCGCATCACTTAACACCGCAGTTTTACATGTGCACTTTTTTGGGGGGGAAATTTGCTGTCCATAAAAACAATATTGATTTGTAAATGATTAACAATCTTGTCAACCCAAAGTTCTTTATTTGGAGCACAGTTGTACAAGAAACGTTACTGAAAAAGTGCTGGTGCTTAAGGTGCTTTGGCACTCTTTGGCAATATTGTAGACAATGTTAAACTTAATCATCATCTCAGCCTCCTCTGACGACCTGTTTTCTGCTGCCTGCCACTGAAAGGCAGTGGGGGAGAGAAGACACCACTTCTGTTCTCACTGGAGATGGGTATTGTCATTGATTTCTATAATCCATTCAATTCCGATTCACAAGGTCCTGATTTGATTCGATTCAGTCAGAAATATTATAATTCTGATCATTTATTAGCACTGATACATGTGAGACTTCATCAGAGGTGTGAGCATCACAGCAGATGCCTTTGTGTCAAAGTAACTGAGGATAAAACACAGAAAAACATGAAGGAGATTTTGCTGCCCTGGCTTTTTATAGCAGATAACCTTAAAAATATTCTGCAGTGAACACTGAATAAAAACACGAATCAACATATTAACATTCCCTGATGCTGCTGAAGTGAAGCAGAGCAAAGTTACAGAGGTCTTATTAGAGACACAGCAGGGCTTGCAAAATCGCTAGCCCGACGTCCCGGGGCTAGCAATTTTTCCAGTCGGGCTACCAAAATCTAACTCAGCCCTGTCCGTCGGGCTATTGTAGGAAGGAAAATATATGTCTATGCTTTGTAGCTGAGTAATTATGTCATTGGCATCGATGAGCCACTGTCAATATGTGACATATTGAAATCGCGTTTGAATTTGCGCTTGCTTTTTGCTTTCACTTTCATTTTGCGATCGCGCGAACGGTGTGTAGGGAGCAGCAGTACTGATTGGTGAGTGACGATTAATTGCGCACCAATTCCTCTGACATCGTCTTATCACTCATTGGCTTACTATTCAAACGCGACAAGTGAAATCTCTCGCAGTAAGCTTAAACATGTGAGAGGTTGAGTGCGCAAAGAATCGCTGAGCATTATGTAAGTACGTGTGTAAAAGCAGCAGGATTTACGCTGGTATTTTAGTTCTGCTCAGCCAAATAAGACAGGTCAGGGTGAAGAAGGGGCAGCCAAAGAAAAGCTTACCACAAAACGGAAAAGTTATGACAAATCAGACTATGAGGCAAAAAGAAAGCGCAGGATTTTTGGTTTCATGGACAAAAGAATTTCTGTGGCTGGAATATGACAAGCTAAATAACATGATGTTCTGCCAGGTGTGTTGTGAGTTTCATTTGATTTCTGAGTCGACAAGCACCTTTGTTACTGGGACCAGTAATTTTAAGAAAGACCCCATCAGAACCCATGAGAAATGCAAGAAATGCATTATTGCTCAGTCTGCAGTATCTTTCCCAGAACAAACAGCAATTGCAAAAAAACATACTAAAAATAAACCAAGCACAACAAGAACTCCTGAAAAAGCTGTTTAGAACAGCGTGCTATAAGAGTGAACTATATTGGCAAAATTTAGCAGTCTTTGCAAACTTCAAAAAGCAAATGGCCTAGATCTTGGTTCCACTTACCTCTTACCCGTGACTTCAGTGGAAATTTCAGATTTAGGATCTGACACAGACTGATTCATGTCCTACACAGTTCTTTCAGTTCATAGAAATTTCTGTTCAATTTGAACCAAGTATTTGAGTTGATGGTTGTAATTTTTATACAGTTGTTGTGATTTGTATTTTAACAATTTTTTTGATTAATTTTTGTTTCCGTTACAATATTATACTTTAATGTATAATATTGTAAAGGAAACAAAATATTAAAAAAATAGCTTTCTTTTTTATTCGGGCTACTTAAATTTATTTTGGGCTACCAAAAACTGAAGAATGCCTGCCCGAAGGGCTACCAGAGATTTTGAAATTTTGCGAGCCTTGCACAGCCAAGCGTATTGCAATTTTGCATAATTTTAAAAAGTTTAAATTTCTTCATTATTCAACGGCAGAAATGAGGCTTTCTTGTCCGCCGTCATTTAAGTGAAAAGAAAAAAAACGAAAGAAAAGAAAAAAAGATAAAGTTTGGCAAGGCCAATCCACCCATTGGCCTAGTCCTCTGCATGAAATCTTTACGAATTCGTGGACTTTTAACATTCCAAATAAATGCAGAGATATGCTTATTCAGTGTTATAAAATACTTATTGGGTAAGTAGCACGGGATACATTGAAATAAATAAAGGAACTTGGGTAGTATGTTCATTTTGATAGAATTGATGCGGCCAATTAATGACAGTGGTAAATTGTTCTGTCTCAGTATTCTTAAGCAGCGGGACAAAGTTTCTTTCATAAAGACCTTTGTATGAGTGGGTAACCTTAACCCCCAAATAGGTCACATACCCTGATTTAACGTTAAATTGAAAATCTGAAAATGAAATCCTGGCTATAGAGTTGCCACAGAGAAGTTCACTTTTATGCAGGTTCAACTTGTAACCTGAAATATTACCAAAACATTCAAAAATGGAAAGAGCGCGGGGAAGAGAGCATAAAGGCTCTGACATATACAGCAGGAGGTCGTCAGCATATAAGGATATTTTGTGCTCCTGGTCACCTCTGAAGATGCCCTTAATGCAACTGTCAGCTCGCAGTTTAATCGCCAATGGTTCAATTGATAATGCAAAAAGAAGAGGGGATAAGGGACAACCTTGTCTCGTATTACGGAGAAGTGGGAAATAAGAAGAGAATAACGAATTTGTTCTAACACGTGCCATAGGTGAGGAGTAAAGTAACTGAATCCATGAAATGAAATTAGGGCCAAATCCAAATTTATGTAGAGTATAAAACAGATAATCCCACTCCACCCGGTCAAATGCCTTCTCAGCATCAAGTAATAAGGCAATTTCAGGGGTTGTAGTTGACTTGGTGTGTAATATGCTTAAAAACCTGCGCAGGTTGAAAAAACCATGCCTACCCTTCACGAAACCTGTCTGATCTGGAGAAACTAACAATGGTAGATATTGCTCTAGCCTGAGAGCAAGTGTTTTTGACCGTATTTTTAAATCTACATTTAAGAGTGATATAGGACGATATGATGAACACTAATGGATCCTTATTTGGCTTCAATAGGAGTGACATGGTTGCTTGTCGAAGCGTTAGGGGAAGACATTTTGAAACCAATGACTCAATGAACATGTCTCCTAATAAAGGTGATAAACTGTCTTTAAAAGTCTTGAAAAATTCAACCGGATACCCATCCGGACCCGGGGATTTGCCATTCTGCATTGAGCTAATCGCCAATTTAATTTCTTCCACTGTAATTTGCTCCTCTAATTGGTCTCTGAATGCCGAGGTTAAAGTCGGAACTGTCATTCCATCAAAAAAAGCCTCAAACAGTTCAGGCGCGTTTAAAGATTCAGAATCATAGAGACTGGAATAGAATATTCTGAAACTCTCATTTATTTTTTGTGGTGTAGTGGTGACATGTCCAGATTTAGTCCTAATTTCAGGGATTATACGAGTTGCTTCTGATTTACGAAGCTGATGTGCTAAAATTTTAGATGCTTTTTCTCCGTGTTCATACCATCTTCCTCTAGATTTAAGAATCATAGACTCTGACTGCCGGGTTGAGATTAAATTAAATTCAGTTTGTAACGTTAGTCTTTGTTTATTCAGTTCTGGAGAGGGGGTTGTAGAGTGTTGCTCATCCAATTGCGAAATAAGGTGTATCAATTCAGAAAGACGTTTCTGTTTCTGTTTTCTAGTATATGAACAGTATGATATAATATGGCCCCGTAAGAATGCTTTTAAGCTTTCCCAAATCGTACTATAGGCCATGCCAGGCGTAATGTTTGTTCTTATAAAGATATCAATTTGTTTGGAAACATATTCCACAAACTCCTTATCTGACAAAGAAAGAGGATTGAGTCTCCAGGAGTACACAAAGGGTTCATCCGGGAAGCTGAGTTCCAAAACAAGTGGACTGTGATCAGATATTACCATGCTACTGTATTTACAAGTCTTGATATTGGAAAGCAATTTTTTGTCAACAAAAAAGTAGTCTATACGAGAATACGTTTGATGCACTGCAGAAAAAAAGGAATATTGTTTAGTGGAGGGGTAGAGAGATTGCCACGCATCAACAGCCCCATAGGTTTGTAAATATGACTGTAACACTAATGAGGATTTAGGGAGTGGAAGTCTTTTATCTGAGGAGCGATCTAGTACTGGATCCATAACAGTATTCATGTCCCCTCCAAGGATTGATTGGTGTGTATTGATCTGTGGAAGGGAATTAAGAAAGTCATTGAAAAAAGTTGAGTCATTCCAATTCGGAGCATATACGTTTGCTAAAATAAGTGAAGTATTAAACAGGGACCCTGTCACAACTACATAGCGACCATTTGGGTCAGCTATTGTGTGAGAGACTATAAATGGAGTATTCTTATTAATCAAAATTACCATTGAATTTGGAATGAAAAATTTGTCCAACCCAATTTCGTCTTAATCTGGCATGATCTGTATTCTTAAGGTGTGTTTCTTGAAGAAACGCTACATGTACTTTAAGATAAAGAAGATGAGAGAGTACCTTATTTCGTTTCACTGGGTGGTTCAATCCCTTCACATTCCAACTAATAAAGTTAACATGGCAGCCATTACTCACAGCAGTTGAAGTGTCATCAACACAAGTCATCACCATATAAGTACATGATGAAAAAGGCGGTTCCAAACGCAAATACCAATTCTGGGTGTACACTGAAATGTTGTTGTTAACAATAATCTGAGCAAATAATATACAACAAAAAAGAAAAAACAACAAAAGAAAAAAAGAATAGATAAGTCCCTCCCACCCACCTCCCCGTGTTCAGTGTTGTCCCCAAACGACACACACCAATTTCCCAAAGCTCCCCTGCTTCTATTAAGAGTTCCATTCACCTTATTCATAACCACAGCCCCACATAAGCAGAAGCATCTGAACTATGAATCACACATGTAGTCCAAAATATATTCAAATTAGAAAGTCACAAAGTCCAACATAATAGAGTAAAATAATAAAGAGAAGGCAAGAGAAAAACTCCCATGTCAAATTTACCTGTAACCGAAAAACGGACCTGTTTCACTTCTCATCAAAGCTGACCCCGGAGTCCCTTTTAAGTGACAAGTACTGGAATATAGTTAACCTCCCAGGAAACAAGGGCAAGCTCACCAACATCTGAGATTTCTAAATGAACATTGAACATGAAACTAAGCTAAACCAGAGATTGTCCGTTTATTGATTGACAAAAATATAGTCACGATTGTATGAAAGTCCCGGTGGTTCTTATGAAATGTCATTCGGGAGACGACTCAAACTTGGAGTCAATGAAATCTTTCACTGCTTTAGGAGAGTCGAATACCTGTGTTTCTCCATTAAATGAGATCCGAAGCCGGGCAGGATAAAGAAGACCGTAGCGAACTCCGTCTTTTTTCCGTAGTAGTCCCTTTACCTCGCTGAAAGCAGCCCGGCGTCTGGCCAGGTCGGCGCTGTAGTCAGGAAAGATGAAGATCTGCTTCCCTTGAAACTCCTGCCGGCCTTTCTGTCTGGCTAAGCGCTGTATCCGCTCCTTCTCCTGGTAGTAATGAATGCGAACAATGAACGGCCGCGGTCGCCCTCCCTCCGTGGGCAGCGCAACCGCCGCCCGGTGAGCTCTGTCCAGGATTGGAGCCTGCTCCAAACTGCCGGGACCACCCAGTACAACGTGCAACAGATCAGCAACAAATTTAGTGGGATTCCCTTGTTCGGCTCCCTTTGGCACTCCTAATATACGCAAGTTGCATCGTCTTCCCCGATTCTCCAAGTCATCCGTTTTCAGCAGCAACTTCTTGTATTGGTTACTCAGATCTGCGAAACATGTCTCCATAACTTCTAGCCGCTTGTCCAGATTATTCAAGCCTTCTTCGTGTTCGCCCAACTTCTCAGTACATTCGTCAAGAGTGGTTTGGATGGGTGAAATGGCTCGTTTAATTTCGTCCCGTAGGTTGTCATTTTCCTCTTGAATCACTTCTTTGACAATGTCGCGGAAAGCTAGCAGTGTCCCTGGATCAACGGTAGTTTTGCTAGCGGTCTCTGAGCAGCTAGCCTGCGCTCCTTTAGCAGACTGCTTAGGAGGCATTTCACTTCGAGATAAGCCAAAAAGATGGAAAGAACAACAGCTAAAACAATGCTGACTTTCTTAATAGAGCTTAAGAAATCTCTGAATTGGGCCACAATAGGTGAACCATAAAGTAATTTAACAGATAAATGGGACCTCGTGGTTTGCGCGTCTACTCCATAACACGCCCCCTAGTGGACTCTCCGAAAATTGAGCTTTTTAAATGGGAAACTGTTCTTAAATTACACAGAGAGAGAGAGAGAAAAAGCTGTGCAGGAAGTGTGATTTTATCGTGGTGGAAGCAAAACAGCACCTCCCAGGAACTTGATGTTGTTAACAGTCTCTGGATGCTGAGTGGTGTGTGTGGGGTGAGAGAGTCTTCCTGAAGTCAACGATCATCTCCTTGGTCTTGTCCACATTCAGTGACAGGTTGTTCTCGTTGCACCAGAACGCCAGCTGTTGAACCTCATCTCTGTACGCTGACTCATCGTTGCTCCTGATGAGTCCAACCACGGTTGTGTCATCACCAAACTTGATGTGGTTAGAGCCGTGTGGAGCGGTGCAGTCGTGTGTCAGGAGAGTGAACAACAGTGGGCTGAGAACACAGCCCTGAGGAGCTCCTGTGCTTAGCCTGATGATGCTGGAGAGGTTGTCGCCAATTTGGACGGACTGAGGCCTCTGACAGGAAATCTAGTATCTGCAGAGAGCGGTACTCAGTTCCAACTTGCTGAGTTAGTCAAACAGTTTTTGGGGGATAATGGAAACCCTCTGTTGTTAGTGTCACAGCTGCCGAGGCAAGCCCTGGGGTATTTGTGGAGAAAGGGACCCAAAATGCAACATGCAAAGGCTGTGATGTGAGTGAGTGTTTTTTTACAAGTGACCAAAGTGGCAGAAACTGGGAACGAGGAATGAAAAGCTACCAAAACCTATACTGGGAAAACTAAAGACAAACCTGAAAACATGACACGAGACGCAGAACGATGAACAAAACACCGTCAAACGCAGACGAACCAACAAAGAGCACAGACCGACACGCACTATAAATACACACACAAGGCAATCAGGCATTGAAGCACAGCTGACCCTAATTCACGTGATGACAGGAAGACACAAGCTAAACACAGAAATAGCAGACACAGACCATCAAAGTAAAACAGGAAGTACACAGTTTTACAATCACACAATCAAGGACATGAACAAAACGCCGGGAGAGCGCGCGGGCAGGTATAACAAGACACAAAAACCAAAAAAACTTTAAGGACTGATACAAAATCAGAAGAAACTAGAATATAATAGTAATAAACTCAAAACGCTGAGTCAGCGACCCAGGACCATAACAGTTAGGATGTTGGGTACAATGAAGATTTCTTGACCAAGCATAAATTCTCAGATTTTGCTGCACATGTCGCTGGCAATGACTCAAGAGGACTCCCTCTCAGTTCGGGGAAATGTGGTGGACTGAGGTGAATTTGTTGAGCCGTATTTCCCCCCCCCCCCCCCTCGATTCTAGAGTCAAATGTGAGGCCATCTGTCTGATAGCTAAAGCTTGGTTCAAACTGGCTGCTGCAGAACGACAATGACTTTGCTTTTCATAACTGACATGTGTGCATAAAGCATTTTATGATAACATCAAATACAGTACTGTTAAGTTCAAGATGGTGCTTAATGATCAAAGTGTGAGAACAAATGTGTACGAGTGAAGAGTAACAGGTGAAGGGGAATATATGATGCTGCTTCACTGTGGTTAGATGTGTGGTTGAATGAAGACTTAATCTGACACCATCGAGTAAAATGTCCAAAGGAAAAATTGTTTTAAATGTGCTGATATGGCTTTCATCCAGATGCAAATACAGAGTGAAAAACTATTAAACGACTGATAGATGATCACCATTAATATCAGTTAAAACAGCAAAACAGTGACTGAGAGCACAAAAGATCACATTAGTTAATTTTCTGTTTGTGTTCCTGTCATCAAACGTTAGAGATGTCTTACAATATACAGCAGTCTAATGGTCCTGTGTGTGTGTGTGTGTGTGTGTGTGTGTGTGCGTGTGTGTGCGCGCGCGTGTGTGTGTGTGTGTGTGTGTGTGTGTGTGTGTGTGTGAGAGAGAGAGAGAGTCGTCTTTATTGATGGTGTATTGATGGTGTTTAAACAGGAAATTACAATCACAATGTAACTGAAGTAGCTTTGAGTGGTTCAGTCATTCAATAGTAGATTAGCGTTAGTTTAGTGTCATTGAGCTACTGAATGAGTCCACTGAGCTTCAGCTGTCAGACGGCCAGCCTGTCAGTTGTCTGACAGTTTTGTTGTGAATGCAGTGGAAGTGAGTGTAGAGAGAGGGAGAGACCAGGCCTCACTGTTGGGCCATCACTGATGTTATTGTGACAGTCAGAACAAAATGCCCATGGCCTGAATTTAAAAAGTGGACTCCAGACGACTAATGCCCTCAGTTTGTTCCACTTTCAGTTACATTCAAGCACTCATATTATTGCTGAATGAACCAGTAACCCTCACCAGCAAAGTCCCAGATTCAGAGACCTACGTCCTGACTGTAAAACTGCTGCTTGAATAATGCTGATCATTTTAGTGCAAATTTGGCAGCAGGTCAAAGTTATGTCTGTGTGAAGCACTGAAGCCTGCCTGGTTATACAGAAACTTCCTTTGATAGTTCTTATGATACACAAGCGAGTACACAGTTTACTCCACTGTAGGTGTTATTGGTCTGTTTCTACACATTAATGTCTCTGCTGAAATAAATACTTGCCCTTCATGGTGATAATGCAGGGGGCAGCCAGTGTAGGCAGAGCTGGCTGGATGTTTATATTTGTTCTGAGATAAATGCTGGAAGGAGTGTGTGTGAATTTCTGTGTAACCTAATAAAGCGTTCACATCTTCCCTTTTTTTCTTCTTCTTTTTGCTTCAGTCTCTGTTCACTCACTTGAATGTGAAACACTTCTGCTTTGACCAATGCTGAGATTACTCAGCAGTTGCTGTTTTTAGACCTGTGACTTTAGTTGCAGTATTTAGGAAATCTTTTCACGTTTGACATCTTTGTTCATTAATGCAGGTACGCTGGATTCTTCTGATACTGACTTAAGAGTGTCCCTGGTGTCCAGCAGGCTGACGATCGACATCTGGTAAGAAATCGTTCTGTCTTTTGATGAACTGCCGTTTTCTTTCTGTCAGTGAAATGTGTAATACAAAATCCATCATTGATCATAAAGGTTGTCAAGCAGGCGACGTCTTTTTGCCTATTGATTGATTGCTCTCTGATTTAAATTTAGGGCGTTATAGCCTTAAAGTTTTATCAGGATATATCAACAAATTTGTGATATTATTCACAACAATATAGGAAAAAATACTGAATAAAATATGTCGTTAATTCAAAAAAAAAATTAAGAACACACTTCTTTGTTTGAAGTGTGCATTTGTTGATGCTTGGTTCACATTCACTGCCTGCTTGTTTCTCTTTACTCATGCACTGTCACAGTTTGGGTGTCATTGGTCTAAAGTTTAGACTTAACATAGTTTAGAGTCTAAACTAAGCTTCAGGTTCCAGCCTGCCTCGAAGACGAGGACTGTGAGCCAGTGCACGTGTCTGACACCATCAAATATATTTAACCAGTTACTCCATTCATTTTACACTCATGCATCATTCATATGCTTTGTGTTACACTCACCGGTTCTGTAGTAAATCCCACACAGTCTGGAGTCATTAATTACAGAGAAATTTTCAGAGTTTTCATCTCAGAAAATTAAGAACATCATCTTAGGCTTAGAAAGCTGCAATTTTACTGCAGAATTTCAAACAGTGCAACATTTAAGAAGTTTCGTCTTCTTTTCTCTGTTTCCTCTTTCAACATTTCTTTGTTTCACTTTTAACCAAAACATGTGCAGTTGAAACGTGAAACACAGGTTGATTGGCTCGATTCTATCATTGTAGTGGAGTAAATACTGAAGGGAAAGTTATTTGCATATACAATAGACACACTATTGATGGATAGGAATCCTTCACAGTTTGAACATCTCATTAACATAAAATTGGGCAGATTTAGTGACATTTTGAACAGTCACTAAGTGCTGTGCAGCTGAGTGACTTCAGTGTATTTATGTGTTACCTCTTTGTTGTGTGCTGGCACATACTGTGCATTCACACACACTTAAAATGTGGTTTTATTTGCATAAACTGCTGAGGAGCATCAGTTCATTCAAGTACAAGTAAACACAAAACCCCATTTGAGTTTTTATCCTGATGATCATGTTTTTGATCCTGAGGATCAACTGAGGATGATCCTCTTGTTATTATGATAAATGACGGGTACTCGAGAGGGGATATTTGATTAGTCACAGTGAGTGAGTGACAAATGCAGGGTCTTCTGAAGCAAAACATGAAGAAACAAGTGGTGGTTCAAGACTTTTGCGCAGCACTGTGTAACTGTATAGCTGTACTCATAAATGCCCCACTCGTTCCAGGGTTTTGAAGTGTGCATTTGTTGATACTTGGTTCACATTCACTGCCTGCTTGTTTCTCTTTGCTCGTGTCATCACAGTCTGGTTGTTATCCACAGTGTATGTTTGCCTCAGGCAGTGAAAACAAGTCTTATCTAGATGGAGCTTCATGTTTATCAGCTGTTCAGCCACAGAATTTACATGAATCACTGTAATTATGTAAATACGATGGGTTAGTGCACAGTAAAGGCAGTGATTGTGTGTTTTGGTTTGTTAGCTTAATATGCTCATGTAAATGTGGAGGAAAGTAGGTGGGGTTGGGGTGGCTGTAGCTCAGGTGGTAGAGCAGGTCATCTACTGATCGGAAGGTTGGTGGTTCAATTCCTGGCTTCCCCTAGTCTGCATGCCAAATATCCTTGGGCAAGATACTAACCCCAAATTGCTCTCCGATGCATCCATCGGAGTATGAATGTGTGTGAATGTTACTTAGAAAGCACTTAGATAAATGTGCTTGTGCGAATGGGTCTGAATGGGTGAATGCACAAGTTGTGTAAAGCGCTTTGAGTGCTCAGATGGGTAGAAAAGCGCTATATAAGAACCAGTCCATTTACCATTTACCATAGATGGAGCCCACATTGATCTCTCAGTGTGTTAAATCTGACTCAGCTGAATCTGAAAGAGTCTGTAGCCACACAATGGTGGTGCCTGCATCTAGTGCAAAACATGCTTATACGACCATGTAAGGTCATCCAGGACAACAGTGTAATGTGCAAACAAAGAGGAATGAAACTATAGAGATTCAGTTCTCAAGTGTGTACCACTTGTTTGCATTACATGGCTCAACAAAACGTGAAACTTCAGCAAACTCTTGATTGTGTTTTTCCACTTTTGTCTTTGATTCTGTTTTTTGTTTTTTTCTTAGTCTCTGTGCACTCTCCCTTGAACTTCTTTCACATCTACTTCAGATTACTTTTGACTTGACCTACTTTAGTGCTTAATAAAGAATATAACAAATACAGCAGCAAAAGCAGCACTGGCACTGATGAGTGCAGAATTCAATGATCTGTGCATTTTGTTGCTGTTCATTTAAAAGGGTGAAGCAGGACATATTGTCTTCAGTCAGTGACAGCATTCACGTTGCTCTGTCACCATGTAACCACATCCCTGTATTTAAAACAGTGTAAACCATGTTAAGGTTGTGTGAGTCAGTGCACATGACCGGCACCATCAAATATACTTAACCAGTTACTCCACTCATTTTACACTCATGCATAGTTCATATGCGTTGTGTCACGCTCACCAGTTCTGTAGTAAATCCCACCCAGTCAGTCTATATACACTGTAAGGATCTTTTAAGTGTGTCTGTTTGGAGTCATTAATCAGAAAAACCCCTTTAGTCATTTGAATTTTCAGCTTTGAAGTTAGAAAACCATCTTAGGTCTTGTTTACAGCTTAGGAAGCTTCAGTTTAACTCGACAGCTTCAGACAGTGAAACAGTTTAAGAAGTTTTGCTCTTCCTTTGTCTGTTTTTTATTTTTTTTTACTTTGGGACAGTCAAATATACAACTTCAAAACATCTTCAGAGCTCTTTGTTTTACTTTTAACCAAAAACTGTGGAGTTACAACATGAAACATGTTTAAACACCACATCAAGCATTCTATCCATTATTCCATTGATTAATCGAGTAATTGAAAAGGAATAGCATTTGTCTTATGAGCAATAATAAATATTCAAAAGGAAAAAAAAACTGAGAATACACAGTACGTCTCTCTCACTCTCTCTCTCTGAAAAAAGTGTGAACATCTGCATGAACTGAGTCATTCAGAAATTTCAAAGACCTCAGATTATTTGTGATACTTTCACAACGTCTCCTCTTTGTGCTCCGCAGAATATTCTGCCTCTGTCCGTCTGTGGTTTTATCTCGATATCCTGTTCGTGTGAGCCTTTTTTGCAGTCACGTAGACATTTGTGGAGTCTTTGTAAGAGAGAAATGTGTTTGTTTTTTTTTTGTTCTTCCTGTCTGCGTTCTGCATCCATGCAGCTGGAGCTTACCCTCCCCCGTCCTTTACAACATATTCATCCGCTCAGTGTTGTCACCCTCCACTTTTTTCTTCTTTTCAAGGATTTTACTGGATGGACCAATTTACTCTTAGGAAACCAACACTAAACAGGGATAAATGTAACTACTGTTGCTGATTACTTACTTATTGATTACCGTACTGTTACTTAAGCTTGCTTTGAGCTCTGTGTGGTTTATTTTTTGGAAAAATGAAAAACAACAACACATCTTAAACTGCCAAGACAAATAACAAAAGTTTGACTCTCACAGTGAGAGTCAAACTTTCGTTATTACATCATGGCTGAACTACCCTTAAACATTTTTTTTAAACCAAAACCAAGTGACACAGTGTTGTATCTTTTATCTACCTGCACTGTGACACTCTGCGGTGTTGTTATGGGCCATACTTAATGTTACTGATGTGCAGATAGAGAAGTTAAGAAGGCTGACAGTGAAACTCTGTTGCATGTTTCTTTGTGACTAATGCAGTAAAATCTGACTTAGGATAAAATAATAATGTGGGAAAACAGTCTGACTGCAAAGCAAGGTTACACGATAGAGCAAGGTTTTCATAGAAAATGAAGGAATTTGGTAGATTTTTCATGAAGCTCAATGCTTTTTGTCTTGCAACAATAATATTACACGTTTATTTCTGCATCTCTATATACCATTGTTTATTTTTGCTGCTGCTTGGTGGCTCAGATTGGAGTGTAACATTGATGCAGATGTTAATTTGTTCAACTTCAGGGACTCACAGTGTGTGTTAGTGTTGGTGTATAAGGTGAAATTGGTCCTTACATTTAATGAACATGCTTCTGTGTGTTACAGTTTGGCTTTCACTGAGAGCTTTCCTGGACAGTTTTTATCTATGCACATCTTTTCAGGATGCATTTGTTTCCTTTGTTTCAGCAAGAGAGAGAGAACTATTGTTGAAGGAACAGAGGCAACACAGTCAAATTGTGATTCTCGTTCTGTGTATGAAGTGTGAGGTTTCATGTTGAGGATCTTCTAAAAGAATCCACCCTTAGTTTTATCAGTGTATAAATAGTTTTCCAGGAATACAGATACAGACGTGACACAAATGTTGGCTGCACTCATTCAGACAGGATTTCCTACTACTAGGATTTCCTACTGATGACTTCCCAGAGGTTTAACAAAAAAAGAGGTCTCTATGCTTTCATCACTTTTAAAAAAGTCTAAAGAGCAAAAAAATAAAAAAATACTGACGTCTGGGGAAGCCTATGGTTTTTTGTTGTTTCCTTTTTTTTTTATAAAGGCCTGATACTTGGCCGGTTACCCAGTGGTGTGGAGTGGGAAGCTTTTGACTAATAGTTCTTTGGGAGTGACCTTATTGGTACAAAAGTGTGTGTGTGTGTGTGTTAATGATTAATATCACTCAAGACCACTTAGAAAATGACAAAGTCTGGCTGCTCTGAAGCAAAGTATGAAGAAACAAGGAGTGACACAAGACTTCTCTTCACACTCTATAACTAAACAGCTGTGCTCACAAATGACTCACTCGGTCACATTAAGATCAAAGCTGTGCTGATCTGCTGTTCTCACTACTTTTTTGTATTTTGGTCCAAAGCTGAGCTCGGCTCTAAGCTGGTTTCAGAATCAGAATACTTTATTGATCCCTAGGAGAAATGATGTTGGTTACAGTGCTCTAGTACAAACAGTGACAAAAACAGACAATACAAGAAGTAAGAAATAGCACAATATATACATACATATAAGTCACTTACTGATAAATATCTGAATAAGAAAGAAGAGCATGTGTAAAAAGGGTGTAGCTATTGCAGTAAACAGTGTGTTAGGTGGAGGAGTTGTACAGGGAAATGGCCACAGGCAGGAATGACTTCCTGTGTCGTTCAGTGGTGGTTTTTGGTAATCTCAGTCACTCACTGAATGTGTTCCTGTGGCTAGCCAGTACATCACGGAGAGGGTGGGAGGAATTATCCAACATTGTCTTTATCTTGGACAACATTCGCCTGTCCGACACCACCTTAAGAGAGTCCATCAGCAACCCTCTACTCCCCCAGCATGCAACAGCATAGAGGATCGCACTGACCACAACAAACACGTAGAAAATCCTGAGCATTGTCCGACAGATGTTGAAGGACCTCAGCTGCCTCAAAAAATAGAGACACTCTGGCCCTTCTTGTAAAGTGCTGTAGTGTTTTTAGCCCAGTCCAGTTTGTCAGTGTATACTTCGAGGTATTTATAGTCCTCCACAATGTCCACATTGACCCCCTGGATTGAAACAGGGGTCAAGTGTTTCCTGGTCTTCCTGAAGTCCACAATCAATTCCTTGGTTTTTGCCACGTTGAGCTGCAGATGATTCTGCTCACACCACGTGACAAAGGAGTCGACCACAGCCCAGTACTCTGTCTCATCATCCCTGCTGATGCATCCAACCACCGCAGAGTCATCAGAAAACCTCTGAAGATGGCAGGTCTCAGTGCAGTGGCTGAAGGGTGAAGAGGAAGGGGGAGAGGACAGTCCCTTGTGGTGCTCCTGTCTTGCTGATTACCTTGTCAGACACACACTGTGAAGGATGCACATATTGTGGTCTTCCTGTCAGGTAATCAACAATCCAGGACACCAAAGAAGCATCCACCTTCGTCGCTGTTTACTTAACACCCAGGAGGGTCGGCTTGATGGTGTTGAAAGCACTGGAAAAGTAAAAAAACACGACCCTCACAGTCCTCGCCGGCTGGTCCAGATGGGTGTAGACAAGTAGGTTGATGATGGCATCCGAGGCATGGCTGGCAAATTAAAGGGGATCCTGATGTGGTCTGACTATGGGTCGGAGCTATTCCAGGATGAGCCTTTCCAGGGTCTTGATGATGTGGGAGGTCAATGCCAAAGGCCTGTAATCCTGGGGGCCACTGGGATGTGGCATCTTTGGTACAAGGACGAGGCAGGATGTCTTCCACAGCACTTGGACCCTCTGCAGACTCAGACTCAGCATGAACAGTTTATGGAAGACTCCACAAAGCTGGGGGGACACAGGACTTGAGGACGCGGGTGCTCACCCCGCCTGCCTGAGTGGAGTCTCCTCATTTGCCTCTGAACCTGGTCATCAGTGAAAGTGTTGGAGCGGGGAGGGGTGTCAGGATTCTCACCGGAGGCAACATGTGAAGAGAGAGGCTGGTACAGTGGTGTGGCTCTGGATTTCAGGCTGACTGCAGGTGAGGTTGTAGGATGTGTGAGCTGCCCCTGCAGTGCCAAATCTGTTTTTACATGTTTCATTCTTGCAGTTTCACAGCATCAGGCCCGGATCGTGTCGTTCCTCAGTTGAGTTTTCACTCTGAAAGCCATCAAATACTTGAGATTCACACGTGTTTGTTTGTTTGTTGCAGGAGTTTCGCTCTGAATCCCGACCTCCTCTTTGTGCTTCTGTGGCTTATGAGGCCATAAATTGGTCACCGTGGCGACCAGCAGGATTATTGAAAGTCCCCCGTCTGACTTACTGAGGTCAGCCGTCACTGTTAGTGTTTATCTCATATAATGTCACATCTAAAATCATGTGTAAATATGAATGGATGGTGATTAAATTAAACAAATAAAATGTATTTTTCTTTTTTCCAGTGTTCACCATCACTCTGCTCTGCAGCTGGTCTCCTTTTCCACTTTGCGGTCACTTGATGTTGAAGAGGTGAGTGTGTTAGAGGAAATGTTAATGTCAGGTTTAGTCTGTATGCACTCAGAGGTCATTTGTACCTCCTGCTGCTGCTGCTGCTGCTGCAGTTGTAATGATGTAAACCCTGATTGGTTGGATAGTTTGAGTGACAGCATTTACTGAGGCAAAGCAGAACAGCTGCTGATCCTGAGCTGCTCTTACAAATGAAAGATCAGTGAAGAGCTTCCCTCACACAACATTTCCTCTATTGCACATGTGTCAAAGTCAAGGCCCGCGGGCCACATCCAGCCCGGTGTACATTTATATCCCGCGAGATCATTTTATATAGATGTACTATTATTGTTATGCATGGCCCGGCGATATGAGGCGCTAATAATATACAAACTACAGATCCCATAAGTCAGCGCTGCAGCCTCCTTGCTGAACGCTAGGCTAACTGGGAACATTCCCGCGTCAATCAAGTCAAACTTCTGTTATTGAAGCTAGCCGCTAACAATGGTGGAGAAAAAAGTTGATTCTGAAAGCAGAGCCTTTCAGCGCCAGTGGGTGACTGAATATATGTTTACAGACATGCTGGTAAACCCGTGTGTCTTATTAGTGGAGCTAATGTGGCTGTAATTAAGGAATTTAATTTAAGACGAGACAAAATGTCAGGTTAAGCTGAAAAACCTAAATGCAGAGCAGAAAATAAAGAAAGTAGAAGAATGAAGAAGAATCTGACATTTCCGCAGACTTTTTTCACCAGAGCAAAATCACAAAGTGAAGCTGTTGTGAAAGCAAGTTTTATTGCATCAGAGGAGAAAGCCACATCAGCCCAGTACCACTCTGAAGAGCTGCATGATGAAGGTGTGCGACGTCTTGTGTCCAGACAAAACGCAGATTTTGGCAAATGTGAGCCTGAGCAGAAATACGATTGCTGATCGGGTTTGTGAGATGGCCCCTGATCTAAGAACACAGTTGTGTGAAAGAAGCAAAAACTTTATTGCATACTCTCTTGCTGTGGATGAAAGTACAGACATGATGGACATTGCACAGCTGGTGTAAATATTGAACATTAAATCGATGCACAGGACAACGACAGGAAAAGACATTTTTTTAAAACGTATGTCAAAGTGTAACCGACGTGAAACTGCCCTGGGACAAACTTGTTGGACTTACAACAGATGGAGCGCCGGTGTTGTGCGGTGAAAAAAGCAGACTAGTCAGCAGGATGCGAGTAAAGATGCAGGAGGAGAACTGTAACTGTGAGTTAACAGCATATCACTGCATCACACACCAGGAAAGGCTGTGTGGTAAAGTCCTAAAAATGGAGCATGTAATGATCACCGTAACGCAAACCGTAAATTTTATCTGAGCTAAAAGTTTAAATCACCGTCAATTTCAGTCTTTTATGTGGGAAATAGATTCAGAGTTTGCCGACATCCCTTATCATACAGAGGTCTGTTGGCTGAGTTGGGGAAAAGTTCCCAATCGAGTTTTTCAGCTCAGCAAGGAAATCTGTCAGTTCATGGACATGGCATGTATGATGAGGTGAAGGCATTTCAAGTGAAGCTGTCACAAATGCACCAGTGCAACCTGCCTCACTTTCCCTGTTGCCAAATAATGTTGAACCAAGTCAGCGGACTTTGCTGAACTGCACCTGTGCAGATTCAGATGGAGCTGCAGTGTAATGATACACTCAAGGGAAAGTACGGCACAGTTTATTAGTTCCATTCCTGAAGCAACGCCCAGCTCCGTCTACATGCGGCTTCAACCTTGTGTTTGCTTTCATTTACTTTTTCTGGGGTTTTGGCAGCATGTTCATATTTCTAACTTGCATAATTTTGACAGGATATATTTTTATGGAGAGCAAAATATTTAAAGTTAAAGTTTATTTTTTTAAGTTTATTTAATCTGGAATAATATTCCTGTCTGTTTTTATTCCTATTTATGTTTAAAAAACATTGTTTTAGTGTTCAATAAATGTTTATCTTGTTTGGCCCATGACCTAAAGTGTGCCTTGAGTTTTGGCCCCCTGTGCAATTGAGTTTGACACCCCTGCTCTACTGGACCTCACTGAACAGCCAGAGCCTGATGTTCACTACAGTCATGGCCAGAAGAAGCACCAGTGTCAAAAAATGAATCACAAAGCTGTTTTTTTTTTTGTATATTTATATGGTAATAAAAAGTCTGTAAAGTGGTGATCTGTGTTGGGGTCCTTAATGCTGACTGAAAATAATTTGTGACTTCTTAATGAAAAGTACCTTAAAAACCCTTTTTAAAAATAAATATAACAGGAAGGGTTTTATGGAAGTAAAGTAGGTGTATTATGTAGCTGTATCTGAAAATCCTTATCAGGTGATTAATTGAATTCACCCTGTTTTGGTGAACTTTGTGTAGATTCACACTTTTATTTAAAGCCAATAAATGTCTCGCCTTTTAATTTGACTTTATCTGCCTCTGTGTCCTGCATTTGGTTGCGCTGTCAAGAAAGTGTTGGTCATTTTACAACATGAGCATTATTTTGTCTTTCCTGAAGGAATATTCAGGAAATGAAGATTAAAACGAGCGAGTCTGTTCATTTCCTTTTGATTCATGAACAGCCTGGATCAGGTCCAGACACTTTCTCCCAGTGTGTAACAGCCTCAGTGTTTCCTGAACCATTTGCCTCCAAAAACATTTGTCTTTGCTGGGCTACACTGGGAAACTCTCCACAGAGGCATTCAAAGGAAAAAAGAATCATTCTTGTGTGTGTTGCCTAATTTCTACAGTTTAGACAATTTAATCAGTTTGTCAGCAAATAAAACCTCTTATATCCATCAGAGATGCTGGCTGTAACCTCATGTTTGAGATCGTTGCTCCTCCTGATTTATAGCTGTTAAATTACTGTCTGTTTGTATCTTGAGTAAGGACCTCTCCCTTTCTCACAGCACCACATCGCTGGCCAAGGAGGCTCAAACTCGCTTCTACTTCCTCTGGAAATTGAGGAGAGCACGAGTCCCACCTGCCATAATGTGCTCCTTCTACTGGGAATTCTTATTTAAATATCAATAAGTGAATGAATGAGATTCACAGCTTTAGCAAGGACAAGCTTACCAAGAAACCATACTACAGAAAGAAAATGCCAAACTTTACTTATGCTTGTCCATATTTGATTCTTTGAAATATTTTCTCATTAAGTCTAAATGTTCCAGAACAGATGCAATTAGCTTTCGTTTCCTGTGGCTTTTTGCCCTCTTGTGATCGTTCTGGGTCGCTGAAGTTTTCCATCACCACCTCATCCTACAACCTATAATCTAAAATTAAAGCTTATAAGAGGTTTATAAACGGATTATTTCCTCTTGGCAGAAAACACCAATAAATCAATAAAATATAAAAGTGTGTGTTTGTGTGTTTTGTTTTGTTTTTCTTTACGGTCCAAGTTACTGAAGTTACTGGTGTGCAGATACTGTGTAACTTGATACATGTAAACACAGAAGGTGAATTTAGACACGATAGGAAGACATAGAGACACTGATGAGCATCTCCAAGTAAAAGAACCAGTTTCTTTATTTAAAAAAGATGTTTATTTAATTTTTTCTTCATTATTATTGTTGTTATTATTAATAGGCAGTAGGGTAATTTCCTCTGGAGCATCAGGTGGCCTTTTAAAGCCATTTGTAGAGACGTGCTGATCTCCTGATGACTGATCATTATTGGTGATATGGCACCCGTTTAGTTGGGCTCCGGTCTCCTCCTCTCTTGTTTCTCTCCTCCGTTTCCGGCCCAAGAGGAAAGCCAGAGGACCAACGATCCCAGATGTTACAGCTGCTGTTACAAGGAATGTGATCACTGTGGTCCATGTCCTATCAGAGGACTCTGATGGCTGTGAGGACAAGAAAACAGGAACCAGGCATGTTAGTGAGTGTGGGTTGTGCGAAGGTTTCAGCCAGCGTAAATTTAAACAAACCAAAAACACAATAAATGTTTCTGTGCAGTTATGTTATCTACTATGCAAGGCATCAAATTCAGGTGTTGGTGGAAAGCCTGGTGCTGTGACATCACCCCACTGTCCTCCACTCAAACACTGACCCACTGCTCCGAAGCGCTGACTGCAGATCTGGCTGAGTGGCGCCAGATTCAGACGCGCCAAACGCGCCAATAACGAGCCATCAAAGTTTGTTGTTCAGTGTGTAGCTATTTAAATGTGGTCGGTGTACTCACCGTCGGTGTGGTTGTAGGCAGAGGTGTGCTACCGGCTGCTGTGGGGACTTGAGGGTGGACTCGCAGGCGGACAGCAGATCGGTGTCTCTCCCACTTGTCTATGTCACAGTAATAAACTCCTTCATCTTGTTGCTGGACTCCCTTTATGGTGAGGGACAGGTCTGCTTGTCGGTCCCACTCTGATGGTATCGACACCCGGCTTGTGTCAACGTCTCCCCCGTATGTGATTCCCCCTGTTTTAGCATCCAGCTGAAGCACCGCGTTTCCATTTGTCCTCCAGCGCGCAGATTTCACCGACTGGCCCGCGGTGCCGGAGCGGCACGGGAGTGTGGCATCCTCGCCCTCGGTTACATCAACTTCAGAGGGGACAAATACTTCCAGCTTGATCGCTTCCAAGTCTTTGCCGTTGCATGTAAACTCGTACAGCCCTTCGTTGTTCAGATCTGCGTTGTCCAGGATGAGAGAGAGCCCTCTTTGATTCACGCGGTGTGAATGTTGTGGTCCGGGTTTCCAGACGTTTTCCAGGAAGGCGATCAGCTCCGTGCTGGCATCATTCCTTCGTAGATTCAGTGTTCCCTGTCCCTTCAGGCACTCCTCTGACAGCAGAAACTCAACGTCATCTCCTAAAGGAGCTTGGATCAACTTTCCGAAAACCTCGCTGCATAAAAATAGAAGAATGCACAAAAAGCTCAGAGTCTTCATCCTGTGAATGAGGAGGTAGAGTGTCTAGCTCGTGCGCTACGGGCTTTTAAATAAGGAGAAGGCAGAGACAGTAACGCCCACCGAAGGGCGGCAGCTTTAGTGCCGCAAGCAGGTTTTGAACATAGGATTCCTGCCATCACGAATGGTTTCACTACTCACTGAGTTACTCAGTTCTGTCAGGGCCTATCACCTAATCAGTGTAGTAGAAGAGGAGAGGGAAATAATGATATTTCTTTGCAACAGAAGCCTCATCATAACATTAAAACACACGCAGAAGCGATGACAATAATAATAATGACTGTATTACGGTCTATATTACTATATTATAGCATGTCTTCTTATTAAAACATCTGTGTGACTTTAATCATGAACAATATAGAGACTTTCTCTATTGTACTGTTATGTTATTCTTTTAGTTGTAGACTACAGCTCTTTGGTCAACAGTCAATACTTGCTGTTTTTAAATATGCTAATAAATGTTTTGACTTAACTGTGACAATCAGCTGCGTTTTACTTTAAATGCATGCAGTTTATTGTGTTTATTCACTGTAATAAAGATTATTAGTAGAAACGGGTCAAAAAAGGCAAAAGGAAGGGAAAAAAGGAAAGTGACGTGCTGCGCTCCGGTTAGCTAGTTTTTATGTTGGACGGTGAAAGGAGGGGAGCCGCAAAGAGCCGAAAATGTTAAAATGTCCGCACAGTATGTGCGTTAAACCGGCTACAGACATGAGGACGTTACTCAGTAGTCTTTTATTCATCCCGGATACGCCTGCATAACTTCAGGTAAACTGTTTTGTTGTTTCTATTATTATTAGTATTATCATTTTAGCTCATCGTTAGCTTCAGTAACATGCTAACAAACCTAGCCTTTTTGGAGCTCGTCGACGTTTACAAATTGGCTGTTTTGCGGGGGGGTTTGTAAACGTTTGTAGTGGTAGTTTGTGGTTTGGGGGAAGTTGTCGACTTTAAACACAGAGTGTGTTTTAAAGCCGGTGTTCAGATCTACTGGCGTTTAGATCAACTGGCGCTGGTCGAACAGATGTGTGGCAGTTTTGCGTTTCAGGAGCTGCTACCGACAAACCAACAAAAAAACGCCAAATGTGTCAGCTGTGACACTTGTGAGGTTATCTCAAACACACTCCGTCAATCTTGATGCTGTTGAACAACAAAATGTTGAAAAATGCTGCGGGTGTACCTGGTGATATGATATCACCTGGTGATATCATATCAGCCACACAGAGGGAGTTGACTGAGAGCCACACTCCCTCTGTGTGGCTGAGAGGCTGCAGGAAATCCTAGCAGGGTCATTAGTGATAACAAGGAGGCTGGCTGTGTGCCCAGTCACCAGTTGCAAAGCACCCCTGACAATTGAGTGCTTTGGTATTCCTGACAGGCTCTTTAACAAGCTGCCATTAATAGCACAGATGTGGAGACTTAGCACAATGCCATTAAAACTCTGACATTTATGTGGACAGAAGTAAGATCAGCTCAGATTTGTCCTGTATCCTTCCTTCACACCAACTGGTCACCAGCAGCCAGCTGTCTGAGCTGAGGAAACAAAAGGCACACTTACAGTCTAAGCTTTGGTTTCCCCCTAATGTTAGAGTTAGCCTTACTGCTACAGTCTCATGTTGCTGTCACAAGGAAGCCACAGGGATCCTGCACTCACTCTTCATAGAAAGTGACTGTGATATGTTAGTGGTTTGAGTTTTCATAATAAGCTCCTTGAAAGTTGTCAGTCTGTTTCACTGTGGTGAGACTTAACATAGTCCTACTCAGACCCAAGCACCCTGCTTTAAATGTGTGTGGTTGTCTGTGCTGGTTGGCCTGCATGTTTCTCTGTATTTGACAAAGTGGTTTCTGTTTGTTCTCTGTTACAGCAACCATGATGGATGCTCTGATGCTGGTGGAGAGACGTGATGTCAGCGAGGATTCACCTTCAGAGAGGGCTGAAGGGGCTGGACAGTAGGAGGTGAGCAGAGCTGGAAGGATGATGGCCTGTGTGGTTTGGTGGAGGACAGACGATACAGTCAGATTCAATATAAAGCAGGTGGAGCTTTGACAGCAACCACACAGACCCAGGGAAATGATCTCTAGATGAATTAAATGAGACTTTAACTTGTTTTAGTCACATTTGTTATTTCTTATTGTTGAACAAGGCTGTTTTCTTCGTTGTGTGTAGTTGAATCTGTGCGGTTGACAGTTTCCAGTTGTGCACAAGCTCCTTGGACTGTGTGATTTTACTTTGAATTGTGTACTGTGTATGTGGAAGAATACCTTTAAGGTTTATGTTGAAGAGTGAATCTGTTTCAGTGCAGCTGGTGTACTTTCTTCTTCCTTCTTGTTGTCACACTCAGACTTTTAACGTCCTTGATCTTTGCATTAAATCAGCTGGTCCTGATAATCTGCTCCTGCCTTCCAGTGAGAGGCGATCAGGTGACCAGATGTTGTCTTGCAGGTGTCGATTGCAATCCTGTGAGAGCAGAAATGTTACATCATCACCTACAGTTGGATGAATTGTGGTTGATTAAAAACTAGAAAAGGTAGAAAGTCACTGCTGGTTTCAATTTCACAGCGCCTGTGATGCTCACCACTTTGGTGTTTAAAGTGACATTTGCCAAAACTCTAGCTGACTGTAATTGAGACCCCACTCAAACACATTCTCCAGTGTGTGTGTGTGTGTGAGAGAGAAAGGAGGGTGGTGCCATTGAGTAAAGTGTTTTTATTTCTCTAAGTAGTTTAATTCATGGTTAAGTACCACATTAACCACAGCACCAGCTGTTTACACAGTTATTTATTGGTCTGTTAAAGCCTGCTGAGGGGAAACTGTAGAGCAGAGAGGACCACATACAGCCCACTTTGGTCTCAAGTGGTTTAAATCACTGCAACTCTCTGTCAGTGTGAAATGTTTAACTACTCTGTAACAGCACAGTTCAGCACAAATGCACACCAACAAACAAACAAAACTTAATAAAACACACATAAAAAATCAATCACAGTATGTTCCCATTTAATAATCTGACAGTCAGAAATATATATACTCCTCCTGTTTTCTCTCATATGATGATGATTCCGGTGGATCCTTGTAGCCCAGTGACTGTAAGATATTTTATACAGTCATTGTATTAGATTGTATTATACATCCACAAACACATTAAGTTCAAATCTCACAGAAGTGGCACGCCCACATACGCCTTTGTTTGAAATTAGAGTTATTGCCAATAAGTTGGGGGGAGGGGGAAGAAATTGATAGTATCTTGATATTTTGCATGATGATATGAAAATATCAATATTTTATATTACGGCCCGTCTCATGCACGGCCATCATGAGGCACGTTAGCCGAGTAAACTCACATTAAATCATCTCAACACAAATGCCATGGAGCACTGGACACCCTCAGTTTGATACACCTGCCTCCTAATTCATAACAAATCACAACAACAGCTGCTTCAAGGCACTTTATATTGCAGAGTAAAGACCTACAATAATCACAGACTGATATCATATTGACTGTCTCGTGGCAACAATCATGTCAGGATTTGTTGACAGTGTTGGTGTGTTTGATCGTCTCATTTTGGTGCAAAAAATAGTTGATCTGACTGGATGAAACTGATGTTGACAAAGTTTAACTTTGAGGACATAATTTGCAGAAACAAAGTGATAAATCACAGTTGTTGTTTTTGCAATACTCAGAATATCGCAAAATGTTTCAAAAATGCAACAATATACTATCATGAGTGAAGTATGGTGATAGGATCCTATCGTGTGCTGTCTGGTGATTCCTGCCTCTAGACTTTGATCTTTGCTGATCGGCAACATTAACGTCCATCAGCACAGCGTTTCCCACTGAGAGCTGTGGACTGGCTGCACCTTGTTGACAGGCTGAGTGACACTTGGAGAGCTGTGGACTGACCTCAGTCTCAGGAGCTCAATTCTGCACGACGGCACTGAGCCTCAGCAGGCAGACAGACTCCCTGACATTTATTAACTGTACTTACTGTATGGGTGCTTAGATTTGCACTGGGAATGACAGCTGTCGGATATAAGAGTAATTATATCTGATAGACTGGTTAGCTCGGACTATAGAAGATTACATTCATTTGATATTTAGCTGGGAGTGGTGGCCTCCCACCACTGCTACCACCATTTGCTGTGGTAGGTGTGACAGAGCAGAAGTGAGTGATTGAAGGAGAATAATTAGTTTAATAAAATGAAATAAAATGTCTTCACATGTCTGTGAAATACTCAGCTTCGAAATAGAAAGTGCTGTCTCACTGTGACATCTTTGCATTAGCTGGCTCATAAAACCTCAGATATAACAGACATGCTTCAGTCTCTGTTTGCTCTCACACTGAAAGTGATGTCACGCCTCCTTTCACACCTACTTCAGTCCAAAACAATATCAGAGGAAGTGTTGATAGAGATCAATAGAATATATAAGAAATACAATAGAGACACACAGCAGTGCTGCAGACAATCGATGATCTTTCACAAGATCAATGAACACTTGGCAAATTCAGTATGTAAGCAGTGAGAGAAAGTCCACAACAAAGTCATTAAATCATTGTTGATTATTGACTCATCTGAAACTCTGAACACATGACCCACTCAGATTATCTGTTTCCATATGTTACCAAATCACAGAGACGCCTTCCTGATAATGAAACTTGACTTTAGGCTCCGTGTACCTCTCAGCCTGTTAAGTCACTCTGTGGTGCTCTTCATGTCAGCTGTGGTATTTGCTGTGTGTTTAATCTGTGCACACAAGTTGTTTTGCATGATAAAAGCTGAAAACTGATGTGTAAACACTGAGAACAGTGACTAACAAACAAGCCCATAAACAGGAACGACCCACCGCCACCTCTTAAATGGTTAATGAGAAAAAGTCTGTTTTTTTTTATTTACATTACATACTTTACTGCAAACAACTTCAGACCCTTGAGCAGTTTTCAGGAAGGTAGGACTGAAATAATCTCTGTTGTTGTTTGTTTGATGATCTTAGTGCTGATTTGATCTTTCCAGCTTCTTTAACTGAGTCTTAATGTTAATCCTCTGTGTGTGTGTGTGTGTGTGTGTGTGTCTCAGTGTGATGCAGAGTCACTCCTTACTGAACCCGACCCTGCAGAGCACTGAGGGCGTCCTGTCCAGCATCAGGCAGGAGTTTGTGGAGGACGATGGCTTCTGGAGGGTCCTGCTGCTGCTGCTGGTCATCACCCTCCTCTCCCTGGGCCTCGCCTACTACGTCAGCAGAGTCCTGCCTTTCTCAGGGTGGAGAGGAGGCAGTAAAATAAATGAAGATCTTTATGTAGAACAAAAACTCTGGTATTTATTTGTTGTGCAAATCTGATCATTTTATTGGAATCTGAACAACATCATGTGATGCTGTCAGCACAAAGAAGAGAGGACGGTGACTCAGAGACACCAACAGCTTCCTTCATGTGTGGCCTAACACCTTTACAACCACTCATTGATACAGTCACTTTTACATCCCCGTTTGCTCTGTTACAAGCTGTATATTGCTGATGTTTTGTATCTTTTCATTGTTTTCTCTTCACTTGTTATTTATTCAAATGTCTTTGGTGTGAATTTTCCCTCGCTGTCTTTATTTCACACAAATACCTGCAGCCTTTCTGACTGGAAACAGTTTTGTCAGGATATCTTGATGTTCTTTGTTCAAAGGTTTTCAGTGTTTATTCCATCAAACATTTGAAGTCATTTAATGTGCAAAATGAATAAAATCATGACTGTAATCTGCATCAGGTTAGAGCGTCACTTTGTTACCAACTCAAAACTTTATTGGCACACAGCAGCTAACCTGAGCTTTTTACAAAGAGCAAAGAAAACAGGAAAGACTGTAAATCTGTAGAAACAGGCAGGATTAGTACTCGCTGTAAATGAATATACATACAGAACTTGCTCTGGCCAATGGGGGAAAACCTTCAGCTGTTACTGATCTTTGATGATTCAGCATT
The DNA here is from genome assembly GCF_056152115.1 of Neolamprologus brichardi. NCBI lineage: Eukaryota > Metazoa > Chordata > Actinopteri > Cichliformes > Cichlidae > Neolamprologus > Neolamprologus brichardi. The sequence continues at coordinate 24,678,254 of NC_142106.1, read as the reverse complement.
TTAATGAATCTGGGTGACGGTAAGAGAGACGTTACAAAGAAAAACAAACACTTGAGATTCTTGTTTGACATTTAGACCTTCCCCTGGATGTGCCCTGTTAGAAAAGAGAATATCCTGTCAAATTAAGACTCTTGTGTTAAAACCAGGCTGTGATGTGTTTGACTTCAACTAAGATCAGTACATAAATGTGTCACCGCTTTTTTCCGTTACATAATATGGTAAAGTGCTGTAGGCCACATGTTTGGTAAAAATGATTTAAACAGAAGTAGTTTTGTTTTGGTTCTGGTTTTTGACTGTGTGCTATTCACAGCCTTGCAATATGACATCCATATCAATTGAAGTCATGTTTAGTCCACATAACGGTTTCAGTGAACCATGCACTGCCTAAAGACATTCAGACTTGCTAAACCAAAACAAGGCAAAGCTTCAGATAAACCTACATAAGGTTACTCTACATTTTCACTTTGCTGTTTGAATGCTTTGCCTTGCAGTGTCACCAAAGAGGATATTCAGTTTTAATAAGTTTCACAAGGCCTTTGCATGTAAGTGGTGGAACCAATGTTCAGTCTGTTGTTTGGGGTTGACAATATTTTCAGTTACACGCCACACTCGGTAGAGGGCAGCATGCTTTCCTCTCTCACTTGGTGGTAGAGCTATGTAGACGCTTGCAACGAAGTTTTCCAGCTGTGGAAAGGAGTGACACTGCAAGATGCGTTTTCATTAACCCCTGCAAGTTAATGCGGCCAGTGAGGTATGCAATTTGTATTTTATATGTTGTGGTAGGAAAATAAGATGTTGTTTGTGACAGAACTGGCGAGTTTATGGTTATCACGTGTAATTTGTTAACATTTTGTAAAGGTCAAATCGTGAGTGTTTTATGTTGTTTAATAATGTGCTTTTTTGTTTATTCTCTATGAGAACAATTTACTGTGGAAATTGATAATTTTATGTTGTTTGTACAGTTCTCACGGCACCTGTGTGCAATAAATGCCAGTAGAAATCAAGAACGCCTTGTGTCCGTTTTTCAACTTGGAGGGAGTTACATGTCTGCTCAAGTGTAAAAAGAATTAAAAGGTTATGGTACTGATTACAACAAAAAGGGAGTCATAACTCATGTTATTTAAAAAAAAAAATGAAGATCTGAATATATAGCAAAAAATAAAAAAAAAATTAAAGAGAAAATACACTATAAATTCAGAAACTCATGTCCTCATGCCATTCTAAAGTTGTGCAGCGGGGCAGATTAGAGTGTCTGCTGGGCCAAATGTGGCCCCTGGGCCTTAGGTTTGACCCTCCTGCCCTAGAACATGCTGTCCAAACATCTTCCTTTTTTCGCTGTCTTAGTGATGTAGTCTTTTCTATGTGTTGACAATACCACACATAACGATCATACGGCGTTTTGTCAGTTTTCAACCAGTGAATCATTAATTTGACCTTAAACACTTTGGTGGATGTAAGCAATCATTACGTCATTACAAAGTTTTATCGGAATTCTATCGGAAAATACAAAGAGAAAAAATATGCAGTGATTTGTATTAAATAGTAATAAATATATACATGCTGACGTAACACTTGCCGAACAATTTGTCTTCTTTGTATCCGCATTAGAAAATGTTTGTGTGGAGAGTGAAAGGGTTTGCTTCATTAGTAGATTCTGAGAGGTGATTGGAGGCATTTCCGATTCTTATTTAACGAAGATAAATGTAAATATACGTCTACAAATATTAAAAATTAATCCAAGAAGCACTGTGGCCTAAAATGTATTCATGTGAATTGTTGAAGGGTAGAATGATGCGTTTGACGTTTATAAAACAGATTCTAATAGGAAAAGAAGGTGAGCCTGGCTTTACATAATTTAATTTCATTTGTCAAACCACGTGTTTCCGTCTGAAAGGAGGAACTTTTAACCTAAGCCGAGGCCTCCGTGATGGAGCAGGCAAACCACGAAGTGTCCGTGAAAATATCCGGACTTCACTGTTAACATACAGGAGGCCTGTGAGGCCTGAAGGCACTGAAGGTGAACATGTATCGCCTCACTCAGGCAGTGGTGTAAACACACTGTTTATTTAATCACACACAGCTGAAGCAAGATATTACAAAAAAAGAAAAAAAAAGGAAATTAAGACAGTAAATGAAAGCTTTGATCGATGTAAAATGCATAATTATAAGTATAAGCTGCAAACAATAAGCTGAAGCGCATTAATAAGTTAAAGGTTGTCACTTATTGATCGTAAAAGTCTTCAGACGTCTGCCTGGGACGTATTTGATAGATGGTGGCCATTTATCGGAAGTGTGTGTGAGGACGATGGCTCAGAGGCTCCGACGCCCCGTTTACATCATGTCGTTCATCTCCGGGTCCAAAGCGTCGTAGTAGACGTGACAAGTACGTGGAGCAGTGAGATTTCAGGAGCCATCCACACACAAGGCCTCAAACCAAAAAGACCACAGCTGTGATGCAGACAGCGACCAGAGTTTGTCCGTTTGCGTCTGAAGTCGTCTGTGTTGGCTGCAGAGGATACAAGAGCAGAAATGCGATCAGATTCATGGAACTTTATATGAAGCTGTTTCAGGTTTGATTAACGCGTTTCTGTCTTTTTTTGGTCCCGTTTGGATCTACGTTTGCATGGGATTAATGAAGACTGTCATTTTTAGAAACTCACACCATGCTGTCAGAGAAGAGCTGATGTTGATGCTTTTAAAGCATTCATGTCGTTTGATGTTTGAGCTGATAAATGATAGATCTGAAATTTCTAGATTGTTACATAGTGCCTGTTCTACATCTATCCAAGGTTCATCTAAGAGGGTGTGTTTAAACCATCTAGAGATGAACTGAAGCCTGTTGGCTAAAAAATAGTGATTAAAGTTAGGCAGATCTAATCCTCCTTTATTCTTGGTCTTTTGTAGTGTTTTAAGCTGATACGTGGGGGTTTATCTTTCCAAAGGAATTTAGAAATATACGAGTCTAGAGATCTGAACCAATCTTGTGATGGCTTATTTAGGATCATTGAAAATAAATAGTTTATTTTTGGCAAGACCATCATTTTTATAGCGGCGACCCTTCCCATGAGTGATATGGGTAAAGATTTCCATCTAGTCAGATCGCCTTCTACTGTCTTTAAAAGTGGGATGTGGTTTAATTTAGTTAATTCTGAAAGCTTAGGAGAGACATTAATACCTAAATATTTTATATTTCCAGACGCGTTTCTGTCTAAATACTCACAGACACCGATGTAGGAGGAGGAGTGCTGGTGGTCGGATCCGGGCTGCTCTCACTGACCTTCAGCCTCGCAGCAGCTGGTGTCCCCCTCTGTTCCCCTCTGCCTTCTTTTTGGATGTAACAGAAATAATCCCCCTGATCTTCCCTCCGAGCCCGCTGCAGGTTTAAGGACAGGTCTCCGTGTGAGAACCAATCAGCTGACAGAGACAGTCGATCATCAGCAGTCCAGTTACTGTTACCGCCGCACGAGTCACTCCTCAACACATCCTTCCCGTCTTTAACCCAGCGCACAGACCAGCAGGTGCCAGCTGTAGTCGCATGGTAGCAGGACAGGCTGACCTCGTCTCCCTCTGTGACGGATGATTCTGAGACCACGACAACGTCCACCTGGACAGCAGACACCTCCCGACCTCCGCACACGAACGCATACACTCCACTGTCCGTGTAAACTGAGCGATTAAAAACAACAGAGGAATTGGGACTGATGCGATCTCTGAAACTTTCCTCTGGTGTCCAAACTCCGTGTCGGTGCGAGGCGACATCCCGGGACTGAGGCTCTGTTTGGCGAAGTTTTCCCTCTACATCAGTCGGACAGTTTCGAGGAAGAGTAAACGAGTCTCCTAAAATCACTTTCACATATGGTATACTACCCTCACTAAAAACTCCCCCCAAAAAGAGCGCAGATAAGAGCAGCTGAAGCAGCTCCATGCCGAAATTTCCTACGTTGAGTATACTTTCGCGGCCGGTATTCGGCTGAGACGCTGTATAGGTCAAGCCCGCAATGTTTTCACTCCACGATCCGTCTACTCCAAAATTAAGTGCTTGTCTAAATCCAGCTAGCTTCACCCTGAGAACACACTGACCGTACCTCTGTGGCTTTGCATCTCCGGTGCAGTTTTGCTGCATTTAAAACACAACGTTAAACTGGGAGCGGTGAAAAGCGGAGCCTTTATTTAACTCGTATCTTTTATTTTGAAAACAGCGGAGCGGAACAGAACAGCGCATGCAATCCCGGCAGCACGTCACTTGACACAGTGCACAGTGGCGGTCCTAGCCTGTTTGGCGCCCTGGGCGAACACTCCCTCTGGCGCCCCCCCCCCCCCCCCCCCCCACACACACACACACACAAAACATATTAAGGATTGTACATTAACATAAAACTGTTGTACACACACACACACACATATGAAGAGAGAGAGAGTATGCATTGTATGCAAACGGTTACCAAACAGCCATCATAATTCGTCATACAATGAGAACAGGACAAATCAACAACTGACAATGACTAATTAATATTAAAATCTGTAACATAATGTATTGTTTGGAGTTTAGTCTGTTACTGTTACTATTTTTACCATTTCTCCTTGGAGCAACTGTAACCCACATAATTTCCTTAGGGATTAATAAAGTATTCTGATTCTGATTCTGATTGTTTCAGGATACATGACCTGCCATTATCCAACGACACATCTGCTTACGTGCATCTTTTGCTTGTTTCTCTTCCTCTTCTTTTCTCTTTTTTCTAAACTGAAGACATGATGGCTTTGAACTTTTCTTGTCCATCTTCCATTGGTTTTAATTTTGCACTCCAGTATGAACATCCATCCCCCAACTCGAGGATCACCACAACATAACCTAACAGACCTACACCTTAATTCACAGATTCACTTTGTCTAAGGTGCATTTCTGGGATTTCAAACAACCCAGGATTCAAATCATGAATACATGATGGGCTTGGAGTGACAACATTATGAATGAAATGTGCTCTATTTGGAAGCAGCAGGGGCCTCCTGCTTTTGACGGGTTGTGTGTTAGACTTTAAATCATCAAACTGTAAATTTAAAATTGTTATTGATCCCTTTACCCCGAGTCCTAAAGTGTATATTTATTTTATTACTCTTCTTATATTTATTGTTTGTTTACTTTCACTGCTGTAACTGCAGCCTCGTCGTCTCTTCTCTCTACTGGACTGTATGTAGCGGAGATGACAATAAAGTTTTACTTTGACTTCAGCAGCGAGCAGGCGCACCGAGGGCTCTCGCGCTCACTTTTCGTGTATAGAATTTCGAAAAAACATCGGTGCAAATTATAAGTCTGTATCATGATGTCTGGTGTTTTCGTGTTTATTGGTTTGTTTTTATTTTGTTTTACTTTGCGAGTTGGTTATTAGACGCTGCTCCAGCCGGTCAGAGAATCCCCCGCCGCCCCGCCCTCTCCTCTCTGCGCCGCAAGCAGCAGGCGCACTTCGCAAACGGAGGGCGCCCTTACTCCCATCAAATGGGCAATAGAAAGCCGATCGGTGCCTGTGACATTCCCAATATGCGCTGGCATGAAGTCGGGGCAGCATGAGTACGAGCATTTTTTATTTTTTTTGCCGATGCCCGTGATGCCGCCCCCCACCGAGATGCCGCCCTGGGCAACCGCCCGTGTCGCCCGTATCTAAAACCGCTACTGACAGTGCAGGTTCAGTTCTGTGGCCACACCCCGTTTTATTTGTCATTCGTCTCGTCTGCATATCAGCACGGTCTTATTCATATACGATGCATACACGTGTTTGCGCAAATATGTGAAAATCGGATCGCACTGGTTAGAGTGACAAACAAAAATACACCAAAGAGGAATGAAGTTTGGTTGACTAGTGACACAACCCGTGACCCCAACCTCACACTTGCTCTTTTTATGGTGTCTCAATAGTGAATCTCTTCCTGGGGCAGGCTAAATATGTGTCATTAGTGATGTAGTATGACATGTTCCATAACGGATTTATAATACGGATACACATCTTTGCACAATGTCAAGTATCATATCGCATTATCTGTGATATAGCGACATGTATTTATGTTTACTAGTGCACACAGAACAGTGAGACAAGCCGAGACATGTCTCAGAGTGTGGGGCTCCAGTGATAATGACCTCAACAATCTCCAGTAAAGCACAGTGCATGCAAACATTAATGCAAATATATAGGACAACTGGACACAACAAAGTTTCCCCTGCAGTCTTATCAGACTATTAAAGCACGCGAGGAGAAATACGAGCTGATTCAAGAGTAAACAAATGAGTCAACGCCTCATAGCTTCGCCTCATTTGAACTGTAATTTACTGATGCGGTTTCACAGTTAGTCAAAATGATCGAAATCCCAGATATATTTGTCAGTTATTCTGCAGCTACAAGGTTACGTTCTTGTGTTTATTGTCAAACTAAAGCGTGAAGCTGTCATGATATATATTTCCAGGGAAAACTCTACCAATGTTACGCTATTATTGTTTTATAATGTAGCTGCTGGGATCTTGTTTCAGTTGTTTCACACTTTGAATTAGAGTATTTTTTAGTCTTTACATATCAGCATAAATATCAGTATTGTAAATTTCCCTAATATGATTTTGAGGTTGCATCGACACCCGAGGGAGCAGCTTCAGCACCAGTTGGGCCTGCAATAAATAAAGAGACACTCAGCTACTGTGTGTAGATTTGAAAATAAATACTGACATTATTTTATTTTTTAAAAATGGCCAAGACACTGGCCTGATGGTAGAATTGAACTCAGGACTGCTCCACCATACTGCACTCAAATGATATATTTGTTTTAATTATAGATTAGGTACTCTGTGAAGCACAGAAATGCTGTTTAACAATATTTTACATGGTTTTAACATGTTTGTAATGGCTGTCTTTCATGGAACAGGGTTGAAAATCAGTGTTTTGTGTGTTTTCTCTGGGAAAACAAGGAGTTGTGGATGTGGACTACAAAAATCAAAGACAAATGCAGTTCTATAAATAACGGAATAGGAATATACCATTTTGTCTTGAATTAATAAGAGTTGCATTTTAGATAACATTTTAAGGGAATTTTACACACAAATTACAGTCAAGGGGACGTCCCCTTGACTGTAATTTGCCTGCTGTGACCACATCCACATTACACACTGACTTCATGCAGTTCATCAGTGGATTAAAGTATAATTTACTCTGTGTAACCTTATCTGCTATAAGAGACGCGACCGGTATTACAGAGCAATTAATTTGCTTTAACGTGAAAGAAATACACGGCTTCCTGACCCTCGTCTATTTCCTGCCTTTCTTTCCTTGTCAGGGTGAGTTGGGAACAGTGTAAGAGAAGGAAGCTGAATAAAAGTTAAACACAAATAGAAAAAAAATATATACACCAGATTTGAGCATTAAAGAAATGGGAAAGTTAGTAAGGAGTTTTCTCTTCACTCGGGATTATAGAGGACTCCAGCCGGACATCAGGTAATCGTTGTACCTCAGCTAGCTGCTCGTTAGCTTCGCTGACGGTAGCAACAACGTTCACGGTTTCTCATGAACATCCAGCAAATATTAAACTGTTGACACGTCCCTCTAGTTTTGTAATTTCTTAGACAAGGTTTAACTAATGGGAAACAATGCAACTGTATTAACGTAACCAATGGAAGGACTAGGCTTATAGTAGCTTAGCATTTTAGCCTTGCTAGCATGCTAGGCTGCGCAAGCTATTAGTGTAACCGTGGTCTATTTGTTTTGTCCTCAGTGCGACCAGAGTTCAACTTAAGTTTATTTTGACCAAGGACAATCACGAATAGTGTTTGTATAACATTATAGTAATGAGTTATAAAGACCTACAACACGGAACCGAAAAAAGGCAGATGCGCTATACTGCCAAAAGTATTCGCTCGTCTGCCTGCTCACGCATATATGGACTTGTTTGACATCCAGTCCATCTGTGCTCTGCCTGAGGCGCTTTGTAAGCTGTCAATGAGCAGCTGACTGCGTTAGGAAACCCCCTTTGTCTGTGCATAGTTGTGAACTGAGTTTTGTAACCTTGTAAACCAAAAGATGTGAAAATTGTATATTTGTGCATCTACAGATGAGAATTTGTGTGTGTGTGTGTAAATAAGATTTGTTTGTAAAAAAAAATTACACAAGTTACAAATTCTTTTTTGTTAAGGTCTGCTTACAGATACAAAGCACAAACAAACAAACAAACAAACTGTAAAACTCTGAGCTCAACTTCCCTGGCTGTGTGTGACTTTTAACTTGTGAATTTTGAACCCAATTTTTATTTATTTCAGCTGATTGGTCAATGTCATGTCAATAACAAATTTAACAATCCAATCGGATAACAGACGGGGTTTGGCCATAGAAGAGGTGCTTTACTGAGCTTCAGGTCCTGGAAGGGTAAAGGCCCTTTCATGTGCCAGCGTTTTCCTTCATCACCACAAAGGAAATCAGTCTGTGCGTGTCTGATTTCTGTGAATATTTGTTGCCAGCCTGACCTGTAGTTTGATTTCTAGGGCGATCCATGTAGGTAAAACATGTCAGTGACTCAAGAGGAAGTTGAAACTGCAGTAATAGATGCAGCGCCTTTGCATGTCAATGGTTTTTATGTAGCTGAAGGATCTGTGGGAATAATGTGTGTGTGAACTAGTGCTGTGAGAGCGAATGCACTCTTATGGTAAAGTGTAAAGTCAGTTGTAGTGCCCAGACTGACTTTTTTATTTTTGTTATCATGACTGTCTTCATTATTACCTGCCAAGATTCAGGTTTATACTAGGACTTGGAAGGCAGATATGACAGTAAGTTAGCTCATGTTACAGCTGCTAGTGTGCCTATTGCTCGGGAGGTCAAGCAGGTTGTCTACTAATCACAGGGTTCACAAGGTTCAAGGTAGGGCTGTGCGTTATGACTAACATCCCATATCCCGATATAAGACATTTATCGTCTCGACAATGATATATATATCACACAATTTTTTACATTTCCTGTAAATTTTGTGAATCTCGGGCAACTCGACGTGCGTGAAGTGCTTTCAGTTGGGGGTTGAGTGTTTTGACCGATGGATTAAACTATACATTTTTAGATATAAGTTGTAAAGGGCGCCATTTTCTTTGTGAGCATTTATTACACGGCGTCTTGCGGGGAAAAGCCTGTTTTAACGTTCGAGTCTAAGGTTTACTTTATTAAGCACCTGACAGCTCTTTTTTTGCTTCTCATCCTTAAACACTCTGCACACTCTTTCATGTGATTCTTGCTTAGGTGGGTGATGAGGTTTGAGTCTGAGGTGGGGACTGGTTTCCTGCATAATTTGCATAGAACAGTTTTCTGATCCGTGGCAGACTTTTCATAACCAAACCATGTTCATGCTACATGCCTCATTTAGAAATAAGGTCCTGGATTTGTTTTGACTGGTTTATCTGTTTGTCATCATTTCAGCTTATTTTGAAAAAATCTCAACAGGATCTTCTCCTTTATTGTGAAAGGTTTATGTGGAAAATAAACAAGCGGGTAGCGGAGCCACAATAATTTGTGCAACTGAAGTAGCTTTGAGTGTTTGAAGTCATTCAATAGTATATTAACTTTGGTTTAGTGTCATTGAACCACTGAATGAGTCCACTGAGCTTCAGCTGGCAGACGGCCTGATATTTATCTTGCACTGATCAGATCAGATATTCAGGCCTAGAGCAGGGCGATATGACCAAAAATATTTATCACGATATACATTTGAAAATTTGCGATAATGATATAACTGACGATATAATTGACACTAGACAAAATACTTTACAACTCCACAACTTTATTAGTGCAAAAAACCCCATCAATGTATTTTCACTTAAACAAGCAGCTGTTTTTTATGTGCATTAAAGTTATATAAAAATGTAACAGTGCAAATGCAAATTCCTTGCTGACAGTTAAACCAAAAGGCATTTCCAGTGGAAACTGACCGACATATCCTCAGCATAACCATGTATAATATCCACAAAACTTAAAAAGAGGTTATACACACACAATACGGTAATATTATGTTGAAACACAGTACGTATCACTCCGCGGGGCTCCTGCCTACGATAGATGCTCCGACAATCCATCAAGCGGTGCGGTTTCGTAGCTTAGCAAAGTCATACTAAAACATTTGACAGATTTTCGAGCGCCGTGTACGTAAAATCGTTTCGAGGTCAGTAAACACAACCAGAATTCATGCATAAGGCACACGGGATTATAAGGGACACTGTCAATTTTCACAAAAATCAAAGGATTGATTTTAAGTGTGCCTTATTTTCCAAAAAAGACGGTAATAACGACGCCCCGCTAGCATGCTCTACCAAAAATAGTGCTTTGTTGTGTATCTAAGGGACGAAAGCTAAACCACTTCCACACCACTGAAGTTGCAGCATTTTTACAAACCAATTCTGGTTCATTGGTTTCATTTAACGATCCACTTTTGCTCTTCTCATTCTGCGTCGCCGCCATGTGCGTTATGTAAACAAAGGCACTGCACATGTGTGTTTTACCCATATTCTATCGCAATATTTCATTTTCCTATTGTTGTCCAAAATTACACCGGTATTACCATGAACGGTATGATATAGCCCAGCCCTATTCAGGCCTTTAAAGTAACTTCCACAGTTACTTTAAAGGAAATCCCAGATTTAGGAGCTTGGATCAACTTTCCAAATACTTGGCTTATACCAATAAAAACGGGGAAATAGCTCCAAGGATTCATCCTGAGAATGAAGGAGTAGAGCGTTTCTTTGCTCTGAAGCAGGAGGAAACATATGGGCAGTGCCTTTTTTTTTTCTGAACACTGATTGGTTACTTTTCTTAACTGGTGAGTGGAAGAGAGGGGATGGGGGCTATGACACGCCCCGAAGTACAGTGTGCATATCCCTGATATCACTGTGCACCTCCTCTGAAAAGTAGATCCGGCAGGCAGATTTTCGAGTTCAGAAAAAGTGAGAGAGAGGGAACTGCAGAGGTTAAAGCAAAAAGGTTAATATGCTGATGTAAATGTGCAGGAAAACTCAGTTCACTCTGTAGTCTAAGAATAGATTGAGCTTTCAGTGCATTCAATCTGACTCAGTTTGCCCTGCCAGTTTCTGCAGCCACAGAGTGGCTCTGCCTGCATCTATTGCACAAACATCTCTATCATATGGCCATGTAAGGTAATATCATCGTCCAGGACAAAAGTGTAATCTAACTGTTAAAGAGATTCAGTTCTTAAGTGTGTGTCACTTCTTTTCACTAGCTGGCTAAACAAACCTGAAACCTCTGCGAGGTCTCAATTAGGGCTCTGTATCGTCACTGGTTTCTAGAATCGATTCGATCCACAATTTGAATCGGGGAAATTTAACCTCAGACAGTCAGAAATATTATCATTCTGATCATTCATCAGTACTGACACTTGTGAGACTTCATCAGAGAAAACACAGAAAAAGATGGAGATTTTCCTGGCCTGGCTTTTTATAGCAGATAACCTTAACAATATTCTGTAGTAGAACAAAAACCGAAGAAAACCATTAATCAACATATGAACATTACCTGATACTGCTGAAGTGAAGCAGAGCAAAGTTACAGAGGTTTAATTAGAGACACAGCCAAGCATTTTGCATTTTGGCATAATTTAAAACTTTACAATTGTATTGAACAGCAGGAAAGAGGCTATCTTGTCAGAAGTCATAAAAAAAAACAGTTGCTGACTGTAAACAACGGTAGACTGGTGCGTGATAAGCAAGCGAATAATGCAGAAAACAGAGTGTGGCGTGGGTGTGGTTGCTGGCCGGCTGCAGAGGAGGGGTGACGCAGTGAGCTCCCGGGGCGGCGCAGGGGCGGGGTGAACAGGTGTGCTGAGAAGTGAAGGTGATTGTCACTCTTTATATGTTCGCAGTGACAGTCGGAGGCGGAAGAGCGGACGTGACAGCAGAGAGCGGGAGTGACTGTGTCCCAGTGAACTGAAAACCGCAGTATTAATAAAAGTATTGCTGTCCTCACACCTGTGTCCTGTGGATGCTTTACAGGACAAACGTTACACAGAGATTTGAGTTTCTTGAAGTACAAGGAGAGAGACAGCGAGCTCTGCATGAAGTGTGATTTTTATCGTGTATGGAAGCAAAACAGCAACAGTAAGAAGGAAATTATGACGATGTTAATGTGAAGCGTAGTTTGGATCTTCTTTTGCTGCTGGTTCAGTCCAGTTTGGTTGGAGAGAGACTGGGCAATCGAGGGCAAAAAAGACGTAAACACAATGATGTGATAGCTCACTGATTCTGACACATCAGAATCAGTGAGCTATCAGCTTTCAGCACCAACAGAGTGTCTGTGTACACAGCATCAGATGAAAAAGGAGACATCTCACTGATTGTGATGCAGCGGTTCCACTCATTGTGTTTACGTCTTTGTGTGGAATCTGTGTATCTGCTCTTATTTGCTGTTTTAGCTGTTTGGTGGTTGTTGAAATAGTTTTGTGAGCTTTAGCCTGGGATTCTGCTGTTTCTGGCAAAATACATTTATATTTAAAAATCGATTATTGAAACCCACCTCTAGTGTCTGTAAATTTTCCACTTGCTTCTTTGAGTCAGATTTTCTGCTTCAGTCTCTGTTTGCTATCACACTGAAAGTGATTTGACACCTTCCTTTTATGACTGCTTCAGTCAGAAACAATGATAGAGAATATTAAAAAATACAAAAGCAAAAACCGCACTGATGCTGATAAGGGAGTTAAGTTCAGACTATTCATGTGTGAAATGTACACAGAAGGAAGTGTTATCATCAGTCAGTGACAGCATTCACTTTGCTCTGTCACCATGTAACCACATCCCTGTAATCAAAACAGTCTAAACCGTGTTTCAGGTTCCAGCCTGCCTCGAAGACAAGGAGTGTGAGCCAGTGCATGTGACTGACACCATCAAATATATTTAAAGTTAACCAGTTACTCCACTCATTTTACACTCATGCATCGTTCATATGCTTTGTTTCACGCTCACCAGTTCTGTAGTAAATCCCACACAGTCAGTCTATAAAGACTGGAATGTGTAAGTGTGTCTATCTGATGTTGTTAATTAGAGAAATCCAATCAGCTACTTGAATCTTTAGTTTTCATCTCAGAAAATTGACAACATCATTTTAGGGTTAGAAAGCTGCAATTTTACTGCAGAATTTCAAACAGTGCAACAGCTTTAACTTTCTCAGGAATTTCTTTGAGAATTTTTTTTTCTTTTTTTCTTTATTTCAAAATTTCTTTGTTTCACTTTTAACCAAAAAATGTGCAGTTGAAACATGAAACACAGGTTGATTAGCACGATTCTATCAATGCAGTGTCATTGCAGTCTATAGATATATATCTTTCACAGTTTGGACATTACATTAACATAAAATTGGTAAAATTTAGTGACATTTTGGACGTTCTCTAAGAGCTGTACAGTTCACTTCAGTCTATTTATGCATGAATGCATCATTACCTCTTTGTTGTTTGCTGGCACATACTGTGCATTCACACACAGTTAAAATGTGGTTTTATTTGCATAAACTTCTGAGGAGCATCAGTTCATTCATGTACAAGTAAACACAAAACCCCATTTGAGTTTTTATCTGATGCTGCCTGCCTCATGAACTGATGTTAGTTTCTCAGCAGCCTGACATCAGCTGAGGATGATCCTCTTATTATTAACATAAAGGACGGGTACTTGAGGGGGATATTTGATCATTTGACAAGTGAGTGACAAAAGCAAGGTTGAGAAACGGGTTAGTATACTCTGTATACCTATATATAGATATACAGAGGTGGAGAGGGTATATAAAAAAAAAATTTAAAAAGTGACTAATTAGTTTCTGTGTGTGCCTCAGGGTGATGGAGAGCTCCTCCTTAATAAACCTGCAGAGCAGTGAGGACGTCCAGCTTCAGGACCTCCTGGTAAGAGTTCATGGAGGACTTCAGCTTCTTGTAGCTGCTCCTGCTGATAGATGTCATTGCTGTCTTCTCCCTCTGCACTGGCTGCTACGTCTTCTTTGTTTCTGCTTTTCTCTTTGTCATGACTGTGAATCAGGCAGCTGTGCTGAAAATATGATTGTTCTCCTTATAATAAAAGCTGGAAGCTGAAAATCCTGCCTGTGCTGAGACATTTTTTCATGCATGATCTTCACAGCAAAAACAAACACAGGACAAAGGAAACTGTGGGTGACGTCATTTTTAGCTAAAAAATATTAAAGAGTCTTAATTTGAATTTATTATTTACCAAATTGAGTCCAAATGAGTGTGGATCATCACATACATACTATTGAACCAAAAATCCCAAAATGTGTCATCATTATTACTATTGTTAATATTATTTATCAGTAATATGGACAGACTAATGTTTTGGCACCTGCATTATTCTCATTTTCATTATCAGACTTTGTTCTGTTGTTGGCTGATTGTTGTAAACTTGTTATAACAGAGGGAAGATCATTCTGGGCAGCAGAAATGTAGAAACATGAAAAATGGAAAAACGCTGTTGACAGTAATTTATTAAAGTATCAGATTCATTCATTAAGGTCTGTTCTGGGTTGTTGGGGCCACTTTGTCTTCTCCTGTACAGTCCTGTCTGCCTCTCTGTCCTTGGCAGGTGATTCATTCAAGCACCCTGTGACTTCTGTGCTTCATAGGATTCCTGTCTGTCTGGACTTTGTTCAAAGTTTGTGTCTTTTTAAAAGAACGAACAGCTCATTTGACCTGCAGTGCCCTGCATTTACGTTGTCTGTCCATTACACCTCATGACAGACATTGTTAAGTGGAAATAAAGGTTGAAATACTTGAAAGGTGCACTTTGCCTTCAGAAACAGTAAAATGAGTAAAGTGAAGGGTTAAAGTGAGATTTTGCAGGTGCTAATATTCACTCCCTGCACTGACTGTATACTGTTCACACCGTCTTTATACCAGAAACTTCAGTCTGTATAAAGGTTGAATTGGTTTAAGCCTCATCGCTGACCATGAGCAGCATCTCCACTGTGCAACAGTGTAAAACAGTGTTTTACTGTAAATTCACCACAGTTTGCCAGACTAACCTGTAACTGCTTGTATTTGAATAACAAAATATACATACCTCAGTTTGTTTTGAAGACGTTTCATGATATAAAAAAAACACAACTTCCCATCATATCGATCCAGTATCTGAATTTATATAAAATGAGGATTTGCCAGGTAAACTTTAAATTTCTAGTTAATCAAATACTCCTGAGCAGTGCTCATCTAAATAACCTCCGTTCTCCTGTCTTTGTCTTTCTCAGTCTGAGTGAAGTTCTCTCACACTCTTTTCTCTTTTTCTTGATGTTTGTTGAGCTGATAGAAACTTCTCATTTAAAATTAGCTGCCACTTAGAAAAGGTTACCCCCTTTATGCTCGCTCCTTCTCTGGTTATCGATGGTTACACCTTGGTGCAGTAAAGAGGATGTATCTTAAGACGGCTGATTAATTTGTTTTATCAAGTCATCTACAAAATTATTTTTATAGAGTATAGGAGCCGTGGCAGTTCGTCTGGAAACAACAACTGCAATCCTGAAATACAATTTCTACTTTATTCTCAAAATTATCATTTTAACCCTCAATGTGTCTCTAATACTAAAATACTACATACTATACTAATGTTTGAATGCGCGCAGTGACGTGAAATAATAACTTCCCGTCAAATGTGTTAAACCTAAAGTAACGAGCCGTCTTTGAAAACGTGAGGAGTAGAAAATACAGATACTTGTGTTAAAATGTAGTAAAAGTAGTAAAAAAAAATTACATATACCTGAAATTTAAACTGAAGTACAGTATATATGTATAACGGTCGAATTTTGCATTACATGAACTTATTTCAAGCTGCAGCAGTGATTGGATTTCCTGCAGAGAGGAAAGGAGGCCGAGCTTTCTCCCGTGGGCCACACGGAAGCTGCAGCGATTCTGCATCGTGGAAAATTATTTTTTACATTCAAAAGTAACCTAAAATCATTGGCAACACTAACATACCAAGTTGTACCTAAAACATTTATTCAGTGACATTAATGTCCCCATTAATGAAAACAAATAATTCGCATTATTTTTGTGATTTTAAAAACGTTTAAATGTTGGTGTGATTTTGTTTTTCGTGTTGAATTCTTACTTGCTGAAGGCTCCATGAAGAGCACGGGAACACTGGATACTGGTGTTAACAGAAGGACTGCATGTAGACTGAAGAATACTTATTATGGATTATTAAAGTAATTATTAATTACTCAGACATTCATTGAATAGTTTATTTAGTGACACAGTCTGTATAAATATACATGCAGTTCGATAAAACGTTAAATAAACAAAAGGCTTATTAACGGAATGTTTCAAAAAAATGCAAACTTGAAGATTAAATGAACGGATTAAATACATATTAATATGAATTCCCTTTTCCTGCATCCTCAAACACATTCAGAGGGTATGCTTTTAGACGCTGAAAATATACAGCTAGCAGTAATATATTTAACCGGTTGCAGCAACTGATGTGAGCAGGAGCAGGAAGGTAACGCATCTGCGCTGGGTGGTTCACCAGCATCCAGCACAAGGCCGACACTCCAAATCTTCTCCTCCACAGGACTGACGGGAATCAAAACTTCTCCAGGCTGGCAGTCCAAATTCCTCCTCTGCTGACAGCTACTCGCGTTTCTTATCGATGTTCGGCTGGAGTTTCTGTGTCGGCTGCAGAGAACAGATAACACACATATAACAATAATAATAATTATCTGAATTCCGGGGGCAAGACACACGTTGATAAAAGCTCCTTGGTGCTGTGTCCAAATATAACCATTACCCCTACCATACACATACTCTGAATCTGCTCACGAGGCCTCGGTCTCTCGTTCGCTTTTCTCCTCCATGCTCTCGCGTGCAGACTTACACAGCACCCACCCTCCCCCTCAGCTAAACAGCCAATCACTGTTAGTATGCAAATGAGCCGGTGTCAGGTTTCTCAGTTAGGGCAAGGCAAAAATGAAGCAGCAAATCTCTGTCGTCAAAATCACAGCGACTCGTCAGATAATTAACAACTAAAAAATACATCTATATTTGTACAGTCAGTGGGAGACTATCCATTGTTCTTCTCACAGTTTCTTTCTTTAAGCCTGTCTGCTGCACAGAGCCAACTGGAGGACCTGTGTCTGTCCCGCACACTGCAAATAACGCCATACTGTTCTCCTCGTTAGATTTACTGATGTAATCTCAGCGATTTTAGCAAAGCTTGTTCGCTTTTGTTACATAAAAGAAAAAGGATTTTGCATCTTGCCCCGTGCAGTCTAAAACACAATACTCAAAACATGTTTCGGAAATGTAGACTTGAAGATTAAACTGAATAAAATGCAAATCAATATGAATTCCTTATACTAAACTTCATAAAACCGATTCAGGGATTAACGTGTGGCAGCACACACACACACACACACACACACACACACACACACACACACACACAAAACATCCCTTGTTTCGGCATATTCCAGACAAACACCCAAGAAATTACGTGTCACGACGCCTCAAGGTCATCGTGCTCTAAGCATTAAAAAAAAAAAATTAAGTGTTTGTAGATGGGGGCCGTGTTAGTAGTTGGGCTTGAAAGGGCGACTGCATTCTCCACATTCCATCTTACTACTATTTCGATTTTAATTGCAAAACGGATACAGTTTTTTTTATATATGTAGGCCTATTTGTGGTACTGATACTCCGTCATACTGGTCTAATGTCAAATCTGGCTCTAAAAAGAGAGGACATGGCTACTCGCCTCTGTCAGTGCACCCCAGGGTGGCTGTGGCTACAATGTAGCTTGCCATCACCAGTGTGTGAATGGGTGGATGACTGGATGTGTAAAGTGCTTTGGGGTCCTTAGGGACTAGTAAGGCGCTATATAAATACAGGCGATTTACCATTTTACTTACCGATGCTCTCTTGTTGACCTTCAGCCTCACAACAGATGGACACCCCTCATCTTTTCTCCGTTTTCCGCTTGTCTGGTGCAGGAATAACGTTCTCAATCTTCTTTCTTAACCTGTTTCACTGTTAAAAAAAATCTTCCATCACTGGCCCAGTCAGGTGACACAGAGAATCGGCCATCAATTCCGTTTCTTTCGTCTTTGTAGGAATTTCAGTCAACTACAACCTGCGTTTTTTTTCTTCCACCTTGCAGACACAGATTTATTGGTTATTGGAAAGTAACACGGTAGTAATGCAGATTGTCCTTCTTCCACAGTTACTTTAAAGAAATCCCAGATTTAGGAGCTTGGATCAAATTTCCAAATACTTCTTGGCTGATAAAAATAAGAACGGGGAAATAGCTCCAAGGATCCATCCTGAGAATGAAGGAGTGGAGTGTTTCTTTCACCATCATCCCCTCAAAACTTGCCACGAAGCTCGTCGACCTTGGGCTGGGAACACAATATCAAACCATATTAAAATAGCAGACCACACTCTTTTAACTATACAGCTGTGCTCACAAATGACCCACTGGGTCACATTAAGGTCTGATCTGCTGTGCTCACTACTTGCTTTGTGTTTTGGTCCAAAGCCGAGCTCGGCTCTAAGCTGGTTTACATGTTTCATTCTTGCAGTTTCATCAGGTCCTGATTGTGTTGTTCCTCATTTGAGTTTTCCGACAAACACTTCAGATTCACACAAGTTTGTTTGTTACAGGAGTTTCGATCTTAATCCTGACCCCCTCTTTGTGCTTCTGTGACTTGTGGGGCCATAAATCGGTCACCATGGTGAACAACTGGAGGATGAAAGTCCCCCGTCTGACTTTCTGAGGTCAGCCGTCACTGTTAATGTTTATCTCATATAATGTCACATCTAAAATCCTGTGTAAATATGAATGGATGGTGATTAAATTAAACAGATAAAATGTATTTTTCTTTTTTTCAGTGTTCACCATCACTCTGCTCTGCAGCTGGTCTCCTTTTCCACTTCACGGTCACTTGATGTTGAAGAGGTGAGTGTGTTAGAGGAAATGTTAATGTCAGGTTTAGTCTGTATGCACTCAGAGGTCATTTGTATCTGCTGCTGCTGCTGCGGTTGTAATGATGTAAACCCTGATTGGTTGGATAGTTTGAGTGACAGCATTTACTGAGGCAAAGCAGAACAGCTGCTGATCCTGAGCTACTCTTACAAATGAAAGATCAGTGAAGAGCTTCCCTCACACAACATATCCTCTACTGCAGCGGTCCCCAACCTTTTTTGCGCCACGGACCGGTTTATGCCCGACAATATTTTCATGGACCGGCCTTTAAAGTGTCACAGATAAATACAACAAAATAAAACCAGTACCGGTACAGAAAAAAAGAAGATTTATTCATAACACACGTGAAAACACCCAGGAAAACCGTGTTAATGATAAAAACGATAACAAAATAACGCTGAAAACCGATAAAAACCCCGAAAACCATACATTTCACACCTGAGCCTCAACTCTCGCCGTACCAAACGACTCACGGACCGGTACCGGTAAAAGAATGTGATACTAACACCGTGATTTTATAGTGAGGAAGGGGAGTTGAGATTAAAAACACATCAGCAGCTGAAAAATAACGCTCCCCGTTTAATTACTGAAATTATATTTTGTTCTATCATCAGTTTATTAGTATGTGTTTTATACAAAGAGAGCTACAGTTATTAAAAATCATGCATTCTGCATGAACCTGTAGTTTTTACCATTGAAAAGAAATTATTTACTCTCGATCTAGTGACTTAAAAAACTGAGTTTATCCTTAATGCTGAGTATAATAGGCCCTCATTAATAAACAGAGCCAGGAGGCCGATCTTAGTGCAACAGCACCTCTCGCTGGCCTGTACAAATCATTTTACTTGGCTCAACCCGAGGCCTTTCAGGCCATTAACTCCAAACAGTTCATTTGGGTATTTTTTTAATGTTTTTTGTGCTGCAGTAAAAGTGGAAAGTGTATGCTTCAGTTTTTAATGTGTGTATCGCACATATCTAGCATTCATTTCATTGTTTAGGGAAATACCTTTAGTAATGAATGACACTGACAGAAAGGTTTTTTTTATTTTCAAAAAAAGAAGAAGACAGATTTAAATAGCTCTATTATTATCTTTTTGACTTTCCGATCAATCTGGATGGTCAGATGGGACAAGCTCCGCCTACACAAGTCGTGTGTCGGCAGCCGCCTCCCTGCCAATGTCAGCGAGTATGGTTCACTGCATTCTTTTTACACACTCTAACAGAGGTTAACACATCATTTCTAATACAAAAAAAAATCCTTAGACGGTTTCGTATTTCACAAACATTTGATCTACTGCCTTTGCAAGAGTTTGGTTTGTTCTATGAACCGTGTGTTTGCCCATATATGTGAAAATTGGATTATTTATAATGTAGCTGCTGAGATCTGTTAGGAGTTATGTAGAGCATTTTCTTTAACTGTTTACACATCACCACAAATATCAGTATTGTAAATTTCCCTGATATGATTTTAAGATAACCTTTATTAGTCCCACAAGTGGGAAATTTGTTTTGTTACAGGAGAAAGTGGACAGTGCAAAGTCACATGGCAAAAATTAGAAAGAAAAACCCCCACTGGAATAGGATAAGATAATAAGAATAAGATACTGTACACAATAGGATAAAATAGAATAGAATAGAATACTATATACAATAGAATAAAAATACAACCGAATAAAATACAACGTTGTCAAAAAACATGTGTGGATGTGTGTGTTTGGTGGGAGATGTTGTCCAGCCGGGATGACAGATTAGCCACCATTCTCCTGTCACTCATCAGCTCCACTGGGTCCAGAGGGCCTAGAACAGAGCTGGCCCTTTGGATCAGCCTGTTCAGTCTCTTCCTGTCCCCTGCAGGGATGCTGCCACTCCTGCAGACCACATTGTAAAAGATGGCTAAGGCCACCACAGAGTCATAGAAGATCTTCAGGAGGTTGAGGTTGCATCCACACCTGAGGGAGCAGCTTCACCACCAGTTGAGTCTAAATAAAGAGACACTCAGCTGTTGTGTGCAGATTTGAAAATAAATACTGAATTTATTTAAAAAAAAGATATAAAAATAGGAGCCTGGAGCCTACCCCAGCTGTCTTAGGGTAAGAGGCAGGATACACCCTGCACAGGTCGCCAGTCTGTCACAGGGCTAACACATGGAGACAAACCAATCAGATCAAAATTGTGTTGATATCTGGTGAACGCAGTAGCCGGGTCATTGCAGCAGATTTCAATGCAAGACACCCTACGAGACCACCCATCTCCCATGCTACAGTTAGCAAACTGCTTGCTAAGTTCCGTGAAACTGGTTCAGTGTTTGATTTGCCAAAATGTGGTCGCAAGAAAACTGTCACTAATGAAGAAACATCAGTGGCTGTCCCAGCTTCATTCAGCAAGAATGAAGCTGCGTAGCACTCGCCGCATGTCACTGGAGAGTGGCATTAGTCGAACACCCCTTCGGCAGATATTAGCTACTCACAAATGGCACCCTTACAAACTCCAGCTACTGCAGCATCTCAACGAGGATGACCCAGATTGGCGCACAGAATTTGCAGAATGGGCAAAACAAAAATTGGAACAGGACCCTCAGTTCACGCAGAAGATTTTGTTTAGTGATGAGGCAAAGTTTTATGTGAATGGTGACGTTAACAAACAAAATCACCGCTATTGGTCTGACACTAACCCACATTGGATGGATCCCTCCAAGACTGTTGGAACAACAAAAGTGATGGTTTGGTGTGGTATATGGGGTACAACGATAGTGGGTCCATTCTTCATCAATGGAAACCTCAAGGACACTGGATATTTGAAATTGCTACATGATGATGTGTTTCCCTCTTTATGCACTGAAGCTGGCACGTTCCCTGAGTTTTTCCAGCAAGATGGTGCATCACCACATTATGGGTGCCAGGTCCGTTCATTCCTAGATAAACAGTTTCCTGGAAAGTGGATTGGTCATCGTGGGCCAGTTGAATGGCCCCCAAGGTCTCCCGATCTGACCCCCTTAGACTTTTATCTTTGGGGTCATCTGAAGGCAATTGTCTATGGTGTGAAGATACAAGATGTGCAGCACCTGAAACTACGGATACTGGATGCCTGTGCTGGCATTTCTCCTGCGGTGTTGCTATCAGTGTGTGAAGAGTGGGAGAAGAGGGTTGCATTGACAATCCAACACAATGGGCAGCACATTGAACACATTTTATGAGTGGTCAGAAACTTGTAAATAAAGTATAAAGTTACGTTGAAACCAAGCACACCATTGTTTTTCTTGTGACATTACCAATAAGTTTGATGTGTCACATGGCCCTCTTCCTATTGAAAAAATAAAAGTTGTATCACTGCAACTCTCCTCTCTGTAAGTGTGAAATGTTTAACTACAGCAAAATCCTATCCTTACTGTGGTGTTTTTTCATCAGCCACATACAGTAACAGGAAAAAATGACTTCCTGCCAAAGATTTTTCCCCCCTCTGACAAGCAGCAGCAGGATCAGGCGATGTACTTTCAGTCATGCTATTGTTACTTTGTGGCAACACTGATGACTAAAGGATTTACCAAAGAACTAATTTTTTGTGGTCGCAATTCTCTCTCTGTAACAGCACAGTTCAGCACAAATGCACACCAACAAACAAACAAAACTTAATAAAACACATAAAAAGCAGTCACAGTATGCTCCCATTGAATAATCTGACAGTCAGAAATATATATACTCCTCCTGTTTTCTCTCATATGATGATGAATCCAGTGGATCATTGTAGCCCAGTGACTGTAAGATATTTTATACAGTCACTGGTGAGCCACTCCACACACACATATCAAGTTCAAAGGTCACAGAAATGGTACACCCGCTATGTCTTTGTTTAAAATTAGAGTTATTGCCAATAGGTTTGGGGGAAATACATTGATGGTAGGCAAAGCACTTTATATTACAGGGTAAAGACCTACAACAACTTTAAGGTAAGCTAATGGCTCACTCTCACTGGCTTTGACAGTTTATCAGCATTCATTGCTGTATTATCAGAAATAGACTGCAAACTGATCCCAGTCAATCACAGACTGATTTCATATTGACTGTCTCGTGGCAACAATTATGTCAGGATTTGTTGACAGTGTTGGTGTGTTTGATCGTCTCATTTTGGTGCAAAAAATAGTTGATCTGACTGGATGAAACTGATGTTGACAAAGTTTAACTTTGAGGACATAATTTGCAGAAACAAAGTGATAAATCACAGTTGTTGTTTTTGCAATACTCAGAATATCGCAAAATGTTTCAAAAATGCAACAATATACTATCATGAGTGAAGTATGGTGATAGGATCCTATCGTGTGCTGTCTGGTGATTCCTGCCTCTAGACTTTGATCTTTGCTGATTGGCAACATTAACGTCCATCAGCACAGCGTTTCCCACTGAGAGCTGTGGACTGGCTGCACCTTGTTGACAGGCTGAGTGACACTTGGAGAGATGACTGACCTCGGTCTCAGGAGCTCAATTCTGCACTGAGCCTCAGCAGGCAGACAGACTCCCTGACATTTATTAACTGTACTTACTGCACGGGAGCAGAGAGTCCAAGATGAGTCCGTCTCTGTGTTGTGACTTTATGAGATTTCCAAATCACTGCATTTAGATTTTAAAACACAGAGTTTGTAAAACTGTGATTCAGATTAATTAAATTTTAACTCATTGTTCTCCTGCTGGGCCCCATCTGTTGGTTCATGCTCACCGCTCTGAGACTGTGTGGCTTGTAGAAGCATCAGTATATTCTCAGCACAAAGCAGAGCACGTTACTTGACAGCAGTGTAAACCACAGCCATTCATTTCCCCTCAGGAGTGGAAATCAAAATGATTCAAGTCTTAACATTTATTGACGGCTGTGTGGGAGCGCTGAGTAAACAAGTGCTGCTGTGGAGCTAATTTGGAGCTAACTGCTTTATGTTTCCTTTAACAGGGTGATTCTCTTCAGTATTACTGGTCAACAACTTCACATAATCCAAACTGTGACTGTGAAAGCAGTAACAACAGTAGCTCCTGTTACATGTGCTAATGTGTTGTTGGCTGAGGCTCAGGAGGTTACAGAGCAGATCACTTTCTAGTCTCCCCGTCTAAATGAAAGTGTTGTGTAAAAAACACCAGTCTGATATCCTTTTACTGTCTGATATGTTGTACAGGGTGTATCAGAAAGAAACCTCAGGTCAGCTGATCACATGACCCAAGTTAAAGTCCTCCTGGAGCTCAGTGCACTGGACCCAGCTCTAACTCCAGATGACGATGATGACGGTCAACCTCTTGGTGAATATGAAGGCTGTCAGGAGGCTTGTTAAGACTCATCATAACTCTGCTGCTCCCTCTCTGCAGGTGCTGTATTCAGCTGACATGATGCTGCTCATCTTCATCTTCAGCTGTGTGGGTGGAGCAGCAGCAGAGGTGAAGGCTGAGGATGGTGTGGATGATCAGGTGTGTTTGGCTGCTGAGAAACAGACGTGTGTTTCATTGGTGTAGTTTTCACAGCATCAGGTCCTGTTTGTGTTTTACTCTGTAAACCATCAAACGCTTTACATTCACATGTGTGTTTGCTGCAGGAGCTTCACTCTGAGTCCTGACCTCCTCCTTGTGCTTCAGTGACTTCTGGCTCCATGATTTGGTCACCATGGCAACCAGCTGGATGATTGGAGTCCCTCCTCTCACTTTCTGAGGTCATTGGTCACTGTTAGGGTTCAGACTTTGACAGTGAGGAGTTTGTCCACTGTGTGTATATTTTAACTCATAACAAACTTTATTTACTCCATTTAAAAAGCAAAGTAGAGTGTTGTGTTCATGACCTGGTAAAATAAATAAAAAAAACTGTAATGATGATGTTAGATCAGCCTTCACAGATCCTCCAGCCATGACTTTGTCCTCAATATGTGCTCATAAAAAACCCACTGTGAAAAAAATGTAGTCGACATCCAGTGATGATGAGCTGATGTTTCTAAACAGGAAAAGGAGGAAACTGAGATTCTGGGTTCATCTGATTCTCAGGAGCAGACAGAATTTCATGGTTTGATCCGAGAGTTGAAGCTTTCGTACATGTTTCAGGATGTCAGTGGAGCCGGTGGAGCTTTTGTTAGCAGAGATGGGATCAGATCTGAAGAGGCAGAGGAATCATTTCAGAGACTGTGTCTAAAGTTGTGTTTTCAACACTGGTGTGTTTTGAGCTTTGAGCACACTTTTAGCTAAATGCAGTGATCTGATTGGTCAGATTTGTTTATTTGTACAGGAAAATCATGAAAATGAAACTTTTATAGGAAAAAGTAAATGCCTCAAATTTGTGCTGTGACATCAGACGATGTGTGAACGGCTGCATTAAAATTCATGAGTCTGAAAAACATTTTTAACACATGAGAAGTTGACACAAATTTTGCACGTCTGGTGTGTAACAGCCTTTAACCTGCTGTGAGCCAGACTTTATGACCAGAATATCACTGCTGGGCCTCAATGACGTTCTCGAGAACATCGTAACCCAGGATTTTTAAATTGATATCACAGGCCACAACCTTAAAGTCAAGGTCAAAGGTCAAGTGTTCTGAAAAGCTTGTGAACTCAGTTTGATGTGTTTCAGTAGAGCTTCCACAAATAACAGGCGATGAAGTAAAATCACTGTTCAGTCATGCGTGCAGGTAAGAATAGACTGTGACTGAGAGCGTTCATGCGTTTAAGGTGGAATAGATTGTGTTCGCTCTGGTGATTCAGCTGTTTCAGGGCTGATCAGCTGTTCTACAACTTTTACCTCAGGGGATTTGTGGCACCTACAGATTCTCCTGTACCTGCCAGCACACTGACACTTTGACTATCACAGGCCTGTGTGTGCACATGTGGACGCTCTGTGTAACAATGATATTCATTTTAGCACTACTTACTACTGACACGCAAGAGAGGAAAACCAGGTTTCATTTCTGTGCTTATATCTTACTAAATGCAGGGTAATGACTGTGTGATGTGTTGAATTTAATGTAGTGGACTGTCTGAGTGGGTTTGCTGATAAGCTGAGGTAGTAGAAGATAAGTAGCTCTAAGATTTACTGTCTCTGCTGCACTGAACGAGTCCTCTGAGCTTCAGCCGCAGACAGAAATGATGTGGATGATGTTGAAGCTGATGGGAGTGGTGGGAGGATTGTTGTTGTAGGTGTGACAGCATAAGTGAGTGATTGAAGGAGAATAATTCGTTGATTAAGATTAAATTAAATGTCTATAGATGTCTGTGAAATACTCAGCTTGGTGGCTGGCGTTGAAGTGTTTTCACAAGCTTTCCTGTTTTGACTTTGCATTTTCTCCCTGCATGAAACACATTCATAATGCATGACTTGGTGATCCTGAGCTGGCTGTGGATGTGGGGTTAAATGTGGCTCATCAGCTGCTTTGCACAGTGCAAACCCTTCATAACCCTTCATTTGCAGTTCTGCTAAATTAAGCCACCGTTTTTACTGCTGCTCTGGTCAGTGCATCACGTCTCAGTTCACATCAATAATGCTCAAATATTTGCTGCCTCTCAGTGAATGAGTCAGCTGCAGTAAAAGCCTGGTCTCAATCACAGTAATTACAGGACAGCTTTTTAGCTAGTGGTCATTTTTAGTTGGCTTGTGCTGCTCAAATGTGCACACCGTCATGTGAATGATGTCTGTGGCGTGTGTGGGATCAGAGAAGGTTTACTTGGAGTTTTTGCTTATTAATAATTGTTCAAAAAATGCCAGCACCTTCCAAATCTGTGACCTTCTCTGAGAAACAGAGAGCTGCAGTCTGCTCTTCCGGTTTTCTTGTATGTGTGGATCTAAATATCAGGATGGAGCTTCATGAATGCCACAGAGTTTGCATGAATCACTGTGATATGATCATTTTCTGTCCACTGTCTGATAACAAACACTGACCAGGATTAAAATGGAACTTTGGTGACATGTGAATGCAGTTGGTCAGGATAAATTAAAGGTGGTAAGTGTGTGTGACTTTATTTAACTGAAATCTGTGGATTTACCTTTTATTTCTTGGCATTCTTTAAATCACAAAGCTTAAAATGCTCATGGAAATGAACCCAGAGTTTAAAAAAAAGAAAAGAAAGAAAAACATAAAAACTCTTTGGAAGCAAAATGTCTCTGTTCAGTGAAACTTCTGTCCCACTGTGACGACTCTTAGAGAATAGACTGAGTCTGTATTGATCTCTCAGTGCATTATGTGCTGAGTCAGTTGAATCTGACAGTGTTTGCTGCCACGCACTGCTCTAGTGTCTGCACACACCTATCTAACAGATGGCCATATAAGGTAATGTTTACATCCAAGACAGTGTAACCAGCAAACAAAGAGAAATAAATCTGTGAGAGATTCTGTTCTTGAGTGATTCATGCAGGCAGATCCTGATTATATCAGCATATAATAATTTAATTTCTTATTTCCTCATGTTCACAGAGTATCTTCACTCCACATGTAGAGTTGGCTCCACTACCCTGAAGGCTGAACTTTCTTTGCATTAGCTGGCTCATAAAACCTCAGTCAATATAAACTTCACAAACACCTGGCAGGAGTTTGTGGAGGACCTGAGCTTCCTCCTCTCCCTGGGAATCGTCTACTACGTCAGTGAGGTCCTGCCTTTCTCAGGGTGGAGGCAGTAAAATAAATGAAGATCCTAGTGTAGAACAAAAACCCTGTTTGATCTGTTACAAGCTTTATATTGCTGATGTTTTGTATCTTTGATTTTCATTGTTTTCTCCCCACTTGTTATTTACTCAAATGTTTTTGGTATGAACTTTTTTTTTTTCCTTGTTGTCTTGATTTTACACAAATACCTGCAGCTGTTGTTTAAAAATGTCTCACTATGTGCAATAAATGAATAAAATCTCTTAATGACTGTAATCTTCATCAGGTTAGAGTGTCAGTTTGTTATTATCTCAACTTTATTGGCACACAGCAACTTCCCTGAGTTTTTTTATAAAGAGCAAAGTAAACAGAGTGAAGACTGTAAATCTGTACAAACAAAACAGGACATGTGCTCGCTGTAAATGAATAATTTTAATATAAAAGGGGAGTAAATAAGTAAGCAGAATAAACAATAAAACAGTTCTGAAGAATGAAGAGTTTTGTAAAGTGGTCTGAAGAGCTTTGAAAGAAAGCGACTGGACGTTCACCTTCTACACTATAAGGGTTGAGTTGTTTTTTGTTTTCAGCTCATCATTTATAAAGTCAGGGTTCCCGTTTGACTTTAGCATGTGTTGTTGGTCACAGTCTGATTCTCTGCCCTCTTCAGCCCCTCCTCCTCCTCCCTCCTCTGTGCCGTTGCAGAGGTGTCCATCACCTTTGTTGATGGTAACATTTTTTAAGTTTATTTCTTGTTCCTGCTCTGAGGATCCTCCACTGAAACCTCGAGTGCGCACATTGAATTTCCTGTTCCTCAGAAACCAGCAGAGCCAAACCAGTACAGCTGCCGTTATGAAGAATGTTCTCCACGACCAGTCAGAGCACTCTGATGGCTGCAGAGGACAAGAAGACAGAGCAGAAATGTTAGTTAGCAGTTTTAACTGACTTTTAATGCTTTCAGTTAAAGTGAAAATAAAACATTTTACACCGTAAAGCTTAACGTAAGGATGAGATCTTTATGTGCTGCGACGAGTGGTGAGACTGAAGCTTGGACAGCAGATGTGGTGACATTAAAATTGCAGAAAATTGTAGAATTTTGGCCAAACAGGAAAAACAGGGGCTTCTGGTTTTTATGGAGCTTCTGCGACCATTATGACACTGACTATGAGGCTGCTTCCACCGAGTTATCAAAGCCCATGACTGCCATAAAGGCTTCCCCCGATCATCAGAATACATTTCTTGTTGATCTGGGCTCTGTTATCTGTGTGGTTGTGTGGAAGAATACCTTAGTGAACCTTTAATGTTCACAGTGAAGTCTGAAACTAATGCAGTCGGTGTTCTTACCCTCTCTGTGGTTGTAGGCTGTGATGTGGTGCTCGGTGGTGTTGGTGGTGTGGAGACGTGCAGGCGGACAGCGGAGCGGTGTTTCTCCACTTTGTCGATGTCACAGTAATAAACTCCTCCGTCGCTCGCCTTTGCTCGCTTTATGATGAGGGACAGGTTTGCTCGTTGGTGCCAGTCTGATGGTATTGAGACCCGGCTTTCATCAAAGCTTTTTCCATATGTGGTTTTCCCCGACCGGACATCCAGCTCCAGCACCACTTCTCCATCTCTCCTCCAGCGCACAGACTTCACCCACTGACCTGCTGTGATGGAGCGGCACGGGAGGATGGCATCCTCGCCCTCGTGTACAAAAACATCAGAAGGTATGAATACCTGCAGCTGTGCACTCTCTTCTTTCTTGTTGTTGCAGTCAAACTCGTAATAGCCTTCATCTATGATATCTGCACTTGTCAGTATCACAGAGTCGCTGCTTTGGAAAAACCTGTTAATATAACCTGGAGCCGGCTTCCAGCTGCCGTCAAGATCCCCGACTGAATGGAGGCTGTTGTCCTGCAGGCGACGTTTCAGCGTGCCTCTTCCTTTCATGCACTCGTCTGTGAGGGGAAACTTTACACCATCTCCTGCAGCGGCTTGAATCAGTTTCCCAGAAACGCCGCTGATAAAAAGAAGAGGAATGAGCGTAGAGATTGAAAAACGTGTCATCTTGTCAGTGTGGCAGCAAAGTGAGTCACACAGTAGCTGACTCTTTTTATCTGCAGATGCCTCTGGTTATGACTCCTTGTGCCAACCAATGCACCGCCCTCAGAGAAACCACAGGAAACCACAGAGTGGGTGAGTGCTCAAAGTGCCTGTTGGTGTATGAGGTGAGATTGGTACCCAGCATAGACTTTTAAGCCGGCGAGGCATGATAGCGGATGGCGCTCAGGTGCGTCCGCCTCCCTTGCAGCCGCCTCACAGACCATGTCCTACCACAAACACCTTTATTCATCTTCACAGTCTGAACTCTCTTTGACAAGATTTCTTTTAATACTTCTCCACGCTTCTTGATGGACATTCAAAGTCTTTGTTTCTGCCTTTAGATGATCCCACATGTTGAGTCCCAGGATCTGGGGAGGCCAATCCATGACTGATAGTGTTCCACTGTGTGTTTTTCTATCCAGGTATGATTTTACTGCACTGGCTGTGTGTTTGGGATCATTGTCATGCTGAAATGAGGCTGCTGTATAATTTTGGCACACCTCAGTGTGTTCCTCCTATTTCTAGTTTGGCTTCCAGTCACCTGTTTGGAAGAATTAATCTGTTTTTTTGACAGGCTGCTGCTAACAAAGTGCCCAGAGAAACAGTTTTAAACCATTTCACTGCCCATTCAGGAGTTAGCTACCTGAATGATTCATAGGTCAGTGTTAGTAACTTAACAAAAACCAAGAACATTTCCTTAACCTCCGAGGCCCTCCTGTCCACATATGTGGACATCACATTTTGAGTTGTGCCTGATAAAGTGCCTGATATCTGCTTACGAGGACATTATACTGCCATTGTTTTATCAAAATGTTAAATGAATATCCTCATATGTGGCTCTCATTTTTCTTAGAAACAAAAATCAGGTAAAAAAAAAAATCTGGCAATTCTTTGTTTTTACATTCATCAGGTCCCAATATGTTCAAATATCACAGAGAAATTAAAAATGCATGCCGTGGAAGAGTTCGGGTCTTAGGAGGTTAAGAAGCCATAAAACACTTTACTTTTACGTGTTTTTTTCCTGACCTCCTTTATTTCACAGTATATAGGAACAGTTAAGAGAGGTTAGTAACATCTGAAAGACTCAGACTGATGCAGAGATCTGAACTCTGATCCGTTCAGTTCTTCTGGTTACTTACTTACTTACTGAAGCTGCTTCTTTGTCCGTCTTACTGTTCAGTGGTGTGAAAAAATGTTTGACTCCTTTGTGATTTTTTTAAAAATGTTTGTCACTTGTTTCAGATCACTAAATTTAAATATTACACAAAGATAACATCAGTAGTTTATTATTACAATTATTATTAATCCAAACCTATATGGCTCTGTGTAAAAAAAAAAGGATGTTTGTGTGTGACTATAACTGTGTCAGTAAAATAAACATAGCTTCAAGACATGTTTTACAGTTTTCTGTAATAAAATCAGAAATAAGATGGATTAATATAGTCATGAGCGGACCCTTTATTAAGAACTTGAAACTGTTCATCTGCTGCAGTGTCTCTTTGGCCAGCACCAGTGTGCTCTTCCTGGTATCACGTGTTCATGTGAAGCAGAGAGAGCTTACCGGCAATGACTAAGACACAGTTGTGGTGTTTGTAAGTTGTCTCTTCACCACACGTACTTAAATGCTATGAAGCTTAACTTATTTTAATTTCATTTTTTGTTCTTGTTTACTTCAATGGAAACGACCTGTCTATAAATGGTCACGAAACAGAAAAAGTTTCGATGCTTCCTGTTTAAAGCGTAGCGACTCAAACTGTGTAAAACCTCCCACATCTGTGCGACTGACAGTAACATCAGTGGCTGACTAGCTGATTCTCTGTAGATTGACATCATCTTTATGAGTTGTGAGTGGCATTGCTTTCATACTGAATCACAAAAAATATCTTAGCTTCAGTTTTGTTTGTTTAAATAAATCCAGTTTTTAATGTAACTGTGTCAGACCTGACATATCTTTCTTTTGTAAGAAAATAAAATCTGAAAAAGTAAAAGTATCATTACTTTTTCTTCAAACTACAAATAGTCTGGTTTGATGATGTTAATAGTGGCTTTATGGTTGAAAACATTTGGTTAACACAACTTTGTATCTGCACTGACTGTATAGTCAGTTAAGATTAGGCTGGAGTTTATCAACATCACTGTGTTTAAAGATTTGAATTTTTAATAAAATGTCTGTAGACACCTGATAGCCTCATAGGCTGAACTGACTTTGGAGATCTAACAATTTTCACTTTACTAGTCAATCCTGATCACTAAGGAGGTCTTAGCTTTGGCAAGTTAAGAGACACCGTAGATCCTTCAGCAGCACCGACTAAAAGATTTAAGTGTATGTATACATTTGACCTTGTGTGGATTAGAGGAAAGTGTAGTGGTTTTCACAGTCACCTAACAAGCAAAAGATCCTCAATTTGATCCTGGGAGGAGACATTATTTCCCTTTGGATTTGTGTCAGCAAAGGCAAAAATCTGCCAAGTCAAACATGTGGAGCTATGCTGTGTGGTGACCCCTTGTGAAGAAGCAGCTTTTTATATGCTGTTAAAGATGTATGCTGTAAAATCATTTTACCCAGGAAAATGGAGACTTCAAATAAATTATTTAAAGCCCAAAATTACCATGACATTCAGTAACTTTTTTCTTTTTTTAACTTTACTTTTTTAACTTGTTTTCTTTTTTTCTTGCATCCACGATGAGAATCTGTGAAGCCAACAGCAAGATAAACATGATTCGCAGAGCTAAAATCAGCATATGAAAGCCCTCAAGCTGGAAAAGTCAAAGTTCCTTTTTAACATTGGTTTACATTTTGTTTTGGTTGTGAAGATTTTGGATGTGAGTTTGTAAGAGATGTAACACTAACTGCACATCTAGCAGATTTAAAACAGCAGAATGCAATTCCAAATAAAGATTTTTTTTCTAGCTGATGTTATTAGGAACAGTTAAGAGAGGTTAGTAACAACGGGAAGACTCAGACTGATGCAGAGATCAGAATTCTGGTTACTGAAGCTGTTTCTTTGTCAGTCTTACTGTTCAGTGGTGTGAAAAAGTGTTTGACTCCTTTGGTTTTGAGGTTTCCTGTTTAGTGACACGCTGAGTCAGAACAAGCATGGATGTGCTAAAACGTGTTCCCCACATTGAACAGTGAAAATGAGCAAACATTTCCCAGTGGTTTTTGGCTGACTTCCTGAGACTGAAGCTTTTTGTAGCAAAATATAAAGAAGAAGAAGTTTGCTCCTTTTTTGTTCTCAAACTGTTCTCTTCTAGAAGCTCAGTCTGGCCGGAGTTTGTTTTTTTCTCTCCCTGTCTTCCCTCGTGAATTACATATTTCATTGTTTCCATCCTACCTCTCTCCGACCTGTCCCCTCTAATGTGATGTCTGTGAAATGAATGTACGGACGGACGGAAGGGGGTCCAATTTCACTGCATATTTGTCACAGCACATGACAAATAAAGGGCTATCTATCTATCTATCTATCTATCTATCTATCTATCTATCTATCTATCTATCTATCTATCTATCTATCTATCTATCTATCTATCTATCTATCTATCTATCTATCTAGTATGTGTAAGTTGACTCTGTTGTCTTTTTTTTTAAAGCTTCTGTTTGGAAAGATGAACTTTTAACATAAAATTGAGGCCCATGATAGTACCAATGGTCTCTGTTGAAACTGAGATTTGAATCTCAATGAGATTTTTACCTGGATAAATAAAGGATTCATAAAATATAATACTACAATCAGCAAATCAAACAGGAGGTCTGTATGTGGACTGGAGGCACTTTTTTGAAAACATCAAACGTCCTCACTCAGACAGGAAGTAGACCGTTTATTTAGAAAATATATATACAAATATAGGCATAGATTTTAACTATGAAACAGATCAAATGAAGTTTTAATCTAAAATCACATGTGAATGGTCATTGTTATCATTTGTGACTATGAAAACGTCGACATTATTAAAGTGCACACTAAACACTAAAGCGCATTCATAAAAGCTGGCATTGTTACGTTACTTTTTTCAATAATGAGTAATCTAACTAATTACTATTTCTATCGTTACAATGTTACTAACAGGAAAATGCGGTCCGTTACTATTTTTCAACAAACAGACGGTTGAAGCTGTGTTCAGTTTACCGCATACAGTATAGTTTCGTCACGTCTACTGTCTAAGGACAGCGCAGCAAGCGCTCTCTGCTTATGAGAGAAAAAACAAAAAAACTAAAGAAAACAAAAAACAGCTCGTTCTGTTGGTGGAAAAATGCACCATGTTGACCAATCAAAAAATGATATGGCAAAGTGACATTTGATTGTTTAGGGGAGAGAGAGAGAGAGAACAGAAAAAGAGAGAGAGAGTTTTGAGATGTGAGAGATTTGTCACGTTTAGCGTGTTTGAAGTGTGTATTTAATGTGCTGTCTTGTGTAGTTAGTGTGTAGTGTTGTGGATAGTTTGGTGTTGTGCGTCAGAACAATAAGGCGTCTGCTGTCTCCAAGTAGAAAAAGGAGTGATACACCTGCTGCTGTCAGATTTGCAGGTATCAGGCTGTGATGTTCTCCTTTATAGTGGACAGAAATTATTGTTTTGGAGTGGCACAAATCATTTGTGTAGCATCTTATTGAATGCAGAACAGCTGATTGTTCTGTAAATAGTTTGAAATGGTTATTAAAAAGGGTAAAAGGTAAATGGCTTCAAATAACTTTGTTGTTTGCAAAAGTTGCGCATATGATTTTAAAATTGACAATTTATATTTGCATTAAAAGTTATGAAATGTGATTTAATAAACATTTTTGTGGTTGTTACAGTAAAAAGTATAACTTTTTCTACTCGAATTTTATATTTTTTGTGTGATTTTATATCAATTGTGTTAATACAGTATGTCACAATGAAAAGATATCTGTAAATTCAGAAACGTGAGGTTGTGCTGAAAAGAATGATACCAAACAAGGCAAAGTAAATAGTTTCTAAAGGTGTCATGTAGAGGGAAAATCAAAAGTAGTTAAAAACAGCCAATTAAACACTTTTTTAAAGTAACGCAATAGTTACTTTTCAAGTAATTAATTAATTTTAGAATCTTGTAACTCAGTTACTAACTCAGTTACTTTTTTAAAGAAGTAACTAGTAACTATAATTAATTACTTTTTCAAAGTAACTTGCCCAACACTGCCACTGGGGAGTGCTGGTCCCAAGCTTCAAAGGTAGTAAGCAGCAAGCAGAGCGGGAAAAAACAGAAAATTATTTAGGAGCTGTTTTGATTGTTATTGGCTGTGCAACTATTAGAACTTACAACACAGAAGGTCAATGTAGACCTCAAATAACCAAATTAGGCTAACACATATAATATTAAAAACACCATCTACTACTGTGTCTGAAGGTGCGGTATTGACCCTGTCAGTTTCGGCCTAAAGAGATATGTGTTTAAAAAAAGACCACCACCATCTCGCTGCAGTCCACCGGTAGCGTCTCCTTTTAGGCCAGGATAGACGAATGTCACCGTCCACAAGGCTACGTCCACACGTACATGGCTATTTTTGAAAACGGAGATTTTCCGTTCCTTTCCACACGTGCAGTTTTGTCCACACATGTAAACACTAAAAACGAAATTTTGGCCAATCAGAAGTCTAGAAGCCTCGGAGGGAAAGAGTAAGGAGTTATGTTGGTTTTGTCACAATAATAAAAAATGAATGATTACAAATTAAATTTTGACATCATGAAACCTTAAACCAACCTTTTCACCCTTGTTTAAGAAGAATGTGCTGTAAATGAGAACAATTCAGTGTAGCTAAATTAATATTGACAATAAAACCATTATTTTTTTCACCATGAGTTTGTCTGACAGCGTCTATAAATCAGGGAGATTATAGTGTTGATGCAATTGCTGTGTCATGTGGACAATAAACATTGCTGTTTCTCACCTTTGACTTTCAGCCTGCTCGCTATAGATTCTGCTCCTCCTGAGATGATGTGTTTGTAAAGTCCTTCATCCAACTTGGAATGTCTTTGGATAGTCATGTTTGCTGTGTTGCTGTGGAGCTGCTGTGAGCATAAACTGCCTCTTCATAAAAATTAAAGGTTTGAAATTATCCACAAATTCCCAATGAACATCTTCCTCACAGTAAAATATCACTGAATCATATTGAAAGAACTGCAATCTGGAACAATACGAAGAGAAACTGCATCTGAGATCAAGAAAAGAAACAGAAGATTCAGTTGGTACTTCTACTACTAAGACTGCTGTGGGTAAACACTTAAAAAATTACACTTGAGTAAATGAAAGCAAAATAATTGAAAAAAGCACACTCACTATTAGAACAGGGCGATATGACCAAAAATATTTATCACGATATACATTTGAAAATTTGCGATAACGATATAACTGACGATATAATTGACACTAGACAAAATACTTTACAACTCCTCAACTTTATTAGTGAAAAAAAATCAATGTATTTTCACTTAAACAAGCAGCTGTTTTAAGTGCATTAAAATAAATATAAAACATTAACAGAGCAAATGCAAATCCTTGCTGACAGTTTAACCAAAAGGCATTTCCAGTGGAAATTGGCTGACATATCCTCAGCATAACCATGTATAATATTGACAAAACTTAAAAAGAGGTTATGCACACACAATACGGTAATATTATGTTGAAGCACAGTACGTATCACTCCGCGAGGCTCCTGCCTACGATAGCCGTAATGCTCCGACAATCCATCAAGCGGTGCGGCTTCGTAGCTTAGCAAAGTCGTACTAAAACATTTGATAGATTTTCGAGCGCCGTGTACCACATAAAATCATTTCGAGGTCAGTAAACACAACCAGAATTCATACATAAGGCACACGGGATTATAAGGGGCACTGTCGATTTTCAGAAAAAATCAAAGGATTGATTTTAAGTGTGCCGTATTTCCCAAACAACACGGTAATAACGACGACCCGCTGGCATGCTCTATCAAAAATAGTGCTTTG
This sequence comes from Neolamprologus brichardi, assembly GCF_056152115.1. Lineage (NCBI taxonomy): Eukaryota > Metazoa > Chordata > Actinopteri > Cichliformes > Cichlidae > Neolamprologus > Neolamprologus brichardi. The sequence continues at coordinate 24,641,658 of NC_142106.1, read as the reverse complement.
TTGTGTATCTGACGGACGAAAGCTAAACCAGTTCCACGCCACTGAAGTTGCAGCATTTTTACAAACCAATTCTGGTTCATCTGTTTCATTTAACGATCCACTTTCGCTCTTCTCATTCTGTGTCGCCGCCATGTGCGTATGTAAACATAGGCACTGCACATGCGCGGTTTACCCATATTCTATCGCGATATTTCATTTTCCTATCGTTGCCCAACATTACACCGGTATTACTGTGAACGGTATGATATAGCCCAGCCCTACTCACTATATAGTAATGATACTAATGATTATATGCTCCAAAGGAAGAGGTTCAATAAAATATTAAACAACATTTAAATCAATGATCGAATTAATGACACTCACCAATTTTCTGATCATGTGCACACAGCAGGATCATAAGGGTCATTACTGAAGAGACCAAAAAGAGTAACAGATTACAAAAATAGAGGCGACTTTTGTTGTGATTTGGCGCTATATAAATAAAATTGAATTGAATTGAATTGAAAAAAAAATCTGTGTTATATATGTTATATGTTTTAAGATCTCATAACTGGTACATAAAAATAGAAATAAAGAAAATTGTGCAATTTTTTTGCATTCAATAAACTATTCTATTAGGGTTTAATAAATTGGTTGTAGTTAAGTTTTTATGTGGAAATAGACACAGTGTGAGGCACAGAGCTCTGACCTCCATCATGTGTTGTTGCTGACTGTATGGACAACTGATAAATGTAAAGGCACTCAGCATGGGGCGTTTTCCTGCGTGGCTTCTTCCTGCAGCTAAAGACATACTAAACAAAAATAGTTTTCAAAGCACCCATGCTGCATTCAAGTTACCCACAGTGTTTCAGATCATTATCAAATGAGAAAAAAAGACAGACTGCTGCTTTCAATGTGAAATGCAGTCATGTGGTATTTCTCATGCTCACCTTCATCCACCCACTGACAAAATGGAAAATTTTATGAAATAAAATAAAAAGCAACTACAGATTGCTAAGATTGTACAAAGAGTTGTGACGAACCATTTGTCTTGGACAAATATGGTGTGCTTGGAGAGGAGAATGTTGTATTTTGCTGACGTTGGATATGCCTTCTGTTAACCATCACATGTTTTTATATGCTGAAATATTCAATGTCCATATCTGGATTTGTTCTGGATTCACATGAATTCACATGATATCTGTCTGAACAGTGTTTTTCTGGGGCTGTTTCCAAATACCGGTCATTGTCCTCTTCTCTTGGGTATAATGTGCTACAAGGTTATGTAGTGGGACCATTTTTTTTCTTTAAATTTGTTTCTACTCCATCTTTAGTAACTTTAAGGACATGTGTTATCACTGCTAATTCAATTATATAGCTCTTTTAAGGGCCAAGATGTTTCAAAGCTGTAGGTCCTGAATAGGTGCTTAGATTCCATTAAAAGTTGGATGGTTGACAATTTTCTCTGACTTAATGATCAAAAAAACAATACGTCCTTGTTTGTGCCCCTCAGATATTTGTGCCCAGTGAGTGCTCTGGGTACCAGTATAATATTTGCTCAATCATCTTGCTGGCTTCTCATTGAATACAGATTGTCCAAACTCAAAGACTTCTCCAAATGCGGTTGACAAATGTGTCCTTAATTTCCCCAGATTTTAAGCATGGGTCAGGTTTATCCTTCCTGGCCCAACCCTATCCCAGAATTCATAGCGTGGCTCAGCCAATTCCAGTTTCCAACGGCTCTAGCCGGCGAGAACAGTGAACTCCAGGCACATCGTTTACAAACCCTCCGCGGTCTTTCGCTACTCAGGTTTAACATGATATATAAGTCACTTAGATAACTTAAAAATGTTATTGTTTGGCTTTTTTCAGTGTTTTATTTGTTCCTGAGTAAATCGGTTTGACTTAGATTAAAGTTATAGTTTTGACACAGCTGAATAAACATTTAACAGAAAACTGATTAAACAGAAGTGTGAGATGGTTGAGAATTTACTCCTGTGTCCTGTTATATTTGAGATCAGACGGCTGAGATAATTAAACTCCACCGAGACAATCTCCAAATTTCATTAAAATTTAATAAACTATCATCTTGTCTTTATTTTTAGTTAGCACATACCTTAAACATTTAAAGCTGTAAGCTAATGATAGTTATATAAGAGCAGATGCATGCAGGTGCAATAAGCTGTACGTTTTATGTCCAATGGATGCGTGATCTGATTAGTCGACTAATCGCAAAGATAATCGATTAGTTGACTATCAAAATAATTGTTTGTGGCACCCCTAGTGGCCACCAGACTCTGGACCTCTCTTCCCCCGAGCTTGAGGTCAGTGGACTCTTTCAAGAAACAACTAAAAACTCATTTTTTCAGACTTGCATTTAGTTAATTTGTCTTTTTTTTTCCTGGTATTTTGCACTGGTAGTTTGTCCTGAAGCACTTTGTAAATTTGTCTTGAAAGGTGCTTTAGAAATAAAATTTTAATTACTTATTTGATATATAAGATAAGACAAGTCATGACAAGATAAGACGTTATTTCTTAGTCCACGTTTTTACAGAAGCAGTGGACAGGAACAAATAAACAGATTCAGCATAACCTGATAGACTCGATGAGCAACCTGGTGAAACAGAAAGCCCAGTGCAAAATTTTGAAATGATTTTGGATTTTCTCTAAGCCACGCAGGGTCAAAAGAGACTACATCCTGGTGGCATAATTCTAGCTGGATACTTAACCACTCTTTTAGCAGAACCATTTAAACTGGTTAGTTTCTGGAACAAACTTTGCTTTTAAGTTCACAAATTTTCAGGAGGGATGTACTGATTTGGGCTTTCACTACAAGTTAAAATATGTTTTCATTCTAGAAGTTTAAGACCAAGTTCAGAGAAAAGATTTGGCTGGTTGAAAAAAATCATTATTATCACTGTCAGAAAAAAAAGAAGAAAATCATTGTATGTATGAAGAAATTTTGCTTTTGACTACTCTAATTGATTTCACGAGCGCTTCCTTCCCCCTGCTGTGCAGCAGTAAATATTGCAGCATTTTCTCAAAGGCAGATATAAAGTTGCATTCAGTTTGCCATTGAATATATATGGATTCAAAGAAAGGAAACAAGCAAAAACAGAAAAAAATCACTTGATGATGGTGTATAAATATTTCAGTACAAAGTAAGTCATTTATAAACAGGAAATGGTGTGAGTTAGGTTGACATGACATTTTTTCCTGTGATTTCATTTCTTAAAGCCAAGCAGCACATGATGCACCTGCTTCTAGATTTTTAAAAACACACAATGCAAACTTTTCTGCCATTGCCTGCACTGTTTCCTGTATCATGACAGTTAAAGTTAAATGGTCAGTGGACTGGTTCTTTTATAGTGCTTTTCTACTTTGAGCACTCTACACAACTTGTCTCATTCATACAAGCACTTTTTGTATGCTTCTTCTCCACAAGTGCTTTTTTTCTAACGTTCACATACATTCATACTATAACTCATGAATTCAGAGAACAACTTGAGATTTGTATCTTGCCCAAAGATATTTGACAGATCGGAATTGAGCCACGAACCTTCCAATTAAAACCTTCCTGCTCTACTTTCTGAGCCGCAAAAAAAGCAAGGGACACTTCTCACTCCCCCTCAGGGAACCCGGTCTTCCATGTGACACGAGTTCCACTTCACTAACTAGGATCTGACACGTGGGTGAATAGGAATTAGTGCACAGTGAAGGACCCCTAGCAGCAGAGGACAAGTCATGATCATAATAGTAAATACAGTCCAAAAACCAGGATTGGAGAAGGACTCATTGAGTGTTTGTGTTTGAAAAATGGTTAAAGTTTATGTTTGGAAGGGGAGTTTCTTAATGTGATTCATTTAATCTTATTTCAGGTCCAGGTCTCGCTTGAAAATTAGATTTTTAGTCTGAGTAAGTTATAGAATATCAAAAGATTACTTTTTTTTAAATCATGGAAACATCCAAAAGAAACTACTTTAGTATTACTTAGAAAAACAAACGTTTTTCTCATACTTTATTCAGTTTATATTTAATGCAACACATTTTAACAAAAGATTTATAAATGCACACATTTTGGGAACCACTTTTAATTCTTTTGCGACTTTTAATTTTCTGCAAATTCAATTTTGTAGCATCCATGACACTTTTCTTATGCAATTGTACTCAAATCAGACACTGAACTTTGTATGTATTAAAAACAATGAGTGTCTGCCTGCCAGCTGCATCCACCTAAACACATGCAACTGTTATAGGAAAGCGTATAAAAATTTATACGCGTTCATACTGAACTTAACTGACAATTAAAAAAACAATAAATGATAAATTTGGGTTGTCTTCACTTTTACCCAGATGTGATCGTGTCTTCAGGCAGTCCTCTGTAAGGTACATGTTCAACTTTTATTTTCTGTTGTGCAAAATTGCAGTCACCTCAAGGCACTTGATAATTTAAGGTAAAGACCTTCCAGTAACACAGAAAAACCCTTATCAATAAATAGCACAAAATTAAAATAAAGAAGTTGTTTACCAAAAAAGGCAGCTAATAAAACCCCCCAAACTTGATTACATGAAATAGCATTTAAAGATGTATCGAATGAAAGGTTGGACATAGAAAGCAGTGTCACTCCTACATAAAACCCATCACTACATAGCCAGTCACTAGCCAGTGAATAAGAAACTGACATTTTTCAACAATATGCACCAAATAAATGTAATAAATGTCAAATGTAGCACATTTTCACTTAAAAATTTTTAGCAAAGTAGCTGTAATTCCAGGTTTCTAAAGCAAAAAACAAAACAAAAAGTTAATTTAACAGATCAATTTTCACATTTTAATGTGACCTTTACTTAATTTTCATAAAACAATTAAATTTTCAATTTTTCGCAGTGAAGGGGACACTATAATGGTTTGGATGTGTTTTCCTTCAGTGGAACAACGGAGCTTCAGGAGGTGCAGGGGCATCAAACAGCTGCTGGCTATGTCCAGACATTGCAGAGCATCCCTCATAACTTAGAGCCCTCATCTGTGTGGTAACGACTGGGTTTTTCAACAGGACAGAGCTAAAGTACATAATGCCTGCATGACAAGGGACTTCTTCCAGGAGAATAACATCACTCTTTTGGACCAACCTGCATGTTCCCCTGCTTTAAATATAATTGAGAACCTTTGGGGATAGATGGCAAGGGAAGTTTACAAACATTTCCAGACAGTAGATGCCATTTAAGAGGTTTTTTGGAAGTGACTCAACCAAAGCTGGTGCAGTTCTTTCTTTATTTGAAATTAGGGATTGTCTTGACCTTTTATATTTTTTGTCTTTGAAGATTCAAAGCAATTTTTCTAACATGAAATACAAAAGGTGCACAATTAAGACAAGACTAGTTTCAAATAATCAATACAGCGTCTGCTGTTTATTAGATAAGCCACGTGCATTATCACCCATCTGAAGAGGATTCAATCAGTTTAAAACATCAACTGATCGAATCCGTGAATCTGAAAACGTGTTTCTGAGTGAAAGAAACAGACATGTACAGACTGAACTATCTGTTCAACAGTCAGAGTGTTTCTCTAACAGGAGGACACTCTTTACACTCAACTCAGCACAGACACACTGAGGAAACAGGAGACCAGATACTAAATCCAGGATAAAGAGTTTGAGTGGAAGTGGTGTTGAAGGTGTGGAGGTGGATCAGAGTGTCAGAGGAGACTCTGTAGAAGGACAGAGTGCCAGCAAGACAGTCCACATACACTGCTACTCTGTTAGAGACAGAGGAGGAGGATATAGATGTTTTTCTGTTATTGTGCCAGACAGAGTAACCAAGAACATCTGAGCACCACAGACTCCAGGACTGATCATTGTATCCAAACACACAGTCATCACTGTCTCCTTTCCTTCTGATTCTTCTGTAACTCACTGATATGTAAACATTTCCTCTCCACTTGACCTCCCAGTAACAGCGACCAGTCAGACCATTTTTACACAGCAGCTGAGGACGGACATCAAATCTGTCTGGATGATCAGGATACGACTGAACCTTCTCCACACGCATCACCTTCATGTTTTTGTCAGACAGTTTGAGTCTTTTGTTTACTGTGTTTGTGTCGATTGTGAGTTGACAGGAATCTGATGGAGAGAACAAACACAATCCAGTTGCAGTTATTGATCCATCATCTGTTCATTGATTGACACTTTGATGATGACACCTGACATCAGAGATGTGAGTGAGTGATGTGACAGTTTGAAGATGGTTGAATGTGTGCTGCTTTCTTTTCATGAATCACATTAAAAACACACTTACACTTCCTCAGACCTGGTGTCAACCATTGTTCTCCAGCAGGCTCCACTCTGAAAGGAGGAGGAGGAGGGGGGGGGGGGGGGGGGGGTCAGACCAGCACTGTCTCTTTCAGCATGCACACATGGACATTGCATGGCTCTCAGACACATACTGTTGGACACTGATAAAGGAACAGTCCAACAGTTTCACAAATACACTTTAATCCATACGTGGATCAAACTGCTGATGATTTGGACTGATCCTGGATCTGTCAGTACACCACTGCATTGAATGAAATTGATTGATTCAAACTGTGACCTTCATTATCTTTATATTCCTCTTCTGTTTAGCTGGAAAGGACACCTCCCTGCCTTTGCTCTCATTCATGACCTTTACTATAAAAAACTGTTAATGAGAGTACGGCATCAAGTCAGTCCAACTTCTGACTAAAATAAGCACCAGAGCGTTTTTAAATCAGTTTCAGCTGCATGGTGTTAATGAAATAAAAAAACTTGGTTGTCATTAATGGTGGTAGGAGCGTAGTAGTAATAATAATGATACTAATTAGTGTTGGATATAATGCATTTCAAAGTAACACAGTACTGTCATCACATAACTGTTGTCAGTGACATTAGAATAGGATCAATTAGAAAAGCTCTTTATTGAGATTGTACATGTAAAACTAAATGATGGGTGAGCTCACTCCAAGTGGGCAGGAATCAAATATAAATAGTAGGCCGCAGGCATAAACACCAAACTGGACAAATATATCGCACACATTGGGAATCAGTAATGTAACATGTAACTGTACTCAATGCTGTAATTACATTACAGTTGTCTGGACGCAGCGTGGATAGAAAAGAAAAATCAAAAACAGGCATTTTCCTTCCTCCACACTGAGCTACAATCAGTTTTTTTTAGTTCGTGTCCCTCAGGAGGAAAATGCTGCAGTGGTTTATAGTGGAGATATACATTTGATTTTTAATGCACAAATACACACCACATCCAGGACACAAACAACTGCATTATGCTGCTATCACAACTTTGGCTCTTTGCAACCATGTGCACAGATGGCATGCTAACACAAAGTGACAACGCCAGAATCCAGAGCAATGTTATAGCTATGTGGATGCTGACTGGAGTCCAGAAACCCAAGGCTGATTTTTAAACAGACAACAAAGGCAGTGATGAGCAGTCAGGCTTGGAGCCTCCATTTCTACCTGCTCACTTTTCTACAGTAGAATCACTGTGAAGTCTTTGTGCTGCTTTGTGTTGTTGCTTTTGTGTCCATACACAAAAACAAAGGGGGTTGGGAAGCGTATCTGTAACCGGAAGGTCGCCGGTTCAATCCCCGGGCTCTCTGTCCTGGTTGTTGTGTCCTTGGGCAAGACACTTTACCCTACCGCCTACTGGTGTTGGCCAGAGGGGCCGATGGCGCAATATGGCAGCCTCGCTTCTGTCAGTCTGCCCCAGGGCAGCTGTGGCTACAACCGTAGCTTGCCTGCACCAGTGTGTGAATGTGAGAGTGAATGAATAATGGCATTGTAAAGCGCTTTGGGTGCCTCGAAAAGCGCTATATAAATCCAATCCATTATTATAAGGATAGATTTATGTGTTAGAAAAAAAGGAAGTCACCAGAAACCTTTTTTTTTTTTTTAATTTAGCAGAACTTGAAATTTTTATCAGTGAGTAAACAATTAGTATTGTGCCCTCAGAAACATCATGTTATTCTTAGTACTGTATACTTGTAATTAATAAGTTGTCCTAACACAGATATCTTAAGTAAGCTTTACTTTGTTTCTTTTTTAGGGAACGAGTTTGAATCATTTTTTTAAGTTTGGGGAACTAATTAGATTTTACAGTGAAGTGGTTCAATTAATTCATTTATTTGGCAAGTAATTAAGTAATGTGCTGGATTTTAAGAAAAAGGACAATTACTGTGTAATCCATGACTCTTTTGTGTAATGATCCCAACACTGGTAATGATAATAACTTATTGTTGTTTTTCTCTCATTTATTATTTTAATTCTCTCTTTTTCCTCCGCCCAAATGTGTTAATCCTGGCTTTATGCAGCCGCATTTAAACCTCTCAGATTTTCTTTACCACCTCTGTTTTGGCAGTTTTTTGTCTTTAAGTAACTTTCCATATTCATGGGATGTCCTACTCTACTCTGTATGCTGGATTTTTCAAAATAAAGTTCAAAAAGAGGCAAAAACAGAAACATGGATTCTTTGTCTCAAACAGACTTGAGGCTATAATTGCTGCCAATGTTGCTTCAACAAATTACTGAGCCACAGCTGTAAATACTTGTGTGATATTATCTGTGTGATCTATCTATCTATATCTATATATCTCTCTCTCTCCCTATATATATATATATATATATCTCTCTCTCTCCCTATATATATATATATATATATATATATATATATATATATATATATATATATATATACAGTGGGGCAAAAAAGTATTTAGTCAGCCACCGATTGTGCAAGTTCCCCCACTTAAAATGATGACAGAGGTCAGTAATTTGCACCAGAGGTACACTTCAACTGTGAGAGACAGAATGTGAAAAAAAAATCCATGAATTCACATGGTAGGATTTGTAAAGAATTTATTCGTAAATCAGGGTGGAAAATAAGTATTTGGTCAATAACAAAAATACAACTCAATACTTTGTAACATAACCTTTGTTGGCAATAACAGAGGTCAAACGTTTACTATAGGTCTTTACCAGGTTTGCACACACAGTAGCTGGTATTTTGGCCCATTCCTCCATGCAGATCTTCTCAAGAGCAGTGATGTTTTGGGGCTGTCGCTGAGCAACACGGACTTTCAACTCCCGCCACAGATTTTCTACGGGGTTGAGGTCTGGAGACTGGTTAGGCCACTCCAGGACTTTCAAATGCTTCTTACGGAGCCACTCCTTTGTTGCCCGGGCGGTGTGTTTTGGATCATTGTCATGTTGGAAGACCCAGCCTCGTTTCATCTTCAAAGTTCTCACTGATGGAAGGAGGTTTTGGCTCAAAATCTCACGATACTTGGCCCCATTCATTCTGTCCTTAACACGGATCAGTCGTCCTGTCCCCTTGGCAGAAAAACAGCCCCATAGCATGATGTTTCCACCCCCATGCTTCACAGTAGGTATGGTGTTCTTGGGATGCAACTCAGTATTCTTCTTCCTCCAAACACGACGAGTTGAGTTTATACCAAAAAGTTCTACTTTGGTTTCATCTGACCACATGACATTCTCCCAATCCTCTGCTGTATCATCCATGTGCTCTCTGGCAAACTTCAGACGGGCCTGGACATGCACTGGCTTCAGCAGCGGAACACGTCTGGCACTGCGGGATTTGATTCCCTGCCGTTGTAGTGTGTTACTGATGGTGACCTTTGTTACTTTGGTCCCAGCTCTCTGCAGGTCATTCACCAGGTCCCCCCGTGTGGTTCTGGGATCTTTGCTCACCGTTCTCATGATCATTTTGACCCCACGGGATGAGATCTTGCGTGGAGCCCCAGATCGAGGGAGATTATCAGTGGTCTTGTATGTCTTCCATTTTCTGATGATTGCTCCCACAGTTGATTTTTTCACACCAAGCTGCTTGCCTATTGTAGATTCACTCTTCCCAGTCTGGTGCAGGTCTACAATTCTTTTCCTGGTGTCCTTCGAAAGCTCTTTGGTCTTGGCCATGGCGGAGTTTGGAGTCTGACTGGTTGAGGCTGTGGACAGGTGTCTTTTATACAGATGATGAGGTCAAACAGGTGCCATTCATACAGGTAACGAGTGGGGGACAGAAAAGCTTCTTACAGAAGACGTTACAGGTCTGTGAGAGCCAGGGATTTTCCTTGTTTGAGGTGACCAAATACTTATTTTCCACCCTGATTTACGAATAAATTCTTTACAAATCCTACCATGTGAATTCATGGATTTTTTTTTCACATTCTGTCTCTCACAGTTGAAGTGTACCTCTGGTGCAAATTACTGACCTCTGTCATCATTTTAAGTGGGGGAACTTGCACAATCGGTGGCTGACTAAATACTTTTTTGCCCCACTGTATATATATATATATATATATATATAAATAAATCTCAGGCACATTTTTTCAACCTGTCATTATGAGCGATTGTGCATAGTATTTTGATGTAAAAATAATAATTGAATCCATTTTGGAATAAGACATGGCAAAATGTGGAAGCAGTGAAGTGAAAGGCTGTGAGTATTCTCCGATGCACTGCATTTACTTTGCTCTCATTCATGACTTTGTCTCTAGTAAACTGCTATCTTTGGATTCTCACCGTACCTAATAAACCTCCACTGTGACAGCTTTGCTTCCACTGGAGTTCAGCCTGCGCTCTGACAAACACAAACCTCTTCCTCCACACCACAACAAATCCACACTTCCTGCTAGCTATGAATTATGGAACAGTATCTATTAGGGGTGCAACAATACTCGTATCGATATTGAACCGTTCGATACAGTGCTTTCGGTTCGGTACGCATATGTATCAAACAATACAAATATTTTTATTTATTTTATCAACTTTTCTTCTGACGATGCTGTCTGTGTTGAGCGCTCAGTGGCTCGACTTCTCCGCATAAGCTGCACTGTCGAGTTCAGATCCACTGAGCGCAGCGCAAGCTAGCGAGACAGAAGTTAAGCTTTCCTTGTAACATGGCAAATTGAACCTCCCCCACCCTCATTCAGATCTGGCCTTTGGAACTATTTTGGTTTTCATGTGACGTATGACCCTGAAGGTAAGCGCGTCGTGGACAAAAGTAAAACAGTATGTCGGATGTGCCACACAATGCTCAATTGGTGGGAACTAGTGCGTTAGCGCAATTAGCTTGTTAACATGTTGACGCCGTCCAGCCCCACACACGGGGTGATCCGCGGTAGCTCGTTAATGGAGATTTGCTGCGTTACGGCGTTAAAGTCATTTTAACGAGATTTACGCTGACAGCACTAGTGGGAACACAATGAATATGACTGCACATTTACTCCGACATCATCCTAGTGCAAAGACAAGTGGAAGCAGACAAAAACAACAAGCACGCATGCTACAAACTTTACCCGAGTCATTTAGACAGCCGTTAGCACATGATTCTCCTTATGGGGACCTGATATGTTTAATATGCTGCTGAGAATATAGCCCAGAAGAAGCGTATAGTATAGCTTTTATTTTGGAAAGAGACATTTCTCTGTAATAAACTCTCTTTTCCAAAGATGAGTGATTTCTCGATCAGATAAATTTCTTTTTTTTATTTTGTTGTTTCAGCAACATTAAATTTAAAAACTGTACTTTTGAGCTAAAATATATATTTATAATTTTAATAAATGACAAATTAAAAAGGAATGAACATTTTTTTGTATCGAAAAAATATCGAACCGTGACACCAAAGTATCGAACCGAACCGTGAATTTTGTGTATCGTTGCACCCCTAATATATATGTCCCCTGCTTTCATAAAGGATGCTCCAGTAGTATCTCCTCTGCTAAAGGAGGTAATTGTCATGGTACCGTGTCTGCCTGGCTCTCCCTGTGTGGCTACATGTGTGTTTTTGTTTTTGCCTCTGCTCTGTCTTGCTCTCGCTCCCTCCCCTCTCTGTTCTCCCTTTGTTTTCCACTATGCCTGGGTGGAGCTCATTATGGGCTCCCACCCATAATAATTTCCCCGAAGCCTGCCCTCATGTCCCTTGGATTTTTCCCCGTGTGTTCGTCTCAGTGGAGAGTGTGTGGATTACTGGAGCGTTTTGTGGATTACTGCCTGTGGAACGTTCTGTGGAGTCCAAGTGAATCTCCCTTCACCGTGTAAATATTCACCTGGTGTTTGTGTAACGAATAAAATTTGTAAATATACTGTCAGCGGTCTGCGCGTGAGTCCGTTCAGTCAGCCACGACAAAAATAAAGGAAGCAATGAAGCACCTTTCCTCACTATTTGGAGAATTCAAGCAGCTCTTATTGTTTTTTTCATGCTTCCTGTGCTGCTTTGGATTTCGGTTTGATGGAGTTGTATTTTGGCCACTAAAGGCTCCTTTTGTCACTTCCTCACCTGCCTCTGCATCTTTCACCTGTCCTCAGTATTATTTTACCTTTCATACAGAGCATTTCAGGGTCAGGCTCCTGTGTATGTAGTCCACTGAATTAAAGCTGAAAGTTTAAACTTCAACTGCATTTGAGTTTTTTCCTTTAAAATTCACTGTGGTAACCAAAATTACAAAATGTTGTCTCTGTCCAAATATTTATGGACCTAACTGTAGGTCTACTTTTAATTAAAATCTCAATATGTGTTATCAGTTATCATTAATGTTCCTGCAAACAGACTCATTGGAGACCCCCTACATAAATATCCATGTACTATCCAACTAGACTAGTGTGTCTGTCCCTAAAAATACTCCTCCATGTGTGATCGTTCATGTCTCATCTGCAGGAAACAAACAGGAAGTGAGTGAAGGACACAGGAAATGTTTCCAACTCTTCCTCCTCTATCAGACATTCTCTTCATACCTGAGAGTGTCCAGTGGATCCTTCAATCCAGCCAACAGCAGCTTCATTCCTGAGTCTCCTGGATGATTGTAGCTAAGGTCCAGCTCTCTCAGATGGGAGGGTTTGGAGTTCAGAGCTGAGACCAGAGAAGTACAGCCTTCCTCTGTGATCAGACAGCCTGACAGACTGCAGACACACAAAACATGAATCCATCTGTGAACAATGATTTTCTGTTTGTCAGATACAATAACATTATCCATTTACGTCCATTAAGTTTAATTTAACTTTATTTATAAGTGACTGTTTGCCGGACAAGGTACAGGACTCCGCAATACAACTACCGGGGTTCTCTGTGCACCACGCGGACAGGTCACAGGATCTTACTGGTAAAAGCAGAGGCGGTGGTGTGTGTTTCATGATCAACAACAGCTGGTGTGATTATGCGAACGTGCACCCGGTCAAATCCTTCTGCTCACCGGACCTGGAGTACCTGATGATTAAGTGCTGGCCATTCTGGCTACCGAGGGAATTCACAGCAATGATTATTACGGCTGTTTACATTCCCCCACAAGCCGACACTGACTGAGCACTCAGGGAACTGTACAGCGCGATCAGCAGTGAGGAAACCGCACACCCAGAGGCGGCGTTTATCACGACCGGGGACTTTAACATAGGAAACCTGAAGAAAGTTTCACCAAAACTCCACCAACACATCCATTTAAACACTCGTGGAGACCGGCTACTTGACCACTGCTACACCTCTTTCCAGGATGCATACAAAGCCCTCCCCCGCGCCCCATTTGGCCAATCAGATCACCGCTCCATCCTGCTCCCACCCGCCTACAAGCAGAAGCTGAAACAGGAAGCTCCAACCCTGAGGGCGGTGCACCGTTGGTCGGACCAACCGAGGTCTACGCTGCGGGACTGTTTTGATCACGCGGACTGGGAAATGTTTCACGTGGCAGCTAATGACATTGATGAGTACACAGACTCAGTGTACTCGCGTGGAAGATGTCGTCCCATCCAGAACAGTTAAATCCTTCCCAAATCAGCGCGAACACATCGGACTACAAACATGCACATTACCAACTCCGGAAGACGATCAAAGCAGCCAAACGTGAGTACAGGTGGAGCAACAGTTTGACAACCCTCAGAGTATGTGGCAGGGACTAAACACAATTGCAGACTTTAGAGGGAAAACTGCAGACCACGGCCTCTCTGTGTGAGGATTTAAACGTATTCTACACTAGATTCGACACAGCAAACACCATGAGACTGGACAGTGTGCGCACCGCGGATGACGTCAGTGCACACACTGTGTCTGAGGAGGATGTGCGAAAGTGCTTCAGGAAGGTGAACACACGCAAAGCTACTGGTCCGGACGGGATTCCCGGACGCGTCCTCAAGTCATGCGCAGCTCAGCTGGCTGGAGTGTTTACACACATCTTCAACCTTTCCCTCTCTCTATCACACAACAGGTCCACTGATGATGCCATAGCCCTGACACTACATACTGCCCTGTCACACCTGGAGAAGAGAGACACGTATGTGAGAATGCTGTTTGTGGATTACAGCTCAGCATTCAATACCATCGTTCCCTCGAAGCTAGACAGGAAACTGCAGGATCTAGGACTGAGCAGCTCCCTCTGCAGCTGGATCCTTAGCTTCCTGTCTGACAGACGCCAAGTGATCAGACTGGGCAGCATCACCTCATCCCCCATCACACTGAACACTGGTGCTCCACAGGGGTGTGTACTGAGCCCTCTCCTGTACTCACTCTACACCCATGACTGCACGGCCACTAACAACTCCAACATCATTGTAAAGTTTACAGATGACACTACAGTGGTGGGTCTTATCACCAACGGTGATGAGACGGCCTACAGGGAGGAGGTCAGTGCCCTGACCCACTGGTGTCAAGACAACCATCTCACCCTCAACGTCGCAAAGACAAAGGAGTTGATAGTGGACTTCCGGAGGTGCAGAGAAGTACACATCCCCATCACCATCAACGGCGCTGCTGTGGAGAGAGTGAGCAGCTTCCACTTCCTTGGTGTACATCTGGCTGAGGATCTTCTTTCTCAGGAGACTGAAAAGATTTGGCATGAACCTCTGCATCCTCAGGACCTTCTATTGCTGTCCCATTGAGAGCATCCTCACTGGATGCATCACCCCCTGGTATGGCAACAGCACCGCTTACAACCGCAAAGCTCTCCAGAGAGTAGTGCATTGTTCTGAATGGATAATTGGAGGTGAGCTTCCCTCCCTCCAGGACATCTACAGGAAGCGGTGCCTGAGGAAAGCGGGGAGGATCATCAAGGACTCCAGTCAACCCAGCCATAAACTGTTCAGACTACTTCCATCAGGAAGGAGGTTCTGCAGCATCCGGTCCCGAACCACCAGACTGCTTTTGGAAGCTTTTTCCATCAGGCCATCAGACTGCTGAACACTTCATAGACACCTCACCTTCACTACTGGAACTTCAACATTATGCACTCCACACTGTATATAAATGCCACTTGTTTTACACAATATCCAACTACCAACCTCTGTATATTTTATATATTTTATTTTATTGTTTACTCTATTTAATTTGTAAAATATGTATACACACACATATATACACACACACGTAGAAAAACATATTTAGTATACACATTCAGTAATATGCATACACTCTTATATTGTACATATATTTATTCATATAATTCTCAGATTTAGCCATCCTTATATTTTGCTTGTTTTATGTTATTGTATTTTTTTTTTGCACACCTCTGTTGGTTGTGAAGCTCGCACACAAGAATTTCACTCACATGTACTGTACCAGTGTACCTGCACATGTGATGTGACAATAAAAGTGATTTGATTTGATTTGATTTAACAGTGTAAGGAAACTTCCTACAATATTAGAAAGTCCCAACCATCAGACAATCCACTGTGAGCAGTGCTTGGTAATGGTGGGAAGGAAGAACTCCCTTTGATAGAAAGATCCTACCAGTGAAAACAGGCTACAGTACGACCATCTACAATGACTGGTTGCAGGGTGAGGGGGAAGAGAAGAGATGAGCTCAGAGAGACAAGAACAAATCACAAACTAAGAAGAGAGAAGACAAAAGTTAAGAGCATGCAGTAGTGACATATAAAAACATCAGTAGTGAAAAGAGGTGGGCGGAGAAGAAAGAAGAGTATCATGGAAAGTCCTGCAACAGCCTGAGCCTATAGCAGCATAACTCAGGATCACCTGATCCACCTCTAACAATAAGCTTTATCAAAAAGGAAAGTTTGAAGCTGATCGTAAAAGCAGAGAGGGTATCAGTCACCTGAACGCAAACTCAGAAGAGAGTGTTCATCTGCACAAGTTTAACTTGTCACAAAAGCAGAATTCCCAGTTAAACATTATTTTGCTAAACATGAAGCTTTTACAGCTTTTATCAGTCATCAATATATCAGGATGGGGACGGCAGTGACATCACAGATTTACCATCAGCTCAGAATAAAATCTATGATCTCCATCTTTGTAACTCTGACACTGTGGACAGTGTTGCTGTTAGATTGGAAGTTTCCGGCACTGCAAACATTTACTGTGTCGCACGCTGATCAGCTATCAATCATTATTTGACTCGAATCAATCACACTGATGGAAACGTGTGTCACAGGTGGATTTTGGAGATGTCGTGACCTTTGACTTTCTAAAGAGAGTCAGCTGTGGATTATTCATTGTTGTGTCTGATACTTAGAACTGTGAGGAAGAATGGTACACAGTTAATCGGGGTACCCTCTATCTGAATTAGGAAACGTCGGCAGGCCGCGTGTGGGCCACGGGCCATACGCTGAGTATCACTGTTTGAAATGTGAACATTGTTCTGCTACAATCAATGGACTAAACCAGAGAAGAAGTAAACAGACTTTACAATGAAGATCCTCAGTGTGGATCAGTATAATATCAGCCTTGTGTCTGCAGTTTAGTGTCAGCACAACTTTCACATCATATTCATCTCAGCACAACTAAAACATGGTGACTGACCTCAGAGTTTTGAGTCCACATCCTGAACTCTCCAGAAAACCACACAGCTGTTTCACTCCTGAATCCTGCAGGTTGTTGGAGTTCAGGTCCAGCTCTCTCAGATGGGAGGGGTTGGACGTCAGTGCTGCTGCCAGATAATCACAGCTGATCTCTGACAAACCACAGCTCCCCAATCTGTATAAAGAATGAAAGATGTAAGTTTATTAGACAAAGTGTGTGCTTGAAATCATGCAGTTTCATAATCTTTTCAGAGCTGAAGAAGGTTCAGAATGTAGAAGTTTAGAAAATGGAAACTCCAAACAGCTGAAGCCAACAGAAAGCAACTTTAAAAAACAAGAGAAAAAAGCTCTGAATTTTTTACATTAAAGTTGTACATTTATCATAAAAAACATGAAAAAGTCATGTTTTTTCATTCCAGGAACCCCATGTCTTTTAAAGGTGAAGTTGGAAAGAAATGGAGATATTTGAAGTCCATCACCTTTTTTCAGTCACATTATTAAAGCAGACAAACTACAAGCTCATTTTCATTCCAATAAGTCATCTTCTGACCTGGACTAACAACACTGGCCTCAACTGTGTTTAATATTTAGGCACGTAGATTATTTATGTGCTTCAGCTCTTCTTAAATTTTACCACCAACACGTTTCAGAAGGAGCAGCTTTTAATTTGAAGGCTAGCTGTCTCTGTTTCCCGTTTTCATTGTTCTTCAGTGCATTAAATTGTGTTACACAAAAATAAGAAAAGCAAAGTTTTCACGTTGTTTAGGCAGAATCGAGCGTTGAAGAATGAATTCACACGTCAATAAACATTTTCATCAGCACAAGCAGGAAATAGCCCAAAACTGCTATTTCTCATTCTACAATTTCAACAACTGCACATGAATTATACTTCATACACAGACCCACAGTCTCTGATTGCTCTGAAATCTCACTTACAGCTAATGGAAATAAAGAAAAGTCCAGACTGACAGTTTGCTGTCCTTGCCCTGAGTTTCCACGTTTTCACCAGCTAGACAGTGAGATAACGATGATTCAATATCCAGACTTATTTTCCTTTCTGTGCTCATTTTTTAAAGACCGGCCTCTCACCGTGGCTCTCTCTTTGACCATCGTAAAACTGAAAGCATACGAAATATTGTGTTAGCTAACCAACATTGCAAACTAGCTTGTTACACGCTTATTGCAAGCTAACAAGATAAAACATTCATCTTAATCATAAAAATTATCATTAAGCAAAACAAATAAAATTATGATTTTATCATCATTCATACTGATGGACAAATGTCATCCAAAACTACAACAATTTAAGGTTCATATGAGCTTAAAACAATAATACTTCAGCATCACAGTGAGCCATCTTGGATTTTTCTTTTTTCTAAAGTAACCAAAAAAATATTACAAAGCAGCCACTAGAGGGCAGTTTACAAAACTGTATAATCCATCTTAATTTTTAAAAGACAGAACCAATGACTGTATAAAAGATGGACAACGCGACACCACCTCCTCCCATTGTGTAAAAATAAAGCCAAAATACCCCGCTTGTGGAGGCTGCCATCTTGCATCTTTTGAGCCAGAGTCTGCGCAGTAGTGACTTGAGGTGGAGCAACTGTGTAACGCTCCCGCCCACACACCCGCTAGACGTGACCGCAAACACACCCCCCTACACTTTTTACGTAGCCCGGCTCCTCTAGTTTTTTGCTGGTTTACCGCGTTCCCCTGGCGTTTAGTGGCGTTGCCCCAGACAAGCTAGAGGAGGCGGCTGGGGAGAGGGAGGTCTGGGCTTCTCTGCTTAGGCTGCTGCCCGTCTGACCCAGCCCCGGATAAGTGGAAGAAGATGGATGGATGGAACAAATAGCCTGCTCATTGGTGTGTCAAACAAAACATGCCACAGAAAACATGAACCGAACAATACTTCTCTTTTACAAAATATGTGACTGTAAAAACTTTCAGACAGTAATTAAGAACCTCATAAGCCCTCCAAAGATAAATAAAAGGTGAAAGGACTGGTTCTTATATAGCTCTTTTATACTCCATTTGAGCACTCAAAGCACTTTATACAACTCGTTCATTCACCCAATCACACCCATTCACAAAAGAACATTATCTAAGCTGTTTTAGTGCTTCATGCACATTCACAGTGCATCGGAGAGCAACATTCTGGATTGTAGCTGACCTGCTCTACCACCTGAGCTACAGCCACCCCGGTCAAAGGTCACTCGCTAATTCTACAAAGCTTGGTTGTTTATTGTTTAATATCATTCAGACCTTAAATGATAAGCAGTGGGAACGTTTGGATCCTGACCTGAGAGTTTCCAGTGTACAATGTGAACTCTGTAGCGCAGCAGACAGAAACTTCATGCCTGAATCCTGCAGGTCATTGTTAGTCAGGTCCAGCTCTTTCAGAAAAGAGGACATGGAGCTGAGAACTGAGGACAGAGCATCACAGCTTCTCTCTGAGAGGTTACAGCCACTTAGTCTGTAAAACAAACAAATTAATTAAATCAGTCAAATGAATTTTTAAAATGCCACCATGCAATACAATTACTGGTTGACTAAATAGCTTCATTAAAACACAGCTGTCCTTCTATCAGCACTTACTCCTTGTAAGCTTCACCTCCTCCACCTCGTAATTCAGAGGACATTAACATAAACTGTAAATCTAGTATAAACATAATTTCTGAGTCATGTTTGGAAATGTAATCTTCTCTGATTCATTTGCATAGTTTAGAGCCTGATACTGAAATATATCTGTGGACAGCACGGACATTCAAAGCAGCAAACATCACAGAAGACGACTCTGTTCAATAAATATTACACTCATGCTGTCAAGAAAGACCAAAGGTAGGTAAAACTCTGGTTGTTGCAGCCATCCAGTAAGACATGCTTTGTATTTGCTGTTGTGCTGTAGTTTGTGACACCTGGTGGATGAGTTGTGAAGGATGATGAAAAGAAGATTCAAACCCAGGCCCTGGAGTCACAACTCTAACCTTCAGTACATCGGTCACCTGCTCAGCCAGTTAAGCTATAGCAGCAGTCAGTGTGTGAGTTAATTTGAAGACAATGATGAGAATAGCTATAAGTCAGGGGAAAAAACAATATATTTGTGACCAAAAATAGACCTGCAGTAGACATGTATCTAAAAGCATGCATGTGAATATAAGGTATTACAACATTTGGCAGTTTTTAAACAAAGACTGATAACACAACAGCAGCACTGATGATCATAGTTTATGGTAGACTCAGCGTTTCGAGTACACAGAGTTCTTGAGCCATCAAAGAGGTTACAGTTGTATAGGAGTAATCCCAAACTTTAGGATACAAATTCATACAAAGACAGAAAGCCTGGTGAAATAAGTTACTGACACAGTTGGATGTTTGAAGTAAAACATGAGTACAAATGTACTTACAGAGCTTTGTTGGAGGTTTTGAACACTGGCAGCAGCCTCAGAAGAGCCTCCTCCGAAGGTGAGTATTTCTTTAAGTCAAACACATCCAGATCTTTTTCTGATGACAGTAAGATGAAGACCAGAGCCGACCACTCAGCAGGAGACAGTTCATCTTCGGAGAGACTTCCTGATCTCAGGGACTGTTGGATCTCCTCCACTAGAGAACGATCATTCAGTTCATTCAGACAGTGGAACAGATTGATGCTTTTCTCTGCAGACAGATTCCGATTCTTACTGAGCTTCTTCTTGATGTACTGGACTGTTTGTTGATTAGTCTGTGAGCTACTTCCTGTCTGTGTCAGCAGGCCTCGTAGGAGAGTCTGATTGGTCTGCAGTGAAAGACCCAGGAGGAAGCGCAGGAACAAGTCCAGGTGTCCATTTGGACTCTGTAAGGCCTTGTTCACAGCACTCTGGTAGAAGTATTTCTCTGTTTCTGTTTCAGATTTCTTGGAGGTTGTTTGTTGGTCTTCCATCAGATTAAGTCCAGAGTTGATGAAGGTCAGATGAACATGAAGAGCAGCCAGAAACTCCTGAACACTCAGATGGATGAAGCAGAACACCTTGTCCTGGTACAGTCCTCTCTCCTCTTTAAAGAGCTGTGTAAACACTCCTGAGTACACTGAGGCTGCTCTGATATCAATGCCACACTCTGTCAGGTCTGATTCATAGAAGATCACGTTTCCTTTCATCAGCTGATCAAAAGCCAGTTTCCCTAGAGACTCCATCATGTTCCTGCTCTCTGGACTCCAGTGTGGATCTGTCTCAGCTCCTCCATCATACTTGACCTTCTTCACTTTGGCCTGAACCACCAGGAAGTGGCTGTACATCTCAGTCAGGGTCTTGGGCAGCTGTACTCCCTCTTTGGTATTCAGCACATCCTCCAGAACTGTAGCAGTAATCCAGCAAAAGACTGGGATGTGGCACATGATGTGGAGGCTCCGTGATGTCTTGATGTGGGAGATGATCGTGCTGGCCTGCTCCTTATCTCTGAATCTCTTCCTGAAGTATTTCTTCTTCTGTGGGTCAGTGAACCCTCTGACCTCTGTCACCATTTCAACACACCTAGGAGGGATCTGATTAGCTGCTGCAGGTCGTGTGGTTATCCAGAGGTGAGCAGAGGGAAGCAGTTTCCCCCTGATGAGGTTTACCAGCAGCACATCTACTGAGGTGGACTTTCTAGGGTCAGTTAGGATTGCAGTTTTGTGGAAGTCCAGAGGAAGTCGACACTCATCCAGACCATCAAAGATGAACACAACCTGGAAGTCTTCAAAGCTGCAGATTCCTGCTTTTTTGGTTTCAGTAAAGAAGTAATGAACAAGTTCCACCAAGCTGAACCTTTCCTCTCTCAGCACATTCAGCTCTCTGAAAGTGAATGGAAATATGAACTGGATGTCCTGGTTGGCTTTGTCTTCAGCCCAGTCGAGGGTGTATTTCTGTGTTAATACCGTTTTCCCAATGCCAGCCACTCCCTTTGTCAGCACTGTTCTGATTGGTTCATCTCTTCCAGGTGAGGCTTTAAAGATGTCTTCTCGTCGGATTATTGTTTCTGGTCTGTCTGGTTTCCTGGATGCTATTTCAATCTGTCTAACCTCATGTTCATCATTGACCTCTGCAGTCCCTCCCTCTGTGATGTAAAGCTCTGTGTAGATCTGATTCAGAAGGGTTGGGTTTCCTGCTTTAGCGATCCCCTCAAACACACACTGGAACTTCTCCTTCAGAGCAGATTTAAGATTACGATGACAAACTACAGCTTGAAGTTCTGAATGAGAAGAAATATGTAGAATATCATTTGAAAATGAAAATACACACTTAATTCCAAAAACAATAATCTTTAAAACACGTTGCTCTGTCTCTTAAGACATTAGTAAATGTTTCATTTATCCAGCAGCTTAAATCTTTAGAGAAATCCTCTTACTGCTCTGCAGACGGTCAGCCAGCTCCTCCTGCTTCATTTTCCTCAGGAACTTCAGTGTGATCTTCACAAATGCCTCTCTGCTGTTGCTCTTTCGACTTGCTAAGCACTCTGGGTAATCTGGACTCAGAACCTTCTGGATCTTCTTCAGCTCGTTCTTCACAAAAGTGATGATGTTGTCCTCCAGCAGCTGGAACAGAATATTTTATGAATGAGCCAATCAGACTGAAATCATGGAGCCAAACATCAGATCCATGTTGGACACACTTACAATCCACTGGTCTACAAAGAGCAGCATGGAGAGGACTGTGAACACAATAGATGTAAAAGTAGTTGTTGTACATGTACAGACCATAAATATGGAGTCCAGGTGTGTTTGATGCTGCTGGGCAGACTGACCACTGGGAACCTCTGAGCTCTCCTGGTCCACTCTGTGGAGGAACCATGAAGAATCAGTTCAAGCACAAGATAAAGATCCAGTAGTTTCTGCTCAGGTAACTTCATCTGAATCAAGTTTGTCATGTTTTAAACTCTCAGATTGTGAAAATATCAGGCATCTTTCAGTGCTGATGGATGATGTTGCAGAAGCTCAGACTTCATTAAATTGAACAAATTAACTCAGTGGGAGGTAAAACTGATATACCATCAACCACCTCTACAAGCAGTTCATTGCTCAAAGACCAGAACATTATCCCAGGTCTGCCCTCCACCACTATAACAACAGCTTTACAAACTGGGTAGATTAGTGTAGGACATGTGAGAAATACCTGTTGTGTCATTTTGTCACAAATCATCCGACGCCTCTGATTTTTTTCTAAAACAAACTTTGCATATTTAATGAATTTGTGAAAGTTTTACCGTCATACTAATAATACAATTGAAATTTGGTTCGTTAGTCATCGATTCACACACACACACACACACACATTTAATCTCTATTGAAATCACTAAACAAATGTAACGTCTAGTCTAAAGGTCACAATCTGAAGATAAAATCTGTTTTTGTTCCATGTGATTAAGTCTGAGCATCAGTATCCTGGGATTTATCCACTACATCCACACCACTGTTGTTTAGTGTTCTCCTGATGGAGGTCTCATTAACACCACCCAGTATGATTCGGGCTTTAGCTGCTTACACGTTACCCTGGGTCTGTTTGTGACCTCTCAGACTGTTTAACAGATCAGACACAAAGACATGAGAATCAGAGACAGAGCAGCTCTGCTCTTTAAAGACAAACATGAACCCACTCAGTACACACTTTCCCCACAGATATGAGCATCACTGTCCTGAAACAGCAAATGACCAAGTCTGGCATTTTTATCTTTTTGTTTCACTGTTTTCTTTGTAAAAATCTGAGCATTTTTCAGCTCGTATTTATCCAGGAAAACACAAACATCTAAAGGAGCTCATCACAGTTCTCTGACCTCGTTGGTCCAGGTTCATCACTGAAGTATGGAGGTTCATCTTTGGACAGGTCACTCCTCACAGACAGACAGCTGGATCCTGCAGACTGTGACCTCTGACCGCTGCAGGCACAAACATGCTTTATTCAATGATAAATTATCTGATGAAAGTCACTGAAGCAGCTCTGATCACACAGACTGCAGATAATGCAGCTGTTTCCTGTCAGTAACAGTCCTCTTAGATTAGAGTACAGCTTTTTCAGGAAAACAAATGTCCCTGAATGCAACAGTGAGAAACAGTCTGCCTCTGTGGCTGTGATAGCTGCCGTTAGGACCGTTCATGTGTTTGCAGTTATACGAGGAGATGCACCATCATGGAAATGTTAACAAATCCTGCAGCATCACGTGGCACGCGCAAACAACTTCCACTGATCAGAGCGATGTCCTCTTTAAGGTCTGCAAACCTTAGTTTGCTTTCTAGAGCAGCGTATCATCCTCACAGAGCACAGCTGGCACGCTTGTTTCTGTTAGCTTAGCCACTAGGCTAAAGTCAAACTACCCACTGCTAGCAGCTGTTTCCATCATAGTTTAGGATCCAGATGTGTGAGCTCTAAATTTGCACCTGTGATTAAAATAAATAGTTAAAAACAGCCAATTGTGTCCAAATGTGTGTTAAAAGCAGATAAAATGACAGTTACACCTGTGCCTGTTTGTCCTTTGAGACACTACTCTCCTGCAGAGATGCATTTTAGAAACCAGTAAACATCAAAATCATTTAAATCAGACAAACTGACATCAGTTCATGTTATTGACAGCTCACCTCTCTGCAGCAGACACTTTAAAATCAACGAGACCACCTTTAGACGTGTTACTCCTTAAGGACACAAAGCTGGATGGAGGTCCAGGCTGGTTCCTGTGAATAATGATGGAGCAGTGATGCAAGTGCTGAGCTGTGACATGGAGAATAGTCATGGACAGTTAGAGATGGTCATCTCACCTCTGAGATTTGGTCTGGCTCTCACATTCCCCACACAGAATAGTTTTAGAGGGAGGGACTCCCTCCTCTCTGTCCTCACACTGATCCATGCTGCTCAATTTACATCCACATCAGCTCACAAACACTTTCTACCTTCACCTGCAGAGAAAACACAAATCATTCATGTGCACATCAACTGAAATCCTCCTTTCCATCATGTGTGCTGTCCAAATATCAACTCCTTCTTTCCTGCTTCATCTCAGTGTCAGCTGAGAGAATGACAAACCCACTATGTGTCAACATTTGATGGATGACGACACAGAAATGTGAAGTGATATTGACCTAAATGTGTCCTAATGATAATGAGAAGCTTTGATGAGTTGTGACTGTGTGAGGTGTTACTAGGATGTTAGCCCAGCCCTGAAATCTTTGCTATTTTCACTTGATAACAGAAGCTGTTGAAAGTTATTGAGTGTATCTGACAGTAAAGTGATGGATCCCGAAGCCATGTTGAAAATGTCTGATTTTCTCCTTAGTTATAGAGAAGGAACTGCTCATTTTTCTCTCTGCTGGGTCCTACCAATCAGAATATGACAAGTCCCAGAGGCAAACCCTTAGGAGATACGCCGCAAAATTCAGGCTGAAGGGTCAGTATTTTAATGTAAATAAATATCTAGATGTAATTATTGGTTAAATACATGTTATAATTAATTTACATGTTTTAAATCTAGGCAGGGAGCTCTTGTTAGGAAACAGGAGAGTGATAAGAACAAAAGAAGAAGCCATGGGACTATTTCAGGAGTTTCATTCAAGTCCTATTGGTGGACACACTGGTGTACTCAACAATCGAAATGCAATATCTTCCAGATTTTACTGGTATGGCATCTAAGTTTACATTGGGAATTGGGTATGTATTTTTAAAGTTGTCATTTATAAAAACAAATGTATAGTATGTCAACAGTGCACAAAATGAATGCATAGTTATCCTGAAGACCTGTCCCAGATTTCAGGATGATGTATCGAGTATTTTTATAGAATATTTGTAATTATGTTGTTTAATTAATTGTGATTGTTGGATAATATAAATAAGAACATATAATATGTTTAAGGTCCTGGCTTGTGACCAGTGCCAAAAAATGGTAAAAAACCTTTGGCTGCTGTGCAACCACTGCAGTGTAATAAGGTTAATATCAGTAACATTTTAGTAGAAAATAGTAATGTTCTAATGTACATTATAAAAATGTGATTCTTTTATCAATGACAGGTGTCACATGTCTGGGAGCTAATTGGAATCTATCTAACTGGACCTCTTCCAAAAACATCCAGCAAGGTAGCTCATCAGTTGTGCACAATCATTCATATATATATATATATATATATATATATATATATATATATATATATATATATATATATATACACACACACACACACACAGCAGTGGCCATCTGAACATCCTACCTAAATAAATGCAAAAAATTGATCTGTGCTGTCTTTGCTTACTGATTGTTTTTAGTGTTAACAATCCACATTGCTGGCATTGCATCTTTCAACATGTTTGTGGGTAGATTTGGATGTACCGGGGGTAAGTGCAGCCACTCAGCCTTTACTCAATGTGATCATAGCAGCAGGTGCAGATGTGTGTCACAAGTTAATCTAGTAGTAGGCTATGGTACTTGGCCACAGGTGGCAGCAGTGGACTGACCTCCATTGGAGACTGCTCCAGCTGCTATGTGGTAGTGAGTAGATGGGTTCCAAATTGAGGATTATATGCAAGTTGTGGAGACTGTTTATTACTGATCACTGTGTAACTGCTGTACATTCAGCGTAACTGCCAGAATCACCACCGTTGTTCATCATGATATCAATACTTTTGCCCATAAGAAAAATGTCGTGAACAAATATATGACACACTAATATTTCACCAGTGTTGTAACATCACATGTGGTTAGCATAGTCTGCGTGTGTCTTTTCTCTGCAAACGAACATTTTAGAGTTGGTTGTTATATACAGTCTGTATAAGTGTGGTCAATCTAATAACGATCCGTAAGGAGATGGCAGTTACGCTGAATGTACAGCAGTTACACAGTGATCAGTAATAAACAGTCTCCACAACTTGCATATAATCCTCAATTTGGAACCCATCTACTCACTACCACATAGCAGCTGGAGCAGTCTCCAATGGAGGTCAGTCCACTGCTGCCACCTGTGGCCAAGTACCATAGCCTACTACTAGATTAACTTGTGACACACATCTGCACCTACTGCTATGATCACATTGAGTAAAGGCTGAGTGGCTGCACTTACCCCCGGTACATCCAAATCTACCCACAAACATGTTGAAAGATGCAATGCCAGCAATGTGGATTGTTAACACTAAAAACAATCAGTAAGCAAAGACAGCACAGATCAATTTTTTGCATTTATTTAGGTAGGATGTTCAGATGGCCACTGCTGTGTGTGTGTATATATATATATATATATATATATATATATATATATATATATATATATATATATATGGTGATTCTTATGACTTTGTGTATATAATTTGGTATTTTGTGCAAATGTAGGCTGATAATACATACATGATATCATTTCATTCATTTCAAAGGTTTATTTGCATGACGCACAGACAGACACAATTGAAAGGTACAAATGTGTTGTGCATGAAACGAATTCAAACGTGCTGCAGATGTGTGTCACAAGTTGATCTGGCTGTAGGCTGTGGCACTTGGCCACAGGTGGCGCTAGTTGATTTGAGTTCATGTTAGTGCACACAAAGTAAACTGCTCGCTTAAGTTGTGCATCAAAAACGCTGAAATCGGAGTAATAAAACGTGCGAGGGGGGCGATAACGACAACAAGAGTCTCCCGATCGTTTACTCTTGCTGTCCCGTGAACAACATCGGCGTGGTGTTAATTGTTTGCTGTTTTCGCGATCGCGTCGCGCATGAGGATATCACCAGGTAAACTCGCCACATTTTTAAGCATTTTGTTGTTAAACAGCATCAAAACTGACGGAGTGTGTTTGAGATAACCTCACAAGTGTCACAGATGACACATTTGGCGTTTTGTTTGCTGGTTTGTCGGTAGCAGCTCCTGAAACGCAAGTCTGCCACACATCGACCAACGCCAGTTGATCTAAACGCCAGTAGATCTGGAACACCAGCAGCTTTACAGCTGTGGCTCCAGCAAACATCAGCTGATACTAGAAAGTAATATTAAATAAATGCTAACAACAGCTGATCAAGCTTAAACGTGTTGTTCTTGTTTAGCGTGACATCCCCTGGTTTCCTCTTTCTGGCGCAGAGAGAAAAGACGATCAGCTGATCATTGATCAGTTTCATGATTGAATTAGCAACTTTCTAGCTTAAGTAGTAATAGGGACAAATCACGTTCCTTTTCACCTCAACTTTAAAGTTCGACCTCCCCGACTGTAATTGGTCCAGTCCAAAGTCGATCATGACCAACTGGCCAATCCACCACCATTCATTTATACCGTTAAAAAAAAAGAAAAGAAATAAAACCCCATCGGCCCATAAAATCGAAAAATCACAAGCGGCCCGGTATGCCCGATGGCCAGTCCAGCCCTACACAGCTGATGTTAGCCAGAAAAACATTACACACCGACTTTAAAGGAGAGACCGGAAAAAAAAACCACACAGAGTTAGTTGTGTGAATAAATCAAACTTGAGCTGAAGAAACAGTAAAGTTTCTAAAGACAAACCGTTAAAGGAAACAAAGCAAACTTACAGTTTCTTCAAACACACCGACAACAAGCTCCACTTACTTCCTCATTGTTCAGCTGCTTCCTGGAAAGCCAGTAGTGATGTGTCAGGGACAACAACGTCACATTAGAATGATGTAGTAATGGTCCACAACTATTTTCAGTTGCGGATCATAAAGGATTCAGAAGGTTTATTCATGCAGGCCTATATGACAGAGAATGTGCATCTTCTTTTTATTTTGCATATTTTAATTTATACTTAATTGTTTTGTGGTTTGCAGTGTTTTGTGTTGTTTCACTCTAAATTTGTTTAAAAGGAAAAAGCTGAAAATGTAAATAGTTAAAAGTTGAAATGTAAATAGCTGTTTTTTGTATTATATTATTTATTTATTACATTTTATGTGGAGTGAATAAATAAAAGTATATTTACGGTAGCCGCTAGAGACAAAGCACATACAAACTCCAAAACATGTAAAAACTCCGAAGCACGTTCAAAACACAACGGAAGTAGTGATGTGTCGGTCGCGAATGAAACGGCTCTTATGGTGTGTTCACATTGAACGCGATAGATGCGACCAGAGTATCAGGTTTACATGTAAAGTCAATGGAGAAGCGCGATGACGCGCGATTGCAGGTCCCGCGAAAATTCATAAGCAGATTTGTGTCACGAAAACGTATCAAACGCGCGTCAAAGCAGCGCGTCTGGCGCATCTGACACGCGAATAAAATTATGAGTCAGTTTTTGTGTGTGAAGAAATCGGGCAAACTGGTAAGTTCATTCATTTCTCTTTTTAAATTTTTGACTGACCTGGGGAAGCCGCACAAGAGCACCCCAGCCTGCTGTCCCGCTATTTTCCCACTGACGTACAAATACCTTTCTGCTTTTATGCATGTTGTCATATAGGAATATATTTTGTTTATTAATAAACAGCACACAGTGGTCCCGCTGTTCATCCGTCACTGCTTCACTTTTTAACTGATTTTTTTATTGCACTGTGAAGCTTTCAACAATGCGCATTGCATTCTGCAGCCTGATTGACAAATCTCCTCCATGTCGTGTCTCCTGCGCTTGCCAAATTTATCATGTTTGGTTTTGATAACTATCACGTCCAATAGAAAAAACAGCACAAAAACACCCATAACTATGAGCCTCATTCGGAAATAGATGCCTGCACCAGGAGAGAAAAAGGCGCAGGAAAGTGGTCGACAGATGAAGACAAAACTCGGCATAATCATACTTTCACGTTTTGAAATCTACAAAGGTTTGTACTTTGAGAATCAACTCGTGAGAACTGTGACTAATCTTCATGTGTGTGGGGAAAAAGTGTATAAAGTGTGTGGTGAGGGGCTAGTTATTCTGAGAACCCCTGCTGCAATAAATAATGGAACCACTGCATATACTTTCTCTATGACTGTTGTTTTCAACCTCTTAACATTTAATATTGTCTTGACAGAGCCAACTGATTCTGCAGCAGAGCATCCCCTGTGGCTTCTCCTTGCTCCCCAGTCCCTGGTCCCACAGCTCCTGCTGCTGCACCCACAGGTATGTAATTGTAGCATCAGATTTACAGCAAGCACTGATAACTTTTTACTTGGTTGGATTCCCTTGTAATCACCTTTACTAAATATCTACAACCAATCTGTTTATATCCTGTTTTTCTTTTCAATGTTGAAAATGAAAATCTAGTAGCAGCCTTCTCATTTCTTTGTGTTGTTTTGTGCTATGTTTTACAGGCCCACAGAGGCCTCACACGTTGTATCAGTGCATCATGACACCCCACACCAGCAAAGTCTTGCAGGAGCCTGCTTTATCATCAGCTACAAGGCCAGAACAAGTATTTCACAGGCATCAGAAAGTGGATCATCAAAGGCAGCAAACCGCCTGTTAAATTACTTTAATGATGGTGTGTTTGTGGTCACGCTGCAGAATCAGGCCAAGGTCTCTCTGTTAACTGCAGAGCATCAGACCTTATCTGTGATCCTCCCAATGGTTTCTCTCTGTGTGCCCCAGGTTGATGGAGAGCTCTCATTAAACCTGCAGAGCAGTGAGAATGTCCAGCTTCAGGACTTCATGGAGGACTTTGGCTTCTTGGGAGTGGTGCTGCTGATAGATGTCATTGTTCTCTTCTCTCTCTCTCTGACTGTTTGTTTGTTAAATCCATTTTTCCACATTTCCATAGTTTTGTTTTGCAGGCTACTTTATTTATTTATTTGTTCCTTTGTTATTTAAGAAAATAATATTGCCAGATTTCTGGAGAAGAGGCAAAGGGACACTGGAAGACACGAAAACATGACACAAACACGATCACCATCACGATGTAACAGTTGGTGAAATGTTAGTATTTGACCACTAGGCGTAACTCTTGTAATAATGTAATGTAATTAACACATTTTATTTTGTATGTTTAATTTTATGTTGAGCATAAACATTTTCCTTTTTTTTAGAAGCACCTTGTCTGCTTCTAGACCAGTGGTCGGCAACACCCAAAGTGCCATTTCGACCTGGTTTGCACAGAAAACACTGGGAGCCACCAATTTTTGAGATCTAAAATGAAGATAACGCTGCATATATTGTTTGATTGTTTTATATTTAAGCTTTGTATAAACAACTATAATATCCTGCTTATGAAATCCATGGAGTACTACAGAGAAAATTGCATTTAAATTATGTAATGAATGCATTTTGAACATTATGAACTCTTAAAAAATAATAGCAACGAAGAAACACAATGAGTTAAGGCTAGCGCCAATCTCTCTCTTAAGTTAAATACTTAGAATTTGTTGGCCCAAGTTACGTGGAGCCGCAGTATAAGGATGAAAGACCTGCATGTGACTTGGGAGCTGTGGGTTGTCAACCTGTTATAGATTCAATCCTTTGTGGTTTTCATTCAGTCCTGTGGACAAACTCATTTTGCTGCATAAATGAAATGATCTAATAATTGATTTGTGCTCTTGATTCTCTATAGTTTGGTGTCATATTAATTTCTATCTATTGTAAAATGAATAATGTTCTAATAATATTCCTTCCTCCGTGAACATGACGACACGTGTCTGTCCCGTAACAAAATGACTCAACTATGATGGAGCTAAAAAATACTGAAGTCTGGTTACAGCTGCAGATGTTTCACTCTGAGTGACTCTCAGATTCTTCATTTATGTTCATCTGTGGGAAGTAAAGGAGTTTTTGGTTTGGTTATACTTATATACAGAAAACACACATGTAATTATGTAATGCTGCAAGTACACACTTTAGGCTTTGAAACTCATTTATTGATGTTAAAAGAAGGACTGTATGTAGACTGAAGGCACCAAAGAAGACACTGGAGAAACCAAAGAGTTTATTTAGAAACAGAATGAGTAGAAATACACAGGCAGATGGATAAAATGTAAAAGTCATGCAAACTAAAGAAATAAACAGAATACAAAAAGATGTGAATTTCCTGTTAGAACACGTTTCTTATGATAATATTTCTGGAAAAAAATGCTTCTAAGCTTCACACTAAACCTCCCATTCAAAGTAAAGCTGGTACTTCAAACTTCACACCGGGATGTTTTTTAGATGCTGAAAATGAGAAATATGTGTGAGGGTGGCAGCCACTGTTGACCTGAAGAGAAAGAAGATGAAGGTCCATGTGACTTCATCACTTCTGGATGTTGCACAGCACTGGGTCTATATGATGCACTGATTTCATCATCCACTCCACAAGGTTGATGATTCAAAGCCCCTGACAGCAGCTCAGGTTAGTTGTTGTTTCTAATGACAGAATTTTAGAAACCATGAAACATAAATGAGAAATTCAGAAATTGTGACTCAGACACAAGTGGACACAGAGGGATGCTCACTAATAAAGGTGGAGGAGTGGATGATTCAGACCTTGTCTTGCTGACCTTCAGCTTCATGGACAGCACCCCTCTTTCTTTTCCTCTTCATGTTGGATGTAACAAAAATAATCTCCCCCATCTTTCTCCGTATCCTGTGCCACGTTTAAGCAAAAGCTCTGTCACAGAGTATCGGCATCAGCACACTCAGAACAGAAGAGTGGTATTTTCTTCCTCTTCAGCAGTTACGCTAAAGAAAAACAGAACTTTAACTTTGAGATGCATCTTCCGGGTGCCACATCTTAACACAAATCACTACTATCACTGCAAAATGCGTGATTGAAAACAATGGAGGCGCTTTCACTGATGCATCTTGAGCGCGCCCTGAGCAGGTGTCCAAAAACCTTGCACCTCCAGCCACCTCCACCTCCCTGGGTGGGGAAGCGTTTCTTCTTCATCATTCTTAGAGATTTCTAAAAGTTTGAGATTTCTAAAAGTTTGAAGTTAAGAGCTGCAGAAGCCTCTATCATAGAGGCTCCGTCCAAAGTTAGGTATGAAAAATGAAATCACATTAACTTTTACATGTAAAAAAAAAAAAAATAATATTCCAATTATGTTGTACTGTTGTACTAAGTATGACTGTGCAATGACAATAAAAAGTTATCTTGGCTTAATAGCAAAAAAATAAACAATAATAACAAAAAGTACAGAAAATGTTTTTCTTTCCTTTTTTATTTATTTCATATATAGCTGAAATGAATGACTTTGTAACCTAATTAATAATTTTATGTCCTGTTTAGTAGTAAACAGTCTTCCATCCATCCATTTTCTTCCACTTATTGACCGGTAAATCGAAGGTACAGCGTCCACATCACTGTGGTTGCAGCACTAATCAATCTGTCGATCTCCCGCTCCCTTCTCCTCTCACTCGTGAGCTTAAACTTCTCCATTTAAGGCAGGAACTCTTCCATGACCTGGAGTGCGCACACCACCCTCTTCTGGATTAGGACCATGGCATCTCTACTTTAAGATTAGGCTTAAAACTTTTCTTTTTGACAAAGCATATAATCAGGGCTGGATCAGGCGACCCTGAGTCCTCCCTTAGTTACACTGCAATAGGCCAAGGCTGTTGGGGGATTCCCATGATGCACTGTGTGTTTCTTCTTCAGTCCCCTTTGGGGTTTTTTTTTTTTTTTTTTTTTTACCTTTATTTGTGTTTGTACACATCTCTCTATTTAATTATTAGTTACTATTAATATCTGTCTCTCTTCCACAGTGTGCCTTTGTCCTGACTCACCCCAGTCAGACACAGCAGATGGCCTCCCCACCATGGGCCTGGGTTTCTTCCTTCCCATTGCTGCCAAAGAGCCTGCTCATTGGGGGGAAACCTGATTGTTGGAGGTTTTCTCTGCATCATTGTAGGGTCTTTACCTTACAATAAAATGAGCCTTTAGGCAACTGTTGATTTCAGGCTGTATAAAAAAACAGAATTAAACTGAGCTGACCTTTGACCTCACAGTAAACCTCTCAGGTCCACACAGCCTCCTGTCATGTAGCTTCTGCCCAACACATTTCACAACTTGGCTTTGATTTTTCCCACGTAAATTAATGATAATAAAATATTATGAACAATATAATAATGTTATGGACACTGGAGTGTTCTGTGGCTACAGCACCACCAAACACAAAGTGATGATCAGAATATGTTTGTTGGATTTCAGCACCTTGTGCTTGTAGTTACGTCTTATTGCCAGCTTCAGTTACACGGGTCAGAAACCTATTTAGGCTAGCACCATTTACAATGCCAGTGTATGCCGGTTGGGCGGACCCTGACATCACATCAGTTCATGCGCATGTGGCAAGCATTTCTCTCAGTTTCTAAACCTAACGGAGCTTCGCGATAACGCAGAAGAAGGTTGATAACGAAAACACTTCACTGTCAGATCGTCAGGATGAGCCTTTCATCAGTGTTCGTGTTCATTCTTCCTTTTATCTGTGAGGGATTGGGAGCACTGATCCAAACCACTGTGGGGGCAGATGTCGAGCTTCCGCTCTCAGAGGAGTGCAGGAAGGGTAAAGGCACACTGTATCAGCGGCTGGATGATGCCAGCACTCAGCTCATCGGATCTCTAAATGGTTACTGGAAGCCAGGGCGAGATTACACTGACCGTGTGGTCGTAGGACGCGATTCGTTAATCTTAACAAATGCTAACTTCAATGACAACGGACATTATGAGTTTACCTGCAACAGGAAACACTTGGAAGCTTACAAGCTGGAGGTATTTGTGCCCTCTGAAGTTGCTGTATCCGAGGGTGGGGATGCCATCCTCCCGTGTCGCTCCGTCACAGCGGGCCAGTCGGTGAAGTCTGCGCGCTGGAGGAGAAACGGGGAAGTACTGCTCGAGCTGAATGGTCGGACAGGGGGAATCACATACGGGGATAACTTGATCAGAAGCCGGGTATCGATACCATCTGACTGGGACCGACGGGCAGACCTGTCCCTCACCATAAAGGGAGCTCAGCAACAAGACGGAGGAGTTTATTACTGCGACATAGAGAAGGCCGAGAAACACCGCTCTGCTGTCCGCCTGCGAGTGCGCAAACCACGGGTAAGTGCACCACACCCTGCTTTGTCTTGCAAACTGATTGATTTACGGCAGAAACGCTTTAAATACAACATCTGCATTTGATGCCTTGATGACTTTCTGAGTGTGAATAACTTTACCATACTGTGTCAGGGTGAATCTGCTGTAACAACAGTAATTACAACAACACTGATCTCTGTCCTGGCAGCAAAGACTCACAGTTCAGGTTTTAACTGTCATTCAGGAATTTAACAAGATAACAGGCACCTACAGGTGATTTTGTGGCTTAAACTGGGATTATCCCCTTTATTTCTAGTCAGATCACAGATTTCACATGAACGTTTCGTCTTGATGTTTTGCTGTAAACTGTGTGATCTTTGATTTGCTGTACACTGAAAGGCATTTAAAGCTCCAACAAAATGCACTGACTAACACGTCTGATTGTCATGTCTTCTTGCCGTCTGCAGGAGTCCTACCACTGGAGATGGATCACAATCATCATAACAGCAGCTGTTACATCTGTGATTGTTTTTACTCTCAAGTTCTTTTGGGGCTGGAGAGAGAAGACCAAGGGTGTACATGCATGAAGAGAGCAGAGGAGACAGTGTCTGAAACAGTCCACTAAATGACCAATCATTTATAATCAGGAGAAAAGCACATCTCTAAAAATTGCCCTGCCAAGCCTTCTGATATTATACTGCCTATAAAAATAAATAGAAATAGCTTTTTGTAGTGCATTACTTTTAGTACCAAAGTTCAAACCCGAACCTTTATTTCACTGTGTAATGAAAGGCTTCATGGCAAAATAAACAGCAGATATCTGCACACTGCTAACTTACAGTGTAAAGATAAAAGAATACACACACACACACACACACACACACACACACACACACACACACACACACACAGATTTCTTTCTGACTTTTGACTTACTGATTTATTTGTGTCTTCTTCTTCTTGGCAGCTTGTTCACTTGGTACCATTAAAGGTCTGCCCTGAGAAAGAAGGTATAGCTTGCTTATAGCAACAGCTAATAATACATTTTTATGATTTCTTCATTGATCTGTAAGAGGCTGAAGCTTATGGTTAATAAATTCAACAGTCTGTGCCGAGAAGTTGAATTTAATATCGTTGTGTTGAGGAAAAAAGAGTCTTCAACCATAAACCACCAGCCATGGTTTCAGTTTCTGGCCAAATAAAGGTTTACAGTTTTATGCTCCTTCATTTGTTTGCATTAGGGTTGTTTACAGGCCACAGTGACAAAATGTGGTGAATTTGCTTGCACGATGAAAACACTACAGTTCAACTTCAAACACCCTCAAAGGTTCAAGCTGGACTTCTTTCTATGTCTAAAACTTTAAGGGATTCTGTTTTTTGTTTAATAACTGTGACTTTTACTTTTTCCATACCATGAAGTTACACATACATTCTGTCTTTTGCATCAAGTTTACTTTTAATCATTCTATGCTGCAGTAAATCTGTGTGATTTTGATGTGTGGCCAACTCAGCTTCTTTTTAGAAATAGTGAATCAGAGGAGTCTGACACTCAGACGATCAGCCAATAGAGTTTCTGGTGAAGCTGGAGCTGCTTTAAAACGGATCCTCAGAGCCCACATGATATTTCCTGCATGTTTGTAGAGTTTTAACAATAAATATATTCATTTACAGTGAGCACTTGTCCTGCTCTGTTTTTTCATCTTTACTTTGTTTACTTTGTTCTTTATAAAAACTTCAAGAAGCTTCTTGTAAAATAAAATCTCTTCAATAAAGCACAGCACTTAGGTTCATAAATATTCCTGTTAAATTAATGTCAAAGTCAGAAAACGAACTGCTCAAAGAAAATCAGCACCATGAGGGAGCAGCAGGACAACAAACCTATACACAGACAGAAACATCTTTAATGAAAAGGAGAGCAAGAACCAGGACGAGACAGACCTCTGCAATGTGGAGTGAGGACTTTACATCCACTCATCATGGGCATAAATGTCATGACAATTTTAGTCTTTTCAATATTTCTTTGAACTGCCAGCAAAACAGACCCTGATGCTACCAGCACCATACTTGACAGCTAATAGAGCGTTCTGAAGTCTTCAAGCCTCACCTTCACTCTCCCAAACACACCTGTTATCACTGTGGCCAAATAGCTCAGTTCCAGCAGCTTCCAGTTCGTGGCAGGCTTGAGCCTCATTGTTCCTGAACACCCAAACAAATTTCCTCTGTCAGAAATGAAATAATGTTGTATTTGTATTTGTTCTTGTTAAAAATGATGTGGCCAGGAGTTCAGCCAGTCGGCAGGGGCTCACAGGTTAACAGACATCTAGGATGGTCTACCCACCTGAAGTGTTAAATGCTTCCTCGACTTTCATCCTCGTAAGAAGAGTTGTTGTTATTCATCCACTGAATGGGTCAGTACTGCAGGGTCCATCATTATGTCAGCACGGACAAGCAGATGACATGTATCGTCCCGTTATATAAATAAATCAAATAGAAAAGTCCTTTCAGTGGACGATAATCTGACATAATCTTGTTGAGCCACTTTTATGCGGCACTTCCCTTTGTTGTGTAACCTTCTCTATTCTATGTGCTTAGGTTCTGCTTGACTGTTCTGGATGACTGAGCTATCTGCTCACTGATTCAAACTGAGATGTGATGACATCGATCAGACGATGCACTTGAACTGCGAAGGTTTATTGAATGAACTTGGTTGTGAAAGGAGGGAGATCCGGGCCCTAGGTTCGTGTGATGCATTAGCACAATAGCGTATGCCTCAATACCGTACAGAAAAAGACCGATAGGTCGATCAGTGAGAATAAAAATAGGGATGTTTATAATCGTCGCAAATGTTCCAGGTTTGACTGTAAATTTATGTAAATAAATATATGTAGTCGCACTGCTGTAATAGATCCTGGTTGATGAGCGCATATCGGAATTTTTATTTTTAAACCAGCTAGTCGGGTGGGGCTCACTGCTTTCAAACACTCAGGATACTTACCCGGAGTGCTTCATGCTTCCTCACCTGTTAGCTTTGTGAATTGTTATTGTTGTTGTTGTTGTTGTGGAGTCATTAAATGCAACAAGGTGCTCAAATTAGCCTTCGATACAACATTCATGTATCGTCCCTGTTGTATAAATAAATAAAAAATATATATAAATAAATAAAACCCAACAAAACAACTTATGACCCGGCATCAAACACGATCCCTTGTTTTCAATCAGAGTCACGTTAATGTAATCAGTAGATGTGGACGTCAGGAATGCACCACGAATCTTTACCGCAGCTGCAAAACAGCTTCTAGATCCACGTCTCAATCTCATAACACTCCTGTGTTGTTATAAGATTAACCGCAAAATCCGCGTCAGCAGTGAAACTGATATTTCATGCAGCGTGTTTGCTGTTTGCCTAAACTCAGCAGTCATTTGAAATGATACACGTGCTTTGAAGTTAATTCTGTTAACAGGGGCTCTCCCAAACATGTAACTGCTCAGTATAATGCCCCCCCTCCCCTTTTTGAATGCATCTCTCGCAAATGTGGAAAGAATAGAGCTTATGCACACATATAAGAATATGAAAAGAACCTAAAAATGACCTGTCTCTATTTCCTCATGTTTTCATGTTTTCTTATTTTAAAATGATTCGTTGTGTTTGATTAATCTGGAAAAGCAAAGGGACACAACAGCCTGAGAGACGCACGCTGTGCTCTGCTGTAGGTTAGACTGTGATAATCTCTCTCACATCAGCGTTGTCCTCCTGGATTGGGGATTTCAGTCTATGCTTGAAATAAACTGCGAGCGGAAATTTAGCGTGCAGGGACTGTGCCACGCCTCAGAGACATGATAACAAATGCAGAGAGGAATGAGAAAGTGGCCCAACAGGTTGATATCAATAAAATACAAGTTCTTTCGGTGGATGGCAGGAGAAGGCACACAG
Source organism: Neolamprologus brichardi (assembly GCF_056152115.1). Taxonomy (NCBI): domain Eukaryota; kingdom Metazoa; phylum Chordata; class Actinopteri; order Cichliformes; family Cichlidae; genus Neolamprologus; species Neolamprologus brichardi. Next base: position 24,603,090 of record NC_142106.1, on the reverse strand, counting down.
TTTAAAAGGAACAATCACAGCACCTTCTCAGCACTCCCGCAGAAAGTCCACCATCTAATGTTTTAAGGTGTAGGGATTTTTGTTTGTTTTATTTCATGTATTTTTACATTGTCAAAAGAAAACTGTCAACCAGTCAGCGTTTAGTGTTTGCTGTGCAGATGATTGTCCACAAAAACAACCAAACGTGGCCTTACTGTCACAAACTAAGTAAGGTACTAAACAGTTTAAGCACTGGTTTAGTAACCTCAATGAGACTCCAGAACTTTGCCTACGTAGTTGTGTTTCTGATGATTCATTTTAGTAAAGTGTTTTTTTCTTTCTCTGATATCATCATAGTTCTGCTCGGGCTGCTTCAGGCAGAAGCATATGAGTGGCTACATGTTTAAACTTGGCTGGGCGAAATTGTGAAATGTGACATTTTGGTTTTAATGAGGTTTTCTGGATGTTGCTTTCATTAACATCATTGAAGAAGGTTACCCCTGATCTGTTAATACCTGTGATTTTCTCCTGTTTGACTTTATACACACACAAGTGTTTTCCCCCCAATGTGGCGTTGTCTAAGCAGCAGGGCCTTGAATGTGGACAAACTGGTTAGACTGTACTGCCAGAAAGGAATGAAGAAGGACAAAGAGTCAAAAGATGGCAAAAGGAGTGCCACGCAAAGAGAAAACCCCTCACAGACAAATCAGAGATATAAGAAATGCAGAGAGAATCAGAAAGAGTCCCAGCATCTTCACCTTCAACCTGTTTGGCTTCAGGACTGACAGTAACGTCACAGCCTGACTCACTGTGGAGTGGACTGCTGCTGTAGTGACAGAAGAAACGAGCATCCCAATGTTGTAATAAAAGTGCTATAAAATGTTACAAATAACAAATAATTTAACTGTTCCATGAGGGTTTGACACAGATTGTTGTGCTGTTACATTTTAGGGTTGTGTGCACAAAAGTGTGAAGCTCATATTTTTTTGTGTGAGGGATAAATGTTATTATTGAACATGACTGATGAAAATGTGCAGGTAGAAAATCGAGGATTACATCTCCGTGAGTGTTTCGTCTCCTTCTTTATCCTGCATGGGAGAGAAAAACGACATTATGAAGCTGGCATCGATCACGCATCACTGACTTAGTGGAATGATGCAGCCAGCATTACACCATCCTTTGCTGGATCTTTTAAGGGTGCGGTGGAGCTGTGGTCCTGCTGAAGTTTCACCCAGTTTGAACAGAACAATGATGCAAAATGAGCAGCACACGTCAGGGCCCTTCTCCCCGCAGGCCTCCGTGAAACCACGCTCCGTGGGACATTACACGCCTGCTTTCTTCTTAGTCTTAGTTTTCCTTTTTTGGGGAGCGTGGACTCTTCACGCTAATAAACATTAGTAGCCTAAACGTTTTAATGTTTAATCGTGTTTTACGGAATGTTTTCTTTATGTGACAAGCATGCGTAGCAAAGTGTTAACTCGAGTTTCGTGTCCCGCCAAGAATAATCGATTTATTTTTTCAGTAAGAAACATCTTCAAACATAAGCACGATTGCGAATAAATCTACTGTAAAAAAATGAAACAGAATAAATGAAGATCAAACATCAGACTTGTAACAGTTCAACAGATAATGCCATCATTTTCCATTTTAGTGCAGCTGTAAAAGGCTTCAGCAGTCAACTCTTTATGAAGTTTAAACGAATGCCTTTTTTTTGTTTTAAATAGCCGAGCATTCTTTTCATTATCTGTAAAACTGCGTCTCATCCGTCGGTCAGCTCCTCCATGGACAGAATCCAACAAATGATTGAAGGCGTGTGTCGCGCCTTTGAACACACGCGTCAGGCAGCTACACTGAGGTGTGTCCTCATTGTTTGACTTCACGCCCAGGCTAGTTTAATAAACAACCCGAGCTCGTTTCTGTCTGAGATGCCTCAGTGTGTGTGTCTGCGCACGCACGCACGCGTGCGTTTGTGTGCGTGCGTGCGTGTGTTTGTGTGGTATCTACGCTACACGACCTCTGATGTGATACACTGTTTTGTCATGTTTGTTTTTTTCGTTATAGCTATATATATATTTAATTGCAATTCCTGTTACCATAGTTGGAATGTTGCATAAGACAAGAAATGGGCGAGCTTTGAGTTGCGAAGCCCGCTGACAAAAAAACATGGTCTGTGTAGTCATCGAGATAACGAGGCCGATGACCATCGCGACGAGGACGAGGAGTGGATAAGAAAGCCATCTTGCCTGTGAAACTGTAAATCCGGCTCGGAGGACCATGTAATCGAGGCTGTCACTTTAAGAGGGATGGACTTGACCTCCTGACTATGAATAATGTAGACGATAAGAGGGACCAGAGGGACACGCCTCTCCTAAGACAAGCGAGAGCTCACGCCACGCTCCCAACAGAGCTACGATGTCGAGTGGTGCAGTCTTCGTCTTTTTTGCTCTCTGTGTGCTTTTTGTTGGCTGCTGTGGAAAACCGGCGATTCTGGGAGAGTCTGTAGAGTTAAAAGCGGATGTGAAGTGTGACGCGCAGGAATTCAGTCTAATCTACCGGCTGAGGGATGACAGTCCACGGACTGTGGCCCAGCTGGTAAACGGTGTCTGGATGCCGGGAGAGAGGTACAGAGAGTTTGTGGAGCACAGATCCACGCTCAGCTTGTTGCTAACCCGTGTGAACTACAACTATCAAGGCTACTACGAGTTCATCTGCGCCGGGCAGGTTGTCACCACCATCCAGCTGGAGGTCCTCATCATCTCCAACAACAACCTCTCTGTGCCTGAAGGAGACACGCTCACGCTGCCGTGTTATTTCCACACTGAGGGGGACTCCGTGGACTCTGTTGTGTGGGAAAGAGACGGGGAACTGGTGCTGAACCACAGCCTCTCCTCCGGGGAGCTCATATATGGGACTGGGTTTGAGGGCAGAGCGTCTGTGAGGTCTGACTGGTTTGTACTGGGTGACCTGTCACTGACGGTGGAGCGGGTCCAGCTGGAGGACCGAGGTGACTTTTTCTGCCGTGTTAATAAAGGCAAAAAAAAGAGCGGGAAGTGGAGAGAGAGGGGCAGCCCTGCCGCTGTGAGAGTGACGGTCAATGAGAAGATCACCATCATCAGCAGCACCTCTGCTCCTGTGAGTACACCTCTCCGCTAAACACTGAAGCACATCACAGCTGCTGACTCAGCGCAGTGGGTCTCACATTATTTCATGTTTGTTTCTCTGCAGCCCACGCGTGAAGCAGACACACACACAACAGCTTGTGACACTCCCATCATCATCACAGCCGTCATAACCCTGCTGCTCTCTGCTACTGCTGCTGCTGTGTGGTTGGTTTGGAGGAGGAAGTTCCGAAGATCAGGATCCACACCTGGAGGCGCTGATGGAGGACCTGCCAGAGACGTGGAGAGGACACTTTTCACTGAGAGGAGCCCTGATAGAGGGACATTCATCGGATAACTGAAGCCTGTGTGTGTGCGGTTTCTACACAAACACAACCTCTGCGCTCTCTCTCTCTCTCTCTCTCTCTCTCTCTCTCTCTCTCTCTCTCTCTCTCTCTCTCTCTCTCTCTCCTTTTTTTTTTTTATATATATATATATTATGGGGTTTGGGTTTTTACTATCTCGCTCCTTGCTTTAGCCTAACTTTCTGTTCCTGTAGTTTATAAGTTTTATAAGATATAAATCTCAGCCTCTTTTCTGCCAATAAATATCTGAGATTTTAATGTTTGATCGTGTTTGTGTCATGTTTTCGTGTCTTCCTGAGTACCCTAAGTACCCTACATAGACAAAACAAGAAGATAGTTAAATGGAAATGTGGAAAAACTGTTTTAATAAACAAACAGAAGTCAAGCTAAGAATAAGAGAAAAGGCCAGGCAACAGGTTGGTTGGTATGATGTCATCAGACCAAATATTAGGTCAGAAAGTACAAAAACATCTCTCAGCTGAGCTCTGCCATCAAAACCTCTCGTTAATTGTTTTCACTTTAACCAATGCTGTGAATGAGTAAATACATTTCGATAATGAATTTTAGCTCTGCATAAATGAAGTTAGACTTCGTCAGTTTCACAACAAACAGTCGTGACTTAAACGTGTTAGTCCGACTTTCATGATACCACAGCATGGAAATTTACAGCAAACCGGTTCATGTGCATGTAGCTGTCTGTGCTTTACTCTTTTTTTTCTGCATTATCTTTCGTCCCACAGTGAGTCACCCTGTCTCTCTGAAATGTATTTGGGACTCAGCCAAAAAGTAAAAACGGGAAATACTGAAGCTGCTTGTGTTTAGTCCTGCTCTGTTGTAAATTCAATGACATTTGACCGTCCTGTTGCTCCCATTGAAATGTATATAGCCTATTTAAAATCTAAAACTTATAATTGTCTGCAGCCTGCTGTTGTTACCACTGTCCTGTTTGAAATGGATACTAACTAGCTAACTGACTGGATGCCCATTAACTTTATAACTCCTTTTGTGTGTGTGTGTGTGTGTGTGTGTGTGCGTGTGTGTGTTTGTGTACAGAGAGACAGCCAGGTTCATAATGGATATAAGGAAGTTTTTTCAAAAAAAGGAGCCACATTCAGGTAAAAGTGTAAAATCAAATGATCCATTAGTCAAGAATAATGTTGGATCAGTGTTTCAATGTTTATATCTTTTATTAGATGTTCATGTGGTTTGGTTATTTGCCTTTTGGTTGAAAGTACACTGAGAGAGGACTTTTCATCAGTGATCTTAATAGTATTTTTTCATATTAATGTAATTTTTCATCTAATTCAATACAATCTATTTGTGTATGATTGTCAGTCCAAAGAGGGAGAGAGGAAAGAGGGGAACGTGAGGAGAAAGTACAAGGTCAGGAAGAACCAGGTAAGAAAACAGACAGGGAACAGTGACAGGCACAACAGAAACTGTTAAACTGACAAAGAGAAAAAACCTGATTTTACTCACACAATCTGGAAGTTGTGTCCTCCCTATATTAAAGCTGCTATACAGAATCTGCAAAACAAACTGGGTTGAAACATTTTTGACCCTCTTTAACAACATTCCAACATAACATTATAATTGATTGGGGAGATTAAAATTAATGATATATTTTTATGTGGTTCAGCCACAACTCTACTAAAACCTCAGCCAGTAATAGGTAGGCCAACTTTTGGACCGTTCAGTTGTCTGTATGACTGCTGCAGTACGTACATCACATTTGCACACTATCAGAAAGAGCCAAACAGCCCTGGTGGAGTGAGGAGTTGTAAAGAGAAGCAGTTTATATTCTAAAAATGTCTTAAGCTTGTTTCAAAGATTCTGTACAGCAGCTTTAAATGTTTTCCAAAAGCACACATACACTTATCAGTGTTTCTCAAACGTTTTACAGTGTGTACCACCTGATAAAAATGTCAAGCTCTCACAAGGACCACTATGAAAGCATGAAACTCATAAATCTTACAACACAAAATTAGTCTTATTAAATTAGTCAAATTAGTATCTGCAATTTTTATAGTTTTTATTAATATTTTGTAATAATTTATTCTGTTTTGGGAGGGTTTTTTATGTATCTGTATTATATTATACATACACATTTAAAGTGAATATCTGTCCAAAAAATGCACTCAGTTTACTTCTTACTCACTATGAGAATCATTCATTATCCTCCCCCAGTAATTAAGGTTAGGATATGTATTTTTATTCCAATCCATTCTTCTTTTGCAGCATTTAAATAAGCTTTATCAGATTTGATGGTTTTGTTACAGACTTTTCAAAAAAGTGTTTTTCTTTTCTTTCACAAATGTGGGGTTAAATTGTGTTAAAATGTACAAAACAGTGATGTCATGTTTTGAGACGAGGACCCAGGCACAGAGAGACTTGATGAATTTAAGAATCTTATGATTTAATAAAGAAATTTGCAGACTTGCACAGAGATGGTAAAATTATGATGACTGATAATGGAGATGAAGACAACAGACGATGAGGACAGGGAGGAACAGGGGTTTAAATGCACCAAGGAGACAGTCGAGAACTCGGGACAATATTTAGGGATGCAGGGACTGACAGAGACAGGTTTATCTTGCCTGGCTGGGCAGCTCTCTGGGTGCTCAGCACCCCCAAAGTTCTGATCCTAGAATCGCCCCTGGCTTTAATCAGAAATCCTCTTTGGTCATTGTTCACTGATTTGTGAATATTTTCTGTTGTGATTTATACAAACGCTCTTGTCAATAATCTGCACAACAAACCACTGATTGAAAGACACTTTTCTTTTGACAACGTAAATATTCATAAAATAAAAAAATACAATTTAAAGTATTTAAAACTTAAAATTCTTCAGACGGTGAATTGTTCGTAAGAGCCGCTGATCTGCTGAGATGTTGGTGAGTTCAGCGGTTTAGTCACCTCTGGATGAGGTCCAGGTAGTCGATCTAACCCACGGAGTCGACACGATATGTGTGTCCAGCAGAGTGGGCACGAAGCACATCTGGACCAGTAAGATTTGAGCAGCCACCTCACAAGGATGACAGACAAACACACTCCAGCTGTAATGCAGACAACAGCAGGAGTTCCCAGACCTTTCTCTTCACAAGATTCCTACGAGGAGATAACAGGACAGAAATTCAGTCAGCTTTAGAAGCCGGTAGATACTTTTGCATAGACCGGGTCCGTGTGAATACTCGCAGACACAGATGGAGGACCAGGAGGAGTGCTGGTGGTCTGATCTGGGCTTCTCTCACTGACCTTCAGCCTCGCAGCAGCTGGTGTCCCCCTCTATTCCCCTCTAACTTCTTTTTGGATGTAACAGAAATAATCCCCCTGGTCTTCCCTCCGAGCCTGCTGTTCTCAGTCAAAGCCACTCCCTCACTGGGCAGCCTGCCAGAGTCATTATCAAAGGTTTACCAAGACTAAGTGATGACATTTGGCGCTTTCTTTTTCTCCCATTCCAATAAGTTTTTCGTTTTTACTGATTAAAAACAATAGAAAAACAGCAGCAGTGAGGGATGGGCGCTAATTGTGCTGTTACTGTAGCTGTTGCTGTGTTTGATCCTCTTCAGTCTAAACTATTCACATTCAAATATTCGTAATTGATGTTATTAATCCAGATAAGATGAGAGGTTACCTGTCAAATACCTGACGTAGGAATGTTTATTGAAGTAAGTTGGGCGTGTGCGAGTCAAATCCGGGAGAGCTTGATGGTTAACAAAGCGTGCAGACAAACAACCACAAGTCGCCAACAGTCACCGAGTAACGGAGAGAGAGAAACGTGGAGGACTGACGACACTTGCTTGATTAAAAGGGAAAAAGCAAAGGGACGCACCAGCCTGAGAGATGCATGCTGCATTCTGCTGTGGGTTAGACCGTGATAACCTCTCTCTCGTCAGTGTTCTCCTCTTAGATTGGGGGATTTTTGTCTGTGCTTGAAATAAACTCAGAGCACAAATTTCACCGGGGGTTGGGGGGATTTCTTCTCCCTCAAGTTTAGTTCAATGTCCGGTTGCAGTCTGCTGAGCTATCAGTATTTTTGTCACAAACTGTCTCTTCTGGGAGTCAGAACGTGTTGGCAGGGGACATGGGAGAAAAAAAAATTAAGACGGACTTTTGCGAGATCTCGCAAAACAAACTCGGGATCTCGCAAAAGTTTATCGGGGCTCCGTACCTCTGTGTTTGGTACATGGTTCATTTAAATTATCGTTTACATATCCTGTCCTTGTAAACTCACTTTTCACCAAAGAGACGAGAAACATTTGAATAAACAAACAGAAAATGATGTTGACGGAGTGCCTTTTAGTGCAGATTCTAAATTACTCACCCACCACAGTAAAAAGATCACACAACTTGTGGAAACTTGACGCTGTCACAACACCAAATATGGCCTCGGTCTCTTGGCTCACGTAGGTTAACATAATAGAAAGCTTTGTGGGTGTCACTTTTCAAAAACACAAACCTCTTCTGATGACATTGAGCATGATCACTGTTTTCAGTCAGACTCTCTTACCGGACATCCTGCCAGTCTTTATCAAAGCGTGACATCAAGCCCAAGCGATAATTTTTTTTGGCTCCTTCTGTTCGTAATGATCTCTCCGTCCTTTTGTGTGTTCGGCTTTGTACTACACACAAACAGTGGCGTGAGGGATAGCCGATTCAATGTCAATTTTACTTTTAAATCCCTTTAATTGTGTTTCAGTTGTTGATTTAATTTCTCTTTAGAATGAATGATTCATATTCAAATGTTTAACCTATGCTTTAAGTCACATTATTTTACTAAGTATATGCTGACAGACCGTCTAATCTTTACTGAAGCTCCAGAACAGCCTCGGGGTGTTATCGTAACACTTAGCCTACAACACTCCTCTGTGTTTGTTAAGATTCACCGCAAAATCCGCCTCAGCGGTGAAACAGATCACTCACGCAGCGTGTGTGCTGTTTGTCTTTAAGCTCAGCAGTCATTTGTAATTCTAGATGACGTGATTAGAAGTTCATTTCTTCGACCTGTTGAAGTTCAGCAGCGTCTGGTTTTACAGCAAATCACTTTATTACGTTGCTGCTCTGGTATCAGCATTTACTGAGCTTTAACACCAATCTGGATTTCTGGCTACCTTAGCGTTAGCATGCTGTCTGTGCCGGTGCTTGCAAGCTGTGTTAACATTATACTGCTGTTGTACAAACAATACAAATGCTATGCGTACATACATACATCAAAAAGTTAAGTAAAACAGAATTTTACAAAAATGCAAAATAATTTTGTGATTACCTGTACCCATATTATTTTACGTGTATGGCAATTTTAAAATAATATGGGTAAAATAATTTGCTAGCATTATTTGAGTTACTAAAAGTTACTAAAAAGTCATATTCAAAGTAAATAAGTCTGTTTTGTATATTGTACTTATCAAAACTGGGATCAGATGAAAATGTATTAATTCTCCCTTTTTTAAAATCTCCTGTAGATATATATATTTTTAATTGTTATGTTTTAAAACAGCGCCGTTCACCTCTTTGCTCTGGTAAATCTTATGTTTACACGACTTCAGAAGAGTGAGGGCTGATGACATATGAGAGGGATGACAAGAGGCTGTGACAGGATGAACAATGTCACATCAAAGGTTTCACGAGTTTGTAAAACGATCAGCCTGAAAGTTTCTTGGCTCGGGATGGCAGCCTCTCCCTTCTTTTTGCTAGTGCAAAATAGTTATTCATAGACGTCACGGCAGACAAACAAACAATGAAGGATTCATTGTTTTCTGCATCAGGTTAGAGAGTCACTTTGTTACCAACTCAAAACTTTATTGGCTTTTTACAAAGAGAAAAGTAAACAGAGGAAAGATTGTAAATCTGTACAAACAAGCAGGACAATATACTGAGTATATAATAATATAAGCAGAATAAAAGTGCTATAAAAGGTTACAAATAACAAATAATTTAACTGTTCCATGAAGGTTTGACACAGATTGTTGTGCTGTTACATTTTAGGGTTGTGTGCACAAAAGTGTGAAGCTCATATTTTTTGTGTGAGGGATAAATGTTATTATTGAAGAGATCTCATTTATCCATCTTGAAGCTAAATTATCCACTGATTATGTAAGCAGATGATTTACAGGCATTACTTGATTGATTGGAAGACAAAATAATAGAGACAATCTCAAACATTGTAACAGCAGTCAGATTCAGCAGAAGGAAAACGGAGGATTTCTAAACCTGAGAAAGTGGAGTTGCATAGTGGTACTGTCATAAAGATGGCGAGTTCAAATACTTAAAGGGATGAGCTGTTGTTGTTTTTCATTCATCAGTGGTGGTTCAAGTAAGGGTTCCCGTCTGCCCTCTTCAGCCCCTCCTCCCTCCTCTGTGCCGTTGCAGAGAAAACCTCGAGAGCACACATTGTCTATCCTGTTCCTCAGAAACCAGCAGAGCCAAACAAGCAGGGCAACGATCACAAATACAGCTGCCGTTATGGAGAAAGTGCTCCACGACCAGTCAGAGCACTCAGATGGCTGCAGAGGACAAGAAGACAGAGCAGAAATATTAGTTAGCAGTTTTAACTGGCGTCTGTTATGGCGTGGACTGTGAGGCTCTGCTAAAGCTTCCACTAAATTACAGGGACCCGGCTACCCTCATAACCTATATTAACTCATTCCTACAGTGTCTCTCTCTCTCTCTCTCTCTCTCTCTCCCCCCCCCCCCCCCCCGCCCCGCCTTAGTAGATCTGTGCACCTGCATTGCACTACCCACTGTCATGCACTTTACAACCTTGTAGTAGCTCAGCAGTGACTAACTACATTTGTAGTCACTGTTGTCTGTGTGCTTGCTGATCTGGGCTGTTATCTGTGTGTCTCTGAATGTGGGATTTTGCATGCGTAAGAGTAACTGAGTGGACTTTTAATGCTTACTGTCAAATGTGAACCATTTAAATGCAGTCTGTTTTCTTACCCTCTCTGTGGTTGTAGGCTGGGATGTGGTGCTTGGTGGTGTTGGTGGTGTGGAGAAGTGCAGGCGGACAGCGGAGCGGTGTTTCTCCACTTTGTCGATGTCACAGTAATAAACTCCTCCGTCTCTCGCCTCGGCTCGCTTTATGATGAGGGACAGGTTTGCTCGTTGGTGCCAGTCTGATGGTATTGAGACCCGGCTTTCATCAAAGCCATTCCCATATGTGGTTTTCCCCGACCGGACATCCAGCTCCAGCACCACCTCTCCATCTCTCCTCCAGCGCACAGACTTCACCCACTGACCTGCTGTAATGGAGCGGCACGGGAGGATGGCATCCTCGCCCTCGTGTACAAAAACATCAGAAGGTATGAATACCTGCAGCTGTGCACTCTCTTCTTTCTTGTTGTTGCAGTCAAACTCGTAATAGCCTTCATCGCTGATATCTGCACTTGTCAGTATCACAGAGTCGCTGCTTTGGAAAAACCTGTTAATATAACCTGGAGCCGGCTTCCAGCTGCCGTCGAGATCCCCGACTAAATAGAGGCTGTTGTCCTGCAGGCGACGTTTCAGCGTGCCTCTTCCTTTCATGCACTCGTCTGTGAGGGGAAACTTTACATGGTCTCCTTCAGCGGCTTGAATCAGTTTCCCAGAAACGCCGCTGATAAAAAGAGGAATGAGCACAAAGAACGCAGAAAGTTTCATCTTGTCAGTGCGGCAGAAAAGTGAGCCGCACAGTAGCTGACTCGCTTTTTATCTGCTAATGCCTTACTCACGACAGCCTCTGCGCCGCGTGCGCCGCCCTTCTTATGAGTCATTCATATTAATGCTACTGCCTGTGTGTGTGTGTTTGGGTTAGAATATGAATGCGGTCTGGAGTTACGTCACACTGAAAGCATCTGGAGCCTCTCTACTTGCTGCCAAACCGGTATTTAATCTCGGAAGTTATCCCTTTCCTTTGGAAAGGTATGTGCAGTCTGCAGTTCTGCAAAAGAAAGATGTTGAATCTATTTAATTGTTGTAGAAAAACAATTGTTTTCTGCACTTTTGTTTTACACGTGCATTAAACTAAAGTCGATTACGTCGATTAAGCATCATGAGGCGGAGGGTGGTTCCCTATTTTTTTTTTTGCTGGGAGTTGATCAGTATTGCTTAACTATGAAATATTTTGCGTGCATTGTATCTTTTGCATACAGGTTTAACATAATAGCTTTAGTGTTTAGACTTGAGTATGAACTTATACGAAATGCAGCAAGATATTTTTTTTAAACAAGTTTTATTGATTATAAAATATACTAAATCGGATGCATATCTTATCGGCAGATATCCAAATTTATGACATCAGTATCGGACATAAAAGAGTGGTATCGTGCCATCTCTATTCAAAACGTAGGCTCCCGTGGCAATCTCTCCATGAATCACACACAGTGCAAATATTCCTGAAAGCAAAAGATGGCAACTTCAAAACCCCAATTCTAACCCGGGACTTCTCTCTGTGATGAGACACTCCACTCCCGACTCCTGGTGACACAATAACACACAAATACATAGCAGGTAATCCACAATTGGAAGCAAGCGCTTTACTCATTCAGACATATAAGTGAACAACAGGTTTAACTCAAGAATGCTACACTGCCTGGGGCTCAGCCACACTCTTAAACAGGTTGCTCCTGATGAGAGTAATCCACTATGGCTGCGGGTGACAAGCGGCAGGTATGGCCAGTGGCATGTCTAGAAAATTTTTGTTGGGGGGGGCCAGGTAAGGGCACAGATTTGGAGAAGGGTGGCAGATGTAATTGGCAGATAATGTTTAAAAAAAAATTGTACCAACCGTTAACCATAATTCAATAACCCTATAAACCTAATAACCAAATGCGCTTTTAACTCTTATTAGAATGAGATTTTAACCACTACGGTGCAAAGTTTTTAGATACTGTGTTGATAAAGTACAAGAGATACAATCAGTGCTTTGTCAGTGTTTACTCAGCATTCAAGGACAGCAATATTTTCATAGTGTGCATAGTAAACATGTAGCCACTCATATGCTTCTGCCTGAAGCAGCCCGAGCAGAACTATGATGATATCAGAGAAAGAAAAAAACACTTTACGAAAATGAATCATCAGAAACACAATGGGAGGGCAAAGTTCTGGAGTCTCATTGAGGTTACTAAACCAGTGCTTTAACTGTTTAGTACCTTACTTAGTTTGTGACAGTAAGGCCACGTTTGGTTGTTTTTGTGGACAATCATCTGCACAGCAAACACTAAACGCTGACTGGTTGACAGTTTTCTTTTGACAATGTAAAAATACATAAAATAAAACAAACAAAAATCCCTACACCTTAAAACATTAGATGGTGGACTTTCTGTGGGAGTGCTGAGAAGGTGCTGTGATTGTTCCTTTTAATCTGTGTGCCTTCTCCCGGGTCTTCCAATAACCTTATTTGTTCTCTCATCCAGACAAATCAAGCAGGTGACATTAAAAACACAGGCAGGGAGAATAATGTTACACACCAAAGGATTGTTATGTGTAAATCGGTGTTTGTTCAATGAGAAGCTGGAAGATTGCCATCCACCCAAAGGACTTGTATTTTATTTATATCAACCTGTTGGGACACTTTCTCATTCCTCTCTGCATTTGTTATCATATCTCTGAGGCGTGGCACAGTCCCTGCACGCTAAATTTCCGCTTGCAGTTTATTTCAAGCATAGACTAAAAACCCCCAATCCAGGAGGACAACGCTGATGTGAGCAGTGGCATGTCTAGAAAATTTTTGTTGGGGGGGGCCAGGTAGGGGCACAGATTTGGAGAAGGGTGGCAGATGTAATTGGCAGATAATGTTTAAAAAAAATTGTACCAACCGTTAACCATAATTCAATAACCCTATAAACCTAATAACCAAATGCGCTTTTAACTCTTATTAGAATGAGATTTTAACCACTATGGTGCAAAGTTTTTAGATACTGCGTTGATAAAGTACAAGAGATACAATCAGTGCTTTGTCAGTGTTTACTCAGCATTCAAGGACAGCAATATTTTCATAGTATTTTTACTGACATATAGTGCACATATGTTTTGGGCAAAAACATTTTTGAATATTAAAATACGAACATTTGTAACAAACAATTGACAAATTAGCCAATGCCAATGTAAAACTTTATCTGCCTATTAAAAAAAGAAGATAATCTTCTCACAAACTGGTGTTTGATTTTGAAACAGGAAAAAAGTGGGGAAACAACTGAAAAGACTAACATTTTAATAAAACCTGAAAGCAAGTAAATACTTTCTATGCTGCCTTATGGTAAACTTTGGTAATATTGATAAAGAACAACACTGGCTGATGATGAAATACAGTCAGCTGGCATGGTAACACTGCCAGTATTAACCTGCAGGGCTGGACTGGGACAGAAAATCGGGCATTTTGACTAGAGACCGGCTCACCAGGTATTAAAGCCATAAAGCCTTTGAATGAAAACAAACGCTGTTGTGACAGTGATGTACAGTCTTGTTGGTATATGTATGATTTCTATACATCTTACGTCAGATAAAAACTTTGGTTGAAAGATTTAGATAATTATTATTTAATATCTGTGAAATCTGTGAATATTAATAATTATTTAATAAAAGCTAGATATTTTAAATGAGAATAAGAAAGAAAAGTATTTCTTTGGGCCCCCTCTCCCTGTTAATGCCCTACCTGCCCCCCCTGGCAACACTTTGCTAGACCCGCCCCTGCACAGTTACCAGCTGTCAGCTACCTAAAAAGGATCCTGGTGTTATCTGTCTCTCAGAAACCGTTCATAACTTCCCTTCAACTCATTCATGTCACCTAAAAGGTAAACCTGTTTCTCCATCACCTGTTCAGCTCTGATGATTCAGTAAGGACGTCTCCTGGTTTCATCTTCATGTTTCCCTCTCACCAGATAACCAAACCGACATCATGACCAGCAGCTTTTACAGCTGTGGCTCCAGCAAACATCAGCTGATACTAGAAATTAATATTAAATAAATTCTAACAAGAGCTGATCAAGCTTAAACGTGCTGCTGTTGTTTAGCGTGGCATCCGCTGGTTTCCTCTTTCTGGCGCAAAGTGGGCGATAAATAAACAAGAGAGAAAAGCCGATCAGCTGATCATTGATCAGTTTCATGATTGAAGTAGCAACAGGAGAGGCAGGGGGAGAGAATGAGAGAAGAAGAGGCAGCTGTGCAGCATAACGACAGAATAACTCCAGCTTTGTGTCTTTTTTTCATTATAGCGAAAGTGCGGGACAAACTGCGTCTCTTCTCAGCTCAATACCAGTACGAGTTATTGTAACTGACTGTAAAAAGTCAGCACAAAGAAAATAAACTCCACCTAAACTTGCTTTATATCTGACCCAGATAGACTGCAGGTCATAACTTCTTACCTGAAGTTCAGTTCACCTGACACTCGGACTGGCGGCTGCCTCGGGGCTCTCCTCCTGCCTCCCCTTCCCTCATCCACCTGTTGCCACTGGTCCATCTCTGACACAGTGGTCTCCACTGTGTGGGAACACAAACAGTGGAGGAATTGTGTTGCCAATGGCATTAACCGCATATATAAAGGTTTATATATACAAAGGTGACCAGTGAACCTCTCTGCTGATGTCATATCCCCAACTTGTTTAATATAAGTTAAAGTACTAGTGTGGTAGGTTGTAACACCTGCATTATTGTTACAACTAACCCAGACTGTTGCTGTTACAACTGACCCAGACTCCTATAGCCATGAACTAGCTAACACTACAGCCAACAGCTAAAACATTAGCACTAAAGACCTACACAGAATATATCCCCATAGGCATACAAATAACACAATTTAAGTTTGATGAGTTTAACTGCAAAGCAGATAATGCTATTAGAAAATGAAATAAAGTAGAAAAACTTACTTTTTGGCTTAAAAATTACTTTTTTTCATGTTATATTGTCTGTGTTTGACAAAATGTGCTGATTTTTCACATGTGATAGCAGAACTGAATTGGGCATGTACAGTTGTGTGTGCATGTGTGCTCTGGGAGGCACACAGAGTCTCCACAGACTGCTAAGGATCAAACCTCTACCAACATGACATTGATTATAAAACTCTAAGCATATATGAGTAGATATTTCTAAGCATAAATGACAATCCACTATATAAACCTCACAGTTCTACAGCCGCATTGTGGAGAGCACATTGACCAGCTGCATCATTGCAATATGGATTGCAAATGCCTGCAGAGAGTGATAACAACCAGGACCCTGCTGCCCTCTCTGCAGAGCATCTACCATCGCAGAGTCCAGAGGAGAGCTGCCTCCATCCTCAAAGACCCCCCACACCTCCAACGCAGACTGTTCACACTTCTGCCCTCGAGACAAATGTTAGAAGTGTGAAATCCAGAATGTCCCAACTCAACAACTCCTTCTTTCCCACAGTTATCAGACTCTTAAACAGCTGACCTACCTCAACTGCAATTTGCACATCAGGGCACTTTGCACACTAATTCATTTTGCACATTAAGGTCCTTTGTACATCTACATCGACATCTGGACACCTCACTTGTCTTCACTTACTTTTTTTTGCACTTATTTATTTATTTTTCATTATTTTATCCTTATTTTTTTTCCTTATTTATCTTAATATCTTGTCTTATTTTTATACTTATTTATCTTGTTCTTTCAACCTAACTTGGCATTTGTGTATGGACAGCAAATGAAGAATTTCAGTGCACAGAGAAATGCTCTTTCTTCTGTACACATGACAATAAACACTTTTAATCTTGAATATTGAAATATACTGTTTATAAGACTGGGGAAACCTAAAGGAAGTGTTCGCCCAGGGCACCAAAAAGGCAGAACAGACCCTGTCCACACTAATTCACATTTGTGGCTCATTTAAATATTCTCTTCCTGAAATCGAAACTCTTAAAAACATATTTGCCATAAGGACAGTCAAACTGGCACTGTGACGCTGAAGCATTTTTTGTTCTGTTTTGCAGTGTTTTCTACTTCTGTTGTGTTTTATTCAAGTTTCTTAGTGATTTTTTTTGTCCTTTTGCAGCATTTTCCTTTATGTTATATTGGCGTTTTCTTAAGTTACAGCTCGTTTGGGGCGTGGTTATGGCGCTGAACTAGGCACACGTATTTTTGTGAGCTCCTGGCGATATTTTAAGTTACAGCTCGTTTGAGCTCTCAGGGCCACTCACATCAATCAGTAATGGAGCTTCATTTCAATGATTCCAAAAACTCCCAATGCAGAAAAAGCAAACCTGGATCGAAAAACACACACTATCATAGATTGACTTGCCCAGAGATTCTTTATTGAAGCAGTGTGGGTCATCTTGACAAAGAACCTAAAAAAAGCAACCATCTATCTGGTAGTTAAGTCTGACGTCACTAGCCGTGTCTGGGCCTAAACTCCGCTACAGGTCCATATATCAAACGATCACTATGGCATTACTGAGAGTTGAAAAACTGTCTAAAGTCTTTCATCTTTAATAAAATGATCAGCGTTCTGCTTTACCAGGTGTAACAATTGAGTTTAACATCCAGGCATCCATGAAAACGGAATTTATGACATTTAACGGAGTTAGAAGTTAGCAGGAAGTTAGCTCTCTAGCTTCCATCTAAATACAATATAGCATGTCCTGACTGCGGGGTTTTGGAAACAAATTACAACGTACAGCTCTGTTATCACTTCCAACATAAATGAAGACAGAAAACTAAACAGCAGTGACGTTTGTAGGGTTACTGAAGTTTGGCGAGCTGGTATATAATGATGTGCTACGTGACCGCTAGCGACACAGCTATGTTAGCATAATATAAACAAGCTAACTTTTTTCCCACTCGATAAAAGTTAACGTGAGTGTTCTCGGTGGTCAGGAACAAATGTAATCGCATGGCAGGATGCTGTAAAAGGACCAAACTTCAGCCAGGAGAACAACTGAGATAATCCATCCACAATACGAGGTTAGTCATTCATATACTGCTGCATGGGCTGGGCTGTAGTTACGTCCTAAGGTTTTAAAAACTGAGCTTAAATAAATGATTAGTGGTAATAAAAGCCGAGGGAGGTCAACAGTGATCACTGACTGTTTTAGGAGCTTTTTGAGATTAAATAGAAGAAAATACAAAACATTAAACATGTTAACAACACAAAAGCCATATTAAACGCAGACTACTTTAGGCCCGGAAGTAGGATTCGTCACGTCATCACTTACGACCGGGTTAAAGAAGAACTTTGAATGTCCTTCAAGACGCCTGGACTGGAGAACTATTACTGAAGACTACTAAACGAAATGAGAAGAAAGAGATTGGCTCGAGAATTTTGCACGGCACTGAAGGAGCCGCAGCCCGCAGCTTTCGGCCCGCCTCCTTCGGTCAGCTGATTAGAGGCAGACGAAGTCAGTTGAGTTTCGAGTTAAATTTGTATTTTATTTTAAGCCTTTCTAAATATCGCCAAAGGCGTTCAGTGATTCAAATCTCCCAAACTCAGTAATAAATAAATAAATACAATTAAAAAATTTATGATAAAATTCTTACCGTCCCTCCTACTTCCTGTTTTGCCAAACTGTAGTTCGTCATTTTGCTTCAGGCTCTTCCCTGGAGAGGATATACGGAATTGTTTAAGAAAGTTTGGGACCTTTTTTTTTTCTTTTTTTTTTTACCTCATTTTTTTTAAATCCCGTGGACCCAGCAGGTCACTTTTTCTGTGTTTCATCCATGAGTATCTCTGTGTTGCTGCTCGTCGCCGCCCTGTCTTCTTGCACAGGTAGTATTTGGATAAAGGCGACCGTACAAGAGTGGTTCGGGTGTGGATGGCTTTTCCACGCTCCAGTGTCAAAACCAGACGTTAATATACTTGTTATAAAAGCTGCCGGGGAAGATCTCCGTGCAGCAGCTGCCTCGGTCAAAACGAGCCCGTTCAGAAGGCAGAAGTTGTCTGAGAATAGTCAGGGTTTAAAGGTTTCTTCGTACTTCAGTTGATTCACGGAAAGCTGCCATTGGATGGAATTACCGAACAAAGTAAAAATGAATTGTTAATGTGTAAGTCGATGTACTTCTCCAAAAATGCAGGCAAAGTATAGGTTATTATTGAGGAGTGACAAAGTAACTTTACAGAAGCGCAAGAAAAAGGGGTGTAAAAAAAAGGGGAGTGGGGGGTGGGGTAAGGACCAAAAAATAATCTCCTGATTGGTCTGTGAGAAAAAAAGAAAAGAAAGGACACAACTTATAAGATCATAAAACATCCCATAATTGCGAGACTACAGCGCTATGTTTCGAAAAGAGAAGTCGGTATATCTGAGAATCAGAGATAACGATCTTCTTGTGTTTAACAGCGACGACTGTGAAGTCGGGCTTTAAGGCTTTAAAGGTCTGTCCCTGCTGGTTCTGTGTTAATGCTGCTAACATGAGTGTGATCTTCGGTCATCTATTATGTGCTAAAAGCGTCGACTTCAGTGAGCAGATGTTTGCATTTGTCGAAAGAATTAAAAGGTAAAAACAGGAAGTGGGTTTTGCTTCGATGAGTGGCAGTGAGTGTTTCACTTCGCCGTGAGGAAATTGTGGCCCACCTTTGGCGTTTTGCTTTAATCCCGTCAGACTGGAGGGTTTCCCAGCATGGACAGCTGTTTAAGGTCATGTCACAGCATGTTAATCGGATTTGAATTTATCATAAACGCTTTTTTGCAGTTCTTGCTGCCAAGTGTGAAACCGATTAAGAAAAGAAAAGATAAGATAGTAAAGTCTTTATTAGTCACAGAGATTGGACAAATATAATAAGAACATAAACTTAAATATGTGATTGAATATAGATTAGCATAATCTTAGGACAATGACACCATGGAAACAATATAGAAAAACATTGTACTGTCTTGTACTGTGGGTATGTGACTGCGGTTTGTGTGGGCGTGTGCAGAACAGTTAGACAGTGTTTGCTTTGAATGTTGACTAACAGTTAAAGCCGTGATCTACCAAAGCTCAACATGTGTTTGTTGCTGAAACTTCAAAAAGCAGCTTCAGTGACAGATTCTCACTGCCCGAGTTTTATCCTTTAGATTTCAGGGTCAAGTTCACAGGATGTTTAGAGTATATCAGTGGCATGTTTGGTAAACACTCCTCCCCCTTCCTATTAAAAGTGACCTGTCATATTATTCATGTTGCATCCTGTAATCGTCTTTAAGTTCTGTTGAAGAAGTTGAAGGTAG
Source organism: Neolamprologus brichardi (assembly GCF_056152115.1). Taxonomy (NCBI): domain Eukaryota; kingdom Metazoa; phylum Chordata; class Actinopteri; order Cichliformes; family Cichlidae; genus Neolamprologus; species Neolamprologus brichardi. The sequence goes on along the minus strand of NC_142106.1, from coordinate 24,583,515 downwards.
CTGTAAATGTTTGTCTCTGCTCAGCTTGTGATCGTGCTGTGCAGACAGACTTGTGAAACTCCAGAGAGTTCAGCAGTTTCACAAGGACAAAAGTGCAGAAGTAGTCGACATCGAACAGACGTAAATGTACTTTCAGAAGTATTCTCATTGCACATGTGCATGACCTTTTACGTCGCTTTAACGATTTACAAGCCAGAAAAAAAACAACCCTTGAAAGATCATTTCCACATCCTTTCTTTCTAATGCAGATATGTGTTTAGAGCAGATAAAGTTAAAGAGGGTTTACTATTCTGAGCTTTATCTTCATGGTTTGGTTATTGAAGTCTTTTAGCACCTTTCCACACAAAATATCCCTTATTTGCAGCATCTTTATCTATTTTAGTCAGTTTTCTTCGACATCAAACAGAGCCAAGCTGAAAAACTGCCTAAAACTGAGTGTTTAGCAGCATCTGAAGCCACAGGCATTACTCATGCATACACATGCCCTATATGTATGAGTAATCTGTTGTCCTCTGGGTTTCTAATAAGAAGCTGCACCCTATAAATGTGCTTACTTTAAATTTAATAAAAAGGTTTGTGTGATGAGTAACTATATTGTTGCTACACAGATAAAAGGTGTTAGGAGAACTCTTTTTAAAACACAGTAATGACCTACTCTATGTTTTATACCTTTTTCTCTTCACAGGAACAGCGGCCTCAGCAAACAATGTACCAAAGATTGTAGCCTCTGCAGGTGAAACTGTCCTCCTGCCCTGCAGCACCACTGCTAGCGACGATGTACCAGCAGTGGAGTGGAGTAGGGAGGGTTTACCTCCAGATATTGCCTTCCTGTACCGAGATGGATGTGAGACCTTCGAGATGAAGAATCCAGTCTTTCGGTACAGAACAAACCTCATCATGAATGAACTTCACCATGGGAACCTGTCAATGGTGATATCCAACGTGCAGCAAAATGACAGTGGAAAATACCAGTGTGCGATTGTTAGGAACACGAAAACGGTCATCGCAAGAGTGGAGCTGTTTGTAGGTACGTCCACTCAAAGATTAGAGCTGCATTTAATCCCCCTAAAGTAATTTTCTTCACTTTGTAAGTCTGCACGCACCTCATGTTTTGTTTTATGTTTCTTTAAACAACCTGAGGAGTGCATTTCACAGATTTCGTTCTTTATTCTAAGCAGCAGTAACTGTCTGCAGGGACCGTTTCTGCAGACAGAGGGCATTTTCACCCACATCATTTGTGACAAAGGTTCTCTTGGGTTCAAATGCAGAGTCTTTAGTCATGTATCTCTATCTTAAAGCTCGGATGAGATTTCCTAATTGTTTCTCACAGTTTTCTATGGACATTTGAACTGAAATGTTGGTCATAGACAACAGCCTGAATAATGAATATTTTTGCAGGTGCTGTTTCTGAGCCGACACTCTCAGTTGTTCCAGATGTGGGAGGTGGACTGACTCTGCAGTGTGAAGCCAGGTGTTGGTTTCCTGAGCCTACGATTAGATTTCTTGATGCTCAGGGAAATGAAATCAGTGCTGAAGACCCAAAGAGAGATAAAGAGTCTTTGGGATGCTTCACAGTCAAAAGAAGAGTCACTCTGCAGACTGCTACCAACAGGTTTCATTACAGTATTAATACTCAAACTTAAAGTGTTTCAATCTGGGTCATTTAGTTAAACTAAGTGGGATATGTTTTCAGGATATTTTCTGTGTGCACACTTTCTTCTTTTTCTAGAATAGCAAAGGAATAAATCCTAAATATGTGTCTTTTGATCACAGGGTCACCTGCAGAGTTCACCAGCCTGAGGTAAACCAGACCAGGGACTCAGAGATTTACATATCAGGTACACCAGAACTTTAACAAACACCTGGATGAATAAATAATTGATATTTAAATTAGATTTAGACTTAGATTAAAAACAGTAACTTGTTGAATCTCAGTAAATAACAATCAAATTTAACTATATTTTGGATGTTAAAAAACAAACAAGTTTAAGTTGTTAGTATATCTTCTAACATCGCATTACTCCTGCAGCTCAATGTATATGAGCTACAGATAAGCAATCATTCTAAATATTTATTGTAATATTTTTAAAGTTATTGAGATGAACAACAGCATGACATGTTACATTTTGTGATTATTTATTTAACAGAAGATGCATAAGCAACGTGAAACCACATACAGCCCATGAATCAGTAGTTTTGAAAACATTTTGGGAGTAATAGCTTGGTGTAGTTGCTTTTTGCATAACTTTATCAGTGTCTCACACTGTTTTGGAGGAGTTTTGGTCCACTCTTCTTCCCTACATTGTGTTGGTTGCTCCTGTCTCACCACAGCATTTGAGTCAGTTTGGTTTGTGGACTTAGACTGGGCCATTGCAACACCTTTTTCAGCCATTCTGTTGTAGATCTGCTGATCCTAAATTATACCAACTGAACCTTGGGGTGAATTTGCAGGGACATTTACTCCTGTTAGACTGGCAGCTGTCCTGAACTTTTTCAATTTGTCAATAATCTTTTGCACTGTGAAATTATGGACTTCAGGCTATTTTCAAATGGCCTTTTAACCTATGCCAGATTAATGATCAACAACAGTTGCCTCTATAAGCTCATTGCTGGAGTCCTTTTTTTTGCGCATTGATCTGACCTTGGGGAGAATTTGCTGGGATGTCTGCTCGAGGCAGAGTTGTTGCATTGTGTTAGCACACACTTGAATGCTCCAGACCTGCAGACCTGCTCATGATCAATTAATCAAGTGCATTTGATCAGGAGCAGTTGGCTACTTACCCTCTTAATTCCTATGAAGGCATTAAGGGTGTACTTTGGTTTTCCACAGACTGCTTTTGCATTTTGTCTTAATTTTTGTTAAATAAATAAAGACACGTTTTGTAATTCAATTATTTTCAAACTGTACGGCCCAGATCATATTTTTATATTTATATTACTATGTGTTGATATGTAAAGCCTTAGTGGTAACATTTCAGTTAAAAGCAGCTTAGAAAACAAACTATGGAGATCATCTACTCGTGTAATTTTTATTTTATCCCATTGTTCGTGCTTGATCTTTTTTTTTTAAATCATTTCAGATGAATGCATGAAATCCTCCACTCGAATCATCGCAACTGCTGTGGTAACGACCATCATGGTGCACACAGTAATCTGTGTTTTTACTGTGCTCTTTTTAGTCCAGAGAGGTTACTTGTCTGGTAAGTCATTATTTTTTCATTCACTAACTTTTGTCTTTGTTGTAAGATCAGTGACCGTCAGGAGTGAAAGAAGTGCTAACTGTATATTTTTTTGTGTTCATACAGTGGGAGGACAAAACTCGAGCTCGGAGAAAGACGAGATCAAGCGATTAACTAAAGAGCTGAACGACCTCAAATCCAGGCAGAGTCCAGCACAACAGTCCAGGCAGTCCTCAAATAACCCTAGATCCTCACCAGGCACCTCTGCATGTGGCATCCCACCCCCACCAAAGTCTCCCTACCAAAGCAAGCCCCTCAAGCCAGCATCCTCAGCCAACGGCAGCCATCCAAAATCTGGCACCTTACCCCAGACCAAGGACTCAAAACCTGTTGCGTTAGGACAAAATCCAGCACGCAGCCCACAGATGAGAAGAAGCAGTCACGGCGACAGTTCTGCTGTCTCAATAACTAATGATGCTGCGTCATTCACTCCTCTAGATTCAAAAGAAAAGCCTTTTCCCCGTTCAACTAGTCTGTCTGTGAAACGGACGCATGCAGTCATTCCAAAGTCTCCGCGCAGAAATACTCTCTCAGGCATTTCTAACAACCCCTACGGTGTCCTGGCAGATTTATCTGAAGATGAAAATCTGATTGGATAAAGAGTGATAACTAAATGCGATCAGGCAGGTTTGAAATTTGTATAATTGAAACAAAACATCTCAGGTTAGTGACTGAATCTTAGTAAAAGCTGTCAGTTAGATGGGAGTTTGGGAGGTTTGGAAAAAAAAAAAAGGAAAAGTAACGTATGTGTACAAAATTCTTGATCCCACTGAGCCTCTAAAGCCGGCTGAATCATCAGCTTTGAGCAGCTAAGATCTCTGTAGCAGATTACTCTAAACCTTTGCAGCTTGAGAGTGATCTATATTGTAATAGCTGTTACACAATGCTGCCTATAAGAAACGTTTTAATGTAATCTATTTATAAAATAGAAACTTGCAATAAGTTGTTGACCACTACTATTCCTGCAAGATGCTGACATTCAGTCACAGTATTTGGGTCAGATTGACCCTCATTTACTAGTTTATTAACAGCATGTAGACACAAATCTGTTGTGTGTGTTTTATCCCCATTCCCATATAGTTTGTTCATACTTTATGAACAAATAAAGGCAAGCACTGCCAACATTTAAAACGAATACTATTTTACCACTACTACTATTTTTATTTTACTTGAGCCACAGTGAATGTCTCAGTTCAATGCACTTAATTTTTATATTTATGTAGTACAAAATCACAGCAACAGATTGCCTTAAGGTGCTTTATATTGTAAAGATCTTACAATAATATGAAAGTGTGAATTATATTCAGAGCCTCTGTTACTGCAGCCTTACTGCTTTTCCATCACTTTGATGGAAAGCACAAATGCTTTAAGTGTTTACTTTTCACTCCTGGGACTTTGTTGATGGGAATTAAATTCTTGTTGTTTCGCACTTTTCTCTTTAATGTGATGTTTATAAATGATGTCATTTTGCATTTGTGTTTCATTACAGCAATTTGACTGATGGGGTTTTGTACAGTTTCATGGTATAAAAGTTAAATTTGTTAAAAAATTGATCGTGCTGCAGTCTTTGTGCATTAAAATGAGACTAAATAAAACCAGAGTGCTTCCTGTCTATGAGCAGTATATTATTGAAAACTTTGCAAGCTGCAGATGAAAGATTGAAAAGTTTGAAGTTTTATTATATTCATAGGAACAAACACTTGATCATCTTTGATCCAGTAAGAATTGAGGTCTTCCACATTTAGTGTTATCAAATAAGGATGCTTTTTTTGGTTTTTTTGTAAACATTTATTTTTACACTGTTCAAAAAAATCAAAGGGACACTTTTTAAATTGATATTAGAATCATGTCAGAAAGTTAATTTACGGCACCTTACTAAAGGCAGTAGTAATAAGGTAACAATAACATCTCTCTTTCTATCACCCTACATCAAAAAGTCCTCAGTGGACATTAAAGCTGGACCTCAGTGGCATTTTGGACACTAAGCTGATATTGTCAGTAGATGTCAGGCTGACACAGGGCAAGAAAGACACACACTCACATTCAAACATACTCTACACACTAACATGATACACATTGTTATTTGGTTGAAATATTAACTCTTTGTGTTGTGAATTAACTGCTTATATTATTTAAACCTGGCCCTTCATTCTCTGTGTGTGCAAACTAACATTGTTTTAGTTGTTTTACACAACACAACCTTAACCATGAATACAATAATTTTAAGAAATCAACATTAACTGCATCTGTTTAATTAGCTGACAGAGAAATGTGTGAGAGAGAAAAGTGGTGTCACACTTCTCCAAGTTGACTTTTATTAGTAGGTGCTGGGTTTGAATCCTCCATGAAGCTGACAGTTGTTTTTAATCTATAAAGCATATTTGTATGCTCATGCCTGACTGCTGAGAGGAGCTTAAAAATAAACACTTTAGAATTACAAAGTTGCAATATTTTCACAATACTTTCCTGCTGTTTAAATCATTTTAATGTACATTTACCTGTTGCCTGCCGATATAATCAAACACATGAATCTTAATTAATTTATGTTGATTTATGAAACACACAAAAGAGCCTTCCTTGCCTCCCTAGGATCACAAAATCACATAAAAACACAACTTAATGTCCCACTTTTCCCACTAACACTACCTTTTTTTCATTCAAATCTATTGACTTCTTGTTTTTGAGCCTTGTAAATGATGAAGTTTGCTACATAAGCCTGAAATATGTTGACAGCTTTGGTTGTGTGTGCTGTAATTTGCAGTTTCTTATTTCAGTTTCACTGTATTGTTTTATAGCAGTGATTTACCTCAGAGTCAGAATCATGGTTTGCACAGGGCTTTGCCAGTGAGTTCAATTAAAGCCTCACACTATAAGTTCAAGCTGCTGATAGCAGAACAGCTGCACTGGTATAATGTTAATGAGACTGAATCCATAATTGTTTTCTGGACTAATAGAAAATGTATCATGTTCATTAGCCAGTTAAAATGTGGACAACTCCTTTAATCGCAGCACACTGGTCGACAAAAGATGTGAAAACTATAAGAAACTCTGACCTTAACACTGACCTATAAATCATTCAAGTATTATAAGGCTCAAAAATCAAGAGATGAACCAGCGTTAAAACAGAAAGCAGATAAAAATACCGAAAGCACTTAGGTGTTAAAAAAAGTTGCGTGTATGACTGCGTGTGAATGGATGAATGAGTCATATTGTACTGTATAAAGCGCTATACCATCCAGCATTACAAAGATACTTTCATATTAATGATTGTTAATGAGCTTATAATAGATGATGTAAGGAAACCTACCTGTATAAGAGGAAGTACTTTGATTGTTGATCTACTAAGCGCTATATAAATGTGTGTAAAATTATCAGACTGCATGATGAAATTATGGCCCTGATCCCGCCTTCTTCTCGGTTTGCGACTTGAACTACAACAGTCGAAACTGTTCAGCTTCGTCTGTGTCGGGCTGCTCTCTGAAGAGGAACCATGGACGAAGTCAACAAAGTTTGTTTTGATGCCTGTTTGAACAGGTCGCTGTGGTTTGTCCGCCTGCTCCTGCTCGCCGCTGCCCTGTCCTCATCTCGTTGTACAGGTGAGATTTATGGATTTATGTTTTCGGCGAGTCACTTTACAAATGTTAACACAGAGTCGCTGTAAAAGTGCGTATCTGTCTACCTTTAATGCCTTTGCTAAAGTTTCTGTATTATTCTGTATCGAAGTTCTGACAATAAAAGCAGGATGTATCAAGAGCAAATGTATCAAGAGCCGGACGCTCGTCTTTTCTTTTTTTTTTTCTTCTTTTGTTGTTTTTTAACACTAAAATGCACCGAGAGTTTTGTGAAATTTCTCCAAAGAATCTTCTCAGAGCAGAACACGTCGCCCTCCTACATCTGTGTGTGTGTGTGTGTGCGTGCGTGCGTTTGCATGTATATGTGTATATAAAAACAATACATGATCAAAGTGTCTGTAGAGTGTTGTCCCAGCATGTCAGTGCTGTGGCTTGGTAAAACATCCTGAGTGAGTCCGCTCAGGATGGCAGAGAGTTCAACGTTAAAATCCTCAAGCACGCCTATCAAAATGAGGTGGATGTCAACTGGGTATTTGTTTACATTTTGAGGAAACAAGCTCAAAATCTGTGTGTCAGTCATTTAAAGAGCTTCTCTGTGTTTAAACTTGAAACGCTGAGCGATATTATCAAATGTTTCTCACAATCTGAATGTTGCAGCTTATTTCTACGTTTAGGGGAATTTCATTCTGACCGACATGACTCGACTAAATTGACACCCAGTTCCTCAATTCAGTTCAAGTTCACTAACTTCCAAAGTTTATTTTTGGATCACTTCTGTTGTAGAGCACCGACTGCAGTCAGCAGGGAAATCACACTGCTGCTGATGTTTGTGTGCAAACAGCAAATGACGTTTATCGGTGATTTTGCTGTCACGGTTGCAGCAGAGATTAACAGTGTGGTTTTGTGCTAAAAATGTGTTTTTAATGTGTTTTCTTTATAACTGTCCCTCAGTTTTATTGCAAAGTTTCCTACAAATGTTTGTTCTGCATTTATTTGACTCACGTTATGCAGGAAGCTTAAGAATCTGACGCACATGACAGGATTTCCTTTGTTGCGCATGCTATAAAAAAGGCAACAAAACAAAAATTGAAGTAAATTTACTACTTGCACGTACACAGAAATGTTTCAGTGTATTTGTGCATGACGTTTTACCTACCTGGAACTGTGAGTCTACTGCTGGAACAATTATTATGACATTTTGTCTGATTTTTCGTTTGACGTTATGCAGGGATAAACTATCCACAGAGACTGCAACTGTCTCCTCCTTATTTCAGACAAAACAGACATCTTATCTTAAATACACCACATCACACTAACAGATTAACATCGCTCTCAGACATGTGGTTCGTCTGATATTTAAATCAGAATGAGGAGGCAGCGCCTTCACCTTTCAGACCGCCCTTCTGTGGAACCAGCTCCCAGTTTCTTACACTCTAATGCAATTTTAGCTGTTGTAATTTCTCGCTATATACAGGCTGAAAACATGCTTTTCTTATATGGTAAAATTGGGCATGTAAATGTGTCAGTCTGTGGGGACTGACACACAGTTGTAACCAGCATTAATTTGCCACAATAGCGACAGTAGGCTGCATTTCTGTGCTGGCCTCGTTTTTCAGCCACAGAGACTCCTGCTTGGGTAATCTGTGGTGGAGAGGTTAGCTATTACAAATATATAAATGAAATTACACATAAGGCTTATCACTGACCTACAACACAGTCTGTGCGTATTTTAGAGTCTCACAGTTTTCACAAACAGAAGAAAACTTCAGATTTGTTGGACTATATTGTATCGTGAGAATAAACACTTGTGATGAGGGGCAATTGTGGCTCAAAGAGTCAGCAGTCCTCTTGTAACCGGAAGGTTGCCGGTTCGAGCCCCGGCTCAGACAGTCTCGGTCGTTGTGTCCTTGGGCAAGACACTTCACCTACCACCTACTGGTGTTGGCCAGAGGGGCCAATGGCGCGATATGGCAGCCTCGCTTCTGTCAGTCTGCCCCAGGGCAGCTGTGGTTACAACTGTAGCTTTCCTCCACCAGTGTGTGAATGTGAGAGTGAATGAATAGTGGAATTGTACAGCGCTTTGAGGGCCCCGAAAAAGCGCTATATAAAATGCAATCCATTATTATTATTGATGAGACCTGATATTTATATGAATGCTTTCTGGGCAAGTTTTAAAGCATAAAGCAATAATGAGGTTGCTGCTGCACACACACAAACATTTTTTTTAGTAGACTCAGTTCTTTGAATAAACACAGTAATTAGTTCCTCCGTGTTTTGTTATTTCTATTATCCACAGGAAAACCCTCAGCGATTGTCGTACCAAAGATCGTGGCCTTTGCAGGTGAAACTGTCCTCCTGCCCTGCAACATCACCCCAAGTGGAGACGTCCCAACAGTGGAATGGACTAAGGAGAGTTCACTTCCAGATATTGCCTTCCTGTACCGAGATGGGTGTGAAACCTTTGAGATGAAGAATCCAGTGTTTCGGTACCGAACAAACCTCATCCGGCACGAACTTCACAACGGAAACCTGTCAATGGTGATATCCAACCTGCAGATAAGCGACAGTGGAAAATACCAGTGTGCGATTATCAGGAAGAAGAAAAAAGTAATCACAACACTGGAGCTGTTTGTAGGTACGTCCACGCAAAGATCAGAGCGGTATTTAATCTCTTTAATGATATCTATCTATCTATCTATCTATCTATCTATCTATCTATCTATCTATCTATCTATCTATCTATCTATCTATCTATCTATCTATCTATCTATCTATCTATCTATCTATCTATCTATCTATCTATCTATCTATCTATCTATCTAATAACACTGTTGGTTGGAAAGTTCAAAGGCTACAATGTGAATAATTAATATTTTTGCAGGTGCCATTTCTGAGCCGAAACTCTCAGTTGTTCCTGGTGTTGGAGGTGGACTGATTCTGCAATGTGAAGCTAAGTGCTGGTTCCCTGAGCCTAAGATTACATTTCTTGACAATCAGGGAAAAAAGATCAGTGCCGAAGACCCAAAGAGAGATGAAGAGTCTTCACGATGCTTCACGGTCAAAGGAAGAGTGTCTCTGCAGACTGCTACCAACAGGTTCAATATCAAATTAAAACTTACCACAAGTTTATATTCTGAATGATGTGTTGGAGAATTTTTATCTTGATCATTTAGTTTGTTTACTTCAAACAAAGTTGTACTTGTAAATATACATTGATTAGTGTGTAATTACATCTTTCAACTGATGCCTTCTCAAGAATTTAGAATTGATCCGTTAAATTCGCTCACGCTAACCCCACTGGTGCACATTTTGAATAAGATGTAAATGTGTGTGTTTTGGTCCCAGGGTCACCTGCAGGGTCCACCAGCCGGAGATACATCAGACGAGGGACTCAGAGATTTACCTGCCAGGTAGCTTTAATCAAACACCTGGATTAGCTGTGTCTATGCTTCACTATCCATTAGCTATTCAGACACACAACATTTATTGAGTGGTAAAATGTGCTGATAAAGCAGCTATGAAATTATGCAGGTTCCTCCTCTTTTATTGAAATGCTATCCCTTTTTTCAGGTTCAATCTCTTTTTTTGTGATTACAGATGGATACCAGGAGTCCTTCACTGTAACCATTGTAATTACAGTTTTAACCACCTTAACAGCCACTGTCATCTGTTCATGTATTGTGCATTTAGTGAAGAAACACAGCTGCCCTGGTAAGTCAGTTTCTAGGCGTTATTTTTAAAACTGCTAATTCAGTTCAATGAATCATCAAACAAGTGAAGGAAAAGCAAAAAAATTAATAAAAAATAAAAGGAAAAAATATACATATGGTAAGAAGCACCTGCATTTTAGCCTGAATTTAGGTTGGCTTTGTCATAACAGTTTGTGTGTGTAATAAGAACATTGAAATGTCAGGAATGAAACAGATGCTAATTATTTTTGTTTTTTTGTGTTCATACAGTGAGAAGACAAAAATTGAGTCTCGATAATCATGGTACGAATGATGAAAGGCAGAGTCCGGTCATCCAGACAAGCGACCGTACATATTACTCCAAATCCTCATCAAGCATCTCAAATCCCACAATCCCCCCCTCTCCAAAGTCTCATCACAACAACGACAACCTCAAACCAGAGGCCTTGACAACATCTGACAGCTCCTCACAGACCACAGAAGAAGATTCATCACATCTGGACACCAGCGGCGAGATGAAAAGAAACAGTGATAACAGCAGTTCCCTTCCAGTGCTGTCCATTCCTCCTCCACATCTTCGCCGCTCGTCCACTCGTCGGTCTGTTAGAGGCAGTATACGTGTTCAGCACAGAAACATCATCTCTGAAGACTCAGAGCCGCTGATGGAGATCGGACCTGAAACTAAATGAGGAACGTTTCATAATCAGACAAATGAAACAAAAAAATATCTGAGGTCGCCGTTTGAAACGGACTCATGCTGTCACTGAGGTGGGAGCTGACCTCTAAGTATTCGCTATTGCAGCTGAATTTCCTGTTAACTGATTTGTCATTTATTTCAGGACGCCATCCAAGTGAGTTTTATAGAAAAGCATTGCATTTTATAAACATACCAACATTTTAAATACTTATTTGATAGTTTTTGTTTTGAAATACAGTAAAAGTTGTCATTTTAATGTGCTGAACCTTTCAGCCTGTCACAATATCTGCTTTTCTTGATTATCATCGTAGGTAGTAATACGGTCTTATAAGAGAGGCACCTCAATTCAAACTTTATCCACATTCATTTTGTGTAATATATTGGGATATGTATTTCTTAGAGCTTTGCTGTAATCTTTTTTGATTTTTGTAATTATTGTATTATGTAATAGTGCTGTTTTAACTTGTTGGTTACTGTTCTTGGAACAGCTGCAACCACACGATTTGAATTATTTTCACCTGGAATGATGTGCATGTGAGTATGAAGCTGGCTGAGCTCCAGCCAAAGTAAAACTCCGACATGGACAGCAGTGACAGTGAAAACCATGTATCATGTAACTGTTTGTGACATTCTGATATAAACACACGCACCTATAAAACAAACTGTAATGTTAAGAATAATAAAAGTTGTTGTTGTGACTCTACAGCTGTCGATCATTAATTCTGGTTAAAGCAAGTCAGGCAACTCAAAGGTTCCACTGGTGATAAGTGACCTTAAAAAACACCACAAACTAATTAATTTGTGATTCTTCAATGATCATGTTATCACTAATTCCGTTGTACTAAGAACTATAACACCACATATAAAGATCCTGAAAAGGCAATAGGACTTACAGAAAACTTAAAGAAGTCCCTCTGGCTTCTTTTTCAGACACTTAAAATGAAGCAGAAGTGGAGACTAATTATTTCTCCCACTTAAAAACGCTGTGTCTGGACGAACAGAATCATGACAAATTTTCCCACTCATGTAATTAATTGGCATAGTCCGAATCTTTGCTCGTCACTTTGCCTCAATATGCTCTCTGGAGAGGAAGCATAGAAGAAGTTAGCGGACTTTTCTTTTCTAAAACCCGTGGATCCAAAAGGCCTTTTTTCTGTGTCTCATCCTTGTGTGGCCTTCTGCTGCTGCTGATTGCGGTCCTGCCTTCTTGCACAGGTACGATTTGTATATGCAGAATATGAGTGCTTTACGTCAGTATTGTTTTTTCATGAGTCACTTTACACATCAGGCATTAATACATTTGTTATAAATGCTGGTGAGGATGAGCTCGGTGTAGCAGCTGGCTCACAGCCGGGTTGGTTCAATCAAAACAAGCATGTTTGCAAAGTTCAAAACACTCATAATGTTTTTAGGTTTTCTTCAGTATTCACTTAATGCAGTCATATTTGAATTCATATAAAACAATTCAAGTCAAAAATGAACTATTTGTAGCCAATTCAGTTTTCTTCTTTTTCCAAAACCTCAGAAAGAAATGGGCTAAATATTCCTCACATTGCAGCAGAGTAAAAGTAAGTAAAAAACATAAGGTTTTGGAGTGGCCTATCATCTGGGCTTAAATGTGACTGGATTACAGAGATAATCGTGAAATTCTGGAAGAAGCTGCTGCTTTTTCTCTGTGTGTGGAAAACTCCTTTAGAAATCCTGTTGTAAGGCTGGTGTTAAATTAAAGTACAATTGCTGTTTGTGTTAATAGTTAAAAATGACAAAAAATGTAAGTAGCTTTGACATCATATGCAAAGCACACAGAGTAGCAAAGTGTGATGGTGAGTTACTTAAAAAGGTTTCTGTTAAAAACCATGGCAAAGGTTTAAAGTGAGTTTTTAAAGAAACAAGGTATCATTTTTATATCTTTTCATTTTTTACATGCTACAGTTTTTTGTTTTTTTTCTGTAGTCTACAGAGGATTTTGTGGTATTTATTGTGAAAGGTTAAATCAGGTGATGTGAGAATTTAAGGGAAGCAAATACAACTGTTTTTTGTTTTTTTTGCTTTTTTCCAGACGTCTTCCCATAATCGTCTCTCATTTCTGCTGAAACAGTTGAAAGTAACTGTAAATGTTTTTTTCTGCTCAGCTTGTGACGCATGCTGTGCACAGAGTTCAGGAAATTTGTGTCACAAGGACAAAAAGGATTTACAAAATTGCACAAGTTCATGGTAATGAAATAGAAGTAAATCTACTTAGTACGTGTATGGAAGTATTTTACAGCATTTCTGCACGACTTTCTACACCACTTGAACTACTTACAGTTATTTTTTTTAACTACTATATTTTACAAAGCAGTGCTGTTAAAACTTTTGAAAGATATTAATTCCACAGCAGTGTGTCCATAGCAGAGTGGTTTCTTAAATATGGGCCCTTTGCTGAATTTCATCCTTTATTTCTTTAGTTAAAACATTAAAACAGACCTACTATACTCATTTCAACCTCCATGTTTCGATTCTTGGAGTCTCCTACAGTAGTTTTGCATGATGCCCACTTCAAAAATATTCCTTATTTTTAGCTTTTCTTGATATATTTTAGCCAATTTTCTTCTGATTGGCAGGCTGGTAGGGCTTTTCTTCACAGCCACAGCTGTGTGCCTGACCATGTTAGGAAGATCCCTTTTCTTTGACGTCATACAAAGAGAACTGAGTGTTTACAGCAGACTTTTGGATCACAGAGATTATTAATCTTACATTTTGTGTTGTCTTAGGTTAGAATAAGGGGTACAGTAATTTGCAGTTATTTTCATTTCAATACATTTTGAAAGCACAGAAATAAGTGGGTCTTCTCTGTAACAATAATGCAGCTTAAAAAACTTTCAGATGTTTGTTTGTTTTCTAAACACTTAAATTAAAATATATTAAATACATGTCTTTGGTTCCTACTGAGTCACACCTAATGAAACATGAATGTACAGTCATGTTTGCTGCTTTGAGTCTGTATTATCTAAATTTTAGTAGTTAACAAGCCCAACATGACAAAATGTGCCACATCCAGTTTAACCCCTACTAACATTTACTGTCAATGGTGATGACCAACGTGCAGCTAAAGGACAGTGGACAATACCAGTGTGCGATTCGGAGGAACAGGAAAAAGAAAGTCATCACATGACTGGAGCTGTTTGTAGGTATGTTAGCTTAATGTTTAGAGCTGCATTTATGCTCCCAAAAGTCATTTCCTCCACATTTTGATGTAGTTTCTCTGAGGAGTGTGTGTCTGTAACCTTTGTGCTCAAATTGAATAGTTTATAATTAAAGAAGTAAAGAGAGAGTATGAACCATCATCAGTGGTCCTCAAACCACACAACCAGTAAGAATGTAACAAAAAATCAGAACAGAAAAACGAAGCAACAGATTTCTGTTCTTTGTTATACTTGAAGCCAGCTGTCTGTAGACAAATGCTGAACTGTTTCTTTGTGGACATTTTCACCCACATCATTCGTAAAGCTTGTGTAATGTAATGTTTTGTATAAACATTTGACCTGAAATGTTGGTTGAAAAGTTCAAAGACCACAATGTGAACAATTAATAGTTATATATCTCTCTCTTAAAGCTCAGATGAGATTTCCTAATCGTTTCCCACAGTTTTCTATGAACATTTGAACTGAGATGTTGGTCACAGACAACAGCCTGAAAAATTCTTACCTTTGCAGGTGCTGTTTCTGAGCCAAAACTCTCAGTTGTTCCAGATGTGGGAGGTGGACTGACTCTGCAGTGTGAGGCTAAGTGTTGGTTCCCTAGCCTCTGATTACATTTCTTGACAATCAAGGAAATGAAATTAGTGGAGAAGTGAAGAATCTCCAGGGTGCCTCACAATCACAAGAAAAGTGACTCTGCAGACTGCTACAAAAAGGTTTCATATTATTTTAATATTTAAAGTTTTAGATCTTAGTTCTGGTTTTATGTGGTTCATTTACCCAATTTACCTCAGTTGGGTGGGATTGTGTTGTTAAATTATTATCAGTGTACAGAGAGCTTTAATTTTCCAGGACAAAACGATGTGAATAAAACTAAAACGTCACAGAGTCACCTGCAGAGTCCACCAGCCGGAGATAACCCAGACCAGGGACTCAGAAATGTACATACCAGGTATACCAGCGCTTTAACACACCTGGATCAGCTGAACTACATAAAACACATATTTTTGTCTATGGTTTACATCCATCTAGCTTTTCTAAAAAAAACACTGCAAACTGTACATGTATATGAAAACTGTTTAAAATGTAATTCATTTTAATTTAAGATTTGGTAATTATTGTGTTCTTTAATGTCACTTCTGTTTTAATGTAAACTTTTACAACATGGAAATTACGTCACCTGTTTGTGTCATTTTCGCAAAATTTTATTATCCTAATCTTGTGAAAGCCTCAGATCCTGCACTGACATCCTTGTAATCGTTGTTGTCGTGATGATCTTTGTAACAGCAGTCATTGCCTTTTTAGTCAAGAAATGTCAGCGTTATGGTAAGTCCGTTTTTTTAAATAATATGTTTTAAAATTATTTATTTAACCGATTATTTGGCCATCAGAGTGTAAATATTAAAAGAACAAAAAACAAAACAAATCTGTTGCTATTATCTCCGTCAAGGAGGTTGTGTTTCTGGTAGCATTTGTGTGCTTTTCTTTCTGTCTGTAAACGTAGTAACTTGAAAAGTTTCTAATGAATTCTGATTAAGCTTTGCAGGCGTCATGTTAACAATCTATTCAAATTCAGCTAACATCCACCAAAGTGTTCAAGGTCAACTTAATGATTTATTGGTCAAAAAAGCTGCATGATTTAGAAACCATAATTCTTACGAGTGTGGTGTCTATTACCAATGTACAGAAAGCGATTTAAATAATATTCCTTGGACATATAAAGACTGATATAGGTCAAAAAACTTAAACTTTCATAAAATTGATTTGCCTGAATTTCTACTGCCTTAGTTCGCATTGGCAACATGTAGGAAATTATATTGGTATCGTTTAGGAGAGTGAAAATATCACATTGACCTCTGACCTCACTTTTACATTTCACATTGGCTTTTCTCTCAAACTGTAAGGACACAAAGATATATGTTATATCTTTAAAGAACATATTGTCAAGAGAAAGACAATGAACTGCCCATTAAGTGACAAATATACTGACATGTAATATTATATAATGAGCTCAAGTTAGTTACAAATCAGTACATATTGTCAAACATCTACTACTACATAATGTCTGCCCTTCTTACAACCTTAAAGTGAATACTGCTGACACTGTGAGCTGACTGGTGGAGGTTTGCAGAGATTCTTTTAGTTATTTGCTGGACTGGGTTTGTGTTTTCACTGTATAAGAATGTTAAGTTTAGCAATAATGTGGACATCTCAGGATACACCAGATCGTTGTGAGGCAGTTTGTACTGATAATTTCACACAAAATCAAACCTCTTTTTACATTTAACTTTCTTATTTTTACAAGGACTGTATAGTTACAGTAAGTTCTCCATTGAAATCTCTTTACACTAAAAATCTTTACAATAAACAAATGCAGCAAAGTGCAGACAACAGAGAAAATATAAAATTCATACGCTAAGAGCAGTAGTGGTAGTTTAGCCAGGACTATCAAACATATTTGACATTAATTTAGGTATTAGAATGAGGAAATGGGGTGTGGTATGTTGCAAAGTGGCTTGCAGAAGAAGCAGGCAGGGTAAAAGAGCTTAAAAAATGTGCTGTAAACAAGATTGACTAATTTGATTAGATAAGTGATCATTTGTTGTAGCCTGGCAGTGACATCAGGTGATGGTCCTGGATTTTGAGTTAATTTGGCCTGAATTTGTGGGCTGCCTAACCTAATGCTCAGTCTTAATATAATCATTGAAATTATATTTGTGTGTGTATGTCTGTACTGATCGATAGAATGGTCAAGATTTAAAAAATTGCCAACCAAGTGATTTTTTTTATTCACTTTTTGTGTTCATACAGTGGGAAGACAAAAATCAGGCCTTGAGAAAGATAAGATGAGATGTGTTCAACAGTCTAGCCAGCCCTCGGGATCATCACAAAGCACCCCAAACCCTGTTATCCCACCCCCAACAAAGTCTCCCCACACCATCAGCCACCTGAAACCGGAGGCTTCAACCAACAGAAACCATCCAATCAGCTTAACACAGACCGGGTATTCCACACCTGCCGTTTCAGGACAAAATCCAACATCTGGCACGCAGATAAAAAGAAACAGCTGTGACACTTCTGCTTTTTCAGCAAAGAATCGTGCTGTCATTCAGAAGTTCTTCAGATTCAAAAGAAAGAAAATCTTCCCCCGTTCAAAAAGCATGCATGTGTCCTGGTCTGCTGCAGGTGGTGCACATGCGCCTCAGCGCAGCAACACCTGCACTGACAGGTCTAAACTGCACTACAGTTCTCTGATAGATTCATCTGATGTCCGGGGACATCAATAACAAATCAATATAATAGTATTAGATTTAGTAGCAGTAGTAGTTATAATAATGATAGTAATAATAAAAAGTTAATAAAATTATTAATGCCACTACATAAAAATACTTCTGAGAAAAATTATAATCCCAAAATGTGAAATGATTTAGTGCAAGAAAATGTCTGTGACATGCTTTATTTTCTTTATGGATTTCAAGAGTTTCCAAGTCATAACAAAAGTCATGCAAAATGACAGATTACTAAAAAAAATTGGGAAGAGCAGCTAAAGATGAAAATGTATTTTTCCCCCACATGAAAAGGTTATTTTTTAATTTCATGTGCACTTTTGGATACTACATCAGTCAGTTTCATGGGAAACCTTACACTTTTACAAATAATTTATCTTTCATTTGTGTATAATGTGTAAAGTAACATACTTAAAAGTTGCATCTCAATTGATATTTTATTGCTTTTGATTATTCTGATATTGGAATAAAAGCAAAAATATGAAATTATCATAAAAAGACAAAAACACCTTTCATTTTAAGCTTCTTTTAGTTGTATGTATATTGTATGTCCTATCCTTCAGCCACTTTAAACTGAGTGTATGTTGACTTTTCCATTTGTATAAAAAAACGAATAAACTTTTTTTTCTTCCAAACTTAATTTAAAAATCCCATTACAGAGTCACAGCCCTTACCTACCCCAGAATTTTCCAGGGGTTGGCACAAATAAATGGAAAAGAGACTAAATGAAACCATTCCTTTCCTCCTTACAGGAGCGATGGTGGTTTGAAAGAAGCTTCAGTGCTAAATTGATTTCATTCATCTGTAACCCAAAGGTTTTGAAATGAAAGTTTTGTGGAAATATTTAAGCATCTGTCGATCTAAGCGTATGCAAATAAGAACACCGATCCATCACATTTACATCATGTGAAATAAAGAAAGCACATTATACTCCCCCCTTTGCTGCTGCTGTGTTCTCCTATAGAGGTAAACTTTTCTATTAAGGCTTGTTTTAGGTCCATGTTTGTCTCTTATAATATCTCTGCTGCTGGACTTTCTGTCTATGTCTATAGCTTCTTGGAGACTTAACTGGTCATGAAAAGACAAAGCTGTTTAATAAATAAATGAATGAATAAATCCTATTGAAACTGTTTTTTTTTCAGCATATTTAAACGAGGAAACATTTTATCTTTGACTCATGTCCCAGTTTTTAATCCCTGTTCAGCGAGGATGCCAGACTAGTGGCAACTGCTAGTTTAATGTCCATTCCTTCTATAAAGGTGTCCAATAGTGAAACTTCCATCTTCCTCTTAATGCTGATGCAAAAATAAGGGAGCTGACAGAAGCTTTCATAGCCTCTGTCTTGCCTGGGATCAACTTACAAGACTGTACATGTTTCATAGGACGCAGAACCAACATAACAAGCTTGTTTCCACCACTGATCAAAAACAACAACAGCAAAAAGAGGAAATTTTGTTTCATAGATGACATTTCTTTATCAGTGATATAAACAAGCTTCCATAGGTGTAGACAAAACATATAAGAGGAAGAAATTTCTTCTCTGCTCTGTTTAGTTCAGTGCGCATGGACCCTATTCAACCAAAGATGAGCCTTGTCTTTGAAAAATGGGGTCAGTGCCCGCCAATGCTTATAAAGATATAAATGTAGGCATACAATTACACTTCAGTCACTGACAAAGGAGAAGGAACTGTAATGTCAGGTGACAGTAAGTTTTTCAGAGACTTATGTCAGCATTTGATTGCGTCAGACAGACGAGTAACTTCGCAGACAGCAGTTACTCGGAGTTCATGAACTGTAAAAAAACTGCATAAACATTTTCACATCCATTAGAAAAAAAATATTTTGTTGTTATTGGGAGAGAGAGAGTGAAGTAAAAACTCAGAAACCAGCGAACGACAAAGGTGGCACCGCTGATTAATAGGATTTTTAAACAGTTTCACATTTGCAATCAATCTGTTTTTGTTCAGAGGAAGAGGATTTAGAAGAAAATTATTATGGTTTTATGTTTAAATGGCATTATTTTTAAACGATATTAGGCTGTTTTAAACATACAACATGTTTTACCTCATCCAGTGTCCTTCTGTTTTGTTCCAACCTATGAGTAACTTTTCATGCTGAAAATGATTCACTGTGTGTGATTAACAGGAAACAGGCATTGTATTTTCTCGAAACCATCGACAGCACCTTTGAATGACTGACAGAGGTTAACTCCCTCATCACTGCATCTACAGCAGGTCTATGGCCTTTTGGTCAGTGAAGCTGCACAATGGTTTATGTTTGTTTAAGTTTTAATAAGCACTGTAGATGTGACTATAATTGAAATAATAAAAAAGTTAGCAATAATAACGCATTGCTGTTAAGATTTAAATTAAAGCTTGGCTTATTTACTCACTCATATACTGAAAAACAGCGCAACTGTGTGGTAGGATATGATAACTGCATTTTATTATCGACCTCTTGATTTAATATTCAGCTTTTTAAAATTTGTCTTTATATCTAAATATCCTACATTTTTCAGCAGATCAAAAATTTATTCTGATTGTTTTGGTAATTGTTTATTTTCTTCCTCTTTTCTGTTTTTTTTCTTCCTCTTCGAAGCACTCCCATGATATACGCTCTATATAAGACCAGATCCCTAAAGTGAAACATTAGAGACGGATGGATGGATATACATGTATGTGTGTGTGATACAGGGCTTTAAGAACAGGTACATGACTCAATACGTTCAACACAAAAAGAAATTGGAAGGAACACCAAAGGGGCAAAACACCAGCTCTTGATACAGCTGTTGCTTGGAGCTGCAAGACCAGACTGGTCGTAAGACTGGCTACGGATACCGACTCCAGAATGGAGCAATCTCCACCCATCTCCTCTACATGGATGACAGGAAGCTGTTTGCCAGGAGTGAAAGAGACACTGTCATTTGAACTTGAGAAGTGTAGTCAGATGGTAATGAAGACGGTAGTCAGAACTGGGGAGGACTGCACTACCATAAGGCAACATTGCAGACATCGAGGACAACTACAAGTACCTGAGAATCCTACAGGTAAACTGAAACCATGAATAGGCCTCTAGGAAAGCTGCAACCACCAAGTAACTGCAGAGAGTAAAGCAGGAGGAGATAAATGCCACAAACATCAAGACAAGAAAACTCCTGACCATGCATGGAGGGTTTCACCCCAATTCCAGCGCCCTGAGAGTGTACGCTAAGCAGAAGGAAGGAGGGCGAGGGCTGGTGAGTGTCAGCACCACAGTCCAGGATGGAACAACAAAGAGCAAAGGTCTGTTATGGTTGCTTTGACATTTTGCATCTGACTGTGTTAATGCTGTCTACATCCTCTGTTGGGTGGACCTTTTGTGACCTTTTGTAAAGTTGAGAAGACACAGGAGTCTCTTCTTATAATGTGCTCGAAAAAACAAAACAAAACACAGTCTCTGTTAATACATAAAGTTGCCGCTTTTACCATATTCAGCATTGTAAAGGAAAATAATGAAAAATGAAAATGCACAGCAAAGGTATAACAGGCTAGAGACGTAAAGAAGTGTGTCCGTGTAATAAGTATTTTCATTTTAATAGACTCAGTAGCCACATTTTATTGAGATCACTGATATCTTATCTGGATGAATCATTTGGTTTGTATCAAAAGCATAAAATACAACAATATGAATGTTAAAGATGTTGTATTCAGTCATATTTCTTTTATTAACAGATTGAAATGTGAACATAATCACACGAGCTATATTGTCAGCAAATAACACGAAGAGCTACTACATGAGTTACTTCTCACACACAAATTTTCTGTAGACTTCATCTTGAAATGCTCCGACTAACATGCTGTTGTTTGGCTGTAAACAGGAAATGACCAGAGCTTCAAAAATACAGCAACTTCATGCAATGCACAGTAACAAAGCATGTTTCTTGCCTTTATTTTTTGTAGGTTTACCAAACGTTTCATGGCATTTACTGTAAAAATTGTGGTAAAGATTAACAGTAAGGTGATTTTAAAAGCACAAGCTGTCAGGTGATGATTCTTTTGTATCCCTTTTTGTGTGTACTAAAAATAAAATTGTGGTTGTGTTTCTTCTTCTCCTTCCTTTCTTTTCCCATAACTGTCACTCAGTCCTCTTGAAAAGGTTAAAAAGGTTTGCAAGAAGTGTTTGTGTTCTGCATGCATGTGACTCATGCTGTGTGACAAGTTTGAGAAATCTGCCTCACATGACCACACAGGATTTCCTTAAGTGCTGTTAATGTTGTGTTAAATAATATGATAACGTTATGTTCTCATCGGCCTCCTGATTTAATCTTGAGATTTTTTAAGGTTTTCTGGTTACATCTACAAATATTATACTTTTTAATCAGCAGCTCAATAATTGGTTCTAGTTGTTCTGGTTACTAGTTTCTTTGAGGGACTCCAGTCATGTACCCTGTTAATTTTATATAGGAGACCAGACCTCAAAGTCATCTAATGTCTTTGTCAAATATCAAAGACATTAGATGACTACTTACAATGTGGATGTGGTTTGTGGCTGTGTTGTACATCCTTTTGCTGTTGCTTTGAGGTATATTTGTTTGCAGACTTTATGCTAAGGGGAAGGAAGGAAGCTGAGAACTAGTATGTGTCAGTACCACTATTCAGCATGACAAAGAGCAACAAAGAGCAAAGATTTGTAGTCCGGTTGACATTTTACATCTGACTGTGTTAATCCTGTCTACATCATCTGCTGGGCGACCTTTTTGTGTCTTAAATTTGGGGGTTTGTGTCTTTAAGATATTCCTTTTAGCTTTTTTTTTTTTTTTTTTTGAGATACTGGACGATTTCCCAAAGAAATGTGATGTGAATTAGAAAATTACAATCTATGATAACAAGTTGTCTGTTTCAGCACATTCAGTATTACAAAGCTACTTTTGTAGCTGTTTGTATTGTTTGGCATGATGAAAGGAAGCACTTTCAGTTCACTCACTCACCGTTTGACTTGAAGCAGCAGACCTTATTGTCTTTTTTGAGTTTGTTTTCATTTAGCCAGATTTATCTTGTACTGCATTTGAATCTTATCTTGGTGTAGTTTAAGAGAGCACAATGACTATGATCTCCTAAACTACAAATACATTAAAAAACAAAACAAGAGTGTATGATGACATTCACACCGTCATGAACCCACCCACTTCCTGTTTTGTGAATGAGATACTACAGTCGGAACTGTTGCACATCATTATGGCTCAGGCTGCCCTCTAGAGAGGAAGCATGGAGCAGGTTAACAGAGTTTGGCTCCTTTTTCAGTCCTTATTTCACACCCGTGGATCCGGCAAGTCATTTTTCTGTGCTTCGGCCACGCACGTCCTTGTGTTCCTACTCGCCGCGGTCCTATCTTCTTGTAGAGGTAGGATTTCTACAGTCCCGTGGGAGTGTTTTGTGTCGCGTGACTTTCCCACGAATTACTGTGCAGATCACACGGGAATATATTTGTTATAAAATCTGCTGAAATGGAGAGAATATCAGTGTAGTAGCTGCCTCTACCCGTTGTCCGTTTATATGCCCATATACAGTGGACTACACGGTTAATAATGCGGGAAATGCTTCAGAAGTCGCCAGAGAATTATAAGGTTTTTAACATTTCTTCACTATTCAAGTAATTTGATAAAAGCTTTCAACATATCAAATGGTGCAAAGTGTAAAGTAGCTGTTAATAGCAAAAATGCTTTTTTAAAATAAATATATAAAATGAATGGGCTAAATCAGTGGTTCTTAAACTTTTCACAATGAGTACCACCTCATAGAATATATGGCTATTGAAGTACCACCCTTATGACTGACAATAAAGTACAGTGGTATAGGCCTATTTAACAACAATACAGTTCACACAGACAATTTTATTTCTTATATGAATGTTATTTATTTTAACTGTCATAAACAGGATGTGACCAGTGATAATAATAACAACTGTAGTGCATTAAAACATTCACAGCTGGTGGGATATCCACTCTTTAAGTGATGACGTATGAACAAACTACTCTGTGCTTATTAAGCCTGTTGTGTTTTTAACATGTTTTAATTCTTTGTATCTTGTTTTATTTAATCTGAAACAGTCAGTGATCCCTGTCACCCTCTCTCAGTTTTTATTACCACTCTTCATTTTAAAGCTCAGTTTTTACAACCTTACGATGTAACTACAGCCCAGCCCATGCAGCAGTATATTAATGACTAAACTTATATTGTGGATGGATTATCTCAGCTGTTCTGCTGCTGCACCTCTTAGATATGACTGTAGTCATTACTGCTCTCACTACTTGTTGCAACATTGACTGTGTGTTTGAGGTGGTTTCAGTCAGCCACACTGTTTCATGGTTTCTGGTAATATTTGGTCAAGTGTAAAAGTGATATGCCTCGCAGGTTTTTACAGTTATTGGCTTGACTTTCATTTTTAAGAAATAAAAAAGGAGGAGGAAAAAAAGGTTGTAAATTTGAGGACATGGGGCACCATGCATTGTTTTCCCACACACCTCTACTGAACCGAACTTCTTTTTGCTCTCCATAAGAAGAATGGCAGTCCTATAACACTGTCACTTTTCAGGCCAGGAAGGTCATATTATCTTTAATATGCTGTCTGTGGTTGAATTACATATTGTACGTCCATGTGACTGAACCATATGATGCACTGTGCTGGCTGTTAATTTATTACATTTGTCTTTCACGGAGCATTAAAAACTTTTTAGCTGAAAGGAAGTGTTACTACATTAGTTCATTAATTATAAGAACACAAACCAAGAATCTAATTATCTTATAAAGGTACAAAAAAGGATGTTACTTTACTTTTTTGTGGAAAGTTTCTTTAGACATCATCTTGCAAGACAGTGATTGATATCAGCTGTCAAATTTAGGTGTTACAGGAAACAACTGCGGCTTCAAAAATAACTTACTGTGACCTCATGCAATGCACAGTAACAAAGCACATGTTTCATGCTTCTTTTTGTATGTTTACCAAGAGTTTTGGTATATTTACTGTACAAATTGCACTAAAGATTTACAGGAAGGTGGTTTTAAAAGCACAGGCTGTGAGGTAATCATTTTTTGTATCCCTTTTTGTGAGCATTAAAAATAGATTGTGGCTGTGGTTGTTTTTTGTATAGATGTGTTAACTGTCATTGGGTTCTGTTGAACAAGTTGCAAGAGATTGCAAGCGTTTGTGTTTGCATGCATAGAGTCATGCTCTGCACCAAGTTTAAGATCTCAGTCTCACATGACTACACAGGATTTCCTTTATTGCATAAGCTATGACAAAAAAAAGCGGAAGTAAATGACATTTTAACTTTATAAGCATGACTTTTAAATCTGTCTGTACTGAACACATGCCAAGACTTTTTTCTGACTTTCTTCAACACCTTTAACCTCTGCAGGTCAAAATAACACAAAAACAGCAACTGACGCATTTTACAACACGGTGCATCTCTTCTGCCCACTTAAAGATGCCACACATTACTTTCTAACAAGTGTGTGTGCACAGGAAAATGGTGTGCACACACACACTTCATCCTATCTATATAGGCCTATTATGTTTTCACTGTAAGAGTCCAACATTTTAGTTAAAACAAAAGGGGGGGGGGGAGAATATGAAGAATGAAAGGTGGTTAGTCGAGCTGATATACCTGTGCAGGTACAGAAGACTAGATTATTTTAGACAGTTTGCCTGAGGAATGGAGGAGAAGTGTACAGGTACCAAGCAGTTTCATGTTTTGATATGATAATGGCATCCATTATTCTGGGAGAAAAATCATCCCACTCTTTGCTTTTGGGCTTTCAAAGCTTTAATGTTTACACCTGTAAACAATGTTGTATTTTTGGAGCCAGATTTGACCAAATTGTAACCAAATTTAATTGCTAGATAGAATGCTAAATCCTAGCATTCTATCTAGCAAACAATAAACTGTATTACACAATAGGTATTTGAGGGGTAAATGGCCTAAAAGAAGCCAAGAGGTCTTCTTTATACAATTACTTTAACTGAGTCCTAGCAAACAGCTATTGGAAATAGCTGCCAGTGTTGGCAGATCCATCAAAGTAGGTTCAACTGCAAAAGTTAAACCTCAACAAAATTTCAATGAGTGGTAATAATAAATACATTGAAAAAAAAATCACTCCTGCTGTTGTCATGCAGAGATGAACTATCTACAGAGGCTAAAGCTGGTTTGTCTACCAAGCTGTAAACAAATGTTTTAACTTGTTTTAATGTTGTTAACTTGGGCATTTTGAGTTCTGTAGCATTGAGAAATGCTGTTGCTGCACATGTAAACTATATTAGCAGATCCAGGTCTTTGACTGTAGGAAAAACACAGTAATTAGTTGCCACACATATTCTGTTTTTTTCTTATTCACAGGAATAATGTTAGTGGATACTGGACCAAAGATCATCGCCTTTGTCGGTGAAACTATCCTCCTGCCCTGCAGCACCACCATCAACAGTGAGGTGCCAACAGTGGAGTGGACTAAAGAGGGTCTGTTTCCAAACACTGCCTTCCTGTACCGCGATGGATGTGAGACCTTCGAGATGAAGAATCCAGTCTTTCAGTACAGAACAAACCTCATCAGGCACAAACTTCACGACGGAAACCTGTCAATGGTGATGTCCAACGTGCAGCTAAATGACAGTGGAAACTACCAGTGTACAATTCGGAGGAACAGGAAAAAGAAAGTCATCACAAGACTGGAGCTGTTTGTAGGTACGTTAACTCAAAGTGTAGTGCTGTATTTATCCTTTCCTCCACTTTGGAGATCAGCACACGCCTCACATTTTGGTTTAGGTTTCCCTAAACACTCCGAGGAGGGCGTGAGGAGTGCACAGAGTGAATGTCAGATTAAATGATTTATTATTTAATGAAATAGTCTGTGGTTTTCACCTTTCCATTCTTTATTCTAAGCAAAGGTAACCAATTATCTGCAGATTTTCCCCAATCGTCTTTGCCAAATGTTCTTAGGAGAACATGCAGATTCTTTAATGATTTCTATGATCCACAAACCTCAGATAATATTTGACACTAAAGTATTTTCCACAGTGAAAATTTTTGTAATAATGTTTGCTGGAAAGTTCAAAGGCCACACCCTGAATAATTCTCATTTTTACAGGTGCTGTTTCTGAGCCAAAACTCTCAGTTGTTCCTGGTGTTGGAGGAGGACTGACTCTGCAGTGTGAGGCTAAGTGCTGGTTCCCTGAGCCTAGGATTACATTTCTTGACAATCAGGGAAAAGAGATCAGTGCTGAAGACCCAAAGAGAGATGGAAACTCCCCAGGATGTCTGACAGTTACAAGAAGAGTGACTTTGCATACTGCTACCAACAGGTTTAATATCATTTTAATGCCTAAAGTTCAAGACCTCAGATCTCATTTTATCTGTGTCATTTACTTCATCCAAATGGGAATGTGATATTAAGTCATTACATCAGTGCAGTCATGCATAAGCTTTGACAAAAAGTGCACATCAGTTTTCTTTTTCCAGGACAAAACTGTGAATGAAACCTAAAGGTGTGTCTTTTTAATCACAGGGTCATCTGCAGAGTCCAGCAGCCTGAGATAAACCAGATTAGGGACTCAGAGTTTTACATACCAGGTAAGCTTAACACCTGAATCAGCTGGACTGCATAAAACTTATATTTCATTATTCTTTTGTAATGATTCTAAATGTTACATTTTGTAGAATAAAAGTGCATCAAAAAGCACCTTCAAAAAATAAATTATGCCAGTGTCTCTATGTGTAAAATGATCTTGATTTTCTCATTGAATCTCTTTTTTAATCATTTCAGATGAATACCTGAGATCCTGCACTGTAAACATTGTAATCAGCGTTGCAGTGACGACCCTTTTAGTCACAATCACCTGTGCACTCATATACTTTATAGTCAAGCGCTGTTGCTCCTCCGGTAAGTAATTTTGTGCCTTTGTTTTTAACTACTTCTAATTATTTGCTAATTAATTAGACAATTTATAAAATGGACAGAATGTTGTCTCCAGAAGTTTAGCTGCTTTTGCGTGGCAAGGTATGGTGGGAGAACACGGAGCTTCCAAGTTTAGTAGATATATTCAGCTGTGGTCTGTAGTAATGGCACATGAAGCAACTATCAGTACTGCGTGCGTCAAACATTCAACAGGTCCAAACATAATTCTAGCACAGAGATTCCAGATGGAAACTGTATTCAACACTCACGTGTATAACAACTTTACACAATTACACAAGGTTTATAATTAGCATTAACTAGCTTAGTAGCTTACATAGCGTATTAGCGTAAGATAGCATTAGCATAGTCACGAGGGAACAAATACACACAAAAGCATTTGACCTACACAAAATCACGTAAACAGGACCCACTTTCTGGCATTCAGACACAATAAATCAAGACAGCAATAAAACAAGAACCCACAAGTTGCTGGTGAGAGGACACAAGGAAAAAATGCTGGCTATCAGCAGCTTCGAAAAGCAGTTTTCAAAGCCCACTGTGATGGCATTAGAGCTTTTGTTTTGCTTGAAGAGTCCAGAAATTTATAAGTTAAACATCAAATGAGTCAAGGAGAAGCAGCATTTTCGTATCGTTATAAATAAGAACCTTGATACTGTCTAAAATATTGAAATAGTTATTTGTAAGTAAGTAATTTTAATGTCAAATTGCTGACACAATAGCAACTTGTCTCATAATTGACCCCAAAGCATTTTTGTTGGGTTCAAATAAAGATGAATGCTATTGTAACTAAAATGCTTATATCTTACAGTTGGAGTTTTCCAAATTTTACACACACAAAAGAAAATGGAACTGTGCCCTCACCAGTGTTATAGTTACTGGTTACTTCTTCAAAAATGTAACCGAGTTAAGTTAGTAACCGAGTTACAATATTCTAAAAGTAATTAATTACTTGAAAAGTAACTATTGCGTTACTACTAAAAAATGTTTAACCCTCTGGGGTCCAGGGTATAATTGGCCATTTTTAACTACTTTTGATTTTCCCCACATTTCACCTTTAAAAACTATTTACTTTGCCTTGTTTGGCCTATCAACACAATTTAAAAACTGGTAAATATCACCTTGTTGCTTTGTCTTTAAGTGGCTTACCACGACTACTTTATTCTTCCTCAGTCAAACAGCAGCACTCATGCGATTGTTTTGCCCCGAGCTCCGGGTGTTGTGCTAGACAGTGATCGTGATTACCGTCCGCACAGCTGCTTAAAGCTGTAGCGCACTGATTACTTACGTAGTCTGTTCCTTCCGTGCAACTGATATAAGATGCGGTAAGCTGAACACAGCTTCAACCTTCTGTTTGTTGAAAAATAGTAACGGACCGCATTTTCCTGTTAGTAACGGTAACGGCATTGTAACGATAGGAATAGTAATTAGTTAGATTACTCGTTACTGAAAAAAGTAACGCCATTAGTAACGCCGTTATTTCCCATCACTGGCCCTCACTGATAAAGAAACAGCTCAAAGCAGCTTTCGTTCATTAAAATAACCTTGTTAATCAGAGCAAATCCCAAAATATGGGGTCACTCAAGTGAAGTAGAATCTGGATTTGCTATGAAATTCAGGGAATTAACACTGAAATTATGGTAAAAAGATGCAGTAATGTGCAGGTTTTAATGGGGACAACAGAGGAATACAGCAGTGGTAGTTCAACTGCGACTGCTTTAATTAAAGGAAAGTTATTTTCATTTGGGGGCATTTATTTATTTGTTTGCATGGCTACTCTGATGTCCTCATCCTCATGCATTTATGTGAACAGGCGGGGAAAGACAGAGCAGAGACATAACACGAAATGCAGGAACTCACATGTAGGTGGTCTGCAAGATAGCTTGCAGAAGAAGAAGCAGCTGCAGATAGAGTAAATAAGCTTAAATAACATGCTATAAATGAGATTAGCCACTGAAGGATATTAGCAACTGCCTTACCTAATGCTTAAGGTTAGTGCATTCATGTATATCAGGTATAGTATGTTTTCTTTTCCGCTTTGTAATAGAAACAGGGAAATGTCAGGAAAACAAAATGCTAACTGTGTGTTTTTTGTTCTTTTGTGTGTGTATTTCTACAGTTGGAGCACAGAAACCGAGTGTTAATGGAGGGAGCATCCACCAGCTACCGAATGAGATGAATGAAAGCACACCCAGTCCGGACACCCCCCCCAGCGAGTCATCAAATGACTCCACATCCTCACCAGGTATCTTAAATCGCAGTAATCCATCAAGACAAAAGTCTCCTCAAAGCAACAACAACCTCAAACCAGAGACTTCAACCAGCAGCAGCCGTCCAAACTCTGACAGATTATCAAAGACCACAGGAGGAGATTCAGAACCTGCCGGTTCAACACAAAAGGCAGCAGCCAGCTCCCAGACGCAGAGAAGCAGTCAAGACAGCAATTCTGCTCTTTCAACAAACAGCGACAATGTGTTTTCCACTTCTCCTTCACACTCAAAAGAGCTTCCTTTTGTCTCAAACGTGCGTCGTGGAAGCACTGCACGGCCTCAGCGCAGACATACGCACTCTCCAGAAGCAGAGCCGCTCATCTGGATCTAGAGTGGAACTGAAATACAAGGATGTGGCAACTTTTACAACTGGACAAAAAGAAAGTAAAATGCTGATGTCAGCTGACAGTCAAAGGAGAGTCGGTCATGCAGTTCAAGTTTTACTTTCTGTCGACTGATTTTTCAGTCATGTTTAATCATTCAGCAGAGAAGGCTGGATACAGTCCATTTTTTAATATATTACATAACATATAGTCTAAAAAGTAGTAGTAAGTAAGTAAATGCTTTCATGTTAATATATGGTATCATTTTCTGACTCACTAGTAGCACTGAATAACTATTATCTTCACATGGTTATCTTGGTGTGTCGGTATGACGCTGCCTGAGCGCTCGTCAAGATAAACCTCCAACACAGATGGTAGGTTAGAGGTAGATGTATTATTTTGTGATTCTTTAATAATCAAGCTAACGGGACTTTTGAAATAAGCTTTTTCCTTATTTTTTATTTGTTCAACTCCCTAAAAACAACAACAAGTACTTTCTTGTTTTGTTATTTTGCACTTTTCTCATGTTGTTCTTTTTTGCACAGTTGTTTCTCTGATTTTACAGGGAGGGCTGTGTAAGGTTTTCTTACTGCTAATCCTACATATCAACATCAGCTTTACCATTTATCAGATCCTTGAAACTTGGAAGCTTTAAAGCTAACTTTATTTCATTTTGAACTACCTTAAGATTGTGATTTTGTGATTTTCAATTATATTTGTTATCAAGTTTTTACAGGTTTATCATATAGTTCTTTTTATTTTCTGGTTGTGTAAAATGAGCCTTAAGAATAAACTATTTTGGCTTTTTAAAACTGTTTTTGTCCAGATTTAATAAAACAGACCTTGTTTCTGACCCATATTTTTGCAGCTGGAGGAAGAAAATACATGTTACAATATTTATAGATGTCTAACCCTCTCAAATTACAAAAAAAGAAATGACCTACAGAACAAAATGAAAATAACTGGAAATCTGCAGCTTAAGGATTAGGATGAGGATCCAAAACTACACACTGTAGCTTGTCTGCCCGCCACTGTTTATTGCACTTCTTAATAATGACAGATGTCAATACACTGTCAGGAAGTACATGAATAATCTTAGTGAGTATAGACAGTGACCATCATAACAATATCTGAACATTGGGCCACATTGTCTATATCACTTGCATCATTAAATACAATGTACTATAACTCACAACAAGCGACTAACAAATAACCATTCATTAGTGAAGCATTTGTATATTGGTTACAGCATTTGTAACTTTACTGTCACGAATACTTATGGTACTTAATTAGCATCGCTACTGCACTTGAAGCTTTACCTGCTAGCATCAAGTCCATTAGCCTAGCACAACCACGTTGACGTTATGGTTTCATTCTACAGTTATTTAGACTACAGGATGGGCCATTTATATGGATACACTGTAATAACATGGGAATGGCTGGTGATATTAAAGTCCTGTCTGTGGTACATTAGTATATGTGAGGGGGCAAACTCCTCAAGATGGGTGGTGACCATGGTGGCCATTTAGAAGTCGGCCATCTTGGATACAACTTTTGAAACAAGCACACCATTGTTTTTCTTGTCACATTACCAATAAGTTTGATGTGTCACATAGCCCTCTTCCTATTGAAAAAACAAAAGTTGTACTTACAAAGAAAGACAATTTAGAAGCATAGTCCGTATGACCTGCATGTTTATAGGAGGCGGCACGATTGAATCATTCAAAACCACGCAGGTGATGGTGTCAGTGGTGTGCAGTTTTGGTTAGTTAGCCTGATACATCTGGTGTATGTGCCATAAATCTTATTTAAATGAATGGTTGTCTATCCCTGTGTGTTAGCCCTGCGACAGACTGGTGATCTGTCCAGGGTGTACCCTGCCTTATCTCGCCCTATGACAGCTGGGCTCCAGCGACCCTGAGGAGGATAAGCGAATGGATGGATGGATAAACACACACAAAAATTACTTGGGTGACCATTTTTTTAACCGTGTTTAAAAACATGAACTGAACTGTGATTCCATAACTTATGAATTGTGTTCTTTTTTTTAAAAAAAAATCTCTTAACCTTCTAACTATTGGTTTAATCCCTATTTATGTCTTCAACACACATTTTAACCTGTTACATTAAGCACTGTTTACTGTGTTTAGTGGTCTTCTCTGGATTCCCTTCTAAACCATTTTCCTCTCAGTCCTTGTAAACCGACCTTGAGGAAACACCAGAAACAGAATAAAAGAAATCCTATTGTTTGTTGTGAAATCTGTTTATGTTGTCCTAGTAAGGCTACCATGGGGGCGACCACTAGAGGTCGCTAGAATACTGTATGTGTATATGTTTTGAGAAAATTGATGATAGCCACGTACACTGCTGCTACAGTTCAACAAAAGCGCTTCGTGCAGGAGAACCATGCGTCTTATTGCCTCCAATCACGACATTGTTAATTCCTTTGATCTGAGAGGGAACCAGACTTCTTCACACGTATTCTGTTTTCAGACCACAGAGGCCACAGGGTTAGGAGGACGGACAAATAACCAACAAATTGTATTGGGGGAGTATGTGCTGCTTTGCACCTGTTCCCCACTACCTCCCCACTCGGTACGTTCTTTTATTTCCTACTTGGTTAGGTTTAGGAAAAGAATTTGAGAGATGCGGCCCAGAGCAACCCTACACACCGAGCAGACGGAGGGATTGGCTGATCTGGCATAGGTTTTGGTAGGATCTAGGTTTAAATAAATAATTCAGTTAAAGACACATCTTGTTTATACGTATTCATGTAATTTCAATGAAAAATGTAACCAGCATTACCCAAGCACAGAAAACTGCAGATGACTTTGACATCAAATGAGAAGCACTACAGAAGTGATGTTCGTCTGCTGAGACTGTCTCATAATAACACTTTTTATTTCCAGCTTTAAAATATTCTCACAGTCTTTGCCAACTCCAGATTTATTTTATTTTATTCATTTGGGGTTTTTTGTTGTTGTTGATGTCATTTTAATGTGTAATTATCAGTTAACACCAACAGAGGGCAGCAGTGCACAGCTTTCAGGAATTGTAGGATCGTTACTGGTTGCCTGTTGTCGATACAGAGGAAGTCAAACACGTGGATCTTAAAAGAGTCTTTGGTGGATTAATTAAATACACAAGACTCTGCATCACTGCTTCTTTATGTACCTGACAAGTTGACAGCTATCGTTGATTTGCAGTTATTCGCTTCAGCTTCACTGGCTCGGTGTGAATTTTTCTTAACACAAGATAGCGGTGAGTCAGAATGATACCCCCCCCCCCCCCCCCCCCCGACACACACACACACACACACACACAAGAGCACAAGAGAGATAAAGACACCCTACAATGAGCTGAAACATGGACTTGTTATTGTTAAAACAGATTATTATGACTTTCAAAATATTATTTGGTTTTCATACGTGCCTATTTTCAGTGATATCAACTCTAAAAGCAGGATATTAACTAGGCATATAAACCTATAATTCTCTCTCCTTTTTGCCATACTTTTCAAGCAACCTATATTTGACAACAACATAATAAAAATTTAAATTCTGTTTTTGAGGCACGACCACAATATTTTTAGTGGCCCCCATATGAAAAAATTCTGGAGACGCCCCTGTCTTTGTGAATTATTAAATTATTATTATTGAATTAGTTTGGTCTTCTGACGAAAACAAAAAGGGGATTCAATTAAAGAAGATTTAATAGGCTTGCTTTAACTTCTAAAGGACTGTAAAAAAGACACTTTACACTTTTTTCACTTACTGAAGGGTGTCTCATTTCCTGTCACGCTCAAGTGCACGGCATGAAGCCACTTCAGAGTGGTAGGTGTGAAATGGTGGGGGTGTAAATTCATGAGAAGGATAAGTGTTTGGAGGGGGAAATCAAACAGCACTGTATTCTGCAGACAGAGACCGCAGGGGGTGGAAAATAGAAGCCCCCTGCATGTGCTCACAGTGTTGATCTGACATTTGGAATATGAGGGTTTTTTTGCAGAGCCCACCAACACCTAATCATCTGTGCGACCCTAATAACTTCCTGCAAGTCAGAGAGCTGCTGAAAAGTTTCTAGAGCACCAAAGCACAATGGAGATCTCTTCAACGTGTCTGATTATCTGTGAGTAAATTTTACTTTTTTAGTTGTTTTTAATTCAGCTGTAATTCACAAAGCAGGAACTCCAGCAACACTTGAGGGAAGAAGAACAACTTTAATAATAGACCAACGCATTTCGGCTTGTGGCCTTCATCAGGGTCATCATCCACAAGCCGAAACGCATTGGTCTATTATTAAAGTTGTTCTTCTTCCCTCAAGTGTTGCTGGAGTTCCTGCTTTGTGAATTCTTTTATCCTCAACATGCACCTTGGAAGCAGGTGAAGTTGTGCCAGAATTTTTTTTTGCTGCAATTCAGCTGTAATTGAAATAATTCCTGAGCTCGCAGGACATTTGAAGGTTTTATTAGGTGTATGTTTCTCCAAAGATCTCAAAGAAAATACGATTACTTCTTTGTCCTACAAAGTACAACTTGATGAGAGGCCGCTTCCTCACACATTCTGCTTTAAATTTCTCCCATTTTTTCCAGAGTTATTAGGTTTTGATTTATGTTCGGCTCTTCACAAGCTAAAAATGTGATTTGCTGTTTTTTAATTTCACTTTCATTTACTCACTTTCACGTTGCTGTTTTCAGACGTACTCGTGATATATTGCATGGACAGAATGATGTTTTGCATGGTAATTTTACTGTGCTGTGAGCTTAAATTGTTAAACAGAGGCGTCACACTACAAACCCAAGCTGGCAAAGTACACAAATGGTTTTCCTACTGCAACATGTCAACATATCAGCAGTGGAAAAAGTCCAGTTAGTTCCTTTTTTGCAACCTGCAGGGACTCTCTGTGATCTGCCAACAATGGTACCAATGCCAAGATAAAATCACTATTCATTATGTATATCGTGAAAACGTTATATTGTCTCTTGTAAAAGGGACTTCTTTCTTCCCACTTTATCCTTAAAGTACTTGCTCAAAGGAGATTTTAAGGTATTTGGTATTCAACTTACTAATATCGTAGGGTCTCTATATTATCAAGCATCACAAGGGTGTTGTTGTGAAAATCCTTCTGAGACCAAGAAAAAATAAAGTTCTGGACATTTTTTTGTGTGTTTGTTTTTTGGAACATTTTAAATTTTTAGATGATTTCGGTTAAATACAAAACCTTTTTCCAAATAGCGGTTTATTCATTAATTTTTTTATTTTTAGTTTCTGCCACTAGCTCGACAACAGAATGATGTGATGTGGAGATTTGGTGTTCACTTTCATGTGGATTTCTGGTTATTGTTTTGTTCACAAACAGTAAAATTGTTAGATGAAGGAAACTGGAGAAGAAATGTCTGCTCATCTACACAGGACTTCAACGGTCTCAGCATAGAGAGGCAGCTTTGTTGCACTCTGTTGAAGTACAGTCATCTTCTAGAGATCATGATTTTTTCTTATTATTAGAGACATCAATATCAATTGTTACTTTGATGGAGTAATCTTGAAGATTTTGTCTTGACTTAACTGAATTGACTATAATTAGGACTCAAGTGTATCTGGATCCCAGTGCATCAGGCATGCCATGAACACGTTATAGATACACCAAAGATTGTTTTCAGGTTTCAGGTTAAAACAGTTAGGAGAAGGAAACACATCAGAACACTAAACCATGAACATATTATATACGCACTGAAGATTGTTTTCAGTTTTCAGGTTGCCTTGTTAGATGAGCACCTCTCTGGTTTGTGTGCTCTGGCATTTTCAAAAACCTGGTTTTCTTTTTCCTATTTGAGGTCACCAGAGGGCCTCCGGGCTTGGCAGTTGTGGGCAGTTTTGTCCTGTCTTCATGTCTCATGGTAAAAACAGCTGCAAGCCAGTTTCAATAGAGTTGAAAGTGAACTGAAAAAGAAAGGAAGGGTACAGTTTAATGCACTGTTAGGAAATATATTATCAAATGTATAACTCAACAGAGTAAATAGTTTAAGAAATGAAACTAATTATGCACTCTATGTTTGTGTGAGTGTGTGTGTTTGTGTGTATGTGTGAGTGTGTGCATGTGAGGGTTAAAATTGCTCTACATTTCTGAAATCCTACTACAATGAAGGTAGGGATGTAATATTTTTCAAGACTGTAAGGCCAGTAATCAAAAACAGACCCAAATGCTGAGCTGATAGAGAGTTGTATCAAAGTATTATAATCTTTATTTACACATGAGTTAAGGTATGCACTGAGGGGTCTTGGTAAAAGCACAGGGGTTTCTTTCAGTTCTTGAGGGAAATGTCCATAGAGAGAGAGGAGACGGGTGTTAAAAGGTCCACAACAAATCCACACAAGGTCTGGAGGTCAAATGTTTTCATTCTGTATCTGCCATTTTCAGCTTTAATTAGACTCTGTTTAATGTATTCTAGCCTCTACACGAGATTAAAATGTTGCTGTTTTCCAACATACTGGTGATATACAGGAGGGACAGGATGATGTTTTGTGTAATCATTTGCCTGCATGGAGCTTAAATGGATAAACTGAAGCATTGCCCTACAAAGTCAAGCTGGCAGTAGTAAAACAGTTCCCTAGCGATCGTATATTATATGGACGACAGTATTGGCCCACAGCTGTTAATCTTTGAATTCAGGTGTTTTAAGTCGCATTTACACAGCTGTATAAAACTGAGCACCCTTTCAGTCCGCCATTACAAACACTTACAAAAGATTGGGTCGTTCTAAAGAGGTCACTGAAACACTGAGCGTGGTATGACTAAAGTCCATTCGTGGAATTTCTTCCCTCCTAGATATTCCATGATCAACTGAAAGTGATATTATTACGAAGTGGAACAACAGCAACTCAGCCATGAAGTGGCAGATCACACAAACAGAGCAGAGTCTCTTAATACGTAAGAGTTTCCAACGCTCTGTTCACAGAATCCTAACCCCCTCCGGCATTAACCTCAAACAGTGTGTAGGTGTACTCCATCTGTGGCCTTTACTTTGGTCTTAATTTGAGATGTTCCTATTATTATCATTGTTATTATTATTTTATACACAGATGTCATGGACTTGCAAGTAATACATTGATATGATGCGGTGATATGGTCCTAATTTTTTGTGGATTTCTGATCATTTTTTGTCCATTAGCATTAAAACAGTTAGATGAAGGAAACACATCAGAACACTAAACCATGAACATATTATATACGCACTGAAGATTGTTTTCAGTTTTCAGGTTGCCTTGTTAGATGAGCACCTCTCTGGTTTGTGTGCTCTGGCATTTTCAAAAACCTGGTTTTCTATTTCCTATTTGAGGTCACCAGAGGGCCTCCGGGCTTGGCACTTGTGGGCAGTTTTGTCCTGTCTTCATGTCTCATGGTAAAAACAGCTGCAAGTCAGTTTCAATAGAGCTGAAATTAAACTGAAAAAGAAAGGAAGGGTACAGTTTAATGCACTGTTAGGAAATATATTATGAAATGTACAAGTCGGAGTAAAATTGCTTGGAAATCAAACTTTTAGCAATGGCTCTGAAATAACTGAAAATCAGGTTGTCGTTCACTAGGTGGTTTAATGTTGAAGAACATGTTTTTCTCTATCAACCAATGCTTGCCATGGGGTCTCTAGACCTGTGTGTCTGGGGCTTACCACAAGTCTGCAGACTTGCATGTTTTAAAAGGACCAAATCTCAGCCTGATGCTTTTTTTCCTCTTCTTTTTATTTCATGTTTCGAACCCCAGCTGCTATGCTGAGCATCCATCCTGACAGATCTCAGTTCTTTTGGTATGACACGATCACGCTGAGCTGTGAAGGGACAGACAACTCTGGAAATTGGACTCTGAAGAGAAACACCTCCTCTAAAACTGCTGAGTCATGTATCTCGGGTTGGGGAGTGTCAAATCAGACGTCATGCACTATTGTGGACACCTATGCATCAGACACTGGAATATACTGGTGTGGGTCTGATCGAGGGGAATGCAGTGAGACTATCAACATCACAGTCACATGTAATGCTCTTTATTATTTGATGTTTTAGACTTTGTATCTGTTATAGAGCTGAGGAGTCATAGCACGGTTTGATTTTCAGATGGAGTGATCCTGGAAAGCCCTGCGCTTCCTGTGACAGAAGATGAAACAGTGACACTTCTCTGCTATTACAAGTATGATGAAGAGAGCAAGGCGACTTCTAATTTCTCAGCTAACTTCTACAAAGACGGACATTTAATCAGTACTCAGCCTGCAGGAAGCCTCACTTTCTCAGCTGTGTCCTTATCTGATGAAGGTTTCTACAAGTGTGAACACCCAACAAAAGGACAGTCAGCACAGAGCTGGATGGCTGTCAAAAGCAAAGGTGGGTCAAGGCTACAAGACATCTGTTTCAGAAGAAATGTGGTAGACGAGATACATAATCAATAAAATACACCCAGTCTGTCCTTTGACATATTCATTGTGCTCCAACAGTAATGCACTGACTAATTTCACCTATTTAAACTGGTTACTGAGGATTCATAAAATCCTTATTGAGGCAGTCCTGTCTTCCTCCCCTCACCCCAAATGGTCCCAACAGACAACAGATGGCCGCCCCTCCCTGAGCATGGTGCTGGTGGATGTTTCTTCCTGTTAAAAGAAAGTTTTGTCGCCAAAGTGCTTGCTCATAGGGGGTCATATGATTGTTGGGGTTTTCGCTGTTTTCTTTGTATTATTGTAGGGTCTTTGCCTTACAATATAAAATGCCTTTAGGTAGCTATTGTTGTGATTTGGCACTGTATTAAATGCTGAATTGAAACTATTTAAAATGCAGTCATACATTTTCAGTATGTCCACATGCACATTGCATGGTCAAAAAAATATATATAAACAGTATAAAAAGTGGATGTAGCCATTCTTGCACCACCCATTACTTAGTGAAGTACTCTTATGAAACCTCAAGTTGAGTGCTTTACCACTTTGAACTGGACATGATAAGGGAAGAGGTGTCCAGTGCACATTCATTGTTCAAGAACTTATGACTGGTAAGTAATTCATGAGTGAGCATGTCTTGGATAATCCTTCATTCTGACTTCAATAAAGGCCATAATTTACTAAATGAACTTGATATTTTATTCATTATGACTAGAAATTCGTGGATGAGCCAAGCAAGTCAACAGAAAAAGGTTTAAAGAGGTCACAGAGTGAGGGAACTGA
Source organism: Neolamprologus brichardi (assembly GCF_056152115.1). NCBI lineage: Eukaryota > Metazoa > Chordata > Actinopteri > Cichliformes > Cichlidae > Neolamprologus > Neolamprologus brichardi. Next base: position 24,544,119 of record NC_142106.1, on the reverse strand, counting down.
GGGCTTAGGGCTTTCCCATAGACTTCTATATCACTGGAAGTCTCTTTCCAGTCACAGCAGTCTCCCCCTGCTGGTCATTAAAAGAATGAAGGTTTAACAGACCTTGAGGCTGTATCCATCTTTTATATAGCCTGTACAGTACTGCTCTGATTCACACATCTTATCCACACATACTTAATTTGAAGGTAAATATGAGAAATACAGATATACAGTATAAGAGCTTTTAAGCTCCTGTGCCCTGAATTTCTGCCTTGGTTTCCCCCTCGGTTACCTAATGGATTCTACTGTGTATTGTTTGATTTCCTTCCTTTATTATTGCCTTTTAGCCATTTATTCTGCCTGTATTTTGGGTGCTTCCTCTGCCAACTCTGTTATTTTGTTCTGTCTTCCTTACAGTCAGAGCCCAGCCATCAGTATCTGTGCCTGGACTGATTGGTGCTACTCTGGTGAAACTCTTCTACACTGTGATTATTACACTGGGTGCAAATGTACTCATACGCTGAGCTAATGGTAGAAAACCAGAGAAAATGAGTGTGATGTGACCTCTTTGATATCATTAACCTCATATATTGAAATATATCTTTATATTTGTACAGCCATGATGTTTAGCTTTTTATTTGAAAATGCTGGAAATTCATCGAAAAGAAAAAACAATCAAATTAGGAACATTTGAGATAAGATTATGCAGCAAAAATGTTTAATGATGCGTTCACCAACAGCTATGGAGTCTGTGGATGTAATGGTGTTAAACATTTACTCATAAGACAAGTATTTAAACCATCCAGCCATCAGTTTTTGCAGCTGAGCTAGAGCTGGAGCCTATCCCAGCTGTCATAGGGCGAGAGGAGCTATGGACAAATTGCCAGAACTGTTGAGAGACAGATCTGAGAATAACCATGTAACCTAGCATATCTTTGAATTGTGAGTGGAAGCTGGAGAACCCACTGGGAGAAGATGCAAACTCCACACAGAACACCAGGCAACTGATGGATTCACACCCAGGACTGTCTTCCTGTGAGGCTGTGGTGAGAAAACCATATCATCATGCCGTCCTTGTTACTATATGACTGTTAACACATTAATATGGTTCTAATAAATGACAACTGGAGCATCAAATAGTGCATTTTGTGTTTTCTGTAGGAAAATACACTTTAAAAAAGGCATCATTTTAAATCTGGGTGAAGTATTTTTTATAGGAAATCAAAAAGGACTGAGAATAAATGTGTGAATGACTATTAAGTGACATTGATGCTGCCTTGATTTGCAGCCCAATGTCTGTTCAAAACTAACTTTTCAGGAATAATTTAAAATAATTTTCAGTGTACGATGAAGCCCTCTGCCTGTAACTCAGGGTATCACAGCATGTTTACACTGTTGACAGGCGACAAAAAGAAATGTTTCTCAGTGCTCACTCATTTTTTAGGTAATCACCATTCAAACCTGGATGACGATGATGATAATAATAATAATAATAATTGTTATGGCCCTGGGCCTCGGAGGGAGTGAGACCGCTTTTCTCTTCAAGCAAATCCAATAGTGCCAGGACTCACTGACGATTGGCTAGCTGGAGACCCGTGCCCACCCTCCTGTATGCAGATTGCAGTGTGTCTACCCTCATAGACAGCGGTGCACATAAGTGGCCCGCAGGTCTGCGTGCGGTGTCAAAATAAAAGACGCGCACCAGATAAGAAGTTGCAATGCGCGTTTGCATACATAAGATTTTCTGGAGGAGGACAGACGTTTGTTTAGACCTCTTAAAGTTGTCGAAGAAGCTCCTTTAAGCAATTACTTTGGCGTTCCTCCACCTCCAAAGAAATGTCAGAAGAAGCCCGAACCGCAAAAGAAGCGCGTATTCTCGGAAAAGTGGTTGCAGGAGGTGAGCTGGCATCAAACAAACGATGAACGCACAGAGATGTGGTGCAGAATATGCCGTGAAAATCCCTCTCTAGCGAACAAAAACAGTGCCTTTTATATGTATGCAAACACGCACTGCAACTTCTTATCTGGTGTGCGTCTTTTATTTTGACAGCGCATGCGCACCTCCGGACCACTTATGTGCAACCCTGCTCGATGGTTGTGTCCCAATTCAGGGTCTGCACGCAGCGTCACTGTGATTAGTTGAGTATCTGAGGCTGAGACCACAGGACTATAAAACATGATTGTTGGGCTTCATTTCTGTACTGAACAGTCATTTTAAGATTAGTTAGTAAATAACAATTAGCTAATGTTGTTCATGAGAATAAAAATCATCTCACTGTGGTAATGTAAATATAATATGACCAATATTATAGTATTGTCAGATTATATATATATATATATATATATATATATATATATATATATATATATATATATATATATATATATGTAAAGGCTTTACAACCAAGTTAACGCTGAAAGTACAAACACATCACTAATGTCACACAACTTTGCCGACATGTGGCAAAGTTATTGCCTTCGTTATTAAACATTCGCACATAAATAAGTGACGTCATATTCAGTACTTACTTTTGACAGTTCACTCTTCGGCCGTTCCCTTCTGCCGTATTTTGCGGCAAAATTATCCACACCCACCGCCGCGCTATGAATTGTGGGATATATGGGACCACGAAGCGTGTACAGGACCACGCTTGATATTTGGGGGAATCGACGGCGCATTTGGAGTATGCATTTGAAGTACACTTTGAATTGGGACAGCCGGTGGCGGTGACGTAATCACACTTAAAATGCGTACTTCAAGCGTGCAGACCCTGCATTGGGACACAGCCATAGACAATTGACTGCCTGGGATCCTGTGGTGCTCCAGGAAGCAATGAGTGGTTGATTGTACGCACCTGAGGCTACAGAAGGTTGGAGATCTTTCACCTGTCGTGTCCAAATTCATGGGCTGCATCCTCCTGAGGACCCGGCCTTCGCGGTCTACGTGGGCCGGGTCCTCAGAAGGTCGGGTAGGCCGGAAGTAAACGGCTGTGAAATTGGACGGTCTAGCCTTCTGATTTGCATCACCGCTGTCTCGGTGGAGTTTAATAAACTTGGCCGTCTGCTCCTTGCTATCTAAAATATAACAGGACACTGGCGTAAATTCTCGACCGTCTCACACTTCTGTTTAATCAGTTTTCTGGTTGACGTTTAGTCAGCTGTGTAAAAACCAAGGAGGAACGCACACATGGGATTAATAAAGTTTTATTTTATCTAATCTAATAACTTTAATCTCAGCCAAACCGATTTACTCACGAACAAACAAAACACTGAAAAAAGCCCAACAATAACATTTTTAGGTTGTCTAAGTGACTTATATATTACGTTTAACCCGAGTAGCGAAACTCCGCAGTGATCTGAAAATGATGTGCCGGGAGTTGTGCCGTTCTCGGCGGCTTCAGTGACCCTCGAACTCCCGGCTTACTATCGAGCTGGTGGGTAGCAGACGTCTCCGAAAACATCGAAGCACTTTTGCAAATATGCGATTGATAAACCGAGCAGATATTTGATGTTTACACAGCTACTTTCTCGCCTGAAAATATGTTAAAAGTTTATTTTGTGACCCAGAAAGATCAGTAAGAGTAATTTTAAAACTTAGTAGCGGCCGCCATTAATGGAAACTGGAGTTTGGCTGGGCCGCGCTATAAATTCTGGGATATGGTAGGCCACGAAGGACACACCCGACCCATCCTTCAAATTCGGGGAAAAGGAGGACGCATTTGTCGGCTGCATTCGGAGGAGTCTACGAATTTGGACAGCCTTCGGCGCGTCGCTGTGACGTAATCGGTCTACAAATGCGGCCTCAGGAGGATGCAGCCCATGAATTTGGACACGACCACCCTGTGTCTGCTGCTTAGGACTGAACATGCTTCCTTCTTGCCTCCCTCTTTGAACTTTGCTCGCTCAACTCTGTTCATAGCATTGAATTTTATTTGTTAACCTCGGTGCCTGGTTGAACATAACTTGATTTGAGTTTTGTGATGCTAGCTTGCCTTAGTTAACTCTTAGCTTTCACTATTGTCTGTGTTAATGCCTTCATGTAAAGTGGTCTGTTGAAAAAGCCCTGTCGGTTTTTTTATTTTACTCAGTTTCCTGTGTGAGGGCTCGTGTATGTTACGCGTCCCTGTTTCCTAGGAGAGGGGATCGTAACAACAACAACAATAATAAAAATCCCAAGATGTAAACTTACCCATGTTACACATTCAACTATGTGTTGTATAAAAGCTTTCGCTATAGTGAGATGCATTTAATTTATAATCTGAGTCAGTCAGATTTGATCTTCAAAGTTAAAAACATTCATTTCTAATCACTGAACTGCTCAAATTCCAAGTATGATTATTGCTCATGTAACCTTTGTATCCTTAGTTGTTGTAAGTCATGGCAAGTCAAGTTTTCTCATTTTTTAAAATCCTGTTTTATACTTTTTATTAATTTTTTTCTTATTTGATTTTGAATATTTTTTTAATACAGTGTAATTTCAGTCAGTACCAGGAGCAGACATTCAAAAAAGGGATTATTAAGATGACCTGAAACATGAGGCCTACATGTTCGTGAGGCTGGATGTGTTGACACATTTGTCCAAATTTAGACTACAATTAACCACCTTTCTTTAACACAACGAATACGAGACGCTACTATTCAAGTTGTTACTTTAAACCCCAAAAGTAATTAGAATAGGAGAATCATGATAAAAGTGACATTTAAAAAAATAAACAATGTTATTGTGTAAATAATGCACATAAAGTTATTGTGTAACTGCTCTTTTTGTATGCCTTTGTACAGTTATAGTTACTGTATCTTGTATTTGTTGTATTATGTTGTGTTGTATTTGAGTTTAGGCTATTTATTTATTTATTTCACCAAAACACACAACGCAAAATAAAACCGTAGACAGACTTGACAGATCATTGTCGAAGAGAAGGCTTCAGGTTTTCCATGAATTTGTCCTTCCTCTTTATGTTACAATCAACAGTTTGAGATATACGTTTAGTTTAATTTGGTTTAATTTCTTGTGAAGAATGATACAGTAATTTAGGTTTCATGTAACTTTATCTTAACCTCAGCATCTTCCACTTTGAATAGTTTCGTCAGAAAAAAAACAGAACTCTTATTGTGAAATGTGAGGTGATGATTCAGCTTTTGTCCCTGTTGTTTTGTGGTTTCATGTTGTTTTTGTGATAACAAAGTCCATCTGAAGACTGTTCTCAAAAAGACAAGCACCAAATGATGTTAGACCTGCTGAAGTGAGAAAGTTTTCTTTTTTTTCCTTTTCTTTGAGGATCGAAAGTTTTACTTCAGAAAACAGTGAATATGTTTATTAATAAATGCTATTATAGTTGAAATTAACAACAGATCCTTTGCTTTACTTGCTAATGTACTAACAGCATTAACAACTTAAAAAACACACAAAACAAAAAAAAAAACAAGCAAACACAAAAACATGTAAGTCGAGCACTTGCAGACTCAGCAGCACTTTCAGATTAGCATCTATATGAATGTAATACCTTTCATGAGCTGTGTTATATTATATTATAAATATACTCATTTATTATTTAATGTTTTTTTAAATATAAAATGATGTGTTATTTATTTCAGTAACATAGCTTGCCTCAGTTAACTCTTAGCTTTTACTATTGTCTGTGTTAATGGCTTCATGTAAAGTGGTCTGTTGAAAAGCCCTGTCGGTTTTCTGTTTTACTCAGTTTCTTGTGTTAGGGCTCGTGTATGTTACGTCTCCCTCGGAGAGGGGATCGTAACAAAAACAACAACAATGATAATAATAAAAATCCCAAGATGTAAACTTACCCATGTCACACATTCAACTATGTGTTGCATAAAAGCTTTCACTATAGTGAGATGCATTCAAATCTGACTAATCTGAGTCAGTCAGATTTGATCTTCAAAGTTAAAAACATTCATTTCTAATCACTGAACTGCTCAAATTCCAAGTATGATTATTGCTCATGTAACCTTTGTATCCTTAGTTGTTGTAAGTCATGGCAAGTCAAGTTTTCTCATTTTTTAAAATCCTGTTTTATACTTTTTATTAATTTTTTTCTTATTTGATTTTGAATATTTTTTTAATACAGTGTAATTTCAGTCAGTACCAGGAGCAGACATTCAAAAAAGGGATTATTAAGACGACCTGAAACATGAGGCCTACATGTTCGTGAGGCTGGATGTGTTGACACATTTGTCCAAATTTAGACTACAATTAACCACCTTTCTTTAACACAACGAATACGAGACGCTACTATTCAAGTTGTTACTTTAAACCCCAAAAGTAATTAGAATAGGAGAATCATGATAAAAGTGACATTTAAAAAAATAAACAATGTTATTGTGTAAATAATGCACATAAAGTTATTGTGTAACTGCTCTTTTTGTATGCCTTTGTACAGTTATAGTTACTGTATCTTGTATTTGTTGTATTATGTTGTGTTGTATTTGAGTTTAGGCTATTTATTTATTTATTTCACCAAAACACACAACGCAAAATAAAACCGTAGACAGACTTGACAGATCATTGTCGAAGAGAAGGCTTCAGGTTTTCCATGAATTTGTCCTTCCTCTTTATGTTACAATCAACAGTTTGAGATATACGTTTAGTTTAATTTGGTTTAATTTCTTGTGAAGAATGATACAGTAATTTAGGTTTCATGTAGCTTTATCTTAACCTCAGCATCTTCCACTTTGAATAGTTTCGTCAGAAAAAAAACAGAACTCTTATTGTGAAATGTGAGGTGATGATTCAGCTTTTGTCCCTGTTGTTTTGTGGTTTCATGTTGTTTTTGTGATAACAAAGTCCATCTGAAGACTGTTCTCAAAAAGACAAGCACCAAATGATGTTAGACCTACTGAAGTGAGAAAGTTTTCTTTTTTTTCCTTTTCTTTGAGGATCGAAAGTTTTACTTCAGAAAACAGTGAATATGTTTATTAATAAACGCTATTATAGTTGAAATTAACAACAGATCCTTTGCTTTACTTGCTAATGTACTAACAGCATTAACAACTTAAAAAACACGCAAAACAAAAAAAAAACAAGCAAACACAAAAACATGTAAGTCGAGCACTTGCAGACTCAGCAGCACTTTCAGATTAGCATCTATATGAATGTAATGCCTTTCATGAGCTGTGTTATATTATATTATAAATATACTCATTTATTATTTAATGTTTTTTTAAATATAAAATGATGTGTTATTTATTTCAGTAACATAGCTTGCCTCAGTTAACTCTTAGCTTTTACTATTGTCTGTGTTAATGGCTTCATGTAAAGTGGTCTGTTGAAAAGCCCTGTCGGTTTTCTGTTTTACTCAGTTTCTTGTGTGAGGGCTCGTGTATGTTACGTCTCCCTCGGAGAGGGGATCGTAACAAAAACAACAATAATAAAAATCCGAAGATGTAAACTTACCCATGTCTAGGGATGGGTATCGAAAACCGGTTCTTGTTGAGAACCGGTTCCCACTGTTTCAATTCCTTGGAATCGTTTGCCATTTTTGCAAACGATTCCCTTGTCGATTCCAGTCGCCCCGAATGACGTCACCACGTTGCGGAGCGTCATTTACCTGGCAGGAAACATGGCGGCTCAAACGCTAAAAAGTTTGGTTATACTTTACGAGAACGGATGACAACAGGGCAACTTGCAATACTTGCAAAGTAGATATTTCATTTAAGGGAGGAAACACTACGAATATGCAAAAGCATTTGCTCACAAAACGCGCGATAACCTTAAATAAATGTCGTGTTTTAAATTCCGCTCCGGACTCGTGAATCTCAATCCAGCAGCAGCGGTAACGTTTGCACGTCCTCTCCCGTTAATACGGCAGGTAAATAATCAACTGACAGTGCATATTATGTTAGCGCGATCTGCCTCATTACAAAACCTGCCATTACTGTGCATTTAGGTGACCATGATGAGACAGACAGAGTCTGGCTGCCTCAGATGCTGGCAGTTCTCGCTGCAGTCTACCGTAGCGTCTCCTTTCAGGCCAGGATAGACGAATGTCACCGAGCAGTGACTAAGTTTGTGGTAAAAGGCTTGCACCCATTTGCCACAGCAGATGCCCCCGATTTTCGGTAGGTGAATGTGTTTAATTGTAGGCAGGGACATTATTGGATATTTTTGTGTAATTGCTACAGAAGAATATATATTTTTATTATTTTACATTCACAATTTTTTTTCCTGGGGACCCTGTGACACCCCATTGAAGAGCCGTAGGTTGGATCTGTTAAGATCTCACTGTTGGGTTTGTAAGGCCATGTTACTCCTAAATTTCTATCTTGTTCAAAGAGAAGATATAAAACAAAGATCTAAGCTAATTGACCTTAGTGTTCTCCTTTTTTAAAAAAAAAAAAAATCGATGAGAGAATCGATAAAGAATCGAATCGTTAAACAGAATCGAAAATGGAATCGGAATCGTGAAAATCTTATCAATACCCATCCCTACCCATGTCACACATTCAACTATGTGTTGCATAAAAGCTTTCACTATAGTGAGATGCATTCAAATCTGACTAATCTGAGTCAGTCAGATTTGATCTTCAAAGTTAAAAACATTCATTTCTAATCACTGAACTGCTCAAATTCCAAGTATGATTATTGCTCATGTAACCTTTGTATCCTTAGTTGTTGTAAGTCATGGCAAGTCAAGTTTTCTCATTTTTTAAAATCCTGTTTTATACTTTTTATTAATTTTTTTCTTATTTGATTTTGAATATTTTTTTAATACAGTGTAATTTCAGTCAGTACCAGGAGCAGACATTCAAAAAAGGGATTATTAAGATGACCTGAAACATGAGGCCTACATGTTCGTGAGGCTGGATGTGTTGACACATTTGTCCAAATTTAGACTACAATTAACCACCTTTCTTTAACACAACGAATACGAGACGCTACTATTCAAGTTGTTACTTTAAACCCCAAAAGTAATTAGAATAGGAGAATCATGATAAAAGTGACATTTAAAAAAATAAACAATGTTATTGTGTAAATAATGCACATAAAGTTATTGTGTAACTGCTCTTTTTGTATGCCTTTGTACAGTTATAGTTACTGTATCTTGTATTTGTTGTATTATGTTGTGTTGTATTTGAGTTTAGGCTATTTATTTATTTATTTCACCAAAACACACAACGCAAAATAAAACCGTAGACAGACTTGACAGATCATTGTCGAAGAGAAGGCTTCAGGTTTTCCATGAATTTGTCCTTCCTCTTTATGTTACAATCAACAGTTTGAGATATACGTTTAGTTTAATTTGGTTTAATTTCTTGTGAAGAATGATACAGTAATTTAGGTTTCATGTAACTTTATCTTAATCTCAGCATCTTCCACTTTGAATAGTTTCGTCAGAAAAAAAACAGAACTCTTATTGTGAAATGTGAGGTGATGATTCAGCTTTTGTCCCTGTTGTTTTGTGGTTTCATGTTGTTTTTGTGATAACAAAGTCCATCTGAAGACTGTTCTCAAAAAGACAAGCACCAAATGATGTTAGACCTGCTGAAGTGAGAAAGTTTTCTTTTTTTTCCTTTTCTTTGAGGATCGAAAGTTTTACTTCAGAAAACAGTGAATATGTTTATTAATAAACGCTATTATAGTTGAAAGTAACAACAGATCCTTTGCTTTACTTGCTAATGTACTAACAGCATTAACAACTTAAAAAACACACAAAACAAAAAAAAAACAAGCAAACACAAAAACATGTAAGTCGAGCACTTGCAGACTCAGCAGCACTTTCAGATTAGCATCTATATGAATGTAATGCCTTTCATGAGCTGTGTTATATTATATTATAAATATACTCATTTATTATTTAATGTTTTTTTAAATATAAAATGATGTGTTATTTATTGCAGTAACATAGCTTGCCTCAGTTAACTCTTAGCTTTTACTATTGTCTGTGCTAATGGCTTCATGTAAAGTGGTCTGTTGAAAAGCCCTGTCGGTTTTCTGTTTTACTCAGTTTCTTGTGTGAGGGCTCGTGTATGTTACGTCTCCCTCGGAGAGGGGATCGTAACAAAAACAACAACAATGATAATAATAAAAATCCCAAGATGTAAACTTACCCATGTCACACATTCAACTATGTGTTGCATAAAAGCTTTCACTATAGTGAGATGCATTCAAATCTGACTAATCTGAGTCAGTCAGATTTGATCTTCAAAGTTAAAAACATTCATTTCTAATCACTGAACTGCTCAAATTCCAAGTATGATTATTGCTCATGTAACCTTTGTATCCTTAGTTGTTGTAAGTCATGGCAAGTCAAGTTTTCTCATTTTTTAAAATCCTGTTTTATACTTTTTATTAATTTTTTTCTTATTTGATTTTGAATATTTTTTTAATACAGTGTAATTTCAGTCAGTACCAGGAGCAGACATTCAAAAAAGGGATTATTAAGACGACCTGAAACATGAGGCCTACATGTTCGTGAGGCTGGATGTGTTGACACATTTGTCCAAATTTAGACTACAATTAACCACCTTTCTTTAACACAACGAATACGAGACGCTACTATTCAAGTTGTTACTTTAAACCCCAAAAGTAATTAGAATAGGAGAATCATGATAAAAGTGACATTTAAAAAAATAAACAATGTTATTGTGTAAATAATGCACATAAAGTTATTGTGTAACTGCTCTTTTTGTATGCCTTTGTACAGTTATAGTTACTGTATCTTGTATTTGTTGTATTATGTTGTGTTGTATTTGAGTTTAGGCTATTTATTTATTTATTTCACCAAAACACACAACGCAAAATAAAACCGTAGACAGACTTGACAGATCATTGTCGAAGAGAAGGCTTCAGGTTTTCCATGAATTTGTCCTTCCTCTTTATGTTACAATCAACAGTTTGAGATATACGTTTAGTTTAATTTGGTTTAATTTCTTGTGAAGAATGATACAGTAATTTAGGTTTCATGTAGCTTTATCTTAACCTCAGCATCTTCCACTTTGAATAGTTTCGTCAGAAAAAAAACAGAACTCTTATTGTGAAATGTGAGGTGATGATTCAGCTTTTGTCCCTGTTGTTTTGTGGTTTCATGTTGTTTTTGTGATAACAAAGTCCATCAAAGTTCTTTTTTTTTCTTTTTCTTTGAGGATCGAAAGTTTTAATTCAGAAAACAGTGAATATGTTTATTAATAAACGCTATTAAAGTTGAAGTTAACAACAGATCCTTTGCTTTACTTGCTAATGTACTAACAGCATTAACAACCTAAAAAACACACAAAACGTAAAAAAAAACCAAACACAAAAAACATGTAAGTCGAGCACTTGCAGACTCAGCAGCACTTTCAGATTAGCATCTATATGAATGTAATGCCTTTCATGAGCTGTGTTATATTATATTATAAATATAATAATTTATTTTTTAATGTTTTTTTAATATAAAATGTGTTATTTATTGCAGTAACATTGCTTTTTCATGAAATACACTTTGCATCTTAGAAAGAACTCAAATAAAAGGTGAAGTCACTTTAATGTGGAAAATGATGCATGTAAAACATGTTTGGTTGGGTTCTGAGAAAAAGCGTTTCCGCACTGAAGAACACCAAAACTACACTTCCTCTTTAGCTCAGTTTATATGTGAGGAAGGCAGTCCAGGTCCTCACTGGCTGTCTTGTTTCCTCTGCTGTATGAACCTGTTACAAGGTCATTTTGCTGGTTTTCACAGATCATCGGTGGTAAGAACTTCTCCACTTATCCCTACTTTATTCATCTTTTAATTTGTAATTTGTGTGATTGAAAAGGATTCTAACTGAATATAGTCAAGCTTCAGTCTCTGTTCGGTTTTCTTGTTCTGGTGTTTCAAGTTTCGAAGTTCTGGATTCCTGATTCAGCGCTCCTGTTTTACTTTGAAGGTTAGCTTTCTTTCTTCTCTGTGAATGTCTTCACCTGTGTTTTGTAAAATGTATTCATCACCTCTGAGAACAGGTGGCACATGTATGTTTCAGTATGTTACCTACAGTCCTACTCCTTTCTCTTGTCAGCAAAAAACAAACAAAAACAAACATAAGATGAAACAGGAAATTCTGTCTAAGAGTGTGCTGTTTGTGCAGTGGTGATATTTAAATGAGAAAAGCTGAGAACGACTGTTTTGAAGCAACTCAGAATATCTAAAAGCCTTATTGAATTATGTTTTAGTTATTGTCTGGCTCACTTTGTGTTTTCCTGTAGATGATGAAAAACTGCTTGAGTTTCTGTCAGTTTAATCCAACTGACTTCTGACTGTGCATCCTTTGTAAACAGAAAGTGTGAACAGTGGGTGGGGTTCAGTGTTCACAGAATGCATAGTTTATTTTAAATATTATATATTAACCTATTAAGGGCAGCACGGTGGCACGGTGGTTAGCACTGTTGCCGCACAGCAAGAAGGTCCTGAGTTCAATTCCAACATCAGGCCGGGGTCTTTCTGTGTGGTGTTTGCGTGGGTTCTCTCCGGGTACTCCGGCTTCCTCCCACCGTCCAAAGACATGCAGCTTGTGGGGATAGGTTAATTGGAAAATCCAAATTGCCATTAGGTGTGAATGTGCGAGTGAATGTGAGTGCGAATGGTTGTCTGTCCCTGTGTGTTGGCCCTGCGACAGACTGGCAACCTGTCCAGGGTGTACCCCGCCTCTCGCCCTATGACAGCTGGGATAGGCTCCAGCGCCCCCCGCGACCCTGAAAAGGATAAGCGGAAGCGAATGGATATGGATGGATGGATGGATATATTAACCAATTTTTTGTGCCTTTTAAGAATGTGGTCATGATAAAAAATAATATCCTGTACTGGTTTATGTTTTGCAACCTTTTCACAGTAAAGAGAGGAGCTGGTTGACCTTGGATGAACTCTAAAAGCTTTTATTAATATCTCAAAAACAAAAGCTATCAGATTCTCTCTCTGTGATAAAAAGAATTCACCTCAACGACACTGGAATCCTAGAATAGACACTTGGACATAAACTTAGCTCATAATTTGAAACCTTCATCCTAAGAACCAACAGTCACACAGGTGATACTGCTCCTTTACACATTGAGGGAAGTTTCTATTAAAGTTTGAACATTGACTCTCCCACAGTTTTCCTGACTGTAAAAATAGGTCCGGACCCTTATGGGTTATTATGCATGTATATGTATATATCAGGGAATGAGGAAGTATGTTTAATGTAATATCTGTCTTTGTTTTTTCTCTAACCCGATGACACAGGGCTCCCTGATGATATCATTGATGATGCAGCACCTCCTGCCTCTCGCTACTCTGCTCCTTCTGTCCATCGTTCCCACTGAAACTGAAGTGGTGGCATCAGTGGCACAATGTAGTGAGTTTTTTCTTGAGAAAACTCCACCAAACATCCCAGGAATTTTGGAGGGAGGGAACATCAAGGACCAGAACAGATACAAAGTGATCTGCCAGACTTTGAGAGACATCAGGAGGTTTGTGACGCTGTACGACACCCAAAACAGGATTCCAGTTTTTTCTGCTGCAGAATACAAAGGTGGAGACGAGGGAAAAAGAAGTTTTTGGAAGATTGAACCACAGGTATCATTATAAGTAACAGTCATCAATTTTAATACATCTTTTTAAGCTTTAATAAAATATGTTCATAATGCAGTGCTACGTGATGATAATACAGACCACATTTATTACTGTGAATCTTAGTATACCACTAAAATTAAACCAACTACCCACAGTGCTATGCTACTGCTGTTGGGACTAAAGCACTGCAGTGAACTACAAAACTTTTATGGTAACACTTTATAATAATGTCATTCTATTAAGCATAATTGAGGCATTAGTACGTAAAACATTTCCTCTTACTTAAAATGCTCATGTATAACATGTTCATGGTAACATTTAGAGAGGCTGAAAAAGTGATTAACAAAGTATTTAAATGTAGATTTATATACATAGCAATTAAGATATGAGCTCATTGTTTGTGAGTGTTCTAATAAAGATTGTATTAATACTTATTTCATACTGTAATTCATGGTTAAATCAATCAGTTATTAGTTGTTAGTTTAGTACTTTGTTTGACTGCATTTAAAGTGAGGAGTATTTTTGTCACATAAAGCATTTATATAAGAAAATGAAAGTATTTCAAGTCTGCATTTACAAATTACATACTACTGAGGAGTAATCCTCAGTAGTATGTACTAATACCTCATCAATGCTTAATAGTCCGAGATTATTATAAAGTATTACTGATTTAACTTATTACTTAACATTCAGTGATCCCACTTATATTTTGATGACGCTATACAGATTTTCCATTTTTTTCTGATATAGGACACGTCTGTATATTTCCTATGTAACAGCAGTATTGTCAATTAAAGTTTGCCTTTTTAAATGGTAGCATTAAAATATGTAAAGCTCACAACTTAAGCAGGCTGTTATTATGTTTAAATTATACAACTTTGATTAACCAATTAGTAAATGTACATTTAGTCCACTTTGCAGCAGCCATGCATGAGTCACTAATATATCGTTTTCACTTTTATAGCTTGAAAAACCAACTGATGATGCCAATATGATACCAGCAGACAAGAACATCATCTACGACCACCAGGCTGGGGACATTGATTACGCCAAACAGACAGAGTTTGAGAAAGGGCATTTATTTCCAAAGTCTTATAGATCTGATGAAGTTGACCAAAGATCTACATATACCCTGACTAACGCTGTTCCACAAAGAAAACTATTTAACAATGGTAGGTGGAACAGCATGGAGAGATGTGTTAAATGCATTTTGGATAATTACTGCATTAACAACAATAACAAAAAAGAAGGCTTTGTAGTGATTGGAGCACAGCCCGGCAACGAAAACCCACTCAACAAAAGGATAAATATTCCTTCAGTGCTGTGGTCGGCGTTCTGCTGTTACAGTCACAGTCAGAACAAATGGCTGGCAAGTGCACACTGGGGCGAGAACAAAGATGATAAATTATCGAATTATCTGCAGACCAAGACCTTGGGAGAACTCCACACAAAGCTGGGAATTGAAGCATTTCCTGGAAAACAATGTCCTAACGACGAAAGTGTCACTCAGCTTTACTCCGAACCTGCGTGTAAATGCCATTGCCGACAATAATGGAACAGAAAGAAGAGTACATCTACTCCTCCTACAACCACTGCTGTGCCTTCAGATTCAACATCTTTGTCTTCTTTTTCTACATCCAACCTACTGATCCCTCTCAGCACCACATCTTTCTCGTCACCTGGAACATCTGTCCCACTTTTCCCCACAGTTCCAAATTACAGTACCACATCTGGCAAGCCAACAACTTGCACTCTGGGTACGACAACCAGTGTCTACTGCTGCAACTGTCCAGATTTCTAGCACATTTGTCAAAACGTTTAGAGTAGATGAGAGTGATGAGATTCCTCATAAGGGTAGTGTCTTGGAGAACATCAGAAGCATTATTGTGAAATGGAAGGCCATCATCAGTTTTTCTCAGGTTTATTGATCATCGTTTATGCTGATGCTTTTTTACTAGAGTCTCTCTAAGCATTGTTCTCTAACAGACAGATACCATAGACCACATCACAATCTAAATATTGTTGGTGCTTCATGAAGGAAGCTTGCATTCCAAACTTTTGGCTGAATAAACAACATTAACATTACAATTTTCCTAAAACGAGTAGAGAAGTTAAAAATAAAACAAGTTGGATTATATCTTTGTAGCAAAGATATACATAAAGCATAAATGCATAAAGGGAAACTAAGGATGGTTTTAACATAAGCAGTTATGTTACATTTTAATCATAAATGTCTGATTAAACCACATATTTATGTACCATTCATGCCTGAGATGATAAAGAAGTACAAGCTACAGATGTGATTTAATGAAATAATAATGTTTTTGGTTAGGGGTTCTTATAAAGTTGTGGTTCCTGCTTTGTAATCTCCATGTTTATTCTTTCTTGCGTTTATAATGATCATATTTTCCTAGTTCCTATAGTTTTACTTTTGGTACTTTGTCTGTCTCATGTGCCTTGATTTTATGCCTTTATTTGCCCTCCTGAGTGCCTGATTGATTCTTGTTTTTTGTCAGATTTCCTTTCTTTGTTTTTGTCTTGTTGACATTTATTCTTCCTGCATTTTGGGTATTTTATCTGCCAGCGCTGTTATTTTACTTTTACTTAGAGTCAGAGTTCAGCCATCATTGTGATTATTACACTGTACTCATGTACAGTGTAATACAGTGTACTCATACTCGAAGTAAATGATGTGACCAACAGTAACTGCTTTGAGATCATCTCCCTCAAATATTGAAACAACTTTAAATTTTATTTGAAAATGTCAGAAATGTATCAAATAGCAAAAGCAAGGAAGATTCAAGACAATATTTACACACACTGATGTGCTGGTATACAGAAGAATGTTTAATGATGTGTTCACCAACAGCTAGAAGTATTTGTTGAAGTATTGAGTTGTAGTACCAGCTACAACTCAACCAGTGGATGATCTAGAGCTGGAGCCTATCCCAGCTGTCAAAGGGTGAGAGGAGCTATGGACAAATTACCAGAACTGTTGAGAGACAGATCTGAGAATAACCATATAACCCAGCACATCATTGAACTGTGGGTGGAAGATGGAGTACCTGGAGAGAACCCACACCAGCACTGTGAGAAGATACAATCTCCACACCGAAGACCAGGAAACTGATGGATTCACACCCAGGACCGTCTTCCTGTGAGGCCGTGGTGCTAATCATCGTATCATCATGCAGCCCATGTTAAACTATATGACTGTAACTACCCTCTATAGTGTTTTGTAAAACATTTAATATGTTATTGTGGTTCTAATAAATGACAACTGGAGCATTAAAGAGTGCATTTTGTGTTTTCTGTAGGAAAATACACATCAGTATTTCAAAAAGGCATCATTTTAAATCTGGGTGAAGTATTTTTATAGGAAATCAAAAAGGATCCAACTCTTATAGAGGATAAATGTGTGAATGACTATTAAGTGACATAGATGCTGCCTTTATTTGAAGCCCAGTGCCTGTTCAAAACTAATAATAATTTAAATAATTTAAAATAACTTTCAGTGTACGATGAAGCCCTCTGCCTTTAACTCAGGGCATCAGCATGTTACATTGTTGACAGTTTACAAAAAGAAGTGTTTCTCAGTGCTCACTCTGCCTCGTTTTTTAGGTAATCACCATTCAAACTTGGATAATAATAATAATAATAATAATAATAATAATAATAATAATAATAATAATAATAATAATAATAATAATAATAATAATAATAATTGTTATGGCCCTGGGCCTTGGAGGGAGTGAGACCGCTTTTCTCTTTAAGCAAATCCAAGAGTGCCAGGACTCGCTGGAGACCCGTGCCAGCCCTCCTGTATGCAGATTGCAGTGTGTCAACCCTCATAGACAGGGGTGCACATAAGTGTACGATGAAGCCCTCTGCCTGTAACTCTGGGTATCACAGCATGTTTACACTGCTGACAGGTGACAAAAGGAAGTGTTTCCTTTAGGTAATCAACATTATTGTTACCCTGTAACTCAGGATAACAATAATAATGACATTAATCATAATAATAATAATCCCAGGATGTAAACCTAACCATGTCACACATTCAACTATGTGTTCTATAGAAGTTTTCACTACAGTGAGATGTATTCAATTTAGAATTTTAGTCAGTCAGATTTGAACTTCAAGGTAAGATTGCCTATTTATAATCAATAAATTGCTAATATCCAAGTAAGGTTATTGCTCATGTAACCTTTGTGTCCTCAGTGGCAGTGAGTCATGTCAGTTTATCTCGATTCACAGGTTTTTGAAGCTTTTGTATTTTTTTTATTAATTTTTATGTCATGGTCCGTGGGAGCAGCTGAGGGGTTTTCAATTTTGTCATCAGGATGGTACCCTGGCTACTCTCGGAGCCGCCTGTGTCGCACTTGAGCCCCATTTGCTGTCAATTACAGGAGGCCTATTTAAGCCAGGGCTTCCTTTTGGAGTCTGCGTTTGGGTCCTTTTCCTGCCTGCCTGCACACAGCCATGACACTCAGTGAGTGTATGGCGTTATTTTTGTGCCACTATTCTGAGCGCACGTAAAAAAAACTTTGAGCGCACATAAAAAATTTTGCAGGTGCAAGTGATGCATTTTGAGGAGAAATTTATTTTGAGTGAAGAAAAGCTAATTTTGAGTGAACAAAATCCATTGCTGGGTGCCAAAAATGTATTTTAGTGTTTGCTATTATCCATACACACACACACACACAATAGCAGGCCCTCTCGCTCAGTTTTTCTCGCAATGTGTTGCTCGCGCTCTCAACATTTCTGCCCGTGCACGCTCAAATCTTTCAGTAAACCGTTATATTTGTGCCACAAAACCAGCCAATCACAGACTTGATGCAAAAATATCTGATTGGCCGTTTTGGTCTCCAATCAGGTCGAAATGACAAAATGCAATATCCCAGAATCCATTTCATCCAAAACTCAAACGAGGCAGTGGCGGAGGAACACAGAGTGGTGGAGTATGATATATTACTCTTTCTGGTTTATAAAATAAACTTTTAACATATTCTCATGCGAGAATGGTGCTGTGTAAACTTCAAATATCTGCTCGATTTATCAAGACATCACATATTTGCAAAAGTGCTCTAACGTTTTCGGAGATGCCTGTTACCCACCAGCTGACCGCATAGCTGGACTGGCCCAGTGGGCCGATGGTGATTTTTCTTTTTTTTTTGTTTGTTTTGTAACGGTATAAACAATGAAAGGTGGTGGATTAGCCAATTGGTCATGATCAACTCTGGGCTGGACCAATTACAATACATCCGTATTGAGGTGAAAAGGAACGCGATTAGTCCCAAACTTCAGCTGGAATGGAAAAAGACACAAAGCTGGAGTTATTCTGTCTTTACGTTGTGCTGCTGCCCCTTCCTCTCTCATTCTCTCCCCTCTCTCTCCTGTTACTACTTCAATCATAAAACTGATCAATGATCAGCTGATCGGCTCTCTTGTTTGTTTATCGCCCACTTTGCGCCAGAAAGAGGAAACCAGCGGATGTCGCGCTAAACAACAGCAGCACGTTCATGCTTGATCAGCTGTTGTTAGAATGTATTTAATATTAATTTCTAGTATCAGTTGATGTTTGCTGGAGCCACAGCTGTAAAAGCTGCTGCTCATGATATCGGTTTGGATATGTGGTGAGAGGGAAACATGAAAGTGTACATCACTGTCACAACAGCGTTTGTTTTAGTTCAAAGGCTTTATGGTTTTTCCTATAATACCTAATATATCCAATTTTATTATGTTGAAAGAAAAGAACAAAATAAGGTTTGCAATAAAACTAAAACATCACGATAAAAGATCACTTACAATCAACAATGTACCTTTAATGGTGCATGCTGCCCACAATGTAACAATCACCTGGTAACTCGCTCTCACCAGAAGCAAACAGGTGTTCCTTGTTTAAAAACCAAATCCACCCCAGATAAATACAACCTTATTACACTATGATAACTATTGCACTTAGTGTTTCCCTAAGGAATTAACTGGTACCACTGCAATCATGTTATCTTAAACAAGGCAAACCAATTCACCAAACGCATCTAGGCAAGGCCTAATTTTCTATAAGGTGTGAGCCCCAGCTCAGGGATTGTCCGACAAATATTGCACCTGGCCCACTAAACATAAAAAGCAAACCTAATATATATACAAAAACATCACTACTTGAATCTCTGCTGCATATAACCACAGTGTGTGTAAATGGCAACTGAATCTTCTCAGACTCATTACCTTCCCAAATCACCTTTGTTGACAGCCACTCATCAGCACAAAGGAGAGAAGAAGAGCGCCTGCTGCTACTTCCTCTTTTATACCCTCCCTTTGATCCTCTGAGTCCTAAAACCTTCACCATTAAATGAGTAAAGAGAAATTCTCATTAACTGAAAAGACAAAAAATTAAGAGGAAGGATCTTTTCATTGTCATTATGCATTCACAAACAAAACTTTGTTTGGTAACGCTCGGCACAAAAGACAAGGAGCACTTAGATCATTAGCTCACCCTTTTACATACATACATACTGTACATACACTACTAGTCAAAAGTTTTCAAGCACCCCAATTCCACCCCAAGTCTAATGAAAAGCTTGAAATAGTACAAGAGATTAAAAAATGGCAAGGTTACACAAACCTGAACAATAATGTACATTTCAGAATTATACAAAAAGAGAAATGTCAAAGAAAGGTGTCAGTCAGTACAGTTTCCTTCACCATGAGGGAGGCCGCCAAAGGGACAAATCACATTACTTTTTTTCTAAACAGTCAACAATACGTTTGTCAGTGTGAACAGGATTTCTCTCTGTGGGGCTACCCACGGGGGTGTAAAACTGTAGCAGCATGTGCAAAGCAGACACTCTTGTGTATGCAATGGTTTATTTGTGCGCCCGCTGTTGAGTTGTACATGCGTGGGTTGTTGATTTTACGTGTGAGGAATTTAATTGGGCCGTTGAAATGAATATATTTGCTCTAATGATTTTTTACTTGCACATTTATTATGAGTATAACTCTAAGAACTGAACACTGCTGATAGCTGAAGTCTGGCTTTTTAATTAGTACATGTTGCAGTGTAAGTAATTGAACAACAGCTTTACCAACCTGATTACAACCTGTTTAAATATCAATTAACAAACAAACTGAGATATATATGCATAATATGTGTATGCGTGATATAAACAGTAGCGCGGTCATGGTTGGCTGCCTGTACCTAAACTGTCAGGGGCTATTTTCTGCTCCAGTCCAGTCCAGGCTCCACCTTTTTGCTCTTTGCTGTGTGCCTGCAGACTCCATGTTAAACTATGACAGCATCATCTTCACTGCTTCTGTTGTAGCCTCAGTTTGCTTAGTGTTGCCATATCTTTCATTCACGCCCCTGTTCCTGCATGTGTTTCTACTGCAGGTCTTTCTTTAGATGCAAATGTGGGTGAAACGCTCGAGCTTCCACAGTGACTCTACAGAGTCGTGCATTAAACGAAGCACAGAAGTAAAAAATTGCTTCAAAGATTTTTAAAAATATTCAAGTTACTCAATGAATAGTTGCTGTCCTAATTCGAGCTAATTTCTAATTTTGTTTCTTGTCCGTTTGAGATCAACATGCAAAGAGACACAAAAGCGACACGAAAAACAAGGTGACAGGAACAGAAACTGAATGAAGGCCTTGCATTTCACAGTCATAATGTTTCTGAGAACAACCACGAAAAGCAGAACATTCAGACTAAAATAAAGTAACTTACTGTGAAAACAGACTGCTATGTCACCATCGTCAAACAAACAACATTAGTGTGACAGTACATCTCAAAGTGTAGCAGCAAGCAATGTCTTGTTTGCTGCAACTCGACTTGTCAAGCCTAAAACTCCAAGTCTTCCCTTCACATTGGAAACAGACCTGCTGACTACAACCACTATTAAACTGTGTTTGAAGCTGTGGTCTGCCTATCCCACAGGCCGCTGACTCTCAGAAACACACACACATGTTGGTGTGTGTGTTTGTATGCATATATAGATAGATAGAGAATGTGAAATGAAAGGAGAAAAGAGGAAGTTGTGGTGCTAGAATATACAACTGACAATAATCATAATATACACACTTTAACAAAATTCTGAGTAGGCACCGACTTCCTGAGCCTAACTTATATTTAAAACTAAAACTGACATGTACTTAAAATTTTTAATGCAACACATTTACACTTAAAAATACTGAGTAGATTGGAAACCAGTCAAATCTGTTCAATATACTTGATCAATTGAATAACTAAAGTTTAAAGAAATGAAGTTGGAATGAATATTTGTAGTTGTTACACAAACATGAAAAAAATGAGTAAATATAGCAGAAAAAAAATGTAAGGTTAAGTGAAAACCACACAAAAAAATTGAGTACATAACACTGACATGCTTGGTCGATGTAACTGAAATTTAGATGGTAATTTAATCCAAAATTTTGTTCAAATTACTTAATTTTGCAAACTGAACTTAATCAATGTATGTTTTATAATATATGTATAAAAAATGACCACATGTTAACATTTTTCCAAATGAAAAATTTATTTTCGTAAACATGGCAATAACTCGAAAATAAACAAGCACTAAAAAGAAAAAAATAGCCTTTCATACTTGAAGGATAAATGGCAAACCAGCAGAGCAAACACAAAAGCTTATTATTTTTTTAAAAAAAATAAACAAAACAATTAAAAAGGCTCATGTTCCATCCCCTAGTAAATTACACAAGAACTGTGATAACACAAGAACAAGCTGAGACCCTCCCTCAGGCTACTGGCCTGTATGAAAAACATCTTTCAGGTTATGGTTATTTTTTAGAACAATTCCCTTTGCTTTTTTGACATATTTGAGATTTTGTTAGTCCAAAAATGTTTTCTTTACAATGGAAATGACATGACATAAAGGCAATGCATTAACCATTTGATGGATATCCATTCAAAAAGTCCCATTTTGTGAAATGTAGTCATCTACAATGCGCAGAGGTGATTTTTCAGTCTCTGAACCTTGGCTGAAAGGTTTGCAGGATCCAGCTCCAGGAACACTTTTTGAAATACCTCGAAGCAATATTTGAGATTCTTGGGGTATTTCAGATCCAAAGCATAGGCTAGTCCCAACAGATAGCAACAGGCTCTACTGAGATCCCCAAGATTACTGAGAACAGTTATGCCCTCAAAAACGATCCCTACATCACGCGGTTTGAGTGACCCATCTTGGTTCTCCAGCACGTAAATCTTCATCACCTCCTCAGCCAAAGCCTCTTCAACACAGACATCATCAGCATCCTCCTGTAGACATAAAGAACTAAAGCAAGCTTGCTTTTATTCCACATATTTTAAGACATGGACACAAAAAAGGCAATCTGAGAGATACTGACAACGGGAAGACGGCTTAAGAACTACTAACGTCAGTTTTTGAGAAAGTTACAGTAAAACAGCCTTAACGTTACATTAACAGTTTGCGCTCAAGCAAATTTTCCAGGTGGCTCCCCCGTGAGTTTGTGTCTTTTGACCGCCGTTGTGATGAAATGAAAGATTTCCCGTGAGGCTATGCGTTCTTGCCGCGCACTAATAATCAATTATTCTACGTTATTGTGTTTTACTTACACTTTTAAGTTGTAGTTTCTGACAATAAATAATATTGATTTGAATAATTAATGATTTTAGTCCAAGATACTGATAAGTATAGATACCTATTTCTCAAATATTTTGATTCAATTTCAAACAAAAATATTAAGTTGTGGGCATTCTGGACTCAGCCAATCAGAGCCAGCGGATTTCATTACGCGGGCATTTTGCCGTAACACGGGCACAAATATTCTTGTTAAGTGCCTTCGTAACTTGAATTTTTTGTTAAATGGGGTATTTGTAAGTCGGGGTTCCACTGTAATCTACTTTGCAGTAGCCATGCATGACTGACTAATGAACTCTTTTGATTTTTACAGCTTGAAGAAATAACTGACGATGAAAATATAACACCAGCACACAACAACGTCATCTACAACCACCAGGCTGGAAACACTGATTACTTCAACCAGACAGAGTTTGACAGAG
This sequence comes from Neolamprologus brichardi, assembly GCF_056152115.1. Lineage (NCBI taxonomy): Eukaryota > Metazoa > Chordata > Actinopteri > Cichliformes > Cichlidae > Neolamprologus > Neolamprologus brichardi. The sequence goes on along the minus strand of NC_142106.1, from coordinate 24,520,580 downwards.
GGCATTTATTTCCAAACTCTTATAGATCTGCTGTAGTTAACAAAAGATCTACCTTTACCCTGACTAACGCTGTTATAGAGTGCTGCAGCAGTAGTTTAGTTACTGTGTACACTTTCCTGCTTGGCATTTCTCATATGATGAACACACACATATACACCAGCTGTCTTAGTACTGAATGTTTCATGCCTAGATAATGTATCATTGATTCATCCTTTTTTTAAACATGTGCTAACAGAGCATTATACAACAATATGGTCTTTTTAGATTGTTTATGTGAGAAGGGAGCATGTGTGCATCTGAGTAAGGTGATCGCTCTAAATAACTTTGTGTTGAGTTGATTGAGGGTCCCCCCCCCCCCAAGTTTTGTTATATCATTGCGTTACATATCATTAAAGCAAACTAAGCACGCTTTTAAAGATCTTTTTTTATGAAAGTATATTTCCATCCATGCATTCTCTTCCGCTTATTATGGGTCACGGGTGAGCTGCAGCCTATCTCAGCTATCTTAGGGCTGGATATGTTGCCAGTCTGTCACAGAGCTAACAACCAGTCAACCTCAGGTATATAGACTAGAATTATGGTCTGGTTGACCTAACCCCGCCAACTGCATGTCTTTAGATTGTGCTGGAAGGTGGAGTACTCAGAGAGAGCATGGAAACTCACAGAAACATGGGAAGACCCAGGCCTGATGGGCGGCTTGAACTCAGAACCTTCTTTCTTTCATTCCAATAATGACGCAGAATCTGCAGATATGATCTTTTAAAATAATGTTTCTGGTCAGGAGTTCACCTACAGTATTTGTTAAGTTTTAGTTCCTGTTTTGTCATTGTCGTGTTGTTATGGTCCTCCAGTCCTCCTGTGCGTAACTGCTATTTTCGCTCTGTCTTCCTCTCAGTGTGTGTGTGTTCCAACCACGCCTTACTCTGCCTCGTTCTGTGCTCACCTGAAGCAATCAAGTCCACCTGTTTGTCATCTGGTGATCAGCTGGCTCCTTCTTATACTGAGATCTCCCCCTAATTCTTCACCTGAGCGTTGAACCAGCTGCAATACAGATCACTCCTCCGATCAGCCAGTCTGCCTACCTTTTATTTCCCTGATGATTTCTTCTCTGCCTCATCCTCTGCACAGAAATCTGACGTGTTTCTCTGGAAGAGAAGAATTCGGTACAAGTCAGCTGTGGAGAGGAACCTGTCCCCGTGTGATTCCAGCGTTATTCATCTGCATCTTGTTTACTACACATTTATTCATGATCATATCTTAATAATTGCTTTTAACAAAGTTCTCTTTACTTCATGTTGGAACTCGTTAAGTAGGTTGTTTGACGAAGGATTCATGTTTTCTTTTCTAAGTAAAGGTTTTGATGCTGATTACAGGAACAAGCGCTGCTGTTTTGGATGCTACTGTCTCTGTAACAGCTCCGCCTGTGTTGTTTGTTCAAAGAGAGAGAAAAAGGAAGCTATGGCAGGTCACTGGTGACCATAGATGTTTTGAATACAGTTTAAACTGATAACAATCATGATTAACACCCTTTGACAAACTGCTGAGTAAATATTGACTTCCTCTTTGAGCTTAATTTATATTACAGGAGGGTGACTCTGTACTGCACAGACTATCGTATTTCCACTGCTCTGTGAACCTATGAAGTAACCCTGAAACGGTAAGAACTGCTTTGTTTCTCTTATATATCTCCATATCAGTCATTGTTTTAGGTGTTGAGTTACAGAAATCCAAATAAGCCGTTTAATAACATGACAAATTAACATGACTTTTTCTAACATGACAAGCAAACGAAAAGCATACCATCACTGATGTAAAACAACTCAAAGTTAAAATAAAGAAAATAAAGAACACCCAAATTAACAGCATTAAAGAATTAACATAGATAAACGGTTATACCAGTTAGTGTTTCTGGACCTTGTTACTGTAGTACTTTTTCTGAACTTTCTCTTAAGCCAAAATACATTTTGTTGCCACAGTATTTAGATGTTTATTCCAAAAATTTCAAACATGAAATACAGAATAAAACTTTAGTAGAATTACATTTTATACGCCAACTTCATAATCTGACACTTTGTGTGTATGATAAAAGACGGAAAGGAAGTATGTGTAATACTTAATGTCTTAAGATTTGTTCTCCTGTTACCCGATTTCACAAGGCTCGCTGATAATGCATCACCTCCTGCCTCTCGCTGCTCTCCTCCTTCTGTCCACCGTTCCCACTGAAACTAAAGTGGTGACATCAGTAGAAGACTGCGAGGAGTTTTTTCTTGATCAAACTCCGCCAAAAATCATGGGAATTTTGGTGGGAGGGAATATCCTGGACCAGAACAGATACAAACTGATTTGCCAGACTTTTGACGACACCAGAACATTTGTGACGCTGTACGACACCCACAACAAGATTCCAGTTTTTTCTGCTGCAAAGTTCAGAGGGAGCGCAGCTGGAAGACCCAGCCACCCATGGATGATTGAACCACAGGTGTCAGTTTTAATACATCTTTTTTAGCTGTAACAAAACATGTTGACACTGTAGTGCTACATGAGATAAAATATATTTATTACTGTGAATCTTAGTTAACCACTTAAATCACAGCTGAGGCTCCACAGTGCTAACTACAGCAGTGTACTGCTGTAGTTAGCACTACAGCAGTACACTGTAGCATCAGCTGCTTTTGCTAACAATAACTTTCACTTATTCAGTGATCCTGTTTATGATTTACTGAGATCTCTACATAAATTTCCCATGACAATGTAACTGAGCATGTCAGGGTTCCTGGGTGTTCACCCAGTATTTTCAGTTGGTGCTCACTGTTTGTTTTTCCTCATGTTCTGGTTTCATTATATCTCTCATTATCATCCTCATCAGTCCCTGTATTTAAACCCTCAGTTCACATCGGTTCTTGGTCGTGTCATTGTTGATGTTAGGTTAACACCTTATGCTTCGGTCATTCAATCAGTCTGTCAACCAGCCATTTCTAGTTTTTTTTCATTTCATTTCATCTGCAATCAACACCAGCTTTCACCTACCTGTGAGTCCAGCGTTTGGGTCCTCCTTTCCTCACCCACACTGCAACCGCTGACAGAGCATTGTTTAGTATATTTCCTATGTAACAGCAGTCTTGTAGACTAAGGTTTGCTTTGAAAATAGGACTATAAAATAAATTAAAATTTGTACAGCTTACACCCTAAGTTGACCTATATTGTGTTTAGATTATACAATTTTATACAACCTGTTATAAAATGTTTATTTAGTCCTTTTCCAGCAACCATGCATGGCTGACTAAACAACTCTTTTTTCTGTTTTTAAAGCTTGAAGACCCAACTGATGTTGACAATATGAGACAAGCAGACAAGAACATCAACTATGAACACCAGGCTGGAGACACTGATTACAACCCCTACAACCAGCAAGGGTTTGACAGAGGACATTTATTTCCAAACTCTTATGGATGTGATTTCACTGAGAAAAAATCTACCTTTACCCTGACTAATGTTGTTCCGCAAAACAAAAGGTTCAATCGTGGAAAATGGAAAACAATGGAGCTCTGTGTCAAAAAATTTCTGGATGAAAACTGCATTAACAACAACAACAGAACAGAAGGCTTTGTAGTAACTGGAGCAAAACCTAGTGACAGTGTGAGTACTGACAGTAGCTTACTGAACAACAACAAGATAAATATTCCTTCAGTGCTCTGGTCAGCCTTCTGCTGCTACAGTAGCAGTCAGAAGAAGTGGCTGGCAGGAGCACACTGGGGTGAGAACAGAGATAACCACCACAAATATCTGGAGACCAAGACTTTGGGAGAACTTCACACAACCGAGGGAATTGACGCATTTCCTGGAACACGATGTCCTAAAAACTTAACTGTTCCTCAGCTCTACTCAAAATGTCCCTTTAAATCCAAAAAGAGTTATAAGGTTCCCCGTAAGTGTGTTGGAAAAAAAATATATCGTGGGGCTAAAAAGAGAAATTCCAATCATAAAACATTTCATTTCAAAAAAAAAAAAAAAACTACGAGGAAGCATCGTGTGAGAATGAAGGGTTAAATTGAAAGGGATTACTGTTTTTCGTGTGCTGCAGCTACTTTAGTTTAGTAAGTATGTAAGCTTTGCTGCTTGGTTTTCTCAAATGACCAACATGCCTTTCATATATATATACTGTAGCACTGATTTATGTTTTGTAGATTTGATGTGGGAGTAGAGGATTATGCAAAATATGTGCAGTTTATACAGCAGAAGAAGGGAGCTTCTGTACAACTGTCATGCTACTATGGTTTTATTACTTTTAAATAAAAGTAACGCAAATTATTTTTTATGTCATGTATTATGAATTGTAAAGGCATTATCTGTCAGGTAGGGCTGTGTGGCAGGCAGGATTAGGACCCAAATGCAGGACTCTAAGTCAGAAAGGGTAAACTGAGCCAGCTTTATTTATCAGTTCTTCTGGATACTTTAAATATTTCGGGCTGATGTTTTCTTATCAGTGTCTCTCTGAAGATTATTCCCTAACACACAACTATCACAGACCACATCACAGTACAAAACGTGTTGGAAACTTACAGAAAAAACTCAGTGCTGAATAAACAACACAACACTATTATTCCGCTAAAACATCTGTAGAAATTAAAATTTAAAAGGTTATATTTCTTTCTAGATAAAAATGTATCACTTTTCTAAATATATAAACACATATACACACACACAATATACATAGATCTCGCTCTCTCGCTCTACATATACATACATACATACATATACATGTATGTATTTTTGTGTGTGTGTATATATATATATATATATAGTACATACACTACCAGTCAAAAATTTTACAGTACCCCAATTCTTCTTTCTTATTTATTGCAATTCAAGTCCAATGAAATGGTACAAACTTAAGTGGTGAAGTGCCACAGATTAAAAAGGGGCAAGGTTACACAAAACGAAATAATAATGTACATTTTAGATTTATACAAAAAGAGAAATTTCAAAGAAAGGTGTCAGTCAGTACAGTTTCCTTCACCATCAAAAGGCCATCAAAGGAACGAATCACATTACTGTTTTGGGTTCCACCTGCAAAAAGTCAACAATAAGTTTGTGAGTGTGAACAGGATTTCTCTCTGTGGGGCTACCCACTGGGGTGTAAAACTGTAGCATTGCTTGCAAAGAAGACACTTTTGTGTGTGCAATGGCTTATTTGTCCGCCTGCTGTTGAGTTGTATTGTTGAATTTACGTGCAAGGAATTTCATTTTGCCCGTGAAATGATATAATGAATATTTGCTCTGATCATTTGTTATGATATAGGTATAATTCTAAGATCTGACCACTGCTGATAGCTGAAGTTTGGCTTTTTAATTAGTACATGCTGCAGTGTAACTGATCGAATAACAGCTTTACCGACCTGATTACAATCTATTTCAATATCAGTTGTCAAACTAAATAAAATATATACATAATATGTTCCTAAAATGTCAGGACCTATGTTTTGACCCAGTCCAGTCCCGGCTCCACCTCTTTGATCTTCGCTGTGTGCCTGTCAATAGACTCTATGTTAAACTATGACAGCATCATCTTCACTGCTGCCATTGTAACCCAAGTTTGCTTAGTGTTGTCATACTTTTTATTCACACCCCTGTTACTCAATGAACCATTGCAGTCCTTGTTGGGTCTGTGTTTCCACAAGCCCCGCTAATTCTAGAGACTTATTCATCATGAAGAAAACAAGACAGTCGATCGATCGATTATTTGCGCAAGGGAGGCCTCGTCTGTGTCCCCCAAAATGACCCCCAGATCTGACCTCTTCCTGCTGCCTTTATTGAGAGACAGTTCACACAAAACACGTCAGAACAAAGCCACGCCCACATGGTTCTAAGACAAAGCATTGTATGTATGTGTGAACTTCTGTAAGAATGTGTGTGTGTGTGTGTGTGTGTGTGGTAGACCTCCTGCTGACCAAAGGGTCGTAAACGCAGGAAGCTTACATCAAAAGCACAAGGATGTGTCTGTGATAAAAGACTACAGACCCCCCACCTAGAACCTCAAGAATCTGGGGAGGGGAGGACAGAAAGAATTCCTTTCACAGAATTAAAACAATGTACAAATGGTAAACATAAAAATGACAAACATTTAACAATTCACCCTAACAGTCCTAATTCAAGCTAATTTCTAATTTTGTTTCTTGCCTATTTGAGATCAACATGCAAAGAGACACAAAAGCGACACGAAAAACAAGGTGACAGGAACAGAAACTGAATGAAGGCCTTGCATTTCACAGTCATAATGTTTCTGAGAACAACCACGAAAAGCAGAACATTCAGACTAAAATAAAGTAACTTACTGTGAAAACAGACTGCTGTGTCACCATCGTCAAACAAACCACATTAGTGTGACAGTACATCTCAAAGTGTTAACATGAAGAAGAAAAACAAATTAATGTAAAATCCTGAAGTCTTTTCTCCAATAAGAGTCTCACACACACAACAATGCCTTGCTTGCTGCAACTCGACCCGTCAAACCTGCAACTCCAAGTTTTCCCTTCACAGTAGAAACAGACCTGCTGACTACAAACACTATTAAACTGTATTTAAAGCTGTGGTCACACACCTCTGTGTGTGTGTGTGTGTGTGTGTGTGTGTGTGTGTGTGTAGAGAGAGATAGAGAATGAAAGACGAAAGGAGAAAAGAGGAAGTTGACCAGGGGTCACCAACTCCTGTCCTCTAGGGCTACCGTCCTGCAGCTTTTAGATGCGTCCCTACTCCAACACAGCTGAATCAAATGATTGGATTACCTCTTCACCATGCCATGAAGTTTGGCAAAGGTCTGTTAACAAGCCATTCATTTGATTCAGGTGTGTCGGAACAAGGATGCATCTAAAAGATGCAGGACGGTAGCCCTCGAGGAGTGGAGTTGGTGACTAGTGATGTGTCGATCGCGAACGAAATGGCTCTTAGAGCCGGATCTTTGATGTGAACGACGCGAGCCGGCTCCTTATCGCGAGCCGTGTTTTTTTTTTTTTTTCTTTCTCTCACCCTCTCTCTCTCGCACTTTTGCTTCACTCAGCATGCGAGCCTTGTGCTTTACGCTGGGAAGAGGGGGGAGGGGCGGTAGTTACACTCAGTAGCACAAGAACAGAGCAGGAGAGAGAGAGAGAGAGAGCCAGGGACAACAACGCCACATTAGAAAGGTATAGTAATCATCCACAACTATTTTCAGTTGCAGATGATAAAGGATTCAGAAAGTTTGTTCATGCAGGTCCATATGACAGAGAATGTGCATGTTAGTTTTGTTTTCATATTTTAATTTATATTTAATTGTGTTGTGGTTTGCAGTGTTTTGTGTTGTTTCACTTTAAATTTGTAAAAGGAAAAAGCTGAAAATTTAAATAGTTAAAAGTTGAACTGTGAATAGTTGATTTTTGTATTATATGATTTATTTATTACATTTTATGTGGAGTGAATAAATAAAAGTATATTTACGGGGGCCCCTAGAGACAAAGCACATACAAACTTCAAATCACGTACAAACTCCAAAATACATAAAAACTCAGAAGCACATAAAAACTCAAAACACGTACAAAACTCAACAGAAGTGCTCCAGGATGCTAGGGGCAGTGTTGAGCTTTTGTCACCTAGTGGCTACACAAGCCAGGAAGTACCAACGACCGGATTTGGTGTGTGGTAGTAACAGGTAAATGAACATTTTTTTTTAAATTATTTGAATATACATGAGTGCTTGTGTATAAATACACAAACAATACACACATGCTTTCAGTTGTGTAATTTAACTGATCTAGGTAGCTCTGTGTTGGAAGTTCAGTTAAAGCTAGAAATGTGTTTTGGAGTTTGTACGTGCTTTGTGTCTTGGGGCCACCGCATATATTTATATATAAACATATATAAATAAATTTTTTTTACATTAGTAATTCCTTTTGTGCATAATTTTATATTATTGTTAATAATAAATTAATGAAAGCAACAAAACAACCTGAAGTGAGCCGAGCCGAAAGAGCCGGTTCTCTATAAAGAGCCGGAAATCCCATCACTATTTATGACCCCTGCCACAGAATCTCGAGTGGTGACATCAGTGGAAGACTGTAATGGGTTTTTTCTTCAAAACACTCCACCACACATCTCAGGAATTTTGGAGGGAGGGAATATCCTGAACCAAAGCAGATACAAGCTGATCATCTACGATTGTTGGGAGCAGTTCAGATTGTACAGTCTGACAGCTGCAGGGAGGAAGGACCTGTGGAAACGCTCCTTCATGCATCCAGGATGCAGCAGTCTGTCACTGAAGGAGCTCTGCAGTTCAGCAACATTTACATGCATGGGGTGGGAGACTCTGTCCATCAGAGATGTTATTTTGGCCAGAGTCCTTCTGTCTCCCACCACCTGCACTGGGTCCAGGGTGCATCCCAGAACAGAGCTGGCCTTCCTGATGAGTTTATCCAACCTCATTTTCTCAGCTGTCTGTACTCTGAGTCGTCCTCACCTGTGATGAGGCCGACTATGGCAGAGTCGTGAGAGAACTTCTGTAGGTGGCAGCGTGGGGAATTGATGGAGAAGTCTGCAATGTAGAGGGTAAAAAGGGACGGTGCCAGCACCGTTCCCTATTGGGCCCCTGTACTGCAGACCAGTGTATCAGAGACACAGCCCTGTGACCTCACATACTGTGGGCGGTCTGTGAGGTAGTCCAGTATCCACTTGGACATGTGGTGGTCCACTCCCGATAGCTCCAGCTTGTCCCTCAGAAGTCGTGGCTGGATGGTGTTAAAAGCACTGGAGAAATCAAAGAACATGATCCTCACAGTGCTTCCAGGCTTCTTCAGGTGAGTCAGAGCTCGGTGCAGAAGGTAGATGATGGCGTCCTCCACCCCGATGCCAGGCTGGTAAGCAAACTGCAGCGGATCCAATGAAGACCTCATCAGGGGGCGCAGATGGTTTAGAACCAACCTCTTGAGGGTCTTCATCAGATGCAATGTCAGGGCTACTGGCCTGTAGCTGCTGAGGTCCTTGGGATGGGAGGTCTACAGAGAAGGTTGTAGAAGAAGTTTTCCATTCAATAAAGCCTGCAGACAAGCGGTGAGCGATAGCTAACATTCTTTAATCAAAACAAAGAACAGAAACCAAGCTTGGTGAGAGCAGCCATCATTGCGGGGCAGAGGATCGGCAGAGTCTCTACCTGAGCCCAGCATGGCCCTGGGTTTAAATACCTCCTACAGGAACACAAGGGAGTACACAGCTTTACCTTTGGTCTTTCCCCCAAAGTTTACCACTCACTTGCTACTTCTTACAGTGGAGAAAAGACAAAAGGCTTCACTGCCTGTGTTGCCAGGCTTCCCGTGTGAATGTCCCCATTTCCTTACCAGACCCCCACCATCTGTCTAAGCGATTGAATAGGGTGTGAGGTAGGCATGCAAAAACAGTGACCTTAAAGCATTACTAATAAACAATGTGATCAATACATAAATGAAAGAAATTCCTTACAAGGTCTTCCACAGCTGTGGAACTTTCCCCAGCGACAGGCTCAGATTGACCAGATATCCTAGGATGCCACACAGTTGATTAAAGTGATTAAAGTCCCCAGAGATCAGGAAAAGGGCCTGGGGGTGCTGTGTTTGAAATCTGCTGGTTACAGTTTGCAGGACCTCACAGTTTGCTCTGTAAATAAAAAAAAGCTAAAGCAGCTGAAATAAATTATCCTGAGGTGATAACTTAACTCTTTTAATCTGTTAATCTATTTAGCAACAACCATGCATGCATCACTAATCTATCCTTTTGATTTTGACCGCTTGAAAACATAACTGACAATCCGAATATGAGAACATCAAATGACAGTATCGACTACAACCACCAGGCTATGAATGAAGACTACAAAAACATAAAATGATTTGACAGAAGACACTTGTTTCCAAGCTCTTATAGCTCTACTGATTTAGAAAAAAATATCTACTTTTATATTGACTAACATTGTTCCCCAACAAGGCCAGTTCAACAAAGCTGGAACTGAATGGAGAAATGCATCAGATGTGTTCTGAATTGTTTTGCATAAACAAAACAAAAAAGAAAAACAATAAAGAAGGCTTTGTAGTTATTGGAGCACAGCCCAGCAACAACAGGCCCGACAACAAGATCAATATTCCTTCAGTGCTCTGGTCGGCTGTTACAGTGACAGTCAGAACAAATGGCTGGCAAGTGCACACTGGGGCAACAACACAGATGAATATCTGGATACAAAGACCTTGGGAGAACTCCACACAGAGCTGGGAACTGAAGCATTTTCTGGAACAGAATGTCCTACAAATACAAATGTCACTCACCTTGACTCAGAAGCTGCCTGTAAATCTGAATGCAGAGAGTCTGAGAACAGTAAGAAGAATATATTTCATTCTCCTACAACCACCGCTATTCCTTCAGATTCAACACCTTTGTCTTCTTCTTCCACATCTAATTCACTGATCCCTACCAACGCTACATCTTTCCCTTCATCTGCTCCACTTTTCACCACATCTGGCAAATCAACATCTGGTCCTTTGAGTACTACAACTAGCATTGCTACTGGTGCATCTGTCCAAACTTCAAGTACATTCACCCCCCATGTCAGAAAGGTTAGAGTAAATGAGAATGATGAGATTCCTCATCAGGCTCTTGGAAGAAAAACATTTTCTTGGAGCTAAAAAGAGGAAAATTATGGTTCACAAATACGTTTTTTTCAGTTAAACTACCTGGAAGCATCATGTGAGAAGTAAAAGTTAAATTGTAAGTGATTGGAAAAGCTGAAAATCATGAAAACGTTAAAAGAATAAATCACCAGAAATTGTATAAGTTACTTTTATGTAGACAAAAGTGAATACAGACATCATGCACAGTAAAGGAACAGTGAAGTTTATTCGTCTTTATTAGTGCAAATAGCTCTTAGAGGTTACTCTAACATTTTTAATTATAACCTTCCCTTAGGGCCTGCTGTTCAGGCCTCTAAAGTTAAGCCCAAAAATAAGAAGTGCCATGAGCGACAGGGGATCTACGATTATCAGGTGGGACTGATCAGTCAGACTTCTGTATAGAGGTCATGGGTCCTGCAGATCGACACTTGTGATTACAGCTACAAGTGCTGCTGCTGTGGATGATACTGTCTCCATAGTGACTCTAGAAAGTCGTGCATTAAATGAAGCATTGAAGTAAAAAAACTGGGTCAAGGATTTTTAAAAATATTCGCATTACTCAGTCAGTTGTTGAAGTCTTAATTATTTCTAATTCCGTTTCTTGTCTGTTTGAGATCAACATACAAAGAGACACAAAAACAAAATGAAACAACAAGATGACAGGAACAGAAACTTAATGACGGCCTCACATTTCACAGTCATGTTTCTGAGAACCAAGAAAAGCAGAACATTCAGACTAACATAAAGTAACTTACTGTGAAAACAGACTGCTGCATCACCATCGTCAAACAAACCACATTAGTGTGACAGTACATCTCAAAGTGTTAACATGAAGAAGAAGGATGCCCTCCTCTAAAAATACCCTTAAAATGTACGTAATAAAATGTTGTCAATCTACTAAAACTAAATAAAACAATTCTAAAACCCGTAAAACTACCATTTTCTACATTCACTAAAAACCCTGCTATAATTATGCCACATGTTCATTATGGGTCCATCAGCAGGCCCAGAATTCCTTCTTTAGAGCAGAGTCCATGCCAGCCTCGTCTTCGGCAGACAAGAAAGTAATCTTGAAATTTAGGTTATATTTCAGTTTTGGGTAACCCTACCTTTTTTTCTTAACCTCTCGAATTTCAGCACTTACCTTTGTACCATTTCAAGATATTCATCAGACAAGACCCGCTTGAATTTCAATTAAAAAAGTCGAAGCCTATACTGTGTCAAGCTGATAATCATAAGATACACCCTTTGACAAACTGCGGAGTAACACACTCACGTTAGCACTCTTGGAGGGGAAGCCAACATTTTCATAAATTGCTAATCATGCATAAAAAAATAAGCATGATGCTAATATTCTTTGTTATTCTGTAATAATAAATGCACATTTTTAAAGCATAAATAATTATGAGTAAGACTATTTACTGCCACTGCGAGTGTTTTTGGACCAGCTTGTCATGCCCTGCGTTTAACACCTGTTCTTCCAACTTTTCAGTGACTAAACCCTTACCTCTACCCCCCCCCCCCCCCCCTCAGGATTTCCTGCACTGACAGATTTCCAGTGTCGGGTTCTCCATTCAATCCACGGCAGCCCCACAGACACTTCTAGTGCACCTTCTAGTTTTGTTTCATAGAAATGCCAAGTCAGCCATGAGTTTCAAAGTAAAGGATTGTGAATTTCTGAGTTAAAACTGTTTGTCTCCAAGCAGAGTGTTATGAAACATAGTGTGCCTCTAAGTTAATGTTATATTTATATTCATGTCCCAGAGTGGAGTTTCTAGCATGTGTTAAGTTTGTTTAGGTTGCCGCTAGTCCTCGGTTTCTTGTGAGTGTTTTTGAGTTATTCCTTGTTTACGTTGAGCAATTCTGAGTTATGGTAAGCACTTTGAGCACCTCTCACTGTCATTTGCTGTTTACATTAATTGCATCACTGTAAATAAAGCTTTGTCACCCTCAGTCCCTGCGCCTCCGAGTGTTGTCTGCCTTAGAGTCCGTTTTCCTACTGGCCTCGGGCCGTGACAATTTCTATGAAAGCTCCTTTTCAGAAATTCAGGTTTTAGTTTCACTATCTCAAGGACTCCTTGAGATGCTACACTTTGTTTCATTATTACCTAAATACTTTTTATTACAGGAGGTTTAAAAATAAAAGCAGCAGTCAGCCTTAATTTGGGGAACAAAGCATTTAAAACTGCAGAAAATGCATCGAGGAAATCTATTTCGACACACTGTTATCCACAAAAATAAAACTTCCTCCTTGGGGGTCAGCTTATATTTGAGGGGAACAACCTTACTTCTCAGAAACAAACGAGATAAAAGCAAAACAGTCTACTTTAGTAACCATAACTTGTTTTATTTACCACTTTTCAAAAGCCAAGAGAATGTGCTCAAAAAGTTCTTTTTTCTACAATTAAATATTAAAAATTTATATGGACTTTAGAATGTGTACTATCTAATTTGTATTTGCCAGGATCAAAATCAGACTATTGAACGCTATTGTCATTTTGACTGCACTGTATGCTAGTCAGAGGCGTAATTTCCAGGGGGGTTAGTGGGGGTTATGACCCCCCAATAATCAGACCCAACCAATATAACCCCCCCCCCCCCATAAAATTATGAATTATCTTGCATAAATAGGCTGTTGATTTTCTTTACTCATTTCAGGTATTACCAGCAAAATAACTGCATGTTTAATCATCTGGGAATTTACCCAGATTTATTTATTTACTTAGAGATCTTGACCGCCCCAATATTCAGCACAAAGTTACGCCGATGACATTAGTGAAACCTGGCGCTCAACAAATGCGATCACTCAACGCCTGAACATGCTTCAACAACGTGGCCTGCGGCGAATTCTGAGAACTTCCTACCGGGACCGGATAACGAACGCAGAGGTCTTACGAAGACGAGGCACCCACCCCTTAGCTGATGTTGTTGCCGAAAGGCAGTTCTGCTTTGACAGCCATATTCTACGTCTACCCCCTGATTGCCTGGCCAAGATCGCCATTACATGGTTCCCATGCACTTACAAGCAAAAGCAAGGCCGACCAAAGATCACATGGCGTCGAACGTTTATAGATGATCTGAAAACCGTCAACATCGCCTGGGATGAAGCTAAAGCAGTCCCTGCTGACCAACGTCGATGGAGATCCTTAGCTGCCTGATGTGCCACTCGGCATAGGAGGAACTAAGTGCTAAGTGTAAGCAATTTGTACAACATGGATTAATTGAAAAGCAAGAAATGAAAATCCCATTATTCAAAGCTAATTTAAATTAGACTAAAAAGAACCAGAAAAAAACTAAACATACAATTTATACCTCCAGATTGATTTACCCTTCATAATTATTATGAAATGCTTTAAATTTCTTGATTTATTTAAAAATACATTTCATTATTTTAAAACGATATCAAATAAAGGCTGCAGTTTGACTGGATGTGAGCAATACTGCCTGTAAAACTGCAGTTGAATTCTGAGAAATTGTAGTGAACTGTAGTCCACTTTGACACACTGGCTACAAAACTTCCTGTTTAGGTTAAGTTTATATTCCTGGAAGACCATCTTGTTCCTCACTGACCGCTACTCCTTCTGTATGGACACTAGTTTATCCAGTTTTCAAGAGAGAAGAGATGGTAAGAACTTTGCTATAGTAATTTAAGTGATGCAAGTTTACAAGTTTCACAGCTTTCCATTTCACTTTTACATTTACAATGGCTGTTTAACTTGTTTAAAAGGGGGGTTTACAACATTTTATAACTGATATTTATAAAATATGTTATAATACATTAAATTTTATAGTAAATTCTAAAAACAATATGAATACAATAGAAGCAACACTTTTGCTTGTAATGGATTTTTTAGCATAAGAAAGAGATTGCTTTTATTTGATTAAATAAAAGAATAGAAGAGGTTTTCAAATGGTTTATTTGGACAGAAATAATTTTTATGATGACTCATGCAGTTGTTGTGGTGTAAATTTCAGGGATAAAGCATGTTATGACAAGTCCCCCGCTCTCAGTGGAAAGGCAACAATCTTTGAGTCGATCTTTTTCACTCTCTGTGAATATGGATCAGTTTATTAACCCTCTGAAACCCAGCACTGAATCTTTTGGGTTAAACTTAATTGTTCTAAAATTCATACCAGACTGCATGTATATGTGACATGTTTTCAAAGTGTAGGTTTTGCACACATGCAGAAATCTGTTCAAAGAAGTCCACTGGTTTTAGCGTTTCAATTTTTTTTTTTTTACTCATGTGAATAGCTGCTACATGCACTATGCATATACACAATTTTCAGGCAAAATCAAAACAGCCATCTCTTTACAGTCTGACTCTCATGTGTGAAATATGGAAATACAGAGGACAGAAGAAGAAATGTATTTCTTCTTCTGTCACTGAAATGACTAGAAATGTATTTATGTGTGATGACTCTGCAGTGATGACAGTCAAGGGTAGAATTTTTAAATAATTATATTCAAACAATAAAGAACGGCCTTACTGAATGTTTATGTTGTTTTTGACCATTTTCTTTGGATAATGAAAGATAATTCTACCATAAATTGATGCAGAAAAGGGGCAACTGGTGCATAAATACGTCCATGATTTTCTGGTGGACAACTTCCAGACTTCCTGCTTCATGTCCCCAGCTCAATTTTCTGCTTCTTACATTCTACTATCAGCGCAGCACAATTTACAGTTCCCCAAAATTGTATCTTGTACTGGGCTTTGCTGCAGACTCTTTTTTTACTTCTGATAGGCTGTCACTTTGTTCATAAATCACAGCCACATCACACTGTTTTCAACAGGGATTACTTGTGCAGACACTGATCTCATTATGTGTTGATATTAAATATGAACATGCACCATATCTATATGTATCTATCTATATCAGTCTATTAGTAAAACACTTTACAATTTGTTTTTACTTTTTCTTTTTTCTCCTTTTACCTGGCATAGGGCCCATCAGTGAAGGTGCAGCACCTCCTGCCCCTTGCTGCTGTCGTCCTCCTGTACATTGTTCCCACTGAAACTAAAGTGGTGACATCAATAACAGAATGCCCTGACTTTTTTCTTGACAAAACTCCACCAAACATCGCAGGAATTCTGGAAAAAGGGGAAATCCAGGACCAGAACAGATACAAACCAATTTGCCAGACTTTTAAAGACAAAAGAACATTTATGACGCTCTACGACACATTGAACAAGATTCCACTTTTTTCTGCTGCCAAGTACAGAGGAGGAGGTGAAGGAAGGAGACCTAAACCCAATTGGAAGATTGAACCACAGGTTGTTTTTACAAATCTAAATAATAATCTAAATAATGCTATTGTTCTGCTATGTACTTGTAATAACATTTATTTATTATAGTGAATCTTATTATCCCACTATGTGGACATCAAATCAACTGCTCACAGTGCCACCTACAGCACTAAACAATTTTTACATTCAGTTATCCTTTTTATAATTACTATAATGTTTTCCACTACAAAGTCATGTTTTACTATGCAGGGCATTGTTCAGTATATTTCTATATAACTGCATAAAAATGACTGCAACTCACAACTTAAAGTGACCTGTTGCGTTTCCCTATTGTAACCCTATTATTCTCCTCAGATATTACTAACCCTAATATTACTTACCCTCGGCCTCCAGTTTTATGCATTTAATACATAAATAGCACCTTGATAATGAAAGTCTAGCACCACCATCAGTCCAAACTTTTCATTTAGAATAAATATATCTTGAAAAGTTTGCATTCGATTTTTTTCACATTTCATTTCAATTACTGAGTTGTACCAAATCCTCATTGACAGTAAATCATTTTCCAGAGGACATTTCACAAGAAATATCAGTTCTAATTCGTCACACACCCACACACACATGCGCGCGCCCACACACACACACACACACACACACCGTGTTTTCATGTCTTTGTGGGGACATCTAATTCTAAATATCAAAACTGAATACCTAATCCTAACCCTTACCCTAAACCTTTTTGAGATGGAAAAATGCCTTGAAACTTGTGGGGCTGTTGGTCCCCACAAGCATAGTAAATTTCCAATTTTTAGTCCCCAAAAAGATATGTAAAATCAGTCACACACACATACACACACAATACTTGGATTTGAACCATTCGCAAGCCACACTGCGAGAAGTATCAAAGTTCTCATGGGAATGTACTGCCCACCCCTCTTTCATGTATCAACTTCAAAGGACAAACTGCAGGTGTAAGGATTTTAGGTAACACACATAGACAGACGTGCTTTACATAGCTAAAAAAAAAAAAATTGGAGCCAAATTGACCCAAGAGAACCACCGATGTATGCAAAATGTGTACAACTCATTGAAAAAAGTATCATAATGAAAAATTTACGCTTTATCATTTGTCCTCATCAAAATAGGAAAAGACACGTGAACTAAAAAAAAACAGTTAGCTATTATTATTTGAATGATTAACATTGAATGGGGTCAAATTGACCACAAGGATGATATGAGGGTTAAGTGACAGAGATTTGCAGAATATATTTATTCTACTTTGGAGCAACAATGCATACATCACTAATCTACCCTTTTGATTTTGACAGCTTGAACAATCAGGACACAATGACAATATGAAAATCCAAGAAAAGCCCAAAAGGGCAAATGAGAAGAAAAACAAGAACGAGAACATCATCTGCAACAACCAGGCTGGCGACCAAGACTACAGAAACAACCTAAATTTTGACAGAGGACATTTATTTCCAAGCTCTTATGGATCTGATGAGATTGAAAAAATGTCGACTTTTACCCTGACTAACATTGTTCCACAACAAGGCGATTTCAACAAAGGAAGCTGGAACAGAATGGAAAACTGTGTCAAATGTGTTTTGGATGAATACTGCATTAACAACAATGACAAAATAGAAGGCTTTGTAGTAATAGGAGCACTGCCCAGCAACAGTAATCTCAACAACAAGATCAATATTCCTTCAGTGCTCTGGTCAGCATTCTGTTGCTTCAGTAAAAGTCAGAACAGCTGGCTGGCAAGTGCACACTGGGGCGAGAATGTGGCCGATGGCCCTAAATACCTGCAGACACAGACCTTAACAGAACTCCACAGAACCCTGGGAATTGAACCATTTCCTCAAACACAATGTCCTCTTGACACAACTGTCACTCGCTTTTACTCAGGTCTTAACCCTGCCTGCAGCTGCCCAACAACCATGTTAAGTACATCTGCCCCTCCTACTTCCACATCTGGCCCCTTAACTACCACTTCTGGCCTTTTCACATCTACTTCTGCTCCTCTTACTACAACATCTGCCCCACCTTCTACCACATCTGGCCCCTTCACTGCCACATCTAGAATTTTCACATCTACGTCTGTTCCTCTTACTACAACATCTGGTCCACCTTCAACCACAACTGGCCCCTTCACTGCCACAACTGGCCCCTTAACTACCACTTCTGGCCTTTTCACATCTACTTCTGCTCCTCTTACTACAACATCTGCCCCACCTTCTACCACATCTGGCCCCTTAACTACCACTTCTGGCCTTTTCACATCTACATCTGCTCTTCTTACAACAACATCTGCCCCACCTTCTACCACATCTGGCCCCTTAACTACCACTTCTGGCCTTTTCACATCTACTTCTGCTCCTCTTACTACAACATCTGCCCCACCTTCTACCACATCTGGCCCCTTCACTGCCACATCTAGAATTTTCACATCTACGTCTGTTCCTCTTACTACAACATCTGGTCCACCTTCAACCACAACTGGCCCCTTCACTGCCACAACTGGCCCCTTAACTACCACTTCTGGCCTTTTCACATCTACTTCTTCTCCTCTTACTACAACATCTGCCCCACCTTCTACCACATCTGGCCCCTTAACTACCACTTCTGGCCTTTTCACATCTACATCTGCTCTTCTTACAACAACATCTGCCCCACCTTCTACCACATCTGGCCCCTTAACTACCACTTCTGGCCTTTTCACATCTACTTCTGCTCCTCTTACTACAACATCTGCCCCACCTTCTACCACATCTGGCCCCTTCACTGCCACATCTAGAATTTTCACATCTACGTCTGTTCCTCTTACTACAACATCTGGTCCACCTTCAACCACAACTGGCCCCTTCACTGCCACAACTGGCCCCTTAACTACCACTTCTGGCCTTTTCACATCTACTTCTGCTCCTCTTACTACAACATCTGCCCCACCTTCTACCACATCTGGCCCCTTCACTGCCACATCTAGAATTTTCACATCTACGTCTGTTCCTCTTACTACAACATCTGGTCCACCTTCAACCACAACTGGCCCCTTCACTGCCACAACTGGCCCCTTAACTACCACTTCTGGCCTTTTCACATCTACTTCTGCTCCTCTTACTACAACATCTGCCCCACCTTCTACCACATCTGGCTCCTTCACTGCCACATCTGGCCCCTTCACTGCCACATCTAGAATTTTCACATCTACGTCTGTTCCTCTTACTACAACATCTGGTCCACCTTCAACCACAACTGGCCCCTTCACTGCCACAACTGGCCCCTTAACTACCACTTCTGGCCTTTTCACATCTACTTCTGCTCCTCTTACTACAACATCTGCCCCACCTTCTACCACATCTGGCTCCTTCACTGCCACATCTGGCCCCTTCACTGCAACATCTAGAATTTTCACATCTATGTCTGTTCCTCTTACTACAACATCTGGTCCACCTTCAACCACAACTGGCCCCTTTACTGCCACAACTGGCCCCTTCACTGCCACATCTGGCCATTTCACAGCTACATTTTTTCCTCTTACTACAACATCTGGTCCACCTTCTACCATTTCTGCCACTTCCACCTCTATCACTGGCCACCCTAGTACTAAATCCAGACCTACACCTAAAGACACATTAACAACTACTTTACGGCTAACTACCACTCTCCTTACTACCACTCCACTTACAACTATCAAACCCCAGACTTCTACTATTCCAACAACACTTCCTCCAAGTGCCAAAACTATTGCTGCTACAACAAAACCTTCCACTACAACCACAACTAAAAAGAAGCAAGATGACTATGAACGCAAAAAAGAAAGAACTAATAGACAAAATGAGGTAAGTCCAGGAAAAACACTGATTACAACTGGAATTGGGGTATTAGCTGCAGTTGGAAGTGCTTTGGGAATAGTCGGAGCTGGAAGTGCATTGGGAGTAGGTGGAGCTGGAAGTGTATTACCAGTAGGTGGAGCTGGAAGTGTATTACCAGTAGGTGGAACTGGATTTGCATCAGAAGGTGGGAGAGCGGGAAGTGTGGGAGCTGTAGGTGAAGCTGGAAGTGCATCAGCAGTAGGTGAAGCTGGAAGTGCATCAGCAGTACAGGGTGCTGGAAGTGCTTTAGAAGTAGGTGGAACTGGATTTGCATCAGAAGTAGGGAGAGCTGGAAGTGTGAGAGCAGTAGGTGAAGCTGGAAGTGCATCAGCAGTAGTTGAAGCTGGAAGTGCATCAGCAGTAGGTGAAGCTGGAAGTGCATCAGCAGTACAGGGTGCTGGAAGTGCTTTAGGAGTAGGTGGAACTGGATTTGCATTAGGAATAGGCGGAGCTGGAAGTGTGGTAGCACTAGGCGGAGTTGGAAGTGCCTCATTAGGAAGTAAAAATGCAAGTGCCTCATTCAAAGGTGAAGATGGAAGTGCATCATTAGGAAGTGAAGATGAATGTGCATCATTAGGAAGTGAAGAGGGAGGTGAATTACTAGGAAGTGGAGATGGAAGTGGAACACAGTCCTTTAATCTTTACCAGAATATACTTGCCTACTACCAAATGTTAGATCAATACCAGAAGAACAACTAGCTGCATTCTGGGATATCTGCAACTAGTAATTTAAATTGCTTCTTAATATTAATATGAAATGAATATACAGCAAAATCAACTACTGATAACACACTTGCTTCTTGTCATCTTCAAAAAATAGCCTCAACCTATGACAGCCTCACTGTTTTGTTTTTGACTGAAATAAAGGACTGGGCAATTAACACTGTGATGCAGAATACCCTTTCTTAATCTCCAGTTATGTTTTGATTTCTTTACCAACTAATGCTAAAGTCACAGCCAACTATACTAACAGGGAGTAATGGATGGAGTTAACTGCAAACATGTCATATTCCCTGAAGAAATATGGCTACTTTAGTAACCATAACTTGTTTTATTTACCACTTTTCAAAAGCCAAGAGAATGTGCTCAAAAAGTTCTTTTTTCTACAATTAAATATTAAAAATTTATATGGACTTTAGAATTTGTACTATCTAATTTGTATTTGCCAGGATCAAAATCAGACTATTGAACGCTATTGTCATTTTGACTGCACTGTATGCTAGTCAGAGGCGTAATTTCCAGGGGGGTTAGTGGGGGTTTTGACCCCCCAATAATCAGACCCAACCAATATAACCCCCCCATAAAATTATGAATTATCTTGCATAAATAGGCTGTTGATTTTCTTTACTCATTTCAGGTATTACCAGCAAAATAACTGCATGTTTAATCATCTGGGAATTTACCCAGATTTATTTATTTACTTAGAGATCTTGACCGCCCCAATATTCAGCACAAAGTTACGCCGATGACATTAGTGAAACCTGGCGCTCAACAAATGCGATCACTCAACGCCTGAACATGCTTCAACAACGTGGCCTGCGGCGAATTCTGAGAACTTCCTACCGGGACCGGATAACGAACGCAGAGGTCTTACGAAGACGAGGCACCCACCCCTTAGCTGATGTTGTTGCCGAAAGGCAGTTCTGCTTTGACAGCCATATTCTACGTCTACCCCCTGATTGCCTGGCCAAGATCGCCATTACATGGTTCCCATGCACTTACAAGCAAAAGCAAGGCCGACCAAAGATCACATGGCGTCGAACGTTTATAGATGATCTGAAAACCGTCAACATCGCCTGGGATGAAGCTAAAGCAGTCCCTGCTGACCAACGTCGATGGAGATCCTTAGCTGCCTGATGCGCCGCTCGGCATAGGAGGAACTAAGTGCTAAGTGTAAGCAATTTGTACAACATGGATTAATTGAAAAGCAAGAAATGAAAATCCCATTATTCAAAGCTAATTTAAATTAGACTAAAAAGAACCAGAAAAAAACTAAACATACAATTTATACCTCCAGATTGATTTACCCTTCATAATTATTATGAAATGCTTTAAATTTCTTGATTTATTTAAAAATACATTTCATTATTTTAAAACGATATCAAATAAAGGCTGCAGTTTGACTGGATGTGAGCAATACTGCCTGTAAAACTGCAGTTGAATTCTGAGAAATTGTAGTGCACTGTAGTCCACTTTGACACACTGGCTACAAAACTTCCTGTTTAGGTTAAGTTTATATTCCTGGAAGACCATCTTGTTCCTCACTGACCGCTACTCCTTCTGTATGGACACTAGTTTATCCAGTTTTCAAGAGAGAAGAGATGGTAAGAACTTTGCTATAGTAATTTAAGTGATGCAAGTTTACAAGTTTCACAGCTTTCCATTTCACTTTTACATTTACAATGGCTGTTTAACTTGTTTAAAAGGGGGGTTTACAACATTTTATAACTGATATTTATAAAATATGTTATAATACATTAAATTTTATAGTAAATTCTAAAAACAATATGAATACAATAGAAGCAACAATAGAATACAATATGAATACAATAGAAGCTTGTAATCGATTTTTTAGCATAAGAAAGAAATTGCTTTTATTTGGTTAAATAAAAGAATAGAAGAGGTTTTCAAATGGTTTATTTGGACAGAAATAATTTTTATGATGACTCATGCAGTTGTTGTGGTGTAAATTTCAGGGATAAAGCATGTTATGACAAGTCCCCCGCTCTCAGTGGAAAGGCAACAATCTTTGAGTCGATCTTTTTCACTCTCTGTGAATATGGATCAGTTTATTAACCCTCTGAAACCCAGCACTGAATCTTTTGGGTTAAACTTAATTGTCCTAAAATTCATACCAGACTGCATGTATATGTGACATGTTTTCAAAGTGCAGGTTTTGCACACATGCAGAAATCTGTTCAAAGAAGTCCACTGGTTTTAGCGTTTCAATTTTTTTTTTTTTACTCATGTGAATAGCTGCTACATGCACTATGCATATACACAATTTTCAGGCAAAATCAAAACAGCCATCTCTTTACAGTCTGACTCTCATGTGTGAAATATGCAAATACAGAGGACAGAAGAAGAAATGTATTTCTTCTTCTGTCACTGAAATGACTAGAAATGTATTTATGTGTGATGACTCTGCAGTGATGACAGTCAAGGGTAGAATTTTTAAATAATTATATTCAAACAATAAAGAACGGCCTTACTGAATGTTTATGTTGTTTTTGACCATTTTCTTTGGATAATGAAAGATAATTCTACTTCAATCTGCACAATTTACAGTTCC